>NC_132838.1:2837500-3437500 GCF_048164855.1 Canis lupus baileyi
TACCTAGAATCAGAAGTGCCCTGAGCTCCTTGACAGGAAGTCAGGGGGGAAAAAAAAGCTCATGGAATTTTTTTTTTCTGGGATAAATCCTGCTATTTATTTCTTTTCTTTTCTTTTTTTTTAATCTTGTTATTTCCAATCACTTGGCAATCACTAAACTGGTTTATCTTTTGTGTAATTGTACACAAAGAAAAATGAACAAAATGTTTTCTTTCATAAATCATCATAGAGAAAGCCACAGGCTTGCCTAGAAATTGCAATTTCCGGAGGCACAGCATCATCGTTGCAACCAGCTGGGACAGAGAGAAGAAATTTGGAAATCTGGAAGTGTTGGACCCTGCATGGGAATGCTGCCCTTCACAAACACGACTGTGGGGTGAAACCAATTTCCATTTCTGACGGGCACATTGGGTTTTGCTGCAGGTCAAATCGTAACAAGCTTTGTACATGGAACTCAACCTCTCTGCAACTAAAATAAGTGCTGAGCTGCTCACTCCATGGATCAGGCCTCTTATGTGGGTCCGAACGGGGTGAAATTGGAAAGCAAATGTATAAGGAAAACAAAGTGCACAAGTGTGAAGCTTTCACGGCTGGCAGTGACCAAACGAACTCTGTGTGCTATACTTTGAGAGGATGTGTATATGCTACATCCAGGGTCTTCTAGGTCAGTGGATCCATGCGAACCAGCTCCGTATTCACCAAATAGCAGCTCCGAGAAAGCAGGCGACCCCGGTCCTCTGCTGTGCTTCTGAGCCTAGGCTGCCAGCCCCCGCCGCCAAGCTCGCAGCCGGCTGCCAGGAAACACGGGTGTGCAGGCCGGTCGGGAGGGCTGCAGGGTGAAGGCCAGCATCCTGGGGAGTGGGGTCACCCTGGAAGCCGGGGTCCCCCCTAAGCCCTCTGTCCCTCAGTCCCATCGTGCTCAGGAAGAGTGTCCGGAATCAGAGCTAGGGAGCCCATGTGACTTCTTAGGTCAACATGCCATGGAATCTTTCAAAAGACAGAAATTCTAGATTCAGGCACAGTGATGCCAAAATGACACACGTAGCTGCTGTCCATTAATTTCACTTCTCTTCACCTAGGGGTAGTTTATTTGTTTTTCCTGAGGACGAAATAATGTATAAACCATATGAATACTATAGAAAATGTATATAGACTTAGGCTTTAATACTCATACTATGAGCATTGTTAATAACCTATATTCTTTGATAAATTACAAACATCTTTTTCTGAATTCAGATCAGTTTTATCACTAATTAATAGTGGTCTGACATTCCATGCACCAGAAAAATGTGTGTTCCCCACAATCTTTCATAATCAGGGAACATGCTGTGAGGGGCAAACTTATACCTTTATTTAGAAACCTTTTCCCAGGGGCACCCAGGTTGCTGAGTCAGTGGCTCAGGTCATAATCTCAGGGTCCTGGGATCGAGCCCTGCATCGGGCACCATGCTCAGTGCAGAGTCTCCTTCTCCCTCTCCCTCTGCCTGATGCTCCCCCTGCTTGTGCACTCGCTCTCTGTGTTAAATTAATTAAAAAAAAAAAAAAAAAAGAAATGCTTTCCCAAAGATCTACTCAGAATAAGTTCTTCATAGAGGAATTTTTTGACCAAAGAACACACACAAGTGTCAAAGTTTTTGCTACACGATAAATTGCTCAAAATACAATATCACTCGGAATGACATCCAGCAGAAAGCAAAAGCACCTCACTCATATTTTCATTTGCCTTTTTGATGCATTCTAAGGTCAGAAAAGTATTTTTAAGCATTGACTGGTCACTTGTGTCTTTTCTGTGTGAGTGGTCTAGTTTCATCTGCCATCGTACTGCGGAAGCCCGCATCCTTTTGTACCAATGCAGCCTTATCTTCTATAAGTGTTTGTTGTCTCCTCACCTGTCCCTGCTTTGGGCAGACTTGCCACCATGGTCCGCCCAAGGATTGCCCAAGTGTAGGCAGGGCGACCCTGGTTAGAGTGATTTGGGCTAATGGTTTTCATCTCCTTGTATAGTGATTAAAGTCCTTGGAGGAGCTTCCCTATTTTAAAAAGTTGGCAAATTGAACACCAATAAAAAATAAATTTATTATAAAAATAAATAAATAAATAAATAAATAAACTAAAAAAATGAAAAAAAAACGAAAATCTTCAGCAAAAAATTAAAAATAAAAAATAAAAATAAAAAGTTGACTTCATGTGTTTGCTACGACTACACAATGGTGCACGTTCAATGAAATGAAGGAGGCACAGATCGTGTATCTCAGGCTGTGAGGCTTCAGAAGGACGGTCACGTCATACCCAAGTCATCATGAACTCGACTAAGATGCAATTATGAAATATCATTATTTTTACCAAACACACGCACATAATTTAAAAGTCAAAGAGAATCTCAGGGTCGAGATAGAGAACAGCATGGCATCTTATATTTTATAGCGACTTCCTGCTTCTCAGAAGCAACGGTTGTCAACATTTGTCTTCTTCGGTTTCTTCAAATACAGAAACCCCCATGTGTGCCCGCTGCGCGTACGCTGCTGAGTCCTGACACACGTCTGTGGCCGCTACCCACTGAGCCTCCTGTCCTGGCAGGTGCCCTCGGAGTTGGCCGGGGAGCCTCCACCTTCCCATGTGCAGCAGATGGAGCACTGGAGGGGCTTCTGCTGGCCCGTGCGCTGCACCTGGAACCTTCCTGCAGGCTGGGCAGTACGACAGAGGCCCCCATGTTTGCACAGCTGACATTTGTTCCTCCTAAGTCACTGCCCGGTATTATTGTTTGCTGAACATTTAGCCCTGCATCATCCCTTGCCCTCGTGGATCTGCACGCCGTCTTCCAGTGCTCTCCCTTCTTTCAAATTCCCTCTGTCTGCCTGTGCCAACCCCAGGGAGTGCTCGTGTCCCCCTGGTTGTCACCCTCTGCTCCACAGCGGCCTAGCTGTGCCCAGGTCTGCTTCCCCTTCACTCAGAACGAGGTTTGTTCATCCCGGGTCTTCCTTCCTCCAGCCGCACTCTTGTACCTTCAGGAGTTAAACTGAGAACCAGTGAAAATAAGGTGGTTTGCTGAGTCCTGGAGTGTCTCGAATGTCTTTAGTTCACTTTCACAACTGCAGCTGCCCTGTGCTCCACAGGACAGGATCCAAGGGGCTTCACCTCAGAACTTTACTGCAAGACTCTGAAGCTTTCTGACTTCCCACGTTGCTTCTGGGAAGAACGATTTTGTTCCTGTTCCTTCTGTTTTCTAAATAACCCATTTCCACACTCCCAGCGCTCTGGCAGGAGATTGGGGGAACTTTACCCTTGGGTTCTGAACTCACTAAGGTGTGTCCTGGTGTGGGTGTCCTCTGTCCCTCCCTCCCTGCCTCCCTCCCCTGATTTTTTCCTTCTAAATCCAGTGGGACACTCAACCAGTGTGGCATCTGATCCAGAGTCAGGACTCACTGTGCTGGGCAAACGCCTTTAGTCTCTTCCTTGAAAACCTTTTAGGAGGATCTGGAATTACTCCTTTCATTTGCTTATCTTTTGTCTCGTTGTCATTTCTTTACCTTTTTGTTCTATTTTCTTGGTGCTTTTTTTCCCCCAGTTTACCTTCCAAACATTTTATTTTTAGAAAGATCATGGCTGCCGTGTTTTCAAACCCCAAGAACAGTTATGGTATGACCTTATTCCTTTCCTGTAATACCTGTTCTTGTTTTATGGATACAACATTTTTTTTTTGTCTGAGGCTGTTTTAGTTTCTAATCATGTTTCATTCTCTCCCTGTCTTAGATCTGGCTGCCTGGGGTTCTCTCCTATCTCTCCTTCAGGTTGAAGCTTTCTACAGAGGTCTGATGATCCTCACCTGCTGGGACTGTCAGCTCTGTGCAGGTGGATAGGCCAGTTAAGTGATGGGATTTATTACAACAACATTCAGCAGGAAGCTGGATTTTTCACTTTGGAAAACCTGATTCCTATAATTGACATTTTCTTGCTTCTTGATTGTTAAGTTTCCTCAACGAATTTTGTAAGACTTTGCTTTGTGTGTGTGTGTATGTGTACATGTGTGTATGGGAACTTGCAGTGTGCGTGTGTCTGGTCGCGGACTATCCTGCCATCGGTGGGGAAGCAGAAGAGGGCTATAGACCCTCTCAATCTTACATAAGCATTCATGTGCCTCTGCCTGCATGCTTCTTCCTGTGACCCTCTCCACTCCTGCTGGTTCCAAGACCAAGCTTAACATCCCCAGGGAATAGACCTGTTTCCTCTGGGTTTGGGCCTGACAAGGGTGAGGGAGCCTGAGGGCCCTACGGCCTCCTGTTATGTGTTTTCAGCTGCTGCCCTCCCCCTTGCTTCCATTCCTGCAGTGCCTGCCCACCCTTTCCATGTTCTGCAGGGTCACCCTCCTGCAGGTACACGTGTGGTTTCCATTTCTTGCTATGTCACTTAGCACCTGCTGTGAACTGCCCAGCATGTACACACGTGTACAAACACTGTCCAGCACACACACATACACATGTGCACAGACTTTCAGGAACATATGTGCACACACTGTCCAGCAGACATACACACACGTATACACACAGTCAGGCATACACGTGCACACACTGTCCAGAACACACACATGTGCACATACTGTCCAGCACACACATATATGCACACATTGTCCACCACACACACACTGTCCAACACACACATGCATGCACACTATCCAGTGTGCACATGTTCAATGAACTCTGTGCTGCCGTCTCCTTTCCTATTTGCTCTGTCCTCATTTGCACTGTTTTCCCATTTTTGTGCCTTTACTATAACTTTGAGCAGTGGTTAAGGAGGCATCAGAGATAAATGGTCATGTTACATCCACCAAATTTAATTTTCACACAGAGTAACCATTTTCAAAAGTGGGGTGAGCTTTCATGTCAGCTCCAAGGGTGTGGCTGATAGGGGCTTGGCTTGCCATCAGGCTCCTCTTCCCACCAAGCAATTCCTTCGATCTCTCCCAGTGTCAGTCTCACGTCCTTAAAGCAGCAGGACGGCCCTTGGAAGGTACCTGAGAGGAGGGAATGAGCTGATCCATGGTGACTTCTGCCCAGGGCCTCACACATATTGAGCACTCAATAAGATCAACTGCTTTTATTTTTATAATTCCTTGTGCTACTATTTTAAAGACTGTTGAATTGAGTGAAGAAGCTTCTAGGCAAAAAGATCCTCATGCTGGTGGTGGTGATGATAGCGTTCTGGGTGGAGACCAGCAGAGGCCACAGTGGAATGGTGTGGCTTTTCCATCCTGACACAGTGTGGAGGTGCCTTTGGCTCTTTGAATTGCTCAGAAACCATCCTGTGGCTCTGCACTGGGGTCACCTGCTTAAGATGTTGTCCACATTCACACCTACTGTCCCATCAGTCATCGATGCTGATGCACACTCTGCTCCTGAGAGCATGCTGACTTGCGCCAAGGTCACACATCAAATAACACACATTTTCCTAAAGTTCTAACCAGGTTTACATTTCTTCAAAACAAATTCATCTCCAAGGAAACTTTATATTTTGTGCTTAGTGATTTTCATGCTCATATGTCTTTCTCAAAAAAGGGAAAGGGGGAAGAGAATTTCTTTGTAATTGTTAAATTTAGTAGGTTTTTCTGAGTGGAAGTTAGTATGAGCTGTGCAGAAGGAAGGTGAGAGAGGATATTTACATCAGTGATTAATGTTCTAACGGTCTGTATTCCAGACACTCAGAGTTGTGATTGACCTCGGAGAGATAATTTCCATATGTGGGCAATCTGGGAAGAGTTTTCTGGAGAAATCCACACCCAATTGATCCAGATCTTTTGGACACATGTTAGTATCATGTGAATGATTGAAAATAAACTTTTTCCTCTCCATGTATGAAGAAACACTCCCTAATTTTGGTAGCTTTAGAGAATCAAGACTTGTGTGAGTACAATAAATTATAAAATCTAAAGGATCATGATAACACGATTGTGATGAAGAGTAAGGGCTTGTGGCAGATCATTATGTTAAGATTATGGACCTTCCACTTGTCTTGGCAAATTTTCTCAGTGTCTTAATCTATAAAACAGGGACCTGGTTCTTCAGGTTATGTGGAGATGGATGAGATTACTTAACATATTGGTTGACATATAGCAAGCATTGAATAAAGGCTTCTTTTGATTCTTCTGTTTTCTCTCACTGCCATAGGAGGACTTGGAAATTCTATTAAAAAAATAGTTTCATTTAATACCAACTAACATTTTTTCACTTATCTCAGAGTGGACTATCCCCTGAGTCACTTCAAGCTCCTTTTTTTCCCACTTTTCTTTGTTGTGATCACTTTTCATTTATCTACTCAATTGAGCATCACCCAGGTGGAAGGGGTGTCCCTCACCTGTATGCTACAAAAAAACAAAAACAAACAAACAAAAACATGTTTTATCAGGGTCATTTCCTCAGGTGGGAGCAAAAGAAAGGATCAAAGTTTTCCAGATTCCTATCAATTGTTTTCTAAAGCCACAAAACAGAAATGGAAGACCCATCATTGTCATTGCCCGAATTAACATGAGGTATCTGTTCAGAGAAGGCATAGATCACTGTGCCTTTGACAACGCTTGAGTAATTTCTGTCGAATTTGGAGGGTGTGTCGGGAAAGTATATTCATGCTTGTCCTTGCACAGGAGCCACAGGAAATTCTGTGTGGATGGCAAGACTGTGCCCTGGAGAGAGAGACTTCCACGTTCAAAGGGGAGCTGAGAGGCTGCTGTGAAGTATACATAAAAATATTGGGGTCAGGAAAAGAAATTACTTTTTTGCAACTATTTTAAAAGAGTGTAAAAATTTGGGATTCAAGATTAAAATTTGAGGGATACATGGGCTTAAAAATATTTTCTTTTTTTAAGATTTATTTATTTGAGAGAGAACATGTGCATGTGAGTGTGTGGTGGAGGGACAGAAGGGAAGGGAGAGAGAGAATCCCAAGGTGACTCCCCACTGAGTGCAGAGCCCATGCGAGGCTCAATCTCAGGACCCTAAGATCATGACCTGAACCACAACCAAGAGTTGGACCCTTAACTAACTGAGCCACCCAGACGCCCCTCATGGAGGTATTTGAGCAAATTTTTTGAAGACCAGTGGCCTGGGTGAAAATGACTCAGGCTCTATTTTGAACTTCTCAGTTGAATTTGTGTGTCAAGAAGATTTGACATTTTACCAGGAGGATGACCAAAGGAGTGGCTACTTTGGGTACCCTGTTCCTTGAACCACTAAAGTTTTTCTTGAAGTTGACTAATGTAGCAGTGACCCATGTGCAAGGGGTGGATGGAGACAGAAAGCTGCCTAGGGCAGAAGAGCGCCCAGCCCTCCTCATGACTGATGTTTAAGTGGGGACCACTGTTGTGTACCAGTGTGCTCATTAAGCACACGATGCATTGCAGGCATGCAATAACAATAAACAAACAGTGCTGATAAAAACCATCAGGGCCGGGACACCTGGGGGCTCAGTGGTCAAGTGTCTGCCTTCGGCTCAGGTCATGACCCCAGGGTCCTAGGATCGAGTCCCGCATCAGGCTCCCCACAGGGGGCCTACTTCTCCCTCTGCCTATGTCTCTGCTTCTGTCTGTATCTCTCATAAATAAATAAATAAATAAATAAATAAATAAATAAATAAATACAATCTTAAAAAAAAAAAAAACAAACTACATCACATCCAGGGAGACATTTGCTGGTTTAAAACTGGTCTTGAAGGGCTCACTGTGTAGACCCAATGGCTCCTGGACTCAACTCCAGGTGTTGGAATGAAAGACAATGGCCTCCTAGGTTTCATTTTCCAGAAGGAGAAACTATGAAGATAGTTATTATTTATATTATTTAATGATGTCCTGAGCAATGCTGTGAGGGCCAGGGAGTTGTTTAATAAGTTGGATTTCATGAGAACTTCACAAATTTTTCTACAATTTAAGATCCCAGAGGTGAGGTGGGGGTATCTGTGGAATTTATATGTTCGATAATTGTGCAGAAGGATAAGAAAAGTGTGAACAACTTCTGGTCACCATACCAAAACTAATTAATAATGATGGATAGAAAGGACACAACATTGGGGGCAGGGAATGCTAGTTTTGCCCTCCATTCAAATTGGGACCATTTTCTAAACTACTGTGTGAAATGCATCTTGCTTTGTGAGAACCAGTCCTGCGAGGTGGTGGGATGGTCACAAATGTTGGGATATCTCGCCATCCGGGTCCCTGTAGGAACAACAGTGGCAAATCCCATTCCTTCGCTGGGTAAGGGCACGTCCACACAATGCACACGGCCCTGCGCCATTGGGTAATGAAGTGAAGAGCAGAGGCTGGAGAAAATGTGTGTGCATTCAAACCCACAACAGAAAACAAAAATGAAGTGATGCTGGTGTGAACAGGGTCCTAGTTGGAGCACACCCACACACAGACACACACAAGTCAGTACAAAATTTAATTTTTCAGTACACAATAAAGGTATTCATTGCAGGACCCCATCAGGCAGTCATCCCTATTCCCCCAACCTCAAACAGTACCAGATCAAAAGTACCTGTTCTCTTCCACAAGGTCTTTAACTCCTTTCAACCATTTTCTAAAAATCTTTACAGGGACACAAGAAAATATGAAAATTTATGGCAGAGAAAAGAACAGCCAAAAAGTCAATTTTTTCCCTGAAAGAGGCATTTGAAATCACATTTTCTATTTCTGTGGCTTTATACACACAATGACAATGAATATAGCAGAAAACACTTGAGAATATCACCGTGGGAGTTTTTACTAGGATTAACCATGTTATTGGTTATTTTGTCCCACTTTTCCATTTATCTCCTATCACTTTTATGTTGATTTTTCACCACTTATGATTAGTCTCAACAGATGTTGACATCCATGTAGAGAGACATTAATCTAACAAACGTAGCACCTGCTGAGTTAGATGTACCCCAGGCACCCCTGGAGAGATAGTAAGTCCTCTGAAACTTTGACAAAGAGACCGTTGTAGGAGAAAAGGAGGCCAATGAAATAAGGAGGCCATTTGGTTTATCCATAATCAAAGAGTATGCATGGTCTGGGAGAGAGCTTCCTGGCTCAGCTTCTAGGAGTCACTGAAGACTTATTTGCAGCCTGTCCCCATCTCCACCCTCCGAGACAGATTAATCCACAGTTTAAAGAGTTCTGAGGCACTCGCCAGCTTCTAAGGCAAAACATCATAAAACTCAAGAAAAGCCGAAAGAAGGAAAGAAAGAAAGAAGAAAGAAAGAAAGGAAAGAAAGAAAGAAAGAAAGAAAGAAAGAAAGAAAGAAAGAAAGAAAGAAAGAAAGAAAGAAAAGAAAGAAAGAAAGAAAGAAAGAAAGAAAGAAAGAAAGAAAGAAAGAAAGAAAGAAAAAGAAAACAAATGTGGGCTGGCAGCTGGGACAACCTGGTGATAAAAGGCATATTTCTGAAAAGTGTGCAGCCTGGCGTACCCACGTGGTGGCTCGCAGGCTTGATTTTCTCATCTAATGAGAAACCCTTCAGGATGGAGTTTATAAGAGATTAGAGAAATCTGTGTTATTTGTAGTTTATATTTCTGTGCTCATTTATTTATTTGCTCAACAAACATTCGCTAATTACCCACCGTGTGCCTTGTGGATATTTGACACCATCACGTCTGACCAATTGTCACCTACCTTGAGGTTTCCAGAAATTACCCACTTGAAATGACGCTGTGGGGTCCTCCTCTGTGTCAACAGGAGGTTTTGATTCCACGGCAGGCTGTAGGATCCCAAATCCATTCTTTGCAACAGAAGATGGCAGTCCCTTAATACAGGTGCACATTTCAGAGGTGGTTAAAGAAGAAAGGTACATAAAACCTTCCTTTCTGAGTCCTGTTTTACCTTTTTCTTGACTGTGCCTTTTCTGGAGTCTGTATGTGAAGTGTTTGTTGGGGTCCCATGAATCTCAGGCCAGGGCTCTGACTATGACCTGTTTAAAAGACACTGTTGTCTTCTGCTACATCCTCATGAAATAAACATCTTCAATATTGTTCAAAGGGCTGCAGAAACACGATTTGGGAAAAGTTAAAACACCTGATGCCCCCAAAGCACTACAAAGTAAATTTGAAATGATTCTTAAGAATTAGAAAGGTTTCAGAGGAGACTCACAATCTCTTAGTGGCCTCGTACTTACCACTGAACACACAAGACCTAGAACAAGCCCTAAATACACAAATAACTGGGTGCTTTAGCTTTCTGGCTCCCAGGGAAGCTGTATTTAGCATATTCCTCTATATGATTCAGCAAAACTTTATGAAGACAGGAAACTTTACATGTCAATGTTCATGACAAATATGTTCTGAAGTCAACACCCTCCATCCCGCACCTGAATTTTGCCAACTTCCAGCTCTGATCCTCTTGCTTTTGGGAGAAGATCAAAGCATAGTTGCGATTCCTAGTCTTGATGCCACAGGATGACAGCTTCAGCGGGAGACAGATCACTTCAAACGTATGTGCAAAACTTGGATGCATCTGATGAACCTGCTCTGGGTGGCAGAATCATGCCCCCTGCCCCCTGGACTCGGTGTCTAGAAGTCGGTGGAGTAAGATGGTCACACAAGCCAGAGCAGGGCAGTTAGAGCTATGTTCACTTCCATTTCTGCAACATAACACATTGCAGTTTATGGCCACGCGGCTGCCTAACTGCCTATCTGAATTTTGCCATGATTAGAAATGTAAACACCTAGAGGAAAAAAGAAAAGAAAATCAGACTAACCTGCTTTCACCGGTGGGAGCATGGCTGGCGCTGGCTGGTCACCGAGTTAATCACAATTGTCCTCATTTAGAAGAGACATCGCCCTGGTCAGCAGTGGGTTCCTTCAGCTGGTCTCTCCGACAGAGTCTGTCTTAGAAATTCAGGAAATTGGGGCCACTGGGTGGCTCTATCGGTGAAGTGTTGGCCTTCGGCTCAGATCATGATCTCAGGATCCCGGGATTGAGCCTCGCATCAGGCTCCCTGCTCAGTGGGGAGTCTACTTCTCCCTCTCCTCCATGATAATCTCTCTCTCTCTCTCTCTCTCTCAAATAAACAAATCTGAAAAAAAAAAAAAGAAATTCAGGGAATTAATTACTATAGAATACACACGTGTCTTCATAATCTGAGTAGTTTGAGCAAAAGCAGCCCAAACGTAGGAAAGTAATCTGGTTATCGTGCGTTCAAAGTGCTGGAGGACCTTGTCCTGGCAATGCCAGTGCTAGATGCAAATTATTGGAAGTATGAAGTTAAACTATGTACTTGGTTAAAAAAGGAAATTTAAGCAGCAGCGTGCCGTCGAGCATTCCCTCATGCCTGTATTTATGGAAACGTTGCTTATGAGGTGTGAGGGCACAGAGGACGCTGCAACGTCTGTCCAGGTTCAGAGTTGTGATCAAAATACATGCTTGGCACATGAACTCAGGCTCTGGGAGGACAGGGGCTCCAGGCATCCTCCCTGCCGTCTTGGAATAATGGTCTTGAATACCCAGGAGTCAGGGCAGCGGCCAGGGTTCCCTTGGAAACTTTGGACATCCTGGGTTTCGTCTCTTTACGTACATGGACAAATATTATGAATACGCAGTTCCCAGGACCACATCAGGCCCCCTTCTGAACCTGCCTGGGGGGACGGGTGCACACACACGTTACAGCAGACCGGGGCAGGTGCTGCCGCCCACATCACGCGGGGTGGGCACTGGGCCTCCTGCCTGGCACCCTTGGATCTGTGTGCTGCCCGATGTCTGTGAGCCTGGGGTGTGAGCACCAGGATCCCAGTGCCCAGAGCCGGTCCCCCGCTCGACTGGGGTCAGCCCCCCCACTCTGTGCCATCACACGAGCCCTGGGTCCTCCGGCCACAGTATAGCTCTGCAGTCACCATGCAGCTGGGTGCAGCCGTCCCCGGCACTGCCTGTAGGTGACTAACACCTGCTGTCCAGTGGGTGGCTGGTGTGGGGGTCTCATCTTCTACCGTCTGCTGCTATTCCAGGTGGGATAACGCTCCCTTCCCAGCAGGATGAATGTGGGATGTGGTAACAACTCCTCGTAAGAACAGGAAGGAAAAAGTCCGAAGACCCAGTCTTCGGGGTTCTGGTCCCTTCATGTTCCCATCCTAACTTTTCCAGGATGTTTTGAAGACCCTTGACTTCTTTCTCAGACACCACCGTTCCTCAAACCAATTCTCAGGATAGTGTGGACACCATCCTTAGCCCTCTGTCTCCTTCAAAAAATACCCACATTTTCCAGAAAGGGTGCAGGTAGTGAGTTCCAGAGCATTTTTACCTGTGGGTCACAAGCCATTGGCCAAAACTGAAGCTAGTCTTCAGGGTTCACAAGTGGGAAAGAATGAAACACAGAAAAGCCTCCTTTGCACACACCCTGGCATTTCTAGGACAGGGTTCATTCTCTCACAGATAGCTAGCCATTCAAAGAAGGTCCCCAGGTCACCCCAACCACCATGGATGGTCAGACTCATTAAGGGTGAGGGGAAGTTTAACTCACGTGCAAACGCATTCAAATTCCATCCCCTCTTGGAACAGAACTCCATCTCTTCCTCAGAGTGAGCTCTTTGTCTTTTTCCGGAAAGAAATGTTGGTGCTATTTCATCCACCATTTCACTGTTTCTCCTCTTGGCTTTATGTAGCTCCTATTCTCTGCAGCCCTGTCACTGGAGCCCCTCTCACCTGCTTCCCTGTCCACACCTCCTGCCAAGCCAGGCTTCGGGAGTTCAATCACACAGACTCTTCCCCAGCTGGCTACTGCGGCAATCCTCGAAGCTCGTGTAATTCCCCACATCGCAAACCACTGCATGCACCTTCTGCCGAGAGATGCACACGTAGAATCGGGGGTCAAAGCAGCTCAGGAGGTATGGCACGAGTCCCAGAGACAGGGCGATGACAGGCGCGGTAGTCCTCTGGAGGCTGCTGGGGCCCAAAAGGCCAAGAGAAATGGTTTTTATTACAGCAGGAGGACAAGACCCCTGGGCAGAAAGAGCTGCTGCCTGGGCTTGTAAGGAGCCACTGAATACAGACTTTGGGGTTGGGGGTAGTAAAGATGAGGGAAGTTTCCCAAAAGGACTTGCATATGCTAAGAAGACTCAGGGATCCTGGAGGCCTGGCTATTGTCAAGCTGATGTGGTTTTTCCCTCTAGCAAGGCATTCACTTTAAGACAGTTGGGAGTTTCCTAGAGGAATTTATACCTGGACCTTGAATTTGGTGTACATTTCCTTCTGCCTTTGTTCTCAGCATCACAGGTACCCCTGTGGCACATGAACTCATCCACCCCCAGCATGCTTCCATCACCCCGAAAAGAAGCCTCATATCCACTCTGTGTGCCTCGTCCTCCTCCCTACTGCTGGCTTCCTCCCTAGCTCTCTGGCACCAATGCTCTGCTCTGCTTTCCATCACCAAGGATTTGCCTCTTCTGGACGTTTCATATAAAGGGAACCAAACAATATGTGGCCTTGTGAGTGTAGCTGTTTTTCACTCAGTGTCGGGCCTTCAAAGCCAATCCACACTGGAGCATGGATCAGAGTTCCACATCTTGCTTATGGCTCGAGAGGCACATTTTACTTGGTCTCCAGCCACTCAGAGCTCAGGCTTGAGGGGGCTGCCGACATTATCCGAGTGGGGTCTGTGAGCCCTCTTCCCCAGGAGGTGGGGGGGGAGGCTTGCGTCTGCTGTAGGGGGGCCGTTAGTGTCTGCTGTGGGGCCCATCCACTGTTCCTACAGGACTCCGATGTGGGCACATTCAATAAATTTCTTCAGGCTTTGAATCAATAACTGGACTTTTTCTCTTAATAAGGCCACTTTGAATAATTTCTGTTTTTAGATAGAGCACTAATAGTGAATTACACATTGAGATTGTCCTTTCTATTTGCAGGAGTTACAGTAAGATTGGAGATCATGCTTTGCTTTCAGCCTCATGGGAAGTGCCCTGGACTGACAGGTTATCGCTGCCCTGGTCCAGCTGACCCCTTTCGAGCCATGACCTCCTGCGGGTTGCGTAGGACTACGAGCAGGTCCCTTTACAAGTTGGCATTTCGTTTTCCTTATCTGCAAAGCGGGGATGGGGCAGCAGCGGCTGGAGCTGAAACAGGCTCAGGGTGGTGAGATCTGTCCATGGCCATGGTTGTACCTGTTCACTTTGGGTTTGTTGAAAGTTCCGTGATACAGAGACTGAGAAATAATGGAGTGAACCAATAATGCGTAACAGACTTAGAACAGATTTGTCAGCCCAGCACTCCTGGCAGTTTGAACCCGTGGTTCCTGGCCAGGTGGCATCGTGGGGGCTGTCCTGTACCTGACAGGAGGCTTAGCTGTATCTCTGACCAATAGCACGCCCTCCCTGAAGCTGTGACGATCAGAAATGTCTCCAGACATTGTCCACTGTCCTCGGGGGAGTAAAATCGCCCCCCGTCGGAACCTCTGAGTTAGGTCATTCCACCCTCTCCTGGAAACCCGGCTCTTTCCCATGCTGTTCCCCACCTACGGTGTCTTCTACGCATCACAGCCTGGCACCTGAGACTTGTCCAGAGCATCAGTGTTTCATATCTCACGTTGCAGACATGGCTGTATTCCTTTTTGTGTTTATCCCAAAGCCTGTATTATATTATAATTTGTTTGATCTTATTGTTTTTCAGGTCCTGCTAGACTGTATCAGTAAATGGGCCATATTATGTCCTTAGGTACGTGAATGTTACCTTTCCCAAGAAGTCAGGTGTTACCTTTAAAGTGAGAATGATTATAAAACGATCCTAAAAAGTTACCTCTTGAAATTTGTTATGAACATGAAATTATGAATTTGGTAATAAAAATTGGTGATATTTATTTATAGCTTTTTATATGACACAAACTATGTGCTAAGCATGTTATATAAATAATCTTTCACTTTAGTTATGATCTTTTGATAGATAGGCTAACCTTATAGAGACAAAGTAACTTTTATCTAAAGTGATAATGCTCAGGCCTTCATTGTGGAAATGGGATTTGAATCAAGGGAGTGAAAGCTATCTGCTCTAAACCCAACCTGAGGTACTCATTTCACATGATTTAAAGACATTGTTAAGTGTTTAAACATAATGATTGAGTTCAAGACAGATGAGGAATGTGGACATTGCCCTTTCCTCTTTCACCAAATCTTATCTTAATCTTCCAATGGGAAGTTAATAATAATGACTGTATATAATACATACATAAAATGATAGTCTACCTCCCTCTGCCCATCTCCATGTGTGTCTCTTTCTATCCAAATTTCCCTTTGGTAAAGACGCTAGCCATATTGGAATAGGGTCCCTTGTGACCTCATTTTAACTTGATTACCTCTATAAAGCCCTTATCTCAAAATGAGGTCACATCTTCAGGTATTAAGGGCTAGGACTCACACGTGCCTTCTTAGAGGGAAACAATTCAATCCACAACAGAAATTTTCTTTTTTTTTTTTTTAAGGTTTTATTTATTTATTCATGAGAGACACACACACACAGAGAGGCAGAGACACAGGCAGAGGGAGAAGCAGGCTCCATGCAGGGAACCCGATGTGGGACTCAATCCCGGGTCTCCAAGGATCACACCCCAGGCTGCAAGCGGCACTAAACCACTGCACCACCAGGGCTGCCCCACAACAGAAATTTTCATAAAACAAATGCAGTTATGAAATGCCCATTCAATTAGCTCCCCTAAATATTTTACTTTCATTTATTTCTATTTTTCTCCATTCCCAAAGGTAAAGTGTTTTTATGATTTTTTTTCAAATGTAGCCTTTATGAGAACTTACAATAAAACAGTGGTTAGGAATTTATTAAAAGCATGTCTTTGCGGCTGATCTGAAGACAGAAGGACATTTACCAAAGGCAGCCACGCAAGAGGAGAAATATTTACAGTATACTGAAGGCATCAGCCACTTCAGAATTCATCAGAGAACAGTTGGGAATGATTTATTGTGGACACGCTTTAATTTGGTACACCAAAAAGCACATTAGGACTTCTGCAGACTCTGTTCCTCAGGTACTAAGGAATAAGTGATTTGTTATTGATTTATCCACTAGATAAAGAAGATTGTTACTGCAAAACCCTATAGCACCAAGAACTTCGAGGATAAGGACAAAGAACACTGAGAATAAATGACAAATGGTTGTTGAGACAAATTTGAACATTTCCTGGAGTCTTCTAAGTATTTGGCCACATTTCTTTAAAGCTATATTACAAAATCTCAAATGTACTCTGCATCTTCTTGAATAACCATGCTATAATTTAGTATTCATATTTATGATAACTGGACAATGATTGGTTTGGTGATTTTTGTGAAACAGAATATAACAGTTCACAGTTGGAGGGCAGGTGTTACTTGGTCTACTCTGGTGGGCAGTTCATAAGTGAAACCGTTCCCTCCATGCTTGAGCCAGGAGCTTCTAGGGGCAGTTGTTAATGCTTTTTTTCTTCCACCCCTAAGGAAAGATATTCTTCTCAACTCAAAAGGGAGAAATTGAGTGCTTATCTACCACATGCCAAAAAAAAAAAAAAAAGTTGGAAGACAGAAATATTCCCTTCTCTGCATCTAAATGCTGCCTTTGGATGTTCTGTGGCTTGGTACTTGAGTGAATGAAACCAACTTTCTTACAAAGGTAGTTTGATTTGGGCCTCTCTCACTAGTAAACAAATAACTCAAAGGTAAAGAAGACGGTACACAATATATATGAATAATTTTACTCTAAGATGGCACAGTATAAGAAGTATCTTTAAATAACCACACGAATTACATAAGGACATTGCTTTTTTTTGACATTTTAGATTGAAAATTTCGATAAAAAATATCTAAACATTTTAGATATTTTAGATTTAAAATTTTAGATTAAAAATGTGGAAAAGAAACTGTGCAAAGTGAAATTTAATAATAAATTGTCTGCCATATCTTGCAATTAGTGTAAGTATAATTTTATAATGTAACATGGTTCAATTATTAAGTACAAGATAACTATTTCTTTGGTTTTGATGCCCCCATCCTGTAAAACAAACTAATTTTTAATGTATTTATAGATAATGGTAAATCCCATTATTTCTATAATATATTCCCTAATCTGGAGTCTGTGATATATTTTATAAACATCTCAGCAAATAGTAAGATAGGAAATATTTATTAAATGCATAATATGCATCAACACTAGGCTATGTGATTTATACATTTTTAAAAAATTATTTATTTATTCATGAGAGACATACAGAGAGAAGCAGAGACACAGGCAGAGGGAGAAGCAGGCTCTATGCGGGGAGCCCGACATGGACTCAATCCTGGGTCTCCAGGATCCCACCCTGGGCTGAAGGCAAGCTCTAAACGGCTGAGCCACCCAGGCTGACCTATACATATTTTATTTTTTAGCCCAAATGATAAACTTGGCCAAGCTATTACTACTGTGGTTACACATGAAGAACATAGAATTGTGAGTAATTGACGAGGTTCATACGGTTGGTAAAAGCCAGGTCTTGAACTTGTTTTCTGGATCAAAGCACATGCTGTTGACACTCTTCTATGTTAAGTTCCCAAATGGGATGATTATTACTTTTCTGAAATGTATGGAAAATATCAGTTAGAAACTGTTTTAAGATTCAAGATTCTACCAACTGATTATTTTTCAAGTTGGTTGTCCCTTCTATAATGGAGAACTTTCTCTGTAAGGTTCTCTATATTATATCTGTATGCTTCTTCACAATGCTGCCTCTTATGAATCCATTCATAATTACCACTTCCACCATAATTACCACCACTGTTATTAGCACCACCACCACCACAACCATCACCACCACCACCATCAACATCACAACCATGATCATCAACACCAACACCATCACCACCACCACCACCACCACCATTACCATCACCATCATCACCATTACCACCAACACTATCATCACCGACAACACAACCATCACTCCTCCTCTACCACCAACCACCACCATCATTACAATCACACTACCACCTCCATGACCACCTCTGTCACACAACATTCTGGTGGCTGCTTGCCAAAGCCTTAAGCTGTATGGACCCATATTTTATTTTAGTATCATTTGTATGCAGCCTAATTTATTTAAGTGTCAACCTGGTTTCTCTTAGTTCTCTGAATCAATTTTATTCTGCGCATTTCAATCTCCTTCTTCTCATTAGTAAAAGAACGTCCTCTCCCTCCACCCCTCATCCCTCATGATTATGCTCTAAGACAATTTCTTTCTATGGACACTTCATTTTGTGCTCTGCTCTTCGATAGCCAAAAGTAAAATCAATCCTTCCTTGACTCATAATGACAATCCATCAGGGGAGGATTTTAAGTTTTCTAAAGAAAGAAAATTCAAAGTTTTCGCTGGCTATAACCTTTTCCCTAGTTTTTCATAGAGACTTGGAAAAAAGTAGACACCTTAGGTAGATTTGCTCTACTACAACATAAGTAATTAGTAAATAGTAAGTTAGTAAAATCACTGCTCTTTGATAAAAAGTTGGTGAAATTTTAGTAAACGTGGTTTATCTGATTGTATGGTCAACCGACCACGTCTGCATGTGGGAAACGTGGAAAAAATGTCCCCTACAGGGAAATTGCCAGTTGTGGTACCTTTCCCTCTCGTGTCCTCATTTTCTACTCAAGAATATCACAAAACAATAATGCATGCCTATATCCAGTCCTGAATGAATATAGTGTCCATGCAATGTGGAAGTAGATACAGGCGGAGAGAGCCGGTGTTTGTCTTTGACCAAGAGGTAAAAACACCAATATTTTAAGGTATTGTGTTCTGAGTTGTCTTAGATTTGATAGTTGATTCTCCTAAAAGATCCTGATGCAGTTGTGACCTAAGTGAAGACTCAAGATATAACTGTGCCCCTTGGCCGCTGCGGACCATTACTTCCTACCCACCACAACTGTAATTTCAGCCAAATAAACAATGAAGTCAGACTTGTCAAGAGAGTTCATTTACACAGCATTACCTTTGCTTCATAAAGAATAAAACACGAAGCTTTGTTTGTGCCAAGCATGAGACAATGTGATGCATCTGTTCAGTGTCTCCATATAATAACCCACTATTTAAAAACAATCCTGTTAGCATACCTCACAGACCCAAATAACTCTCAAGGAAAAACTGACCGTTAGCATTGAAGCAAGACAATGCAGAAGGTCCTAAAGCAGCATCTCCAGGACTAGCCCTAGATAAAGACAGTTAATTATGCTCACAGATATTTATTACCTCAAAGTGTCTAAATAAAATGTAGCTCTTAAACTATTATCCAAGTAAGCCCAATGATTTTAACTGGTTCTTTTTACTTTGTATTGATAATCTGTAAAGAAAAACATACATAAGCACAATTTCTCAAAACACAACCAATACCAACAAACATAATTTCTAAATGTAAAGAACGTCCTGGAAACTAATGATAAACTCATTTTCTTAGCCAATGTGACCTTCATGAGAAGACAGCTTTTAAAGAGCATTTACGACTGACAATACAAAACTTTGGAGTATTTTTTTTTTTAAGAAAATTAAATGGTTTGTCCACTAATGAATCAGCATTAAAATCCTTTTATGCACTTGCATAAAAAATTAACCTTAACAAATAAAACCAAGCTGTGAATCATTTATCTTTGCTTATCTCTTGGATTACCATATATTAATTAAGATGTGAATTACTGCTTAAAATAAAAGGATGCCTGAAATCCAAAAAGAATTAAAAATGAATGCTTATATAGGTAGACAATGAGGAGGGTGATTCAGGCAGCAATTGAAAAATGAATGTTTACTTTTAATGTTTTACTTTGCTATTTTCCTTAAAAGAAAATCTATATAAATTTATATTGTTTGCACTCTGCTGTTCTCTGGTAGTTGGAGAGCAGCTGTTCTACTGCATTGGTCTTTGAATGGCTGGGTGGCAAGACTCAATAATCTGTCGCGGCCCAGGTTAAGTGATGGAATTCATTTAAATGCCCCAGAAGTAATCATCCACAAAGAGTGCATTATTTCTCTTTTATGAATTTTCAAACCTAATACTGATGGGTGGCATGCAATTAAACCTGATCAATATGTAATTTAGGTGGGCTGACATGTTTTCAAATTCGCAGAATATAGATTCTTTCAATATTGCAAGAGCTTAGTGAAATACTTAGCTTTTATAAAATAGCTAAGGCAGTTTAGTACAGTACAGGAAAAGAAATGTTCGGCCGGAAGATATACAGAGAAGTAATTATACCTGGAGACTCTAGGTTTTGAACAGAAACCATAACTAGTGAATTAAGAGTGGGCTTGATCCCATCGTCACCCTGTCTCTATCTCTGTCTCAGTCTCTTCCAAAGAGGAGCCAAGAGCAAGGCTATATCTATGGGATCTTGTGAAGTACCATCTTGGTAATTCTCATGTGCAAGTACTTTCAGAGGCATTATAAATACTAATTAAAAACTTGCAGAACCTGAAGCTGTATTATAATGAGCAAAAATTACATATACATCGATTCACAAGCTTTATCTACCAGGAATCAAAGTGAGACCAAAGAAAAAGAAAATAAAAAGAAAAGAAAGAGAGAAGAGAAAGAGAAAGAGAAAGAGAAAGAGAAAGAGAAAGAGAAAGAGAAAGAGAGAAGAGAGAGAGAAGAGAAAGAAAGAGAAAGAGAAAGAGGAGAAAGAGAAAGAGAAAGAAAGAAAGAGAAAGAGAGGGGCAGAAATGAATGCCTGGGGAAGGTGGGATTACCATAATGACCCTTTGTGTTAAGCTAATAAACAAGGGGTAGAACACTGGCTTGTGACCCCAAAGGTGAAGGGCACCTCTCTCCAGTATTACTAATTAGCTCGCTGTCATCTACACAATAAGAATTACACTTGAGTTCCTATGATTTGACAGGATTCAATTTTAAATTTCATGCCTGAGGTCTTAAAGTGCTCTTTCACCCTGAACATTTGCATATTATACCTGACCCAGCAGATAGAGCAGGCCTGTCTGCCCGTGGCTGGGAAGAGAGGAGGCTGGCCTGCCCCATGGGCTCACCACTGGTGGCACAAGCTCCTGGGGCACCGCCCTCACGCAGGCTCCTCGGCCAACCCAGGCCTCCTAGCTTATGATGTTGTGCTGTCCTCTGGACTTTGACCTATCGACAGTGCATTTTTTGTCAAATGTTTACTTAATGTTCATTAAACCTGCTACTCATCTATGTGCACATGATCTGTCTCCAGTGGGTGCCCCTGGTCTCAGGGACCATCCCTCCTCCCCTGACGTCCTGCTCTGCGCAGAGCCAGTGCACCTGCCACCCACCAAGTTGTGAGAACCTTGCTCCTGCCTGCATCTCAGGCCGGCATCCTACTGGGCAGCAAGGGCATCAAGAAACCTCTATCTTTGATCGTCCTGGCTCTCAACTGCTTCCGGGAGCCACGCAGCCCCAGCCTCAGCCTCGGGGAAAATTCAGAAAGACCAGGACACAAGGGCTGGCACAGCTGAGAACCTGAGTCAGGGAACATGCCACCAGGGTGCTCCTGCCTGCGGTGGCCCAGTTGTGCTGGTGGCCCCAGTGAAGTATGCAGGGCTCCTTGCAGTAGGCTCCACAGGCTAGGACAGGTGCCCGACCCCACATTATTCCTGATGTGTGCCTGGACCCCACGTTATCCCTGATGTGTGTGCCATGGTGCTTGTCTGCATTTGAAAGATGCCTTGAAAATCTTAAGAGTTCCCTTTTGAAATCTAAAAAAAAAATCTGTTTTTACTATTGTGGAAAAATTTAGGCCAACAGAAAAGGAAAGGCAATAATGTAGTAGTCACCGTGTACCTAGTTTTAGTTTAGTTAAAATTCAAATATGTTTAGTTAAAATTCCACTTGGGCCCTGGGGGCCCCTTTCCTGAGGGTCTGGGTGCAGAGTGGGCCAGGGGGAGGAGAGGGGCTCAGGAAGCCACTGTTACTTTAATATTTTAAGAACAGGGAATTAGTAGTGGACCTCCCAAGTGAATCCTAGCCATCAACAAGTGCACACTTTCCATATTCACATAGTTTTCACATGAGGTAGGATGTCACAGATCTATGTGAGCCACCTCTGCCCCAGAAACCCCACACTCTCTCCCAAGAGACAGTAATTATTCTAAAGTTGGTGGATGTTCTCGTGTATTAAAGGCACTAAAAAGAGTCCTGCCTTGTTGACCAACTGGCAAACGAAGGTCAGGGTATCGGCAGCAGACAAAGCAGAGGGTGAGCATTGAGGACACGGTGCCGGGAGCATAGGTGGCGAGGAAATGTCCTCCTCCGCTCAAGTTCAGAGGACCTTTAATGCCATTGAAGGGACATCACAGAAGCATTCTGGTCCAGAAGGCAAAGTTGGGGACATGCTGGCCCCCTGAGGGCAGCAGGTGGTGTGGTCACCATGGCACAGGTGTTGCAGCCTCGACCAGATGCAGTGGTCAGATCCCACGGCTGTGTTCTCTGGGCCCGCGCCTGCAAAGACTTCATCCCGAGCATCACGTCCTGGTGGCTCTGTCTGGGCATCAGCATCTGACGTAGTGTTATTTCCACTTGCTCACCTGTAAGTTCATACACCTGTGCGCACATATATGTATTCTTCTCTCTCTATTGAACCCCTATGAACAGCGTGATAGTGCCAAAGCATAATCTCACATGTGCCAAGGCTTCTGAAGACACCTCTTCTGTAGGTGCCTCCTCCCGTACAGTTCCTTTCAGAGTCGGTCTTGTAGGGTGTTCTGGTGGTAAGACATTCATCAAAAATCCATTCTAGCCAAACATGAGATTTCTATAAACATGTCAGAGTTATTGAAATATGTGGATTTCTATCCACATTTAGAAGTTAAAAGGATGCGGCTGTGATGGCCAAGCGGTTAAGGCGTTGGACTCGAAAAGTTAAAAGGAAACGGAGGGAAAAGGAAAAAAAAATCACATTAGTTTCTAAAAATATTCGTGCGCAGGCTCAAGAGACGTTGCGCACAGAAGGCAGCTAAACACTCCGTAAGGATGCAACCAGCTTGCCACGCACGTAAGCGAGCTCCGCGGCGGGAAGGAAGAAGAGCCGGGTCGCAGCTTGTCACGCGTGGGACTGACACAGAGGCCCCGTGGTGCAACCCCGCGACCCCCGGGAAGTCTGTCTTCCTGAAATGCTAACGTGTTATCTTGAATGTGTCATTTAGAAATGCCTAAAGTGATGTGAAGGCAGAGACGTTCTCTGAGCTATTTGCTGGTTACTGGGACAGAAATGACAAAGGATTCTGTCCATTAGTTTTTCAATACAGTGCTCAATAGTGGTAGGAAATTGATGGTGTGGCTGGGGCATCACATCGAGGAAACTTATGATGCGGACAATAGCACTTTCAATAAAAGGGCTTTTGATTTTCTATGTGTCAAACTGTTTTAATATTAGGGCATTTCTAGGTCAACGAAGGGTTAATGTAGCATCGTAAATCATATCTAAACAAGAGCCTTAAGCTCACTCTACATAGAAAGTAGTCTGTTAAGGTAGAAAAAAAAAAAAAAAGCATCCTCCTCCCCGGCGCCCCCGCCCCGGCCCCCAAATCATCAAATGGTAGGTCGCTAAAGCCACGTGGAAACCACATTTATTTCACTGGCCGGGGCATCGGCACAGCATACTAAAGAGACTGAATAATAGGCGAATTAGAAATTAATGATTCTCTGCTATGTAAATGGCGTGAAAGGACAGAGTCCCCCGCAGGCGCGGTCCCGAACCTCATCTCCATTTGTTGTTTATGGGGGAGATTCAGAACCTAAAGTAAATGTTGCAGGAGCCCCACTCGGTCTCTACTGAGAGCTATCATCTCCTCTCCATGTAAAGCCCCAAGTAAACTGGACGTCGCACCCATTCATCCACCTCAGCGATAGGATTTCAACAATTACGTTGTGCGGTTAATCTTTCGGTATGAATAAATAATGACTGCTCACGCGAGCCTCGTCCCATACATTATGCCCTCCGTGTTCTGCAGCAGCATAGCTCAATAACCCACATTGATTCCCACCCGGCACATCCCAGTGTTGCCCTCTCTGAGCTACACTGTTGCTGTTGTTTCCAAGTTCTCCCTTCTCTGGAAAGCTCCAGAAGAGTTGTTCTCTGAGAAGGGGCCAAACTGCCAAGTTTTTAACTCATTAAAAAAAAAAAAATCCTTTCAGCACCATTATTGGGAAGTGCAATTAAAAAAGATGACAAATTCAATAAGATTTAATGAAGAACAGAAGGAATGCAATGAAAGAACACATTTCCCATTTTGTTTGTGCTTTTAGTCTAAACTAGCCACATATATTACACCTTGCATAGGGATTGTTTGGGGGGCAAAGAGCCTTTAAAATATGCTCTTTGAGAGGAGAAGGATGACGTGGAGAAATGGTACTATAAAATCCGCGGTGCCTGCTGGAAACAGCAGGTGTGCGCCTTCTCCTGTGGACGATCCCCTCTCCTTAAAAGCCACACAAAACCAAACCCATGCGAGCTGGACAGGATGCAACTCTGAGAGCAACGCAAACTTGGGCACAATTTGTCACTTAAAATCTGCAAATCCCTGCAATATCGGGTGCTCGCATGTAAAACAAATGGGCTCTGGGAGGGCAGGCAGCATTGACAATCCGGCAAAGAGCAATCTTCTGTCATTTAATGAAGGATGGAGAGAGCGCTTGACAAAGTGCCCGCTCATTACAAGTTTGTTTTTGTGTGTGTGTCTGGGTGGCCGACGGAGAGAATGTGCATGTGTGATGAAAAGGTAATCTCCCCAGTTCAATCTTCTTAGACAAGTTAGAATTGTTAAAGGCAATCTTATTTTATTGTGAATTCATTTGGACAGTACTGAACAAAGAATCAACTGAGCCAGCACCCTGTTGGTATTTCTTTTTAGCCAAAACAATACAAAAATAATTGTGTCGTTGTAGATTTTCAGGCTTGCTTTCAACTCTGTGTGACATAAAAATTATGTATCTCTACCTGTGCATCTACTTTTAGAAAAACTTATAAAAGATCCAATTAATTCAAACCCTGTCCAGTCATAAATACAGATGAAATGTGTTTAACAGCTATAGAATTTCTATTCTAATATTCTGTATTAGGAAAAAAAACACATAACACAGAGATGGGTTATGATACCCCAATGACCATTACATGTAATTTTGCCATCGATGAAAAAAATCTAGCTGAGACTGATAAACAGCTCACCAAGTTCAGCTACATAAAAACATAGATTTTAATGTTTCTTAGATCAGAGGTCTAGAAATCAGTTGGATAAAATGCAAATATTCAATGATTTATGAGTGTTGAATACACAATTCTTCCAGTTTTGTTAATTTGAACTCATGGGAAAGGATCAAGAATTTCTCTTTCTTTTGTTTTTAATAAGTAAGATCTTAAGGAATGAGGTTGTCATCAGATTGTGTACCGAGCAAACCAGTAGGTTTGCAAATCTCAAGAAATGTGTCCTAACCAGGTGCTTGATAAGGTTATCAAGAAGATACAGTGAAATCCACGCACAGATGTTGTGGCATCACCTGGGTGTCATCTTCAGATCCTTGCACAGGTTCCCATATGAGTAACACTGAGTCTATAACAGGCTGCTTTGTGTGAGGACAGGGAGGGGCCTCCCACTGCAGGGTGATGGGCACACTAGGTCTGGAATGAAGATGCATGGCCTGCATCCTCCATCCACAATAAAACCTCCCCGCCTGCAACTGCGCGGAGTTTAGTCCTCTCGAATATCCTGCTTTTCTCCCTAAGTTTCAAGCCGAACACAAATGTCCCTGCGGTTTCTGTTACTGCTCTTCAGAAAATGAAGCGGGGTGTCCGCCGCGATACAGCCGCCTCGGAGCCGCGGTGGTACAGAGGCGTGACCGCAGCCAGGAGAGCGGGGCGCTGCCTCGTTCTCAGGAGCAAGGTGGGACTGACGGAGGGTCCCGGCACAGCTCCGCGTTTTACTGCCTGAAATTGAGAGTTCTGATCAATGCTGGTATCAGAGGTCACGTACCCAAAGTCTTCATGCCCACGCCAGCACCAGGAGATTTATAAAGTCCTTCTCTGATGTAACACGCTACAAATCCTACCACTAGCTTTCCAGCAACGTAGCTTTCACCGAGCTTCCGTGACCAGGGACGCGGTGATGACAGCGGGTCCAGGGTCGGGCTCAGGGTCGAGGCCATTTTCTTTCATAAATAAATGGATCCCACACCCTCTCCAAGCAAGTATTTGTGTGCATAGGAATTTGTTTATGATCCACGCTTGTTTGATTTTACAGGGAATTTCTGTAATTTTAGGGAATACTGTGTGTGTGTTTTTTTTTTTTTCTTTTGTAGCTGCCTTGTAGGAAGGATAGAACAGGACACCTGTCACTTCGTGGATCCGTAGCTGAAAGGCTCAGCTTTCAAAGCAACTTGATTATTCCAAAAACATATAGTGGATTTTTTAAGCGTGAAATTTGTTTCAACCACAGAAATTTATGAAAAACATAAGTTTTTTGAGATTGTTTTTTATTCTCAGAACAATTGAGAGGAATGTATAAAATAAAATAAAGGAAGGGTAAGGTTATTTGCAGTAAAAGTATCAGCAACTCAAGGGCAAGACGCGGGTTGTCTTCACTGTTTTCACTGTAACTCACGGTCTTATTTAAAGTAGAAGTTCCTAAACCTACTTGTTTTCTTACTGAATCCTGATCACAGTGATAATGCATGGCTGAAAAAACAGTGCTCCTAGGGAAACAGAGGTGTAACAGACTATTCGTACATAGGGTCATTTTTGTTGGAAAAGTTATCATTTTATACGATGTGTGTATCCTAGAATTTACCTGTCATATCATATTGTATGTAGGTTACATATGTGCTTTAGATTCATCGTAAAACAGGTAATGACTGGGTTTATAAAATGAGTCAAGACTTTAAGGGAAACGTTGGTCACCCTCCGGCCCCGGGCAGGTAGGTGCAGTCACTGCCTCTCCCCAGGGCCAGCCCTCATGACTGTGCTGCCCCGAGTGACCCGAGGCCTGTGTCCCCAAACCAGGGGCAGCCAGGGGACCCCACCTCACACAAGCCCCCACGCGATCGCCTTCTGGCTCAGGAGGTTGAACTCAGAAACGCAGAGGACAACGCCTTCAACAAGGAGCGAGAACACAGACAGCATGGCCCGAGAACCACTCTGAGGAGCATGTTGGCAGGTGCGACGGCTGGGTTGGTTTCTTCCAGGACAGAAACCATTCCTGAGGGGAAGCTGCATCAGGGAGTCAGGAGAGGGACAGCGAAGGAACAGAAACGATATCCATCCGAGCCCTTGACCTGCAGGCCTTTGGAGGGTCATGTTGTGGCAGGTTCTGGGTGCAAGGCCCCGCAGTGAAGGATGCACTGCTTTAGTCCATTGCAAGAGCACAGGTGCACAGGGTCTCACTGGGGTATCTTCCAGAGACAAAGCACAGCGTTGGCACCAATGTCAACAGGAAGCATAGTATGGGCGTGGGTGGGAGGCCTGGGAGGATCCGGGGTCAGGACAGACCTCCCAGGATGCGATTCCGGGGCTCCGCTCGGAAAAGGCAGGGGACCAGGGTCGGGGCAGGGATGACATTCCCTGGCACAGGGGGCAGCTCCTCTACAGGAAGAAACCCAGGCTGTGGCCGGAACAGGAGTGGGGGCAGGATGAGGGCCATAGAGCCCCGGAGGGTGTGAACCCCCAGGCAGAGACCCCCAAAGGTAGAGCCAGGCCCTGCCCCAGGGTGAGCCACACTGGCCATCTGGCAGGAGAGCCCTGGGGGATACTAGCCCACGCGGAGCATCCACGTTTTATTTCTGTGCTTTGTGCTGCTGGGAGTGGGCAGGACGAGGGCCCATGAGGAAGCAGAATACAGACACGCGAAGCAGCAAGATGTGCAAGTGACAAATATAAAAGTCAGCTTGTGGATCTGGGGGCACATTTAAGTGTTCAGGATTTAGGCCAAATGAGGATCTCCTGACTTCATATTCCTGACGTTTTATGTCAGGCCTGACTCAAAAGTGTGTACCCCAGTCCAACCCACAGAAGACTTGTCTGCCCCTCAGCAGAGAATCAAAATAAGGGGGTTTCACAACAATTAAATAGGAACTAGGTTTTCTAAACACAAGACAAATCCCTCCAAACCACCTTCCTTGACATCAGGGTCCTTGCATCACGGCGTCCCTTTGGTCATCATACTTGCAGGTCTCGGGCAGGGAACATTTCCTCCCTTTGGGGAGAGTTTAGAAGTCTTTTCTCTGGAAAAGTTGAGTATGAATGTGCTCTTGGCACGTGGAGAAGAGCCCCCCCTCCTCC
The DNA here is from genome assembly GCF_048164855.1 of Canis lupus baileyi. Classification (NCBI taxonomy): domain Eukaryota; kingdom Metazoa; phylum Chordata; class Mammalia; order Carnivora; family Canidae; genus Canis; species Canis lupus. Next base: position 2,865,734 of record NC_132838.1, read on the forward strand.
CCCACAGGACTGTCTCCTTACTTTTGAACTTCTTTTCTTGAGACAAGCCACCGTCTGGGAGCCACGAACTGCTTCTGCACGTAGAACGACGCCCCACTTTGTTAATCAGGACCCTACTGATTGTCTTCAGTGGTGGTTTGCTTTATATGGAAATGAACATTGCTATTAATAAATCCTTAAAAAAGGAAATAAGAGCATAAAATAACAACAGTGTTTCAATGGCAGTTGAGTGAGGTCTCTCCAGCATGAAATTTGGGGGCCACGGGTAAGACCATGAGCCATTTTCTGTAAATGCAGCTCAAAGTGTGTGTGTTATAATCATTCAGCTCCTCTGATCTCACTATGGTGTTTTGGGAAATGTGTTACAGCTACACACTGACCACAGTGAGCTGGAGTTGTGATCTGCAACAAAAGCCTCTATAGACAAGGTATTTTCAGAATTTTCTTGTCAGTCTAGGCGTTGCATACTGGGTGTACGATTGCCTACTTCTGCAGTTTCTCAGCTATAATACACATCACCTCCCTTCTCTATAATTAAGCTGGTTTAAAACACACACACACAAAAATAAAAACATCCTCTATTTTCTGAGAGGTCCTTTCCATGGAATTGCCTGGTTCGTTCTGTCAATATCCGTATCAGCGTGGATGTTTCTGATGCCCTGATCTTACAAACAGGTGATAAAACATTCTCTAACTCCCTCCCCTCCCCTCAAAACAACACAACAAAGGAAATAACTCCCCTCACACAGTACAGGCAAGGAATTAACCAAAGGTTCTGCAGCTCCTACACAGCGTCTGGAAAGCACCCCCACGATGGCAGCTTTCCTGGTGTAAATACCAATCTGATCAGAATATAGTATATTATTGGATTTCTAATTTTCCGTGAAAAGCCCAGGCTGTGTTGAGCAGCCTTTAGCAAGCTGTCACAGATGAGACCAATGAGTGCATCCTGACTTTACACACGGTGAGGTTGCCAAGGATACGCTGCCGAGGGACCAGGGTCAGGAGTCAAACTGACCAATATTGAGTAAATTGCATTGGTTTGAATGATTCCCCCTGAGCTAGTAATGATATGGCAAGCACATAGTTAGGTCTGCAGACAGATAAATACTACGTTTGAAGATCAACCAAGCTGTATTCGGGATTGGCATATGTATCTGTGTACGCATGTGGTTTGTGCGTGAAAAATACAGAAACATCTACACAGCAGCTCACGGGGCACCAAGTCAGGTGGACAATGAGTCTGGAAACTACGACAACGGTGTGCATCCGTCTGTCCACGCCGGACTTTGGTGGATGCTGAACCGGTGCTCCACACAAAGCCATGCATGGATAGTGGCTCAATGTGTACTAGTAAAAAACCCTGTGCTGTATATTTTTCTATTTTGACTTTCATGGTCATGAATATTATTATTATTATTTTTGCCTCAAGGTGTGTCCTGATCTTCAGAGTACAACAAAACACAGAAATCTTACCCCAAGTCCTGCTAACTTTGTGTGCCACCCCCTCCCACTGTCTCAAATGGATGACACACAACACTTGAATTATCAGCTTCCAGAAGCCACATCAAGCTCAAAAAGGACAGACAAAGAGGGTTGGCCGCGGTCTTCCTAATAAACATCCTTCCAGCCATTGAAACTAATACTTTCTTCTTAAGGAATCAATTCATCAATCCATATCGCCGCCCTTCCATCATTAGGCTGGCTAATTAAGAAGTCGACATGTTCTCCAAGCGTGGCTTGCTATCCTTACCAGGCCCTGTTGTCACTGGCTCTCCTCACATCACCTGCCATGGTGTCTGTCATAACTGAAGAGTCAAAAATCATGCATTTGACTGGAAATGGCAAGAGCATGAAAGCCTGCCATCCTGCCTCCACAGCTCAGAGCACAACCTGCAGGAGCAGAGTCCCCAGTGTTTCTGAGCTGGGACCCAGTTCCTTGGCTCCTTCCTGACCCACCACTGCTCACCACCGACCCCTCCGACATAAAACTACTCCCAACCTTCCCCGCGTCCCCTGGTTCCTGTGAATACGTGGCCCAAATTAAGTGGAAAGAAAGAGTCAGCTGTAGATAATTTCCCAACAAATCAACTTTGCTTTTTCCCAGCATATAAGTCACATGGTTAAAAATCAAAAGATTCTACCACAAAGTGGAGCAAAGAATAGGGAAAATCAGAGCAAAAAGAAGGAAAGGGTAAATTGTGCTGGATTTCTTCTCCCATGGAAGTGAGGTTTGAAACAGTTTGAAAACACTATAAAAGATTTATAATCTCAGAGAAAGGAGGAGCTTCTTCCTCTTTAAATATCTTTTTTCATGAATGTATGTTTTCCCAAAATGACTTTAAACCCATTTTCTGTCCCTTGGTACATACGATTTATACACTGGGGCTGAGAAATGTTCTCTCTCATCTCTCCTGTCTTCCCCATCTCTCCCATCTCTCTGGTCTCTCCCGTCTCTCTCCTCTCTCCCGTCTCTCCTGTCTACACTTGCGCAGGAATCCTGCATCTCAGCGCCTTCGGCAGTATTTTGTTATGTATCTAAGTGAGTGGCCCAGGCTATATAATTTATTTCTTTACAAAGTTTCTTTGTTCCAGTTTTTTAAGTTAGGGGAAAAAAGTCAAAATTGGCTGCTTTAAAAGAAGGAATGTGGTGTGATACTCTTTCTAAATCTAAAGAAAAGGAAAAAAAAATGGCCAGGATGTTTCTCGATAGATGGTTAAGAAAAGAATCATTCTGAGTCTGGAGCAGTACATTTATAAAAACGCTGAGTTTTGTCTCTGTTCAATCGGGATACTGACCAGAGGAAGCCTAGAGGCAAGATAATTAAGTTTCCTTTACTAATTTAGTTCTTTGTAGCATCTCCCAGAAATGCCTGCTGCCCCGCACGTCAGCCTTTCATGTTGGATTGTCTGCCAGGATGAGAGATGCCGTCCTGCAGCCTCGGTGAGAGGGGTCCCTGCATCGCCTCCTGAAAAGGGGCTGCTGAGATATTTCAAATGCGCTTGTTTTATTTCACGTATGTCCCACAACCTACACTAATTGCATCGTGATTTCAGGATGCATTTCAATAGATGGGTGATTTATGAAGAAGATGCTGGGGAAAGTCTATAGCAAATAATAGGAAGGAAAATTAATAAATCACAGCCCTTTTCACATAAAGAGAGAAAATTCTTTGTAAGGTGAACTATTTAAAACACAATTAGCTCATTCAAGTCCTGGCAGCAGAAAATACTGTTTTTAGAGCTGTGGTGAGCAAGCGCGCGCCTCACTTGAGATTTAAACAGATGGGCGAGAGGGTATGCGGTCGGGACTTCTGTCCATACCTTCCCAGGTGACGTGTGCCCACCTGGCTTCCCAAGCCCCTCCCCACCCACCCCGTGGGCCGTGGTGCCCGAGGGCAGGAGGCCGCCCACCCCTGCTCCGGACTGCGGTGAGAGCATGTCAGGGAAGAGCGGAGTGTAGCACCCACCTGTCCCCGAAGCTCCGTCTTTGGGAGCAATGCACCTACTAGTTTTGGAAAATGCCTTAGGGGGAAGATATCTCATAGGTGAATATTCTAAGCCTGCAAACACTCCATCGAACGGCCTTTGCTTGTTGGCTTCTGTCTGTCTGGTTCTTCCCTGCTGCTGCTCTGGTTCCAGCCTGGAGTCCCCTCTCTCACCCGGCAGCCTCACCCCTGCTCTGCCTCCAGCCAGAGCCGGTGGCCCAGGACCCCAAGGCAGGACCTCCAGCCCAGGCCTTGAACCAAGGGGGAAGGGAGGCAAAACAGTTTAACATTTTCAGGGAGCAGGCAGTGACAGGTCATGTTTTATGGCTTTCCCGTCACCCGTGGAAATGCCCTCTCTGCCTCTTCCTCTGCGCTGCATGCTCCTTCCACCATGGCAGGGAGCACTCTCCTCTCTTTATCCACAGGCCTCAGTCCAGAGACTCAGCCATTTTCCGGGCTCCTCTGAGCTCTCTTCTAGAAAAGAAAGAGAGAGATGGGAAGACAAGGGATAGGAAACGCAGCTTTAGTATTTCAACAGTTTGTACTGCCCATGGCTCGAGTCCATCTGCACTGTCACGCTCAAGCTCCACAGGTCCCCGGATTTTCATTTCTACTGCACAAAACATCATGGATGAGCCAAAGTTTCTCTATAATATATTTACCCCATCTATAATGATGACGATTACAGATCATTTAAAATCTGCAAGACTGAAGAATCGTTAACAATTATGGTAAATGCATATTGTGCAATATTATAGGATATTAAATGAATATACAGGAGAACATTAACTGGCATGGAAAAAATATACGACGCTTTCATGTTATGATTTAGTATATATTCACATATATTTAGATCATATAAATAAACTGCCTCTGCACAATTTATGTTTTATATATAATCTAAACTTATATATAATCTAAAGTTATACATTATCTACATTTCTGTGAAGGAAATTTATTTATACCACAAATGTCGCTTGGTACCTTTTAGGTATCAAGTATTGTGTTATACGATTCTTACATAGAAAATGATGGAACAAACAAATACATAACATTTAATATCCAGTGAACGTATTAGAAATAGTAAAAAAAACAAAAACAAACCAGTGGTTATCTTTTAGAAGCTATGGTTTTAGTCATTTATGGTCATTTTTTAAAAAACTTCTTGTTTGTGCTTTGCTATATATTGCAGAGTGCATAAATGTGTGTTAACTCTATAATCACAAACAAAAAATAAAAATTGAAACTCATGTATATTTCCCTCAAAAGTGTTCCTCACTGGATTCTTCTCCCCTGTTCCTAGTTAATACTGTCCCTTCTGCATCCCCCACCTCCCTGAAATCCATTTCTGATTGATCCTCGCCCCTGCACTCTCTTCTGGAAAGTCTCCTAAGGCCGTGGCTTCACCAGGTCTGGCATCCTTCTCTCCTCTGCCACTTGAGTCTCTTGGTAACTAGAGCTTCCAGCTTTACTCACCTGGAAACCTTCCCGTTACCTCATCCCTAAAGGGAGAAACCATCCTTTTGCCTGAATAAGACTTGGAGCTCCCTTCTTGCCCACCAGTGTTGTTCCATGGGTCTCCATAAGCTTGCCACCCATGCAGTTTCCTAGTTGCCATCACTGTGCTGGCCTGAGTGTCCCATCGACATGTTGGAAACACACCTGTTCTGTCCCTGCTAAAGTCTACCTTCTCCATTGGTTTGTCCCTGGTCTCTTATGTGATGACAGTCAGCTCCATGTGCATGGCCCCTGTGCAGTCCCCCATCCTTGCATCAGGTGGACATGCACATGCCGAGCTCTCCTTTGTTTGGTTGTAAGCACTTACACCTTGGGATCCTGCCATTGCTTTGTCTCTGAAGTCCTAAAATTTACCTGTGGGTAATCCATACCCAGCTACCTTCCTTTCCCTAGATGTTCAGGGTCGCTCTCGATGCCTACTCACCTGTCTCGCCCAGAGAGGCTGGCCAGATGGGCTTCATCTGTGCACTCAGTGTGTCCGTCCCTGCCACCGAGCAGATGGGGACACTAGGAGCAAGGAGGGTAGAGTCAGGGTATTTAACCCTTGGCTGCCTCTTGGGGGCAACAAGGCAGCCCCTTCAGTGAGAGCACAGTCCTTGAGGGCTGACCTTCTCCCCATCACTCCACGCGGGTCCTGTGAGTTCTTCCCTTACTTGGCTTCACAGCTTTGCAGAGAAGACAGCACCTATTCCCATTAGCCCATGATGAGCTGTCCCTTGCCTTCCCACCTCCCTGGACGCACCTGTGCAAACAGGTCCCCCTCAAACTGACCTGTTTGAATGAGCCCTGTTTTTCTAGCAGGAAAGGTGACCTACAAAGTTCCAGCACATACTAGAAGGTGGTCCGTTCTGCTGGGTGGGGGAGGAGAGACGGTAGGTGAGCAAGGATTCAGAAATCAAGGGTTTTGCAAGTACGCTGCTGATGGGTATTTTTAGAAGGTGTCATCATCACTTTGCTTCAAAGACTCTGGATTTCTGGGGTGTCATATATATCGATATTCAAATATAAAGGCAAGAATTCCAGTCTTCCATAGATCAATAGTAATTATTTTAGAATAGTCGGATACATTGATTTATCCGCATCTCTGACCCCTTCCACTAACACAAATGAGCAGGAACCGCACGCGTGCATGGTCACATATACGCGGGGCATTTCATTTCGGGTTTAGGTAGTGGCCGGACAGTGTCATTTGTCTGATAACGTGCATTCAGCCTCTATTCTCTAGGTTAGTCACTCCTCATTGTTCCCCAAATCCACCCTGGTGAACCGTTAGAGAGAACACGGTTATGGCAGTTTATTTAATTGTGTAGAGCTTATAGCACAGGGCTTCATAACCACCTGCTTTATTACCTTGCCATGTATAAAATCTGTTCCATCTAAAATAATTGTTTCTAAATCTTCCAAAATGACTAAATTAATGCTTAGTAGAAGCTTTGGAAGAGAGGAGCGGTGGGCACCTGTGTACATGGAGGCCACGCAAGCAGAACTGGGGCAACTTAACCAGCAGAAGAAGCGATTTGCTTCATGGATGGTGCATTAGTTGAGCTGCACTTTTCTATTGATAAAGATCAGCGTTTCCAATAAAAACCAATGCAAGCCTGGCCAGGAGAGACTGTATTTAGAGGAATGACTGCAGGGGAGCCAAGGATCAGGGCAATGAAAGGCCATGGCAAGTGGGTCTGCAGCAGGGAGGCTGCTCTGGCTAGGAGAGCCCACGTGTCTAGGGTCAGGCCCAGGGGCTTGTCTTGGAAGGAGGACCCGCAGGCCGGGGGTGTAGGGGCCAGGGCAGGGAGGGGGGCAGGGCTGGCAGGAGGGCAGGGTGGCTCCGGGAGTGTTTCATCTTTGCCTTGTGGTCTCTCAGGGGTGGGCATGTGCCAGCGCAGGCTCGGGGCAGGTCCAGCTTCAGAGGCTGGGGGAGGACAGAGCTCAGGCTGAGGTCAGGTACCTACGACTTTGTGGGATCAGTCAGCGGGACCAGTGGTCCTGAGGATCATCGATGAGACCCAGATGGGACTTTGGAGGGTCTGCATTTAATCTACTCACTCAAATATGAGGTTAAACTCTGTGGTTCTTTTTCCCCTGACCAGGAGCACTGATGTTTTCAGAGGGGATCACGAGGAGATAGAATGAAATCCCCTCTGCTCAAGATCTCAAAAGATCAGATAAATTCCTACGTTTCTACAAGTGTTTAGACTCTGACCACCTAGAGGAAGAACTATGCTTTTTGGAGGCTTTGCTTTTTTTTGAAACACCGACTTTGGATTCAGCCTGGCCATCCCCTGCACATGCCACATCGGTGCAGCCTGGGTCATGATGCCTGCTCCCTCGGAGGTGACGGACACAGCTATGGGGTGGGCTGTGAGATTGCTGCCACGGTGTCTGGCTTAAATTTAGAAGAGCCTGATAGGGGATCCCTGGGTGGCACAGCGGTTTGGCGCCTGCCTTTGGCCCAGGGCGAGATCCTGGAGACCCGGGATCGAATCCCACGTCGGGCTCCCGGTGCATGGAGCCTGCCTCTCCCTCTGCCTGTGTCTCTGCCTCTCTCTCTCTCTCTCTCTGTGACTATCATAAAAAATTAAAAAAAAAAAAAAAAAAAAGAAGAGCCTGATAAAGGGGGACCAATCCCATTGTTAAGGATTTGCTCTTAAGGGAAAACAGTAGAATAATGAGTTTTCTTTCACACTCTTAGTGCAAAGATAAGAGAGAGCACAATGTGAAAGCCATAAAGTAGGACGCAAAAAAATATGATTATTATGAAACAAGCTAATCATATCAAAGAGTTAGACTTTTTTTTCTTTTTTCTTTTCTTTTCTTTTTTTTTCGATCATGCTTTAAGATTTAATTATTACAATTGTTAAAATCACTTCAAGGCTTTAGGTCATGTGTCTCAGGCGGCATGCTCCCCCAGGACCAGCTTATGAAAACATCGTGACACCCAGGCGGGCGAAAGCGAGCTGCGTGCACAGAAGACATGACAGCAAGGTCTTTTCACAGAATTTACATCTCAAATTGTAGAGAGAGAATACAGCACACAGGTTGAAAAGTCAGTTAGTTACCCTCCCACTCCTGTTACTATTAGAAATGAAACACCAGAAAACATTAGAAATGTTGTGATTCCAAAGACGTGTTCCTCATTAACTGTGCATTGGCTCTTAAGTACAGTACAGGCTGCAAATGTAACTGTATCCTTATTACAAGAGGTAATGAGGCCGAAAATTGGGGAAAATTTAAAGACTATAGTATTTTATTGGTATAACTTTCCAAAATGATGGCTCACGAAGCTGTTGAATGGATAATGCATCAGAACAATAGAACACAGAAACCACGGGATTGAGAGTAACCCTTGGCCCTAAAAGTCGTCCCCGTGGTTTTCTGGCTGTTTGGTGAGGTCGGCCCTCCAGGCTCCCTGGGGGCAGCCCTGGGACCAGGGTTCCCCACCCTGTCTTCACGTGCCACCAGCAGACATCTCCCACCTTCTGTGCCAGCGGCTCCTGGAAGCCCGGCTGCATCTTGCCTCTGCATCTCGGGGAGTCAGCGTCTTGCCCGGCATGCAGCAGGGACTCAATAAATGTCTGTCCAAGTAAATTTATTTCAACATTTCTTATGATAAAAAGCCAAACTCTATACTGTAAATCAAAAATCAACGCTGGAGGATGTGAGGTTTATCGTGAAGGGAGAGCAGCCTTGACTGGCAGAGATCCTGGGGGTGAGGGTGGGGTAGCTGCAGAGCTGCAGGTGCCCTACAGAAGGGAGCGTCCTGGGGCCACAGGGCTCAGGACAGGACTGCAGGGCCCTGGGGCGGGGACATCCCTCAGCAGGAGCGGGGCATGGCCCAGGTGAGGCCCTCGGGGACGGGGGACCATACATCACAGGCATGAGGACAAGCAATCCCTAACACTGCCCGGAACCCCTCCAGGTCCTTCCATGGAATTCCGTTAGTGAATAGAGTTCAGGAGATTCCAGAGGAAAGAAGAGACTACCCTGGCGAGGTAAGAAGAAAAGGAGGAGGGCAGCTTTGCCAGACCCAGGTAGACAGCGTGGGAGGGAGGTGGTATCTGTGCGATGAATAGCGCCCAGCAGGGGGTTTGAACGTGGAGTGGATGCCTATAGCAGGCTTGCCCGCTCAGTCCTTACAAACCAATATCCATATAAATGATGTAAAACAAGGCTTTCACCAGGTGCTCATTTGAGAAGGGAAAGTTTAGGGCTTCGGGGCAGCATTTACAGGAGAGGGGATTTAAGGCCATGAATACAGAGGCCCAGGAGCCCCGGGGCTGGGGCAGGGGGCTGTAGATGGGAGCTGCCAGCTGGGGGTGGGCACAGCCACAGATCTACCAGCCGACAAATCCAATCCCTGGAGCTTGTCCTCATCCTCGGGGCTAGAAGATGGCCTGGGACATGTGATAACCTCGTGCCCTGGGTCCTCGCTCTCAGGGACAGACGCACGGGTGCAGTCCGGGCCCAAGGGTACAGATGCATGGGCTCTTGCACCGCCCCAGGCTCCTCAGGCATCCGCAGTGTGGATCCAGGCTCACCCTCCCTCCTGCAGGCCCTCTTGGACCCTGTCTCCACTCTCTACTCCTTTATTCTTCCTTCCCAGGGATTTGCACCCCACAGCCTTGAAATACCTAGAGTCCCTTCCTCAAGGTGGGGGGGCAGTGGTGGGGGTGAAGTATGTCCTTAGTCCTTAGTATTATAACAACAAAAATCAGCGGATTATAATTCCTGGCTAGTTCTTCCAAGTTTTGCATTTTCAGAAGGCTGAGGCTGAATCAATCCGTTCATGTTGTTCCAATATTCCTTAATGATTTGCTTTACAAAGATTTGTTTTTAAAGAGTAAAACCCTCTTCAAACAAGCACTGCTAAGTATGATTTCCCGGAGAGGCCGCCTGTACGATCCCAGCAACCGCCCTGGGCTAATGGCACACGATCCACCCAACCAAGGATGTGTGAGAGACAGCAGCAAAATATGGCTGGGTTTTGTCTTTATGTGGTTATGTAAACTGGTGCTAATTTTTTTTTTTTTAAGAAAAAAGGAATCCTATAGCAGAGTGACAGAGAGAGGCCTCAGCAGCAAACAAAATGAATACTTGCTTTAAAAAAATGTCAAAATGTGGATGTGCCTCCAATCATTTAAAAAATAGGAGGTGATAAGTTGGAAATGTCAGGTAATTGGCAGACAGATAGAAAGTTAAACTGTGTCCTCAGTGAAGAAAATTAACCAGCAGCTGCCAGCAGGGACCCCAAGGTCATGTGAATGCCAGAATCAAGCAAAGCCCAATCATTCAGAAGGGGCTCTCGGCGGATGTCCCCCTCCCTGGTCATTTCCAGATCTCTCAGGAACTGCCCTGAACTACTGCCAACATGTGTTCATTTCTAAAAATTACATAGATTGTGATTTATTACCCATCACACTACAAAAATCCACTGTGAATTAAATCAGCCCTTTGTTTAAATTGCTCCTCGGCAATACGTATCATATCGTCATAAATGACATTGAAGTTATAATCTGCAGTTGCCGGCCTCAGCCACTGATAAGGCTCCACCGTGGGACGATCAATACTTACTATTCATTTTTGAAATTATCTTCACATTGATCCCTGAACAAGCGCCAGCAACACAGAGACACAGCGCCTTTAATACAATAATTATATAAAGGTTTACAGGCTCATCCTCCCAGCCAATAAAAGCTGTCAACTGGCAGGGACAGTTACAATCCCATAATCCATCAAAACCCTGTTCTCTGACCTGTGGGCTTCTGGGCTTTCGGGAGAGCACGATAAACACGCACATGGAGGGGAGGACAGTGCACGGGCAGGCCAGACAAAGGCAACGAGGGATATTACTGATTAACGCAAAATCCTCTGAGTGGCCAGAGCACCTTTTTTTTTTTATATATATGATAGGAACAATGCAGGGTCATCTATTCATCTATGCTGATTGTAATTCAACCAGGAGGAACCCAGCCAGCCACTTCTCTGCTTTTATTTTTGGGTCTTTAATTTATCAGGTTTGATCGTGTACCAGATGATTTACAGTAATGAAGTAAGCCCATGGAAATCAGAGTGGAGACAGGTGCCTCAGGACAGGGGCAAGCCAGGGTCTGAGACCAGAGAAGGGGAGACAGATCAATGGGTATGGGACTCAGGCTCAGGGCTCTGTCTCTCTCTCTGTCTCTCTCTCTCACACACACACACACACGCAGTTGGACACATGCACATGTGCACACACACACATGCAAACACACACAGGCACACAGACACACACACACGCAGAGACACATACATACAGGTACACAGACACACACAGACACATGCAGGCACAGACATACAGGGACACACATGCACACATAGACACATGCACACACAGAGATACACACATGTAGAGACATATACACATAGGCCGAGACACACAAACACATACAGATTAACAAGAACACACACATACATCCAGATGCACATATGCACACATGCACACACATGAAGACACACAGGGGCACATACAGGCACATAGGCACATGCAGATGCACACATGCATACACATGCAGAGACCTACACATGGGCAGACACACTCATAGACATATGCAGACACACAGATACACAGGGACACACAAACACACAGACACATGCACGCAGAGACATATACACACGGGCACACAGACACACACACAGACGCATGCAGACACACAGAGACACACAGGGACACACACAGGCACACAGAAACACATGCACATGCACACAGAGACACAAGACACACATATAGAGATACACACAGAGACACACATGCACACACAGATACACGTGTGTAGAGACATATGCACACATATACACACAGGCCCAAACACACAAACACATACAAACTCACAAGGACACACACACACACACACACACACACACATAGAATCATAGTAAAAATCTTCCCAGTTGGACAGCCCGGGTAGCTCATCGGTTTAGCGCCACCTTCAGCCCAGGGTGTGATCCTGGAGACCCGGGATCGAGTCCCACATCAGGCTCCCTGCTTGGAGCCTGCTTCTTCCTCTGCCTGTGTCTCTGCCTCTCTCTCTCTCTCTATCTGTGTCTCTCAAAAATAAATAAATAAAATCTTAAAAAAAAAATCTTCCCAGTCAAGTCTGAGTGGACGTCGTGAATTATAAGAAATCCTGCAACTTTCTGTACCTGTGTTTTGCCAGTAATTAAAGCAAAGTCATTTACTGAATCTGTTTAATGTGTCCTTGAATGTAACCTTGTTCAGGAAAATAGACCGAGAACAGCTCACAGGGTAGACCTCGAATCGTCTATGATTTTCAACTGTTTTTGGGTGTGATTCGAGATGTGAATTTGTGCCGCCAGAGGCCTGGGCAGGCTGGCTGGGGCAGGCCGGCCGGGGGAGCAGTGGGTCCAAGGCCGTGTCCAGCTGCAGATGGTGGGCTTCCTCCCCGTCAGCCCCTTGAGAGTGAGGGCTGGGCAGGGGGTGTCACGGGAGAGCACACACTGGAAGAGGGACAGCAGAACACGCACCCGGGCTTGGGCCTTGGGGATGCCCGCCGCCCCAGGCTGCCCTCAGCTCTCCCCGCCTGTTCCTTCTGTCTCAAGTCAGCTTCTCTGAGGTGGTATCGATCTTGGTAGTGTCCAGAATGACAAATTACTGGCTTTTAATAGATCTTTTGGAAAATTTGTTATTATTTACAATTGTCAGCTTTACAGTACTCCAGAGAAATGGTCACCTGGTATGGAGTGGGCCTACTTTCAGGGTTTTTTTTGTTGTCTTTTGGGTTGGAATAAGTTCCTATGTTCTGAGCAGGAGAACAAGGCTTCCAGCCAAGAGGACGAGGGCGCTGGCAGGGGGAGTGTCCGTTGGGGGCAGGGCAAGCAAATTGTGGGGTTGCACGCAGTGGGAAGGGTGTTGAGTCTGCCAACTTCATAGGAGTGTGATGGATGTGGGAAATTCTAAAAAGTAAGCATCAGGTCTGGAGAGTTATCAGCATTTGTGTGAGGCCTCGATGTCTTCCAATTCATTTATTTTTATTTATTTTTAATTTTTATTTAAAAACATTTTTTTAAGTAGGCTCCATGCCCAGTGTGGGACCCAGTTTGGGGTTGGAACTTATGACCCTGAAATCAAGACCTGAGCTGAGATCAAGAGTTGGATGCTTAACCCACTGAGCCACTCAGGTGTCCCTGGCTTTATTATTATTATTATTATTATTATTATTATTATTATTATTATTATTATTTAAGCTGCATTATGTGCCCATTAAGGCCAGTCAGTGGGGGCGGAAAAGTCAGTAGAGCAGGAACCCTGCCTTCCAAATGCTCCTCAAGGCACCCTGAAGCTCCCAGGGGGTGCAGAGAGGCCCCGGGGAGAAACGGGGTATGGGCAGCACATCCCAGCACCCAGAGGTGCCTGCACCCCACAGGGTCGCATCTGCTGCCATAGCTGTCTCGTTTGTGCAAGTCCTTGGGCAGAAGACCACTTGGAGAAACAGAAGGGAAAAAACACTTAAGAACATGGAGAGGGAGTCAGAGAAGCCTCCCGTCCACACAGACTTTTGGGGATGACGCAGTCACCTTTCCATTTCGAACCAAAGAAAGTGTCCCTGTGACGGTGACCCAGGCCTGCCAGGTGCACCAGTGATATCGTCTGCGACGGCCACGGAGGCAGGGGCATCTCGATGTGGCCGACGGGCCTCCTATCCCTCGATCCTAAGTGCCCCATTAGCGACACGGGCCGAGGCAACAGACAGGCCCCCAGGAGAGACCTCAGCATCCCCCAGGGGCACCAAGGAGTGGGTCTCTATCCTGGGTTGGGGGCAAGGGCTCCAGTCGAGCTTGCAGTGGGAGCTGTTAGGAGCAGATGTGATGGGCACATGTGGAGCAACGGTGAGCAGGGGGTGTACAGACAAGGGGGCCGTGGGGGTGACTTAAGACATGTGGGTTCATGGAGAAGCACAGATCCACGTTAGAAACGTGTGTTTCATGTGGGGAATTTGTGTGCCCCACCTGGTGTTGCCGCCCCTTCCAGAAGGAGCTCCCATGATTAACTCAAACCAGAAAGCCAGATGCCAGCTGGCGGCGTGCGGGTGGCAGCCCTGGTGGGACACATGGCGGCCCTGCTGTCCCCTCTGCGAGCTGTCCCCTTCCCTCAAGAACACGGTCGGCGTGTCTCAGTCTGTCCAGCTGCCGTAACCAAGTACCACATACTGGGTGCCTTATAACCAACAAGCAAATAATTTCTCACCGTCCCAGAGGCCGCACATCCAAACTCCGCTGCCAGAGCGCTGGGGCCCTGGAGAGCCCCCCTCCCCTGAGTTGCAGACGGCCTACTTCCCATTTTCTCCCCACGCAGTAGAAGGAAGGCAATTGAGAGCCCTGTCTCAAATGAACCCTGGGATTTGGGCTCCCCCCTCATGACCTCATGAATTCCCAGAGGCCCCACCTCCTAACACCATCCCCTTGGGGGTTGGAATTTCAAAGGGGGAATATTGAGGGGCAGACACATTCAGCGCATTGCAAAAACTATAATATTTTCAACTTGCAAATCTGAGGGCGTACCTGTTAAACGCCACTCTCCATCCTCCCGCCCCCACCCTGGGGCCCTCGTGGCACATTCTGTGTTGGTGAATTTGACTCCTCCGGGGACCCCACGTATGGGCAGGCAATCACTCAGGGTTTGCTTTACTCAGTGGCGTATGCTCACAGCACATCCACGGGGTAGATGCACAGAATTTCCTTACTTTTAAGGCCGAGTAACATGCCTCTGCATGGATTAACAACACTGTGTTCACCCTTTGATCATCGATGCACACTTGCTGCATCCACCGTTCGAGTACTGTGAACAACCTGCCAGGAACTCCACGAGGCCCTGCTTTTGGATGAATCCCTGGGAGTTAGAGTGGATAAATCCCCAGAAGTGGGATTGCTGTGTCCCATGGTAACCCTATCTCCTTTTTTTTTTTTTTTTTTTTTTAAGGAACCACAATATGCTTTCCGCAGTGGCCACACCGCTTTGCATTCCCTCCCCCAGCACGCAGTGGTCTCCTTTCTCTACGTCCTCACCGGCATTTGCTCTCTCTGCCTATTCGGTCCTGATAATGACTGTTCTATGAGGTGTGAGGGGCTATCTCAAGGAAGCTCTGATTTGCACTTTTGATGATTAGTGATGCTGGAATCGTCCAGGACTTGTTGAGTTAGAGTTCAGTGAGAAGAGTCTTTAAGCAGCAGGACACCCATAAGGCTTTGAACCCCTGTCCCCACTCTGGCCTCCTTCCAGACTCGCCACCATTCTGTTGCTTCACGTCCCCGTTTTCCAGCAAACGATGCCTCCCTGCTTGCATACGCCATGACTTCCTGCCTGGACACCTCTGCTTGTGGTCTGTTCTGTCTTGTGCCCCCAATCCCGCATTCCCAGACACGTCTCCATGTCAAGGATGAGCTCAGATGCTTGCTCACATTGGAAGCCCTCCCAGGCCAGCTGCAAGGGGAACCTTCTTATGTTCTTCCTTAAATTTTAGACTAGATCAGGTTTCTCAGTCTCAGCTCTGTTGACATTTTGAGTCAGATAATTCTTTGTGACAGGAGCTGTCCTGTATATTATAGGGTTTTTAATAGCACCTCTTACTCCCACCTAGTAGATCCCAGCATCACCTTCCCCCCTCCCAAATGTCTCCAAGTCCCCCAGACATCACCTAGTGTCCCAGATGGGGTGGTTCCCCCTAAAAACATTCTTCATAAACAGTGACCCCAACAGTGTCAGGATCCTAACCTTGGATCTAGAACTCATGTTGGTGGCTTCCAGTATTTTGGTCATGTAAACTGCTCACCCGCTCACTCAGTCAACACTTTGTTTTCTCCTTCATTCCTGGGCACAACAACCCAGAAGCAACACAGACACATGGGTGGAGATGATCCCAAAAGCCAGGGCCAACAAGACTTCTTTGAGAAGTCAAATCAAGGGCTGGTCATACTGCCCAGAGAGGTCAGGCCAGGATTAGGGAACAGGATCGTAATGTGCTCGCCCGAGGCCATCGCCACATGCCGCACAGCACCCTGGTGTCACATGACATGCCACCCCGCTGGACTCTGCTCTTTGAAGACGCAGGCACGCGGGGGTGCACTCTTCATCCACACGGGCACGTACTTCCAGGAATTTCTTGAATTCTTTTTTACCAGTCAAAGCCCAGGATGACCTCATGTACACCGTGTTATTTCAAAGTTACTATGCAAAGTAGTCTTCAGCAATCATTTAAGTTTTACAATTATCTGTGGCTGTGAACGGAGGTGAGGAAGCCTCACAGAAGTGAACCAGGCAAGCACCTTGCGCTATTACAACAGAGATATGAGAGGAAGGTCACTGAAACGGGTCATGTCTTCAGGAAGACAGGTGATCCGGCAGGTGGCCTAGCTTTCCAGTGGAGGTTTGCAGAGAAGGAAGGACAAAGGGATATTAATATTTGGTAAGCCCATCCTAGAAAAAAAATACCACATTATCCCATCTTTTGTATGGTTGCTCCATACAACCTGGCCATCCTGGGGTGGATGGAGGAGCAGCGAGGTCCCCATCCCATGAGTAAGAATGGCCTGGCAGATAGCCCACAGGGAGGACCAGGCCTCAGTGAGAGGAGAAGCTGAAGGTATTTAAGAGAAGGTATGCAGCAAGCAAAAGGCCATGAGTTCCAAATGGAGTGATGCGGGGGCTGGGAGCCTGGGAGGGACCCAGCCCTTTGGAGGTGGGCATCTGGGAGTACTGGGGCCCTGGAGGGCGGACCTGTCGTGGGCTTCGACGTGTGTGACCTGAGGGGGTGTCCTGCTGTGCGACACATGGTCCCCCCTGTGGAACATCCCCAAACCACCGCATGCCCCATCTCACAGACAGGAGCAGCTCAGCAGCCGATTCTGGAGCAGGAACTGTTTCCAGGCTGCAACCATGGGCTGGCAGTTGCGCAGTCACAGGAGGGCTCATGGGCCTGAGAGGTCACCACCCCTCCCACCCCGCCAGCAGCTGCTGGCCTCTGTCCCCCAGCATGGCCTGCGGGTCCTCGCAGCATAGCAGCCGCCCATGGAGCCGTAGCAACAGCACCAGGCGGTAGCTGGGATGCGTGTGCCTTCCTGTTTCAGAAGTGAGCTCGCTAATTTCCACAACAGCCTGTTAGACACTTGGTGGGCTCTACTGGCTGTGGGAGGGAGGGGACCATATGTGACATGGTCGGGTGGGAGCACTCCCAGAGGCTGGTGACCTGACTCTGCATGTAGGTATGTGGTCACAGGGGCTGGTGTATGTGTGCGCACGTGTGTGCTCCTACCGTGGACATGCATGTGGGGAGGTGGCTGGTGTGATGACCTCTACTGGCACCCATGTGGATAGTCTCCAAGCAGTTGTCCTATGATATGTGTAATCTATTACCACGATTCCTCTTAAATACTAACTGGTAAGCCTCTACCATTGGAGCAACCATACAAAAGATGGGATAATGTGGTATTTTTTTTCTAGGACGGGCTTACCAAATATTAATTACATTTATGTGTGTACAGGGACAGGAGGAAATTGAGCAAAGTAGAGATGGTGCCAACACATGGGATTCACAGGGTTCCTTGACAAGCAGGTTCACACTTATGGAGAGCCTGTTTCTCGAGGCCACCATGCAGAGCTCCTTCCCTGGCATCCTTGCCAATGCCCCGCGTCTCCCACCCTTAGGGTCTCGTGCAGGCATCTGGTTCTCACCTACCACCAGATAATAGCACACATTAGTGCTAAAATACGGCCACATAGGGATACATATGAGATTCTTGGGATACTTGAGATGCCTTAACTTGTATTTTTATTTAATTGCTTTCGACTTATAACAATGGAGAAGTAGTGAGCTGTGTAAGGACAGCGGTCCCTACGCCGTAGACGATGTATCTATTATCTGGCTTGCATGAAGGTCATCGACCTATGACAGTTGGAGTAGCGGAAACATTAGAAATCATGTGCAATTTAATCTTTACACAAATAAAGGAGAAGTATCACAATGCCTGAATAATGAAGACTCTCACGGAGAAAAAGAGAAGTCTGTCCCCGAGGAGAGGCCTCATTTTCTCTGCTGCACCGTTCCGACGCGCACACTGAGATCCACTGTCGGGCTGACACTCGTATTAATAGAATTTTGGCTGGGAGAGAGTCGATGTTCTCCGTGATTGCCCTGCGCAGCGGTGACTCAGTTCTTCCGCACCCGCTCATCACTGCCCCGTGTCAGCGCTGAGACCATTGTTCGCTGGAAAACTGTCATGGGGGCTGAAATTAACTGTTTCCCTCCTGTGACGAGGAACAACAACTCCTGTCCTCCCTTTCCAGGATACGCCTGCTGCACCTTTTAGAGAGTTACCAAGAAAGGGAACACCTAGCCTTCACCCAACGTGAAATAAGATGAAAACACAACCCTGAGACCTATAAATGGGGGGGGGGGGGTTGGTTTTAAGGCGGAAATGAAATGTCTAGGTGTCATGTCTGTGAGACCGGGAATGTTTACCGCCTCTGTACGAGCTGCTCCCGCCGATAAGCCCGGTTCTGTTGGAGAAGAACTGTGCACGCAGCACTGGGCTCTGGCGCCCAAGGTGGGGGTGTCAGGACGGCAGGAACCGGGCAGGGCGTGGACTGTCACCTTTCCTTCTCATGGTTCCTTCACAGGGACCTCTCCCAATTGTTGCCGCGTCAATAGAACCAGGGATAGAGAAACACACCGGGAAAGGGAAAAAGAAAGACCCGCCTCTGAGAAGGGAGTTCCTTTTTGGCTTTACCTTCTCACATTCAAGGGAAATTTTCTATTGCAGAACAACGTTCAGTTTGCAGAATTTGCAAAGGACCGCGATGAGTTCCTGGTTATGCCCTCCCGTCTCCCTGGCGTCTTTGTCATGACTGATGAGCCAGCACCAATGCTGTCTCAACTACACTCCATCCTTTATTTGCACTTCCCCGGCTCCTCCCTGCTGTCTGTCCTCCTGCCCCAGGACCGCCACCGGGACCGCCATCACTCGTAGGCACATGGCCGCTCGGGCTCCGTGGAGGGTGTTTCTCCGCTGCCCTCGCACCCGGACCCCGGCAGTCCCAGGTGCACGGGGCAGGTGCCGTGTAGCACGCCTCTCCCGCCGAGCTTGCCTGAGGCCGTTCTCATGATTAGGACGATGGGCTTGGTGGGGAAGACCACAGCAGTGCAGTGGCATGGTCACACCCGCCTGCACCCTATCCGCAGGACACACCCCTGCTGCTGACTGACCTGTTACCTGGCTGGGTGTCCTTCAGGTGCCCCATTCCCTTTCCTTGCTGCTCTTTTGGGGAACATCTCACTAAACTCAGGCCACCCTTCAGGCTGTTCCGTCTACTCTGGGGGGAGTAGCCACATAGATTATTTGGAATTCTGTTATGGAAACTTGTCTCCTTTCTCCATTTACTTATCCCATTATGTTTTGTTTACCACTACGAGTTTATGGATATTTATGTTATACTTCAGTTTATAATCCAATACCACGTTATTTATCTTGTTGCCCAAACTGTTTCAGCTTTACCCTCAGGGAGCTGTTTCGGCAGCTTCGGTGTCCCCAACACGCGCCACCGCTGCGGGCGCTTCTCCTCCCCGGCGCCCCACCCCGGCAGGACGCAGGCTCACCCTGGGGGGGGGGGGGACGTGCTGGCTGCCCACGGGGCCGCTGTGTTTCCACGTCCGCTCGGCGGACACAGCGCAGACCGGCATGCGCGTGAACTGCGCTACGCTGCTCTCCATCTCTTCTGCAGCCCTCCCTCAACAGTGAGAACCCCGGCTCCCACCGCCCACCAGCGATTCTCTTACCTGTTTAAGTTGGTACACAAGGGCATTCTCATGGGAAAGTACCACTGGCAGATGCTGTGGCGACTAGGTTCAGGGGCCCGCCCTTTCCCCACTAGCTCTCAAACCCAGGCCCACGCGGGAGGCTGTGGCGCTGGGGTCATGCCGGCTCCCGGAGGGCGCCTCGGGACTGGCTCTGTCTGCTTGCTGCTTGCCATTTCTGGGGGGACAGCCTCTGTGGACATGGACGGCAGGTGAGGGGGCCTCTGTCCCAGAGGCAGCCCCTGAGCACAGCTGCGCAGCACCCAGAGACCAAGAGAGCTCCCCTCGTGGATGCCCCCAGCTCCCACTCCGCATGGACTGACATGTTCACTTAAATTTCAAATAAATAACCTTCTAAAACTAAGCATTTTTTTTATTTTCTGTTTTTTTTTGTTGTTGTTGTTGTTTTGCTTTTGCTTTGTTTTTATGCTGTGCTGTTTTGAAATTACCTCTTTCTTGAAACCAAATATGAATTTAGGGATTAATTTACCAAATAAAAGTGCTTTTTGTTTGTTACATTTTGCCTCTATGAAGTGGATGCTCCTCGTGTGATTGGGCCACAAGAAATCCGTCTGTGGCATGCCTGTCTGTTACCAACGCACATCCGGTCTGAGGGAGAGGAATTTCATTAGGGAGACTTTCCATGGAAGCACCGTGCACACACCTGTCTGTCTCCATCGGCACTTGGAAACACCTAATTATTATATTAAATGTATGTCATTAGCTACTTGCAGCCTCTCGAGCATGGGAGAATGACACTTCAGAAAGTGAAAAGCTTTGTAGAGCAGCTACTAAACCAAATGTGCTATTTTTCGTTTGTTTCCAAATAATCGTTAATCAAGCAATGCTTTCCAGAGAGCATATCAGTCCTGCTTTCTTTCCAGCTTAAGAACATACATGAAGGATATTTCTACCAATGTCGATCAGTGCAATCTTACCAAACGTGATAAGTGTGCACACGGGCAGTATCAGAAGCTGTTGGCACCACCTGGAATATCAGAATCCATCATGAGCCCGGAGGGACCAGCCCCCAGGCCGTGTGCGGCCTGCCCTCCTGGAGTCCTGGACACACATGGTAGGTGTGACTTCCCAGCTGAAGACTTTGACACTGGATTACAGTTTCATTGAATGAGTGGAACATGGTTTATCTCCAATACATTATTCTTGAAAGAAGGAAACTAGAAATTCTGAAGTGTGCCTTCTCTCGATGATCCTTGGAGATGACGTTTGGAATGCTTGTCTCCATTTTAGCTTTGAGAAAGCTTACCATAACAACCAAGCACTAAAATTAAGTATTTATATTATAGAATTAGATTAATATTTTTGTTTCTAAAACATGGTTGCGTCTGATCAGTAAATTCTGGCTTCGAAGCATTCTGTGCTCCCAAGCAAAACAAGGGAAAATAAGATGAAATGTAAAAAGACTCAGAGCAGAGACACGTCTGCTTATGGACCAGAAACTGGAAAGAAATGGAAATCCCAGCGCAGGTGGAACCAGGGTTCTGCTGGTCTCCAAGGCACTGGCAATGGCACGTCGGGTTTCAGCTCTGGGTGGACTCATGTGAGCAAACGCTAGAAACAGAAAAGGACTGCAGACTCACTGCTGTTCTTAGTAGATGTCAGCCTAAGATGAGAACCCAAAGAGAAGCCACCTCTTGGTCAATGGCCATCTGA
This sequence comes from Canis lupus baileyi, assembly GCF_048164855.1. NCBI lineage: Eukaryota > Metazoa > Chordata > Mammalia > Carnivora > Canidae > Canis > Canis lupus. The sequence goes on from NC_132838.1 coordinate 2,887,251, forward strand.
CTGGACAAAGATCCCTGGGTGTCACCCTTGCAGACACCCTGACCCAGCCTGGCCTGGGCAGGAGGAGGGAAGCAAAGGGCTCAGCAGGTGAGAGAGAAAACAAAGGCAGAAAGAAAGGCAAAGCCAAAACCACTTGCTCAAGCTGAGAATCCTAATTCTTGAAATAAATTAAAAAAAAAAAATTGCATGCTGGAGAGAAGGAAGTGCGGCCAAATTTTAGAAGGAGCTAGAAGGGGTAATAAAGGAGAGCCCATGCCCTGACCTCACACTGGGTGGTCCCCCCTCAGTCCCTGGGTGGCAGCCCATCCTCTGCCTCCCTCATCTCTGCAGCTGGGGGCTGGCGAGGCCCTGAACCCAACAGCACCCCCTGACCCTGAGTCCCAATGAGCTCCCTGTGCCAATCTCAGTAGCATCGTTTCTTCCCGAGTTGACCACATACCATGTTCACATTGTGGATGTCTCTTCTCCATCCAGTGAAATCTGGCAACTGTCTTCCACTAGTCACACTGTCAGCTTTTAGGGGGTTTTGGTGTCAGGTTATGGCAAATAAGGCTTTGCTCTGAAGGCTTGTTCATCCACTGGGTCATGATCCCACATTTGGTTGATCTTCTATGAGTGCTTCAGTGTATACAAAGGAATAAGCCCTGGTCCCTGAGATGTGGAAGTGAGGATATGCTTCTTTAGGTTTCCAAGGATGGTCCACCACCGAGCGCCCCCCTCATTTGGGATTTCTCCTTCACTGGGCTGAGCCGTGCTGTCTCTTCTTGTCCTATGTTCTAGAATTTACCACAAACACATGTCTCCATTATTTGATATAAAGGCTCAAATTTAATTGTGTCTGTTTTAATACAAAACATCTCTGGAAGAACATAGAGCATGATTCATTAGCCGTGCTTCTCCCTTTGTGTCTCACCCGGACGCGCCAATTAAAGAGGACGTTTCCAAACATAAAGCCTAGCTTCCAGGACCAAATTCCGGATTTCCAGCTCTGCTAGCTGGGATATAACCCAACTCATCAGGCACCAAACGGGCTTGCTTTTGTTTTTTTTTGTTTTTTGTTTTTTTTGTTTTTTGTTTTTTATTATTGTTGTTGTTGTTTGTTTCCATTATTTGGCAGGATCTCTTTTATCTTTTACCCCCTCACATTAAAGTCACTTTTGTTTTCATAAATGGAATGGCAGTGCAGGATCAGCCAAGGACAGGAAGGGAGGGTGGGGGTCACATTGCAACGTAGTCAACTGCCACCCGATAATGTCCTTGGCATCCCAAACAGAAATTTCCAACGGCAAATAACCAAGCATGCTTTAAATACATAACTATGTGCTCTGCCTCATTGCATTTTCTACACGACATTGTTTCTCCTTGACACATCAAATCAATGCTGATAGACACAGGACCCCTCTGGCTTCCCGGGTAATCTAGTATTTCATGTGAGAGTACATGCTGCCCTAATTACTCTTTCTTTGTGCAAAATATTGTATGTGGTTTGGTTAAGCTTGCCCAGATCTTGCCAAGTTGCTGTCCTTAGGAAAAAAAAATAAGCAAGCATTCAGTTTTTCAAATATCTAAGAATGACTTCTCACGTGAAATGTAGATGGACATGGTCTCAGGAAAGTGCAACATGGACTACAGGGATTCACAGATGTTTTCAAAACCAAGAGCTTGCAAATCTTACCTCCTGGATGGTGGTGTTTGTACCACAGTAGGATGGAGAAAGGAAGGGCGTGGGCTCTGTGGGTGGATGAGGCCCTCCAAGGCCCCAGGCTTGGCCTATGTCTACACCTGCAGTCAGCTCTTCCTGAAGCAGGGCGGAGAGCTGTGCACACACCACTCACCACCTGGCAGGCCGAGGGATCGTGTTGCCTGCTCTTCCCAGGGGGTTCCCAGTGGAAAGTCCTAGGAAGGGTCATTAATGAGTGTTTGGAAATGGCAGAGTTATGGTGTCTTCATAATGAGATAATGGGATGGCTAACAATGGGACAGATGCTTGCCAGGGCTGCCTGAAAGTCCTGGCAACATGCGAGGGAAGACAAAGCTGTGCCACCAGCAAGACCGTCCTGGACACCCTGAGTTTTCAGAAGCTGGTTACACAATCCAGTCTCTGAAATAGAGTGAAGTGGGGAGCTGTAGCCCTGGCCGGTGTCACCCGGGATCTACAGGTGCCAACAACAGAAACCCAATCCTGCTATTTAAGTGGGAACGACCTGGTGCCAGCGGTCAGGGCCCAACAACTGGGACTAGAGACCACCCTATGGGAGGATAGGTGTTGCACACCACGGGCAACGCCAGCCTCGGCCTCTGCCCGGCCGTCATGCAGAGCATAGGCAGTGCGGCCCCTGCAGCCAGCGTGGGACCACGGGCCAGCCACATCCTGCCGAGGGCCCAGGCCACCACTTGCTAGCGAGCTCTGTCTCAATCAAGGTTGGGCGGGGTCCCAGGACAGGATGGGCACCTGGGTCCCCAGAAGTCCACGTAGGGAGGTGGAGACACTCTCCCCCCTCCAGCTGCTCGGGGAACAGGGCTGCGGCAGCAGAAACCTGATCAGGCCATGGAGCAGCAGCTGCAGATGCTCCAGGGGCTCTGCGCTGGGCCCTGCAGGGCAGCAGTGCGCTTGGCCGTAGGATATGCCATGTGTGTGTGCTTCCGAAGGCCCAAAGCAAAGCTTGTCCCTCGGGCACATGGGCAGGGCCATTTGTCATCCTCAGGCTGGGCTCCAAGCTCCAGAGGGCGAGCTGCCCCTCCCGGGCTGGGTTGCGCTGCCTTCCCGTGGCGACCTCCAAGGGCCTGTCCCCTGAGCACGTGTGTCCTAATCTCTTCTTAGACGGATGCCAGGCCGATTGGATTAAAGCCTACCCTACTGACCTCATTTTAGCTTAATCACCCTTTTAAAGAGCCAGTCTCCACGCACAGCCACACTCTGAGGTCCTGGGGGCGAGGGCTTTAACTTGTAGATTCAGCCTGCAACACCAGCTTTCCTGCTTCTCTGCCACCAGGAGAGCACCCTCCCTCAGGTGTGACGCAACCCAGGGCTCAGCCATTGTGGGCACCCCCAACCCCGGCCTTGCACGTCCTGCAGCCTTTCATGTCAGAACAAGGCAAAGTCACAATGCTGTCAGAAAAATGTAAAAGCCGCACCACTTGTATGACGCACGTTAGCCCTGTAAAGACAGGTAGGACCATTTCATGTGCGACCGAGTCAGTGTGTTGAGCACGTAACCAGCAGGCAGGACGTGGATTAGGTCCTGTAGACAGACAAAGTAGAGAAACACTAACACTGACGCCACGGCATTTGCACAATCTGCTGTACGCTGAGCTGAGCACCCTGCTCGGTTCACAGGCTTTTATTAGATCACATTCATGTTTTTTTCTCTCTCTTTTTTAAAAAATCTTATTTTATTTACATTCAATTAGCTAATGTGTAGTATATCATAAGCTTCAGGTGTAGAATTCAGTAAATCCTTAGTTACACTGCATTTATTTTTATCTTTATTTTTAATTTAATTTTTAAAGATTTATTTATTTATTCATGAGAAAGAGAGAGGCAGAGACACAGGCAGAGGGAGAAGTAGGCTCCCTGCCGGGAGCCAGATGCAGGACTCGATCCCAGGACCCCGGGATCACTCCCTGAGCCGAAGGCAGATGCTCCACCGCTAAGCCCCCCAGGCATCCCAACCACATTTATTTTTAAAGATATGTCCACAAAGTGTGAGAATCTGAGAAGGACTTCACTGAAGGACAATTTCTGAACTCACCACAGCTTTATTCATGGCACTACCCACTTTTTGGCCACTGCAGGCCAGCCTCATGACACGGGGTTCGCAGCAGATAGGTGGGAGAGAGGAAGGTGCTGGGTGTGTAGACTGGCAGTGAAGGAGGCCTGCAGCTTTCAGCCTTTTTCTCCCCCTCCTCTGGGGCTTCTCCAGGCCTCTAGTTATAGGGACCACAGACCCCTGGATGGGCCACCGAGCCTGGCTCGCATGCATCACCCAGCACCACGGAGATCATGGCAGCCTTCGAACCCCGGTGTCACCCCCAGGACGGCGTTCAGACCCACGGGGAAGCCCGTCTCCAGCCCAAGCCCCTGCCATCAAAACAAAGTTGATTTGGATTCAACTGGATATGCTAACATTTCTACAGCAGGAGAGGGTGGGTCCGTCCTCCCTCCTTCCCTCCCTGCCTCTCTTGGTCTCTGCTGGAACCAGAGGGTTTAAGAAGGATGAGATTATATCTTATTCCCTGATTTTTGGCTCTCAAAATCCCCTGTGAAAAATGGAGAAGGGAGATTCAGCCACTTTATCTTCTTAAAGAGATAATTTTAATAAATCAAGTCACCTTCTGGAAGCGTGTCACCGACATTTTGTTCTCCTGTGTTACAAGTGACCCATGTTTATTTTTGAAACTCAAGGTTTCTGTTTTAAAGAGAATATTTCAGTAACACTTCATGGAATGATCCTGGTACGTATGCACCTTCCTACCCCCCTCACCAAGTTAGACCATCGCAAACGTTGGAAGGGACTTGGCCTTGATGTAACTTCAACTTTTCCTCAATGTTTTTTTCATGTAGAAATAGCAAACACTTCATTTTGTGGGCTTTCATGAGTTTAATTTTGAAAAATAATTAAGTATGATGGGGCACCTGGAGGCCTCAGGGGGTTGAGGGTCTGCCTTCAGCTCAGGACATGATCTTGGGGTCCTGGGATCGAGTCCCACTCGGGCTCCCCACAGGGAGCTTGCTTCTCTCTTTGTCTATGTCTCTGCCTCTCTCTGTGTGTCTCTCATGAATAAATAAATAAAATCCTTAAAAATATATACTTAAGTGTGGAACTAAATTCTATGGTGTGTTTGGTGGTCCTCAGCAGTTTGGGCTCTTACTGTCCAGTGCACACCTGCCCTGCCCCATCCTCACCTGAGCTACAGTGGCAGGGTTCACAGTCCAAGCTGTTTCTAACTTTATCCAAACCGAGCCTTTGACCCCTGCAGTCAATGGCTGAAGTTATAGATTACAGATCCTTTACCTCTGCTAATGGGCTTTCAGATTGCAGGAGCCAGCCTGAAGGGCCAGAGACGGCTCGGGCATCGACAGTCTGCTCTTCCTGTTACACGACTCAGGAACCCAGCCTGGGGGCAATTATCCAGGCTCCAAGGAGACATTGCATTTCCCTGGGAGCCCCTGATGGCGCTCGGTGCCAAACGAGGCCTCATGCAGGATGGCAGGAATGAACTCATGCTTTCTCCTGGCGGCCCCCTCCCTGGGCCAGCACACCATCCACCCCTGCTGCACCCAGATGCCACAAGCCGCAGTGCAGACTTGCCACCGCCTGATCTTGCCGTTGCTCAGACCCTCACTGACCACCCTGTCACCTCAGAGCAGACCGAGAAAGAAAATAATAAACACCATTTTGGTATAAACTTCTTATTTCAGCACGAGACAATCTTTTTCTCACACATCAAGGGTCAAATGGTTTGCTTTTATTTTCCACTTAGCATCATATCGTGAATGCTGTGTGTTTAGTGTTCTCAAACAGAAATTGCAGTGTCTTCAGAGCTAGCCAGTTCTTGCGAGCACCTCTCCCATTCCCTTCACATTGCTCCATTTTTCAGACAATCTCTGATTATGGGTGGTGCTGAGGTGGAAATCACCATATTGTGTATGGAAACACTGAGTAACCAAGCATGCATACCTTTAAGGTCTTGACGCGTATCTATTACCAACCAGCCCTCTGCAAATCCCATATTCAGTAGTACAACAGTTCCCGGCACAACTTTGACTGTGTGTTTTCTGTAAATAACTCCACTGGAAACTTAAACCCATTAAAAAGTCAGCCTTCTGGCTAAACTTGGACTTCTTTTATTAGAGTAGAGGTTAGACATTTTAAAAATACGTGATTTTCTTCTGTAAAGTGCCTGGGGGTAGGCTGTGACCACTTCTTAGGTGGGTGTCATAGTTTGGGGTCCTTAGGAGAATAAATGTTGAAATTAGATCTGCTGAGGTTGTCAGCCCCTTGCTGCATGTGACCACAGGGAAGTTGCTGACTCCCCACGCTCCGGGCCTCTTTCATCTAAGAATGTGAACGTTTCTAACACCTTGTCGTGAGGTTCCACGTGCGGCGTCTGTGACATGACTTGCCATCTGACATCAGTTAATTTATTTGATAAAAATGTATTTAGGTTTGGTTTTGCTGCCAAACTAGGAGCTGAGAATGGACTGGGAAGGTGAAGAAAGCTACCTGCACTGTGACTGTTTCCTTTATGAGCAAGATTAACCCTGATCTATTACTTTTTAATTTTTTTCCTAACACGATCTTGATTTAATGATCTGTTTATTTATCAGTTTACCTAATCTTCCTGTGGCACAGAATATATGAAAATGGTCATTTGGGGGGCTTGGGGAAGAAACCCAGCTGGGTGGTCAAGACGCACAGTAATGGGACCCCGATGTGTTACAGCAGAGTGGCCAGTGTGCGCATCACGACAAGGCTGGTGTGAGTCCTCTGAAGACGGAGCCCATCTGTGCACCCCCGGTGTCTAGTACCACAGCAGACGCCCAGCAAATGGGGGAGCTTTGGGACATATGGGGCGTTAGGCTCCTAGGACTACCTGGCTCCTTGGGCAGGCGTTAGCTCTGCAGGTGCACGATGGGTACTTCAGTGAGGGGTAACTCAGCATTTCCACGCCTCGCTCTTTCCAATGATGCCGCCGTTTGAGGAAGACTGTTGTACTGAGGAACGAGTGCCCCGTGAAGTATATGCAGGTGGTGATGTCTGTGCTGACGCTGAGGCTCAAGACGTCTGGCAGGACATGACAGGTGCAAACCCCCCATCTGTTAGTATTTGAAGTTATTGAGGAATGAAATCAAGTTTTGATTTTTTTCTCCTTTTATTATATTTACTATATTTTCAAATGGCTGCAAAGTAGTTATGAGGCAAATACTTGTGAGGTTCTTTGGATCTACCTAATGTGCCAAACTGGTGACTGTTTCTTTTGGCCTGGGGCACTTCAGAAAACGTTGCTGACCCACTGAGCGCACCATGGATGGAGAAAGTTTGGGAACCTCTTGAAATAATCTAGTCTGGTCATTCTTAATATAGGGATTTTGCCCCTTGGGGGACATTTGCCACTTACTGATGCCAAATATGAATTCCATTATCCAGTAAAACTCTTAGCAATAGAGGACTCAGAGTGTGCACATTGATTACTTTTTGACACTTATTATTTGTGTATGACCTGAAGGAGCTCTTTATTAACAAATAAATGAATAAGCGGAACTGTAGGGAACCACACACCTGTAAGCTATTGCAGAAAACGATACTGAGGCAAACATCTGTATGATAATTTGCCCTCAGCTAATGGGAAGCACATATTCTAAGAGTGTCAAATCCCGAGGAAGACATTTAAAGTATAAATAATAAAAAGCAATGTTTCTGGCTCCGAATTGGCTTCTCTCTGATGAAAGTGGAGATACGAAGTCAAGGTTTTCCTTAGGGCTTCACGGAGGTGTGATGTCTGTACTTTGTAACAAAGAACGATTTAACCCAACATGCTTTACATGATCCTGTTTGGGGCCTCGGGCTGATAAGAAAAGCATTAATCATAAATATGAGAAACTAATACTTTAAGTCCTCGCTCTGAGGATCCCACTCGACTCCTGTCCCAGAACTAATTACGTACAGTCGAGGAGGCGCATTCATGTAAATAGGTCTTTGGTCGGTAATGCAAAACCTGATCTGGCTCTAGAAACTTCCATTTACGTGCAAAATGTATGTGGAATCAGGTCAAAAGGACCATGCTGAGCATCTCTAAGGAGTTGGCGGAGAGGGGACAGACCCTGCATCCCCTCACTCAGCTTCCCCACCATCTTCATTAAATACAGGAAAATTTCCCAAGTGTAATACGTTTGTGAGATTTTAAGAATAATTGTTTTGTTTTTTGGGATCCCTGGGTGGCTCAGTGGTTGAACATCTGCCTTCAGCTCAGGTCATGACCCCGGGGTCCTGGGATCAAGTCCCACATTGAGCTCCCCACAGGGAGCCTGCTTCTCCCTCTGCCTGTGTCTCTGCCTCTCTCTTTGTCTCTCTCACAAGTAAATAAATAAAATCTTTTAAAAAAGATAATTGTTTCTTCCAAGTCACAGTTTTCTATGAGAATCATAAGAATACTCCTCTCACTGTAGAATCATAACAATATTATTTATTATTCACTTCTATTAAGAAAAATGGTTTAGACCCATCCCTGGTCTGGCATATTTATTGAGGATACTGGAATGCCTCCTGAGCTGAGGTGGAAAACGTCTGTGTGTGGGGCAGCCACGGGGAAGGGGAGGGATGGAGGCCATGCCTCAGGCACCCACACCACCTGGTGGCATGGAGACTGCATCACCCAGGAACCTACGAAGGCAGACCACACTTGTCCCTCCTGCGAGTGGGGAACCAGTCAGTGAAATGCTGATGGTGGGGTGGTCATGGTCCACCCCACCATCAGCATTCCCCCATGGTCCTAGGGGAAAGAGATGGTGTTCAGGCCAACGGCTGTACCAGAAGCCCCTCACTATTTGTCATATGGTGATGAAATCCACGTAAAAGAAAACCATCAAAAAAAATAAAAAGTAAATAAAATCGTAGTCTTAACTGCACTAAGGCATCCTAATCAGTGGCCTTATTACATTCCCAATGTCGTGCAGCCTTCACTACCATTTGATTCCAGAACACTCCATCACCACTAAAGGGAACACCATGCCCATTCACCAGCTCACTTTTGTTTGGACTTGTCTTCATGAAAAATACGATTTATTTACAAAATACTCCACTGAACAGCAAGCTATGCTATAAAAACATTCTGCTTCATTCAATGTACTTGGACATTCTGGATTTGAGAGTCACACAGAGTTAGTTTTAAGATTGTACTGAGGATAAGGTCACTATCAAAAGACATTAGTGGTCTTTGCTTTTTATGGATTTACATGATTGGGATGAGATGATCTATAACTGACAAGAACGCTTAAATATGTCTGGGAAGCAAACAGCAATATACCAGGCTTACGATGCAATATTACAGACTGCTTAGCAGCTAAAGAGGGTTTACGCTGAAGAATGCTGGATGTAATTTCTTTGAAAAAATTATAAGCAAAAGGATTGAATTTAATCTAATATCACCACTAAAGCTTGCTGCAATCTCAGGCAGCATTTGGGTAGTACCTAGGGCCAAGAAGATGATCCTGAATTAGCATAGCATACAAATCAGCTTTTCGATTTTTATCAGATTATCTGCATTACTGGCTAATGCTGATGTATTCAGTAACATGCAATAAGCACTCTCAAGCATCATATTTCTGTGGTGTAAAATATCCTCAAAGCACATTTTAATTGTTTTAACAAGATAAAGTATGCTATTTTTGCATGAATAATATTATCAGTATTACATCAAATCTCTTCATTTATTATCACTAATGCTACTTAAAAGAGATGTTAATAGAGTAATTCATTCTCATACCATGACCTTGGTCAGGAGTACATGATGGTTCATATTCATTATGCTGAGCTAAGAGAGGGCTTCTGTTATAATATCACTTAATTTATATTCTGAAAAATGCTCCAGGGACGAGTTGCTCTGCTGCATTAGAGTTCCATCTAAATCACAGTATTTGAAGACAAGTGGGGATGCCACATAACTGTTAAACAACTCCTCTGTGTACTCTTGCCTCTTCCGAAGCCGCACACAGAAGAGCTAAATCCAGTGACCTCATCTAAACACACAATTTACCTGTGCAAATTAGGATGCATTTACAGGGCCATACATTGGGATTTACATTAGGTGGAGAGCTTTGGTTAAATGCCGGAACATACACCAACCCTATGACCCATCAGAGTCATGCTGTGCCTCCATCACTAGGCCAAGGAGATATGGCCAACAACAACCTTTTAAAAGTGTGAGCACCTATGGTCTTTGGTTACATCTGCCCTTTGTCAGGATACAAGGTGCATGTGCATGGATTAGTTGTAGGAGATGCATGTGACGAGATGTGCATGTTCAGAAAAAAAGTTCCAATCTTTTTAGAAAAGTAATTCCAAATAAATCTCTAACTCAGTATATCACAAAAATGGGCATATGTACAACACAATTAATAACTTTGAAGGGCCAATATAATTTACAACAATTAATTGGATTGGACTTTGTTTTAGTGTAATATAATTCCTTAGAAGTACTTTAAAAATACTTTAAAAGTGCCTGGAGACATTGTAATGAACTGGATAATTTTAATTTATAGCCTTCACAGAGGAGAAGATATTTTTGGGACACATGACAAGTATACATCTTAATTTCAGACCTAAGAGGGACACGTTAAGTGTATTTTGCAGAGAAGTAAAACCAATCCCATGGACTAAGTGGCACAGCAAAGTCACTTAACTAAAAGATAATTAATGAAATTCATAATAAATGCATAATAAATATGTTTACAACTCGTGAGTTTAGTATAAGATGTGTTGAGAGAGGGAGTATGGCAATTAGGGAGAGCATTCATACATGCATAGTTCATAGGGTCACAGCATGAAGTCTAGTGTTAGGTCAAGTATTTCCTTTGTTGCTTAAAATGTTGAGTGGGGGTGCTTATGCAGCAATGTAGATGGTGTTGTTCGTGCTAATGTGGTGTGTTGGTGGTGGTGATGGTGGTGGTGATTCTGTTGGTATTGCTGATGTGATATTGGTTGTGGTGCTGGTGGCATTGGGTGGTAATGGTGTTGGTGTTGGTGGTTTTCCTGCCAGTGGTGTTGCTGATGGTGGTAATGGAATCGGTGATACTGCTGATGATGGTGGTATTGGGTGTGCGTTGGCAGTGTTGGTGGCTGGTGTTGGTGTTAGTGGTGATGCTGTTGCTGACAATTGTGGAGCTGGTATTGATGGTTGGGTGGTTATAAAAGATTGTGGAAGGTAACAATCTAAGAAACAAAGAAGTAAAAGCTTTGTGGTTTCTGACAATGCCTCTAATGAGCACCTGCCTTTTGTTTGTAGCCAGTGTCCTCTGAGGGAGATGGGCTCAGGCAGGGAAGGAATAGTGATCCTCCACCATTTTGTTCTGCTTATCTGCTTTTGAACCCCTTGTTGATGAGAGAATGGATTCACACAGTCCACATCTTCTAAAGAGCTAAACATTCAGAATTAAAAAAAAAAAAACATACAAATGTGCCATAGATAACAGTGAGAAAGGAAATGCATATTATAAACATGAAAGGATAAATTCTCAAAACACCAATCTAAAATCAACTTCAAGGACTGATGTTTCTGTAATATTAGCAGGCAAGATTTTAAAGTCAACATCTCATCAAGTCTTTCTGCTTTTTTCAAGAGTTCAGTATATTATTGAGGGTATGATACTATAAAGAATAGATAAACCCTTCACACTAAGCTTGTGTCCTCCAGGAACCAGCTCGGTTACCCTGACCACAGATAAGAGGTAAGAAATAGAATTATTTTGCTCATTGTTGGCCTCTGGAATAAGACATCCTGGGCTCCCAATATCAGAATGGACACAAACTAAAACAAGACTACATTATTGATCATTCATAATTTCGATATTCTTATCATAAAAATTTGGGACAACACTATTCCACCTTAAAGATGGAGCAAGAATTCTTGGTAAACAAGAACATGGATTTCAGTGTTTATCATCACACCAAAAATGAGGAGTGTATCCATAAATGATAATGTTCCCCCTTTCCTGATGGGGAATCCAAAGAGACAGACAGGCAGCTTCTCCACAGTCATACATCTAAGCCAAAATAATGCAGACCTAGAGACAGCATTTTTTCAGCCTGCCTCGATTTTGAACATATTACGCTTGGCTTCAGTTTTTTTAATATAATAAAAATTATCAATTAGTTTTACAAATGGTCTTGCAACAAGAGTTTTGTCTGCTTTGAGAAAAAAATTAATCCAACAAGCCATCTGTATTTGAGTTGGTTCATTATTTTAATTTCTATACATTCACTTTAAGTTTTGTTCTTCTTTCTGGTTTTTAAGGACATTGATATTTTCTGCTAGATCATGCTTAGGGGGGAAAAACCCATGTTGACATTATATATTTAAAAGAAACTGTTTCTCTTCCTCCTTTAAATGTACTCAAATCCCATGGACGCTCCAGCTCAGGGGCCCTGGAAACATGGTAGGTTCTTGGTCTTAATAAGTCTGTTGCACTGAATCAAATTCAATTGAATATGATAAAGAGAATATTTTAAATATTCTAGCACAAATATTCTAGCACAAATATTAAATAAATATTTGTGCTAGAAATGATTTTAATATTCACAAAAGCAGGCAAATGTAACTATATTGTTATAGTAAACCATACTTGCTATTGACCCCATAAAAATTTGAAATATGCATTTTGAAAGGTTAGCACTAATAGAAAATATCCAAGTTATGATTGTCCTAATTTGCTATCAATGGGCACACATCCCCTGGTCAAATTATCATGGATACATCATAGTTACACATGATTGACCACCATGAGGAACATCAGTCCCTGACAACTCATGAGAAAAAAAAAAAGTTAATGTTCAAAAACAATACTTCCCAGAATGTTGACCTTGCTTTGGAAATTATAACTCTAATTTGTGTGGCTTGTGAACACAGAGATGCCGGATGGTGAGGGGATGTATAGTGCACTTATGAAGAGCAGATGTTTTAGGGGGAATGAAGAGCACGCTTCTGCTTAAAAGGCATTTCATAAGTTTGGTTTTTAGTGTTTTTAGATCTATTGAGTGGCCCCTTTGGGGACTATCTGAAAATACATGAAAGAAGACAGTGTGAGCCTAATGGTCTTCCAGGGAAAGGAGCAAGTGGCTCTTCTGAGGTCTGGGGGCTTGAAGAGTTATGTTAACCCTTTCAAAACCCTTGGGCAAAAGTCCTTGACTGGCGTTAGAAGCTTCCTGACCTCAAACTTTTACAATACATTTCCCAGTGTGATCAATGACTCTGTTAAATCCAGGTCCTTGAGAGCTGGTTCTGTTTCTAGGTCTGCAAGAAAGCACCTTTCTTTTTCTGCATTTTTCCCAGAGTGTAAAAATATATATACTCCAAACATCCAATACTCAGGAAAAAATATTTTTATTTTGTGCTATTTCTATGCTCAATCCTGTCATTTTAAAATTGTTTCTTTGATGAGAATGTGCTCACCTTCAAAGATGCTTTTAAATGAAGGTATGTAGGTCATGTAATTTAATGCTTTCCTGATCACATACTTTCAGGATATCTGCAACTCTCTGTATATTTTAAGGGGGAAAACATGACTATTAGACTCTTAAAATACTACCAACTAGCTAGGCTGATAAAGAATTTACTTAAAAAAAAAAGACTTTATTTATTTGAAATAGAGAGAGCGAGAAAGCATGAGTAGGGGGAGGGGCAGAGGAGAAGGAGAAGGAGACTCCTCCGAGAGCAGGGAGCTCGATGTGGGGCTCGATCCCAGGAACCCAGGTCACAGACCTGAGACGAAGGCAGATGCTTCACCTACTGAACCACCCAAGTGCCCCTCAATTTTCTGACCCATAGATCTGTTTGCTGACCACTTGTAAATATCCTGAATAATCTGAGCTGAACACTGGAATATGCCTTTCTCTGCTGTTGCTTTATTTATGCTATTCTTCAGAGTATTTATTATAACATCACGATAAGTAGTGGCCAATCAGTGCTCTGTTCCACATACTCGGCTGTGGACATGGACAGCTCTAAGGATCCTCTGCCATTCACCCTTTCTGTCTGTGTCATAATAGACTTATTCGGATAATCTCGGCCTTTGTTAGATTTTGAGTCCAGGAAGTGAGGGTTGTTCCTTAATTCATTTATCTATTTATTTATTAAAGATCTTATTTATTCATGAGAGACACAGAGAGAGGCAGAGAAACAGGCAGAGGGAGAAGCAGGCTCCCTGCAGGGAGCCCAGTGTGGGTTTTGATCCTGGGATCCCGGGATCTCTACCTAAGCCAAGGCAGACACTCAACTACTAAGCCACCCAGGTGTCCCATCATTTACTTTTTAAATTTTTAAAATATTTTTTTAATTTAAATTCAATTTGCCAACATATAACCCCCAGTGCTCATCCCATCAAGTGCCCTTCTCAGTGCCCATCACCCAGCCACCCTATCCCCCAGCCCACCTCCCCTTCCACAACCCTATGTTTTTTTTCCCAGAGTTAGGAGTCTTTTATCGTTTGTCTCCCTGTCTAATTTTTCCCACTCATTTTCCCTCCTTTCCCTTATAATCCCTTTCACTATTTCTTATATTTCATGTATGAGTGGAACCGTGTGATGATTCTCCTTCTGTGATGGACTTACTTCACTCAGCATCATACCCTCCAGTTCCATCCATGTCGAAGCGTATGGTGGGTTTTGTCCTTTCTAGTGGCTGAGGAATATCCCATTGTATATATAGACCACATCTTCTTTATCCATTCATCTGTCAAAGGACATTGTGGCTCCTTCTACAGTTTGGCTATTGTGGACATTGCTGCTATAAACGTCGGGGTGCAGGTGTCCCGGTGTTTCACTGCATCTGTATCTCTGGGGTAAATCCCCAGCAGTGCAATTGCTGGCTCATAGGACAGATCTATTTTTAACTCTTTGAGGAACCTCCACAGTTTTCCAGAGTGGCTGCACCAGTTCATATTCCCACCAACAGTGCAAGAGCATTCCCCTTTCCCCACATCCTCTCCAACATTTATTGTTTCCTGCCTTATTAACTTTCACCATTCTCACTGGTGTGAGGTGGTATCTCATTGTGGTTTTGATTTGTATTTCTCTGATGGCAAGTGAAGTGGAGCATTTTCCCATGTGCAATTGGCCATGTGTAGGTCTTCTTTGGAGAAATTTCTGTTCACCCATCATTTATTTTTTTAATATGCTTTATCGTTCCATCAGCAAGCCTACCACCATTTACAGATGAAAGTCCTTCCATGCAAATGAATGCACAGCACTATTGAAATCTTTTAGAAAAGAACTAACCCTTTTTACAAATATTCGTTACGGCATGTTTCTCTATGTTTGGGACATAGCTGGGAACAAGGGACAGAAGTCCTGGTCCTCAAGACTCTTAGGTTCTAGTGGGAAGAAGGCTGGCAGTACGTGAGTCGGGCACATCACACACATGATGGTGAAGAGCACTAGGAGACAAACAGGAGAAGTTGCTTTAACTCACCTGTACCTGTAACAGGGCTCCATCTGCTTCTCCGTCTGCTTTTTTTAGATGCCATAGATTTACTTCCTGGTGATATGATCTTGGTCCAATTCTTTTCCAACAGGAATTTCAGCTAAAGCAACACAACACAGAAATACAAATCAAAACCACAATGAGATACCACCTCACACCAGTGAGAATGGGGAAAATTAATAAGGCAGGAAACCACAAATTTTGGAGAGGATGCGGAGAAAAGGGAACCCTCTTATACTGTTGGTGGGAATGTGAACTGGTGCAGCCACTCTGGAAAACTGTGTGGAGGTTCCTCAAAGAGTTTAAAATAGACCTGCCCTACGACCCAGCAATTGCACTGCTGGGGATTTATCCCAAAGATTCAGATGCAGTGAAACACCGGGACACCTGCACCCCGATGTTTATAGCAGCAATGTCCACAATAGCCAAACTGTGGAAGGAGCCTCGGTGTCCATCGCAAGATGAATGGATAAAGAAGATGTGGTCTATGTATACAATGGAATATTCC
This sequence comes from Canis lupus baileyi, assembly GCF_048164855.1. Taxonomy (NCBI): domain Eukaryota; kingdom Metazoa; phylum Chordata; class Mammalia; order Carnivora; family Canidae; genus Canis; species Canis lupus. The sequence continues at coordinate 2,902,954 of NC_132838.1, forward strand.
TCAGCCATTAGAAATGACAAATACCCACCATTTGCTTCGACGTGGATGGAACTGGAGGGTATTATGCTGAGTGAAGTAAGTCAATCGGAGAAGGACAAACATTATATGGTCTCATTCATTTGGGGAATATAAAAAATAGTGAAAGGGAATAAAGGGGAAGGGAGAAGAAATGTGTGGGAAATATCAGAAAGGGAGACAGAACATGAGAGACTCCTAACTCTGGGAAACGAACTAGGGGTGGTGGAAGGAGAGGTGGGCGGGGGGTGGGGGTCACTGGGTGACGGGCACTGAGGGGGGCACTTGATGGGATGAGCACTGGGTGTTATTCTATATGTTGGCAAATTGAACACCAATAAAAAATAAATTTATATAAAAAAATAAATAAAGCAACACAACACGGACACGGCTCACTTTTTGGTCATGTTACCTGAACCGCACTGAAGTACACTCTACTCTTAAGCAGACCTGTTCACACAGAGGAGCCTTGATATCTTTCCCCTGGGCAATATTTTCCGGCATCATCAAACATCAGACACTGTGGAAGAGAGGGCACACCACGTTCCTATCACTGTGTCCATGTGGCGTCCCTCCCCGCAGCATCATGGCGAGCTAGAGTGCATGGACTGGCCTTGGACCCCACCTTTGCACCTGTCACCCCCACCTGTGTCCCCTGCTCTTTGCTCCCTCAGAGGATGCTCTTTCTGGCACCAGCCATCACTGTTTATGCCATGGGACACTGTGTCTTCAGGTATACCTGTGCCCTGTGCTTATGTTAAAAACTTCTTTCAGGGGCACCTGGGTGGCTCAGGGGTTGAACCACTACCACCCACCCCTTCATGCATGTCTTCAACACAACTGGAGAAGCTCTCTTCAGCCCTGAATCTTATACAGGTCACGTTGTCCCTGCAGCCTCTAGGAAAGCGCTTGTCACCTATCTTGTGACAGTCGTGTTCCCTCTTGCTCCTGTGGTGGTGAGGTCCTGGGATTGGGGCCCCTGATCTTGTGCCCACGACATGTGCATGGCAAGTGTGGCGTGAGTGCCTGTGAGTGGGAAGGCATCAGACGTGTAGGCGCGAGGGTCCACCACGCGGTACCTGCGGACGAACAGCTGACGTCTCCCTTTAAGGCCTGAGCCAAGGACCCAAATATCTTTATACGGCATATGGAAAGGTTACCGAACACATTATCTTATCAAATATAAATACATACATTCACACTCAGGTGCTGTAGAATGATGGTAAACACCAAGAGAAAACAGGGTGGTTTGACCAGTCCAGTGTCACATCTCACGTGTCATCTGGGGGTAGCAAGGTGTCTCGAACTGAAGCAGAAGGTGAATTAGGGAAATTTGTTTAGTTGTTATTGACTGGAGGAGGAGACATCTGAGGCAGTGGTTTTAGGATGGTCTTAGGATCCAGCAGTGGGGTGTGGAGGTCAGAGGTGTGGGATGCTGGCTGTGGGCCTGGATGTTGAAGCCTCCCTGGGGCTTGTAACCTCTGGCAGAGTCACCCGGCCACAGGCGAGGCTGGACACACAGGGACCCAGAGCATGTGGTCCACCTGCAGAGGGGTGGTCAGCCTGCCAAACACAGGTCATGGTTCCATCTTGCAGGTACGAACTGATAGCATCCGCTGAGAGGATAGACTCCATCTCCCCTCAGCAGAGAGACTCTCAAACTAGAATGCAGGTTTCCAGACTCTGATTTCGTGTTTCTTAATCATGGAGTGCTTCCTGGAAGGGAAGAGTGTCACTTAGAAACTAAGACAAACAAAACAAATCAAAATCATTCACTTGCATCTTCAGATCATATACAAAGCCGTTAGGGGACATTAATCCAAGCAGGGTCTCCAGGAATCCACAAAAGTCAGTCCACGGTCCCGTGAGGCATAGACATTTCATAATGTTTGGTATTAAACCTTATCAAAGACTTTTTCTAAGTCTCAGGGCATTGTGTCCACAGCTCTCCTGGTGTAGCCCATCTACCCACCCCTTCACCTAACACCAGGGACCTGTGCTGTGCTGCATGCAGTAGGGGCACTCAGCACCCAGACAGGCACTTAAGACCAGGCCATAGCAATAGCCAAGTGCTGCTGCAAAGCATGAAGAAGGGAAGGGGATATGGTTAATGAGGAAAAAGGTAAAATTGGGGCAGAGGTGGGAGAGCCAGGGGCGTGAGCTCCAGAGGATACAGGACAGAGAGAACGGAGGAACAGGGACCCTCTGCTTCAGTCCTGGAGGGGCTCCAGGGTGGGGATGCCTCCTAGGCTATGCCCTTTGCAGGGGGTGCCCGTGCCGTCGGAGAGCACAGGTCCCCATGCCCATGGCCAGTGTTGCCTCGCGGAGGCGAGTCCTAGACTGCAGCTATCTAGCTCCACAAAGAAGCTGGTTAATCATTAGCATATTTACAGTTACTCCCACAAGTGTCTGCACAATTAACCCCTTTGCAAGGAAAACAAAATTATATTATCAGATAATAAAGCTTTCCTGGCTTTCCGAGCATCTGATCACTTTACCTATTGATCATCTATGTATGTGAGGCCCGACCCATCTCCCCTCCGTCTATGTATCTATCATCCAGCTATCATCTGTCCATCGACTCTCCCTCTCGGCTGTCTATGATCTATCGCGGCTATATTTCCGTCTCTGCCTTCGACGATCAAGCAGATGAAGAGACCAGATGCCGGGTCTACCAGGACTAAGATCACCGTAGCTCCTGCAACAGCACCTGGCACACAGCAGGTACCCGACACACATTTGCTGAAGGCCCAGGTGGCTGGTGGCCTCTGTCCTTGTGGAGCACAGATTCTTGCTCAGAGCCTGAGAGACATGGCCCATGATGCATGTCCCTGGCCGCACACTGCTCCTCTAGCTGCACAGGTAAGCAGCAGACAGACGTCTTTTGGGCCTTGCCTGCATTCCTCCGTGAGGAGAAAACGCAGGCGAGCGTGAGTGATGGGGCTCAGGAGAGCCCAACCCCGGCTTCACATAGGAGCCAGCGCTCACACGGTGGTGGCCCGACCCTTCCCGCCTCCTTGTTACGGGACATTTCTTCCCCCCACACTTCAAACATCTCACATACCTGGCGGTGTTCTGCATCGCCATCCTGTGATGCCCACCATACCCTCATTAGGTCTCTAGGATCTCTTGTCCTGTCCCCATCTTCACTGTTCCAGGGAGAGCATCCTGCAAGGGAACCACATTAGGAAAATTGGGCCAGCTTTCCTCATTGTCCCACCTCTCATTGTTGGAAGAAGGGAACTAAGCGAGAACATCCGAGAGGGTTTCATCAAGACCAGCCTAGGGGGGGTGGGGGGGGGCACTGACTCCCTTTGTCACCTCAATAAATTCCTCATGAGGAAATCCCAAAATTATGCTGGAAACTGTAGAGTTTTGTGCATCTGTTTTGCCACATAGCCTGGAAACCCATGTGAATGGTCAGAGAGGGTAGTTTAAGGACATAGGAAGGTGCACAGGAAAGAGGTGAGCGAGCATGTGGAACTTGTCAAGGCATCAAGTGTAGGTACCACGGTGTGAGTCACAAGATAAGAAGCGGCAGGGCGCCCCATACTCACATAGAATGTCAGTGCCTCCCTGTATTTCATATTAAATCAAATATTATTTTTCGTGACAAGTGTTGCTTTTCTTTGACTATTTTTAGTTTTTGAAATCCAGACTTGTAGCCTGGAGACGTGGAGATACACAGGCGGGCGGGCGTCCCTGTGTGTGTCGACCACCGTGCACATGGGGCGCATCCGGGTGCACCCGAGGGCAGTGCAGGCAGTCTAGAAGGACAGGTATCCAAACGACTCTGACCGATTCACTATGATTTATTGCAATGCGGCCGACGCTCCAGAAGACGTGATTTAGTAGTCACTGGTTATTTCAATTTACTCTTTTTGCGTTTTTAATTAGTAAATGAATCCCTCATGGTCAAATGATTAATTGCACAATAATTCACCACAGTACTTCCTTTGCTATTTGTGCAGAGCACAGTGCATGGAGAAAGTGCTCGGAATATGGGCTGACATTATAAATCACAGCCGCGCTCACCCTGCTCCGATGCAGGTATGGTCAGCACTTTCATTATAAACTCCCATTTTCTAGGTGTTTAAAACTAAGCTGGGAAAATTCATTTTCAGATGGCAGCTGGTGTAGGCGATGTCCACCAGGGAGCAATGTTTTAAAACCAGATTTAAAAATTTACTCAGCCATTGTTAAAACTGCCGAACAAATAAAGTTAGCAGTGCGCCTTTCCCAACCAATTCTATGAAATGAGATAAAATTAAGATGAAACAAAAGGGCTGCTTTTAGTGGCGGCGGCTCTAAGGCGAGCCCTAAAGTGACGTGATTTGCCGGGCAGCCCATTGTTGTCCTTCATCTTTGACGGACTTTATATTTCAGAACAGTTTTAGATTTAAAGGGAAATCCAGAAGCTGGTGGAGTTACCACGTATCTGTACCTACGTGACCACATCAGAGCATCTCGCTTGAGTGTGACAGGTTTGTTACTATTAGGAACCAATATCGATATACTGTCATTAGCCAACGTCCCTACTTTTTTTTTTTTTTTTCTTCAGATTTCCTTAGTTTTTACCTAAAATCCTTCTTCTGACCCAGGATCCCAAACAGGATCCCACATTACATTCAGCCACCACACTCCCTGAGATTCCTCTGGGCTGTGGGAGCATCTGTGACTTCCCTCGTGTCTGATGACCTTGGGGGTTTTGGGGAGCACTGGTCATGTAAGACACAGGATGACCCTCCATGGGATTAGGATTTACAGGACTGGGGAGGAAGGCCGCGGCAGAGAAGTGCCACTCTCACCATATCCCCCCAAACCTGCCTTATCACTGGTGGTGGGACCCGCGTCACCAGACTGAGGTCAGGCTTCTCCACTGTAAAACTACTGATTTTTTCCCTTACTATTGTACTATTTAGAAAAGAGTCGGCATGCACAGAACATATCTGAGAAGTAGGGATTTAATTCCCACCTCCTTTGGACACAGTGCCGACCCACATTATTCGGAATTCTTTTGCGGGTGATATATGTGTCTCCTCTCCCTCCAGTATTAGTGTATTATTTTTTTTTTTTTTATCACCATGGACTCTTAGATATTCACTTTATACCTCAGCTGTAATGCAAAGCTCTGCTATTTATTTTGTCTCTCAAAGTGTCCCAGCTTCAGCTATTTCTTTTTATTTTCCTAGTATGTGGTCGTAAGGAGAACGTACTCCCTCAACATGCTTAAAACAGGATTTGCTCCTTATAATGGAATACATGTCCTCAGTCTGTGGGTGGCCCGAGCGATGGTGACAGAGCTCAGGCCCCCAGTGCTGGGCGTGTGATACAAGTGTGACATCAAACTGACACAAAGCAAGCTCACTCTTTCTTTGGGGACTCACATTTTCCCCTTTTAGCCAGAACTGCAAAGCAGCAGGCTAACGAACTTGCTCTGGAAGTTCCATGATGTACTAAAATGAAAAAAAAAAATAACGATAAGGAAGCACACCAGTTAGTGTGGTGCTTACTTAAGGCCGGGATCAATGGTATTGTCTCCCGTTCGAGCACGCAGGCCCTGGGCCCCAGATGGGCTGGTTTCAAACCTTGCTTCTGAATCCTTGAGTGACTTGGACAACTTATTCCAGGACTTCGCACCCGCTCGTGGGTCAGCACAATGTTAACAGTCTAGTTGGGGGGTTGCTGTAAACATGGGATGTAAACCAGGGCTGCTCCATGCAGGGCTGGGAGCGGGGCTGGGACCACAGGTGGCTGTGCAGGCAGGAGGGAGACAGGTGATGTGTGTCCAGGTAGGAGACTGAAATCACCCCGGGGACACACTCCAGGCAACATCATAGGACATGCAGATCTTCCGAGCGCAGACCTAGGCGGACAGGCAGCGAGGCAGGCAGGCCCAAAGGGAGCGTGCAAGCTGGGCAGGAGGTGCCATGTCCTGTGTCTGCAACTCCCCACTGGCCCCTCAGGGCAGCAGGAGCCCCCACCCTGCATTCTTCAGCACATAGAACCCACAGGGAGGGACCACATTCCAGGTTTGTCTCTCAAAGTGACCGCGGATAACACTTTGCCCCACAACAGAACGACCTGTGGCCTCACAGGGGCTCCAGGTCCTTTCGTTCTGGACTCTTGTCGTTCCTCCACCCTCCCACCCTTGACTTACCAACCCGCCATCATTTAGGGCAGCATCTTTGGTACTTCTCCATATCCCCTGGTGTCCAGTTACTCCACTCTCATCTCAGGAATCCATGTGATAACTGCACACCATTCCTGCAAAAAGCGCTGGTCATTTTTTAAATAATAATTTAAATAATCATTCACAGTAACTTAATACATTTAAGTATAAAACATTTTAAACTTACAGAAAACCAGAAATCTGACTTTGCTTGAGTCAGTTCTGTGAATGTCCAGTTTTCCTTAAAATATATACAAATTGCTACATGAAAATGATGCTCAACACATGTATGCTGACTGATGTTTTACATATATAAGGTTCCATTTTAATATATAAACATCTTTATATATGAAGTTTATATATATATATTAAAAGCTATAAGGTATATGTAAGTATCTTTGTAGAGAGAGAATATACAAATTTCTTTATGAATGTATAATTAATTCATAGCATAGAATTATAACATTTTCTTATAATCTTTAAAACTCCCCAGTATTCCAAACAATATGCATCACGTACTCCCTTATCACACGGAAATATAAATATTAATATATGTTTGCGGCCCCTTCTCACTTTTCCTAAACTTGCCCATTTTATTACTTGTTTTACACAACCAGGTTTTAATAACATTGACCTCTCTATTTTATCTCTGTTCCCTATTGAATCATACTCTCTTCTTAGGTTAAGTATTTCTTACTTTTATCCTTTCAGGATGAGTCTGTCATCATTTGAACTTCTTGGCTTGGTTACTGGGCTCATCAATGCTCTTTCTTTTATTCTAATGTTTGCATCTAAGTCTTTATTTTTTTTATAATTATTGTTCACCTGCATCCTAGATATTGGATACGATGGTCATTTTTTTTTTTATCAGTTTCTTTGTGCAATTCTGGCTACTTTTAATATTTACATTTTGAGCTGTGAGCTTAGATCCAAAGCTGATCAGGTTGCATGGATCTTATGAAGTCCTTTGCTAAAACCTGCGAGCGTTACGTAATGTCTTCCTTTCTTAATGTCTACTCTGTGGTGGTAACATAGTTATGATGAGCACAGATGCTCACTTTCCTTCCCCATCAGATGTTCTGGGTCATTGCACTTTATATCATCTCTCACAAATAGCACAGAGCTGAACTTTAAAAAAGGTCCAATCTGAGAGTCAATCTTATCAGTTGGTGACCTGAGTCCCTTTCCATTTGCTACAATGAATACAGTCGAGCTTCTTCTAATTTTCTTATTTGAAATAATGCTTTTATTTACTTTTCTCTGCCTTTGTTTCTTTGCATTCCTTCTTCTTTCTTTTGGGTGACTGTGCTCTTCCTTTTCCTTCTACTCTTGGAAAACTAATCATTTTTGTAATCCTTAGAAGTAACAAATAGCATTCTCGTGCATTCATGATTAGCAAAATCTAAAATTAATGTTTTTATTTTCCTGCAAGGCAATCAGCCTGATTTCTCTCTGAAATCCTTTCTTATAATATGCTACCTGTTTAGTATTTCTGTTCTCTTCTGTGTGGATGTTCATGAGCATGGTCACTGCTTCTGTCATTTATTTGTACTGTTGGCATCACAGTGGTTCCACTCGCAGAGGTACCGGCTTCCGTGTCCCCACTTCTCCGTGCACCCCTAGCACCCCGCCCGGTATCCTGTCCCTTCTAGTGAACCACATCCTTACTCGTTGCTCCACCCACGTGTGGGGGATGCATTCTCTCAGGCTCTCTGTGATTGGTTTTCTCGTTTCTTCATTTCTCTTTGAACGAGATATAGAATTCTTCCTAGGGGGTTGAACTGCTGCTCTACAGCCCATGGCCGTGCCTCCTGTGGAGTGATGCGTGCCTCTCTGTCCTGTCCCCACCCTGTCCTCCCTGAATGCTTATAGTTTTACTACTAATCTTGAGCTCCTGTAGTTTTTCCTGACAAGTCTTGCTGTGGATCTACTTTCTCGATCTTTCTGTGGGCTTATCACACTTCCTGAATCTCAGACCTGCAACCTTTATGCATCCGAACGTCACCTCATTCTCTCTCATCCCACATTTTGGCCAGAAATGGGACTTTGGCCTCCTCCCACTACATATTTTTAAGCGCTTGTCTTGTTGGTATTTTCTTCCCTGTGTTCTGTCTACAAGGAAATGCCTTCACATCGCAGTTTGAAGTTCTTGATTGTCTTTTGAGATTTCCCTTATTTGATATTTAATCTCACCATTGAAATTTTTATTCAGTTTTTATTAATTTACTTACTCCTAGAAGCTTTTATTATTTTCTCTGTCATATTTATTTCCCTGAAAGCTTATTAATTCATTAAATTTTCTGATGAATTATACCAGATGCACTTATTTTACATTTTTTGAGATGTCATTGATAGACAATAAATACAAGGTTGATGTGGGAAGTTCTGGTGCCCGTGAAGGCATAGCTGCTATCCAGGCATGGAGCACAGTGACCGCCCCCCAGAGTCCCCCTTTGGATTTTAGAATCAGCTTATCAATTTCTACAAAAGGCTAGTTGGGATTTTGACTGGGAATGTGTTCAATCTATAAAATGATTGAGGAGAATCAACATCTTAACTGAATTGAATCTTCTGATACACAATAATTGTGTAACTCCATTTATTTAAATCATAGAATTTTTCTCAAAAGCTTTTTCAGTGCACAAGAATTAAGCACCTTCTGTCAAATTCCCTAAGAATTTTATTGATATTATTGTAAAGTATATTTTTATTTCATTTTCTAATTGTTCATTGCTAGTATATAGAAATTCAATGAGTTTTTGTATATTGATCTTGTATCCTGCAACTGTACAAAAATGATTTGTCCATTCCCATTACTTATTGGTAAACTCCACTGGGTTTTCTACATACATGATCATGCTGTCTTCAAAGTTTTACTTCATGGTTCTCACAGGGATGACTCTTATTTCTTTTCTTGACTAGAACCTCTAGGACTATGTTGAGTAAAAGCAACAGAAATAAAACTGTCTCTGAACAGTTTTTTTTATTTATTTTTTGAACAGTTATTTTAAATTTATTTTATTATTATTATATTATTGAGAACTCTTTTGTGGGTTTTTAATGTTGTTGGTTTTATCTGCTAAGAACTTGCTATATTTTATTGGTCTCTAGTGAATTTTTCAATTTTGGCTGTAATTTTATATCTGAAGGGTCTTCTTTATTCTGCACTAATTACTTACAATGTGGATTGTGAAAATGCATCTCAGAAAGTTTCATTTATCATGATATTTTCTCAGGTTAGTGAGTAGAAAAATACAAACACCCAATCTATAAGAAATTCCAATCCATGGATTCCAATTTCCAGTGGTATGCTTTGTTTAATCTTCACCCACAGCCTGGAAGGGGCAGAAAACTCCCTTATGGTTTTCTGAGTCACTTGTTGTATTTTTTCCTAGCCAACATAAATTATAAACTTTTAAAGGTTCTGGCAAATGGAATCACCTCAGTTCCAACTCCCTATCTAAGCATGCCAAAGACTTTATCATTTGTATCTCCACAGACAAAGAAAACTGTATAATAACCACTTTTACCACCACCACCTCCACCATCACCTCTGCCTCCATTCCCACTGTCACTACCTCCACCATCATGCCTATCTCCATCCCCACCATCACTACTTCCACCATCACCACTTCCACCATAACCTCTGCTTCCATCTCCACCATCACCGCCTCCACCATCATGTATACCTCCACCTCCACCATCACTACCACTACCATTACCACCACCACTACTCCCACCACCAAGAGTTCCAGCACCAACTCTCATACTGAGGACTTTATTTCTAATTCTTTCTTCTTGCTAGCACTTGGGGAGTCTCTTTTATTTTTGTAAGATTGGCATTAAAATTAAAATAATATTGTCTGGAATTTTATCTAACATTTATAGGGGTCTATAGTAGGACTATTTTTATATTATCTTAGTCCAGCAGATAATTGGAAATATAAGTACTACAAGGCTTTATTGGTAGTTTACATTCAATAAATGTTGGATGATAGGTAATTAATTTTGCAAATATGTCATGTATAAATGATCTTATTTAATTTTTTGATAGTTTTAAATTTGTTACAATAATAATATCATCTGATTCGCAAAATTATGCCTCTTTCACTCTGTTTGGTTGTTTTATTTCAAAACCTATCATGAATATAATGATATTTTTATCCTTTTATTTTCCAGTATGTAAACTCAACTAAATGGAAATATTTTCCCATCAAGCTGTTATAAGAATTTGGTGACTCTTAGGTATTTTGCCTTTGCTTGGAACAGATCCTAATAGAATACCTGGTATTTGTGAAAATATTTCTAAGAAAAAAATAGGTCAAAATTTCATCACTGTGCAGTGAGTCGGTCGACCTCAGGTTTGGGCTGAGAAGTCATTCAAACAAGTGTTAACTCATTCCCTGAAGAGCATTTTTCTATGAATTACAAGGAAAAGAAAGATTGCATACATGAAAGGGAAAGAGAATTGGCACCTAAGATAAAATAGATAAATAAAAATAAATACAGCTGCAACAGAGAGAAAAACGAGAGGAAGAATTAGAAAGAGAGAAACAGAGACAGATGGAGACAGAGATAGGAGATGGAGAGAGACGAACAGAAGACCCATTTTCAACACAAAAGCCACATGCAGTTGAGTATCTCAGCACTTCGATGCATTGTGAGTATTCTGAAAGACAAAGAATCCTTTTTAAACTGATGAACCAGGTTTCAATTAATGTATACATTTAACTTTTATATTTTATGCCGTATGTTAGAGTCCCTTAAAGGAGGATGGCTGGTCAATTTTTACTCTAGTGTTTGTTTGTTTCTTTTTCTTTTCTTTATGTTTTCATTTATATTTTTTCCAAGGCTCATATAAATCATCTCTGCATTTCACTGCTTAATGTAAAATCATAAAATACAACATGTTGATGTTTTCACTAGACATTCCAAATATTGCTTACGTGTATGTGATCGTTTGTTTAATTTGTGATTGTGTATTATTTGTGTAACTTGTGATTGTATAATTTGTATATTTGTGATTGTGTATTATTTGTGCAACTTGTGATTATGTATTTTTGTGTAATTTTTCAATAATTACTTATGATATCGGCCAGAAGTCAACATCAGACTATTTGATCACCCGAATGATTAGTCAAGGAAAAATAAATTAAAATAAACAGCACACGATCATTAAAATGTAAAAAAATAGGAGGTTTGCCAATCAAGCCTGGGTCAGTGGTGACCGGAAATCAATCCCGTCGATGGGTGAGCATAGCCTGGGTGGACTTGGGAGGAGGGCCAGTACCCACCCAGGTGAATAGCCTTCAGACACAGCACCAAGGCCCCGCCTGGCTCTGCAGCCTACAATGGCTGGGCATGAATGGAAGGGGGGGCATCTCCCTGAATACAGCTCTGTCACCATAAAGTGACCCTCGCTGAGCCTGACAGTGGCCTCTCGTTTACGCCCTGCCTCCTTTCTCCACGTGTCAAAGCAACACCTCATCCTTTTGCACACAGAGTCTAATGAACTAATAAATCATTCCCTAAAACATATGTCACTAATTTAAAACAATAATAATCAAAGCAGGTAAAAATGCGGCATCATCCCCTTCTCTGACGTGACGGACTATCACCAATGACTCAGTCGAATGGTCTCATTAGAAAATATGCACTTGTTGATATGGGCAGATTTCAAAAAAGCTGCATTGTGGACTTTGCAGAATTGGAGCTGTGAAAGCTTGTAAGTTTACTCAGTGTTCTTTCTGTTTTCCTCAGAATGCTTTCAACAACACACGAGATAAAAGCAGGAATTAGGAATTCCAGATGGTGTGGACGGGACCTGGCTCCACAGCACTCCTGAGGTCACACACGGTCCCCCCACCCCCCTTCCTTCTTCTTCTCTTACAAACGCCTCTACTGCAGAGCTGGCTACACGTTTGCACACTTAGGTGGCACCCAGAGCGGTGTATTATCTAACCGTTCATCAAAACAGGAGTTTTTTTTTTAAAAAAAGATAGCTGCCCAAAGAAGAATAAAGAAAATGCCTCCTCTGCTACAGCCCAAACTTTGCTACATGTGATCAATACACCAGGCAGAGGCAAGTGTCCTTAATCATCTCTTTTCTAAAGATGTGTATGATGCTGTATGCCAGCTAGCGGCTCCTTCAGGAGCACCCGGCAAGAAGCGCCGCTTCCTGGAAGGTCTACCTATTACTTTGCCCCCCAGCCAGCTGGAGGCTAAGCAGACCGATAACCCTAAACCACCACAGCACAGACCCAATGATTTTTACATCAAGCAGCCTGATGTACTGCTCTGCCACCCACCAATCCCTTTCCAATATTGATCCATTCCTAAATGAGCCTTCCCTGCTTTGTACCATGAGCAATAATTAAAAAAGCAGCACATTGATTTTAACTAATATTATGAAGGGTCTGGATGTGCACATGCTTACAAAATAGTGGGCTTTACCCATCTTTCATTGTACAACAAAGGATCCTGTTAAAGTTTGGACACCAGGAAGGAGAAACGTGTCTGCAATTGAACGTGTCAAAACTTATACCTGTTCTATTTTATTATAAATCTCGTTTCAGTACCAATAGAGATTTTTGTCCTGAGTTTTCAGAAAAACAAAAAACATTCGTAAGCCCAAGATAGAGTATAAGAAATTAGAGGGGAAATGCTTCTTAAACATGCTGTTCTCCTGCTATATGTGCCTCCCACCCCACAAAATAAAATCATTTTCATGTTATCTAAGTCACTTGAAAGTAAGTTTTGAATTATAATGTCCATTATATTTCCAACTGGAAACTTGTTCCAGTTTAAAATGGCTTCTAATCATCCTATGTGTACTCAAAACTAACTTTGCACTAAACCACCAATGAAAGCAAAGGAAGGATGAAATTTTGCATCATCAGTGAATACCCAAAGCCAATCTATTTGCAGGATGTGGGGTAGAATTTCCATTAACTGCAAAGCTGAAGACACTAGATTTCTAAGACTATGCCAAGTTGTGCTCCCCTGGAGGAGGAAACAAATTTGTGAACGTACAGGTGACTGGGGGCATGCTGCATGCTCGTTGTTTGTTGCCCACAGCAGAGGCTCTAGGTCTGTACTCGAGAAAAGTTTCCAGGCAGCTGGAGATGCTGGCTCTGCCCGGAACCTTTCCCTCGCCCCACAAGCATCTCCCTTTCTAAATCTCAGTTGAGAAGACCTAAGAGGACATTTTAACATACAAGTAATCTGAATAACACAAACAGAGATTAAAATATATTTAAAAGTCCAATAATTCTAAAAAAAAAATACACTGTGGGCATAGCAATTGACATATTATTTAAAAACAAATATATATCCAGTGTAATACATTTGGATATTGGGGCTTGGCCTCCAGCCAGCCGTGGTTCTCAAATGGTGGGAAAATTAAGTTCTGATCTTCTGGGGTTTCTTTCTAATGGGGGTGGTTACAGGTAGATTGAAGAGATAATAAGTTCACAACTTTTTAGACTTTCTTAGTCTATACTATGACCCATTATACATTAATAGACATTTGACTGTGTTTTACTTTTTGTACCTTATTTGTGAGTACAGACTGGAAAATACGGATTTTTTTTTTTTTTTTACGGAGTTCAGAATATAGGCCTGAAGCTGACACAACTGACATGTGTTCACCCCATTTATTATGGTGGGATGTTTTCCTATACAGATATTACCACCCAGCAGAGCAAATATTCAGAACTAGTTCTAAAGGAATAGTTTTGAAGGAAAACAAATCAAACAAGATAGATTTTGTTTTTAAATCATACCACAAAGAAAAATTAGCTCCTAGTGGATTGGCGGGTTAAATATGCTTCTCCACCCTGCATATATACACTTCTCCCCAAAGACAACATAAATGCATGTCTGCATCATGCACATTTTTGTTTTGGGACCCAAACAAAGGCTCCAAGCCACTTCTTTTCTGATCCTTGTTTCCCTGGAGCTTAAACAATGGGCAGTTTAATGAATCATGCCTGAGCTGGAGGAGACGAAGAAGGGGCAGAGAGCCTGCAGGGTGGATTCACAGGAGGCAGGTGGAGGTGTGTCTCGTGTCACACACACGATTCCTTCCCATGAGCTGCACTGACCATCTAAGTGGTGGAGAACATTGGGTGGGGAGATGAAGAGATAGTCTTGAACTGACTCTTCAGGACCTACTCCAATACTGTACCCCAGACCTGGGCCAACTGGAGAGCTGGGGCCCAGGGCCATGGCCCCGGGAGTGCAGCAAGCCTGTGGGCTGCAGACAGAGCTGTGCCGATGGCCTTTGTTCCTGAGTGCAGACTGGGGGGTGGGGGGGCTCCCCTGGAGAGCAGAGCAGGTAGGCGAAAGCAGGCATCTGGGCTGAGGGTGAGTGTGGTGGTAACCCATGTATATACTCAGCTAGTCCCCCAGGGGATCTCCAGTGAAACTAAGTTGTTTGAAGAAAATAAAAGTTAACTTTTTTAAAAATGAAATAAATATTTTCTATACACACATTTTCAGACTGAGAATTACACTTACTATTTAAGTAAATGTGTATGTGTGTCATTGTGCTCAGTGCCAAGAAGTCCAGGGGCAATAATAGAGAAAATTGGGCTGAACAAATTAGTCCTAACAGACAGTGAAGCTGACTGCTCCTGGGTGGAAAAGACCTACCATACGAGTCTTGGAGAGAACACTATTCTAGAAGAAATGCCAAGGTTTTACTGGGCTTGAAGTATTTCAAGAATGATGACTAAAAGGTGACTGAATTCTTCCATCCTGGCTGTTGGGTATCACAAATAGGCAGAGCCAAAGATTCACAGGGTGGGGATACAGAGACGACCCCTCTGCTGAGGGTCAGTGCAGTCAGGGAGGCCGCCATGCAGGAGGACCCCAGGACTGTGAACCTGATGTCTTCTGTCTACTGGGGGGCTCAGTCATATCAGGACTCACCATCAAAACCCATTTCTCCTGGTTGCACCATAGTGAGTGCCCTGGGTTTTACATCTTGTGACATAAGATTTGATCTACAGATATGATCTTCGTTATTGTACATACAGAGGGGAAACCTGGTGCAAAGTCCCAGAGGCATGTGGAGCATGGCTTTTCTGATCAACACAACAGATTCCAGTGAATCTGGAACACACGGTCTGTGGGGAGGTTGAAGTAGGCAAGGGTCAGAGATATAAGGCCTTTGTACATTGTGGTAAGATTTTTGGAATTTATTTATTTATTTGAATTTATTTGGAATTAATTTTATTGTGTGATTGTGTCATTAAAATGGTACATGAATATGCTATTTTGTGTTTCTGAATGAGTGTGTTGGATGCAATGTGTGGAATAGATTGGTGGAAGGTGTGACTAAAAGTGGAGAGGGCAATAAAGAGGACATTGCAGTTGTCTTTGTAAAAAAGTGAGGAATGGTAGCAGAAGAAATGCAGAAATACAGAGTTCTCAAGCGTATTTTGTAAATAAAAAAAAATGATAGAATTCTGAGGAATTATGCTAGAGGCAATTACAGATCCATGGTGGCTCAGATTAGGGTTTAGATGGACATTATCAAGTGAACAGGATGCAAAACCTTGGCAGTGATATCAGGTCTAAAGTAAGAAGAAAAATGGTCTCACACAGCTGGGATTCCCTGAGGTGACTTCCTTGGTGGGTGAACTAGAAAAAAAAAATATTTTTAAAGATTTTATTTATTTGAGAGAGAGCAGGATGGGGGTGGGGGGGAAGAGCAGAAGGAGAAGCAGACGCCCCGCTGAGCAGGGAGTCTGACCTGGGACTTGACTCCAGGACCCTGAGATCATGACCTGAGCTGAAGGCAGATGCTTAATTGACTGAGCCATCCAGGTGCCCCAAAAATATTTTTTAAAGGTGATATGCCTGGAGAATTATTAACTATCACTGTAAATGCAAGTCCTCTCTGGAGGAATGCAATTTAAACCCAGGCATGAAAGTGTTCTCACAAATACATTTTCTAGGAATCTGAGCTCACAATAAAAAACCACAGAACGTAGAAGGAAGAAGCACCTATGGGAAAGAGCAGAAACAACAAGCAGCACAATCATGCCTGCCAGGACGGCAGGTAGAAGAATTATCAATCACAATATAAAATGAACATGTTTAATCAACAGGAAAGTATGATTTTGAAGTTCAGAGACAGAAAAAAGAAGGATTAATATAATTCTAATGTCAGAAAGAAATTGGTTGAAGGTCATATTCTAAAGCCAATGAGTAAGAATTTTCCAGAATTGATAAAGTACACAAGTCCTAAAACACAGGAAGTAGCAAGCAATGCATTTAAATGAATTCATACTTGCTTTTCATTACATATAGTGGTTTTGTCAGAGACTGGGTTGTACGCCCCTCCCAAAGTCTCCACTCAGGTCGGAAGGACCTGCTCTCCCAGACCATGGGTGTGCTTCTGGTTGACCTCCCAGAGTTGTCAGCCTCTTCTGGAATTTCTCTGCTATGGACAACCATCTGAGCATGCTCATGCCTCCCTTCCAGGGGCAGTCTATACCAAAGACTGTCTGATGTGGAGGGTGTAATGGCCACCCTCAGATCAATTGTGATGCAGGCCCAGCCTCAGAGCCTCCCATGGGACCAGCTGGGGTTTTACCATACCTCTATCACAGCCCAACTCACTCCTCTCTCAAATCCTGCTCCTCTCCCTTCTCTGATAAACATTCAACCTCAGAGCACTCCCTAGTAAACATCCTGGATGCTAATCTCCACAACAGATTGTCTTATCCTATGGGCCCCAACCTGCAACACAAATCTTGCAGATCACCAATGGGGAAAAAAATCTCCTTCAAGCTTTGTATGGTTTTAAACAAATTATCACAACTGGGCATTTATATACAAAGAATGTATGGGCCCCTACCATGCACAAGACTGACCTTCACACACACACACCCAAAATATAGAGTGTTTTTGCCAATAGATCTTTATTAAAATTATTTCTGAAAGAATGTACTTCAAAAAGAAGGAAAGCCAATTTGAAGAAACATCCTTGGTGCAAAAGGGAAGGGGAGCAAATGAAATAGTACACATTTATCCATGTCTAAACTGTGGCGTTAAAATAAACCTGACGTACAGGAGACACAGAGAGGTAACCTGCACAACACACTTCATGTGTCCTTCTCAAGTGTTATATTTTACAATAGTTTTCTAATATGGGTGGTGGAGTGAGAGCCAGAAATGGGGAGTAAAGTGTGACCTTATCAATATTCTCATCTTTAAAATATGAAGTTAGTTGATACTGTCAAGTGTTTATGAAAAAAATCTAGTTCATCAATAAACAATGTGGTGTGAAGTTTCATCTCCTGATGGAAAAGGATGTGTAAGGCAGGAGGTGGGGAGAAATAAAGAGCGGTTTCTTCTGCAGAGAGAAGACAAAGCTCTGGACATTTTGCAATATCTTATTTCCTGTGTACAGCGTGGGCTGCGTGCCACGTGGCATGCCTCCAAGAGCCCGGACATCTGCCTAACCTTCTCCATCAAGGCCAGCCTGGTGTCCAGCTTCTTCAGTGGCCTGGTTTGCCCCAGGGAGGTCACTGCCACCAACCACACTGAGCAACTCGTCCCCGGGGAGAGAGAACAGAGCAGGTAAACAGGTAACAGCGTTTGTTGCTTTCAGCGGGGACAGCAGAAGGACCTGAGCCAAACTTGCTCTCTTTGCTGAGCGCTGAAATAAACCTTAATGAAGACAAAGAGGTCTTCTCAGGGTGTGCTTTTATTCTAATTTGAAAAGATGACTGTTGGAAATGCCTTTAAACATAAACACATACAGGTCTTTCAAGCTCCAACAAGCAGGTGATTTCGAAAACATATGCTCTGAGATGAGAAGACTTGTTTCCTTGGGACCTGTTTTTTATTGTAAAAAAAAAAAAAAAAAGAAAAAAAGAAAAGAAAAAAGAAAAAAAATCCTTAACACAATGGACATTTGGAAGACAGGTATATATTTAGTCAGTTGCAAATATGAAATTTTATATTCCTTCAATGCAACATGACTTGAATGCACCTTTCGGAGCGTTTAGACAATGAGGTTCTCTTTCTAGTTAAAGCTTTATTTATGCTAAGTGAATATTTCTACAGGTCCGTGTCTTTGGGAAAGATCCTTAATCTGTGAGACCAAGACTCATAATCCAATTTCAGATTTATTTTTTTAAAGATTTTATTTATTTATTTATTTATGAGAGACACAGAGAGACAGGCAGAGACACAGGCAGAGAGAGAAGGAGGCTCCCTGTCCGATGCCGGACTCCATCCTAGGACCCCACAATCACGACCTGAGCCAGAAGCATACGCTCAACCACTGAGCCACCCAGGCATTCCCCAACTTCAGATTTAACACATTTTCCTAGAAGTGTGGAACACCAATACATGGTTTGTATCGGGCCATAATTTGCAATCACACATTTTTTTCTCATGTCTATAACTGGTTTATAGGTGTAAATCTTTGTGTGCGTGTCTTGGGTAAACCATCTGCACAGCTGAGAACTTAGTAGTTGTGTTACTTCATGTCAATTATCTAAAAGCAAATATATCTAGAAACTATTAGAGGTTCTTTAAAGCCAAGTGTTTTTTGACGTGCCCTGTTCACAGCCACAACCACAACTACAAACCTGAAGTCTGACTATAGCAAAATGCTGCAACGTAGAAACCAACTGGTTTTGTTTTTCATTGAAATCTATGAAAAACAATTACTTTCATTGTTCTATAGTTTCAGCTTCCTGATAAAGAGTCACATGTCAGAAATTATATCAACTCACCTATAGAAACCGATGTCAAGGGACACCTGCGTGGCTCAGCAGTTGAGCAAGCAGCTCACCTTTGGCTCAGGGTGTGATCCGGGGTCCCGGGATCAAGTCCCACATCAGGGTCCCTACAGCGAGCCTGCTTCTCCTTCTGCCTGTGTCTCTGCCTCTCTCTGTGTCTCTCATGAATAAACAAATAAAATCTTAAAAAGACAAGCAAACAAACAAACATGTCACAGTCACGAAGACAGGACAATGTGAGGTTACTGCATGGGTCTGAGTTCTGAAGTCTTCCATGTTGGTGTGTCTTGCCCACCAGAGCCCTCCGTGGAGGCACCTGTGCTCACATGTGTTAGAGAGGTCCTGAGGCATGTTTGAGTTCCACAACTGGCTAAAGATTTGAGAGGAGAGCTGAGGAATTCATATGCGTGTATTCAAAATCGCACATTAATCAGCAATGATCCAGAGGGTAAGAGCCTTCACTGAGCACCAATCACTTATAAGGTTACTGTGTGAGAGCCGTGTTTGCAGTGAACTGTGTATTTAATCGGTGTTCTGCAATGTAGTCATTATGGTTTAAAAAGAACTCGGCCAGTGAGAATCTGGGGCTAAAATTAAGTAGTTAGGGAATTTTGCTTTGGATAGTGTGTTAAACGGCTATATTACAACTTCTCAGTGGAGTGGGGTGTTACACCTGGTGGTTGGTGGTATGTGGGAGTAACTCCAGTGGTCAGAAAGTGTAGTCTAAACCTGGCCCACTTTCTTAAACGTGCCCTTGCTTCATTTGCCAGTGACTTTTGGGACTTGCATATATGGTTTCAGAATCACTACAAGAGCCAGAAGACATGTAAGGCATATGGTGCCTTGAGTGGGAAGGCATATAGCTCAGCGTCCCAGCGGGAAGCACCATGCCGTGTCCCTAACCTGCAGGTGGATTACCAGTCCATGTCTTGCTCAGTCACACAAAGGGGGTGGGCCTATCTACTATTTGCTGGATCTTAAAATCTTGACACTCGAAGAGAACTAAGCAATTGGAACACACAACCCTCAACGTACAGGTGAAAAACAGAGATTTGAAGGTGACGTGTCCAGCAGGGAGGGAGCCTGCTGGTCCAGACCTCAGGTTTCTTGACTCTAGAGCTCCTGCAACACCAGTGCCTCTGCACCCTCCACAAAGCAAAAAATATACCCACCGAAATACTAGCTCACTTTTTAAATCCATTCAAGGGCAGAGCATGAGTGAGGCGATGGAGAAAAGGAGAGCACAGGCAAGGTTGGCACTAGTGAAGGTGGTATTTCATCCGAAACTAAGGATCTCCCATCACCTACAAGAGAGAATCAAAGGTCTAAGCTACAGCATGTCAAGAAATCTGTGCCTCTATTTTACAAAAGCAGTATTTGGAAGTTCGTTAAAAAAAAAAAAAAAGAAGAAGAAGAAAAAAATGAACAAACCCAAAATGAAATGTGCAAAAAGTATTCCACATAAATAATGGAAATGGAATCACTAAGTTCAGAGGCAAGTGCTAAGAAGAGTAAACTAAATTTAAATAGTGGTGACTGCCCTTTATCACACAGCCACTCACATCAGACCAGAGTACACGTCTGCAGATCAAAACTGGAGGACTTCCGTGATGAGTAATTTAATTATGGGTTCTATAGAACTTACATGAATAAAAATATGTGGAGGACATGTTGTGTGAGGGTATTGCAGAAAATGAAGGTGATTCTTTTATTCATATTAAAATATGGGATTTTTACATCTAAGCGCTCATCACTGTTTGATTAAATGTTTACATTATTCAAAAATTAAAAACAGGCGAGAGATAAAATAATACAATAGTATTTTTAAGTGATCAATTCTTGAGGAAAACATAAGAGAACTGTAAGAAATATGTGCTTTCAACAGCAATTAATACTTTGAGAAAGGAAGGCTGCAGAGTTTCTTATTTAGGATTCAGTATTCAATGCGGAAACTCTGTTTTGTAAGAGGACACATCTTCACCCCAGAGCATGAGCTACTTGCGAGGATCGCTAATTGTTAACTTGAAACAACGGGTTTCTTTCTTAGAGCTTGCATGGGAAGTTACAGGGCTAAGCAGACCTATATGAAAGGGACAATAGGCTACTGTGTTTTTCAATCTACACAAGTGGCGATTTTATATGGTTCAATTTAATAAAACTGCACTTTACTGAAATAAATATATCAAATAACGCCTAAGGGCTTGGAATGAAAAACAGCCATTTCTTCGTCATGTCTGTGTATCCCGAATGCTCTACAGGGAACTGCTTACAAGTGGTTCTGGTAGATATCTTCATACTGCTACATGTATGTTGCACCTCTATAGTTTACATAGACATGGACTATGGAAGTTTTACTGTGATAAGTGGGATTTAGCTTTATATGTATCAAATATGATATAATCCACATTACATATGCATCATGTGATATACGTGTGACATAATGGATCCCAGTAGTGCATGTGATATGTGTTCTACGTAATTCATAACCACACACACACTTGTATGACCTTTTCCCACTACCTCTCCAATACCTTCTAACTCATGTGACTCTTGAACCTTTGGACGACTTCTCCTGACTTCACATCTTCTAAACCAAGGGTTGTACAGCGACTACACGCTCTTCGCTTCCTTTTCTGCTTCCACTCCTGATTTCTATCATTTCTACCCTATATTCTTCATAAACTTTCCATTTTAGAACAGTTTTAGATTTACTGAAAAGCTGAGGCTCTTCAGAAAATTTATTTCTCAAAAATTTCAGAAGGTTTTCTGGTCATTACTCTGCTGAGTAATTAAATGTAAGGAGCCAGTTAGTGATTGAGTGTCCACACTCTGGAGTCAGACATTTCAAATTCAAATCCTGGTTTCACGGCCTAAGAACTTTATCACCTTGGTCACGTGATTTGACCTTCTGCTGCCTCAGTCCTCCTATCTTTATATGGGGACAATAATTTTAAAATCTCACAGGGTTATAATTTTATAAATATTATAAACATTGTAGGCTTATCAAATGAGCTAAAGCATTTATAGTACTTGGAACAAGACTGTTAAAATGGTAAAGAGATACCAGTCATCACTAAAAGTATTATTACCTGTCTCTCTTCCAACTTTCCAGGACACTGCTGGTCTACCTCTCCTGTCCTGGCTTCTCTTGTATTATCCCTTACCTCATCAATCTGTTTCTCTTTATGAGTGATTTTTGTTCTTATCTGTCTTCTAATTCATAGTTTTACATTTTGGCCGCATAGAATCTGCTGTGGAAACACACCCCCCCCCCTTTTTTTAAATTCTCTTTCTTTCTCTTCATGCAATAACTGTACTTTTCAGTGTTCGACCAAATGAAGTCTAGTACCAAATAAGACTCTTTAAAGAAAAATCTAGCTGATCACTTTACATGATTTCTTGAATTGATCAACTATCTGGGTATCATGGTCCACTGGAGCTCACATATGAAATGAACCACCGTCGGTACATTGCTTGCATAGCAGAATTGGCGTTTTTTGGACACACAAAGAGACGTGCTTATTTGGTTGGCAGCTGGCAGTGTGCACATACTCATCCGATCAGTTACAGCCAGGGCAGTAGGCCCTACAGTTCAAATAGAAGAGGACAGAGGTTTGATCTCTTCTCCATTAGAAATAGACCATAAGCAGAAGCATGGACACTGTGAGGTGTAGGTGTCAGGGACAGCCTGTGGACACCTCCCTCAGAGGAAGGCAATTCAACTGACAAACACTCAGAAATCTGAAATCCCCTTATTGAGATACTTATTCATTCGGATACTTCTGTGGCATTGGGGATAGAAATGATAAACACGTCACACAGAATGTTCCTGTGCGCAATGCATGTTGAGATGTATGCTGAGTCGTGGGAGTCCAGGTGGCTTCAGTTGGAGGGAAGCAGGTTTGGCGCCTGTTCATGCTGATGTGGTCGGACCTGGGTCACTTCTGAAGATGGCCTTCATTCTAGAGACGTTCAATGTTTTCACAGGTATGAAGTTTTGTGTGAATAAGAAGATGATTAAGTTCTGTGTTGGCAGCCAGGGGAGAGGGGGAGGGATCCAATATCCGAAGTGCAAGGGACAAATGAGTTTCTCTCACTCTTGGTGCAGAGGAATGATGGTCAAGCCTCACTTCGGTCAAGGCTCAGGGACCAAAGTGAGGCTTCAGCTGGGATGTGTTTGGAAATTAGTCATCTGTGGATAAATTATCAATCACACAGGAGATCTGACACTTCACATATTCATTCAGAAAGGACTGGTTGGATGCAAAGCAGGAGACAAACAAAATGGATTAAGAAACAGGAGCCTGGTAAACCGGACCTTTCACTATGAACATGACATATAGCCATTATCAGAAAACTCAATCTCACCCCCAGACCCTTGCTTTTAGGCCACAAATTTGGAAAACAGGTATTATCTTATTATGCCAAGTGTCTTTTTCTTGTTTACTAATGGATAACATTTGACAAGCTGATTACAATTTTGAATATGTGCCATCTAGTTCCAGTAATGTAACCAACCTTTAGATATATGACCATTATATATGTGTGTGTACATATATGTCTATCTATTCATATCCATGAATATATAATCATATGTCAATATAATCAATGCATATATTCATATATCTATATGAATTCTTCCTAAGGAGAAAAGACAAAGTCAACTGTTGCTAAATACATTAATTATTTATTTGCAAAATGTAATATAAATGAGATCACTGAATACACTTTAGTAAAGACAATTCTTTCATGTAAGGCAATATGTAAAGAAATACTAAATAAAATTTCCTAAGTTATTTTATTTGTTTTCTAAAAAGCGTTCAACTTTTATATTCCATAAATATCTTTCACTCATGAACATGACATCTGTCAAATAGTGTTTGGTACCAGTCTGGACGGAGTATCATTATAGGTCAGAGACCCAGCATTGAACAGGTCAGGATTAGTCCTGGCCCTGATGGGGCTTTTGTTCTAGAGAACACATACTATGTTTCTGATTTTCTCCGCTGTTTATTTTACTTATAAATTTATCTTTTTCCTTTGCTGCCTCACCCTTGGTATTGAGGCAGCGTCTGGCATGCAGTAGATGCTCAGAAGCAATAGGTGTTGAACAAATGATAAAGTGTAGGCAAACAATTGAGAATGTGGCCAGTGCCACTCCAGGACAAGGGCAGCTGAGCTCCACCCCAATGAGGGGAAGAGGAAGCAGCTCCTGCACAGGGTGTGATGCAGGGGATGACAGGGGTCATGAATGTGTGGTCAGGAGTATCCTGTGAGAAACGGGTTTAAATTCAGAGATTCCTGCTTGAATCCCAAATCCACCACTAAATGGCTTCTTATTATTTAACATCTCAATGCCTTACCTTTCTCTTTGGGGTGGGGGGGAGTCCTTTGTTCAGAGGTAAAAAGCAATTGTCAATGTACCACCTGCATAATGACCTATACAAAGTAAATCTGCAAGAAGGTATAGCTCCCTTTTCAAATTGTATTAACAGAATTTTAAATTTAAAATCTCTCTCCACAGGTAATCTCAACCAGTTGTTGATTTGCTTATTTTTGCTGCATGTGTACTAATAATGACCACATCTGTTCTTCCATCCTCAAAATTACATCTGGAAAGTCATATTCTCATGGCTCAGTGAAAGCCTGGCTTTGAAGAGCGAGTGACTGATGTACCACCAGTTAAACAAGCACAAAATAGGTCTTCTTTTAGCAAAAGTGGATTCTGGAGAAAAAATAGTGAAAGCACTGAGAAAAAATACTGCAGGGCAAAGGCCTAAAAGTGAACATCCTGGGTGGAAACTTGTCTACTTGTTTAATTTCCTTCCTAAAGACCACCTCTACCACCCCCAAACACAGAAAGAAGTGACCCGGGTGAGGACCCAGAGAAGCTCTACCTGGGGCACTCATGAGTCAACCATTGTGGCAATAGTGAAAAGCCACACAGTCTGAGGTAGGGTAAGAGGTGAGGGTACAGCAAAGAGAGTCCCAGGGAGAGAGGGTCCAGGCCCAGAGCAGCTGGAACCTTGTAATGAAAGAAAAGAAAATATAACTTCATTCTCAGTTTATTGGAAAGCCAATGGAAGAGTGGAAACCAGCCTCTGTGTATAGGGAAAAGAATGGAGGGGTGTGTATGGGGGAGAGGTGTGTACAGGGGAGGGGTGTGTATGGGGGAGGTATATACCTATGTGCACATGGTGAAGGGATGTACCTATGGAAGGATGTGTATGGTGGAGGGGTGTGCATGGTGGAAGGGTATGCATGATGGAGGGGTGTGCATGGTGAAGGGATATGCCTGTGAAGGGGTGTGTATGGTTGAGGGATGTGCCTGTGGAGGAATATGCATGGTGGAGAGGTGTGCCTGTAGAGGGGTATGCATTGTGGAAGGGTATGCACGGTGGAGGAATGTACCTATGGGGGTGTGCACATGGTGGAGAGGTGTGCATGGTGAGGAGTGTATCTATGGAGGGGTGTGCACAGTGGAGGGATGTACCTATGGAGGAGGTTGCATGGTGGAGGGATGTGCCTCTGGAAGGGTGTGCATGGTAGAGGGAAGTGAATGGTGGAAGGATGTGCATGGTAAAGGGATGTGCATGGTGGAAGGGTGTGCATGGTAAAGGGATGTGCATTGTAGATGGGTCAAACTATCATTTCTTCAAAAATTTATGGACTTTGTGTCATCTTTTTCTTTTGGTGAGAGAGTATTCTGAGGTCAACCTACTATTTTCCCTTTGTAGTTAATCTGATTTTTTTTCCAGTCTGAATCCCTGAAAATTATAGTCGCCTTCTTAAAGTTGAATAGAGTAATAAGAATACTTATGTCACATGCATTTCATGAATGATGCATATTTCTTGGGAAATTATCTATTTTCTGATTAGCAGAAGTGGTTCTTTGTTAACTTCAGAGAAACTCATATCTGTGAATTATTTTCAAATCACATTTTGGTGTCCCTATTTCAGAAACAATTATCCTTTTGTAAGACAATCTTTGTTTCTTAATCTATCTCCTCTTTATTTGATTTAGTGCTCTCTGTTTCCATCTTCGTTCACTGAAGCTGTCTGACTTTAGTTATGTTTACTCTGTTCCTGTTATGAATGTTTTTATTAGTTCTGTAATTATATTGCCTTTGTATTCACTTATTTTTAGACCTAAATTTTCCTTTTCATCTCTTTATCTTGCTTTATCATCTTTCATTTTAGTCCTTATTCCATTGATTCTCAGATACACATTCTAATCAGTTTTCCATGAAATGATCTTAAGACATTTGATTCTGTTCCATTTCTTGTGTATTCTTCTACAGTAAACATTTTGCCTCTGTTATTTTCTGGACTTTTTTATTTTTATTTTTATTTATTTTTATTTATTTTTATTTATTTTTAAATAATTATTTATTCGTGAGAAACACAGAAAAAGAGAGGCAGAGACACAGACTGAGGGAGAAGCAGGCTCCATGCAGGGAGCCCAACGTGGGACTCAATCCCAGGTCTCCAGGATCATGCCCTGGGCCGAAGGCAGGCACTAAATGCTGAGCCACCCAGGCTGCCCTAGACTTTTTTTTTTTATTGTACACACATTTTTATATTGCTGTCATAATGTTCCTTTTCATCTTGCTCAGGCATAAAATGTCCTGTCCAGGCGTTCTGTTTGCTTCAATGCAGTATGAATGCCACATTGACAACTAACTTTCCCCAGTTTTTTCTGAGTTCAGGTTTTAGTTTGTATTTGCTTTTCTCCTCCAAGCTACAGTGTGAGAGTGCCTCCCAGCTCCCAAGGAGGCACTGCTGTCCAAGCATGGATGTGGGAAGCAGAACTGCATTTCCATCCATGACCCACAAGCTTCATGTACTTAGATGTCCACATCTCTCCCAGATTTTGGAAGTTCTCATCGATTATTCCTTTAAATGTACTTTCTTTCCTCTTCATCCTTTCTTCTGCTCTGGGGTTCAATAATTCCCATATTATTTCTCTTGATGGTGGCCCACAGCTCCCTTGGGCTCTCCTCACTCATCCACTCTTACTTGTTCTCCTCTCACAGGATCATCCAAAGTCCTGTCTTCTACCTTCTTGCTTCTTTCCACTGCTTGATCCCTTCTGCTGCTGGAGCTCTCTGTTCTCGTTTTCACTTCATTCAAGGCTTTGTTCAGCTTCAGAATCTCCATTTGGTTCTTTCTTATGATTTGTGTTTCTTTGTTAAACTTCCTATTTTATATATATAAATATATATAAATAAAATAAATATATATTATATATAAATATAAATAAATATATAAATATATATATAAAATAAATATATAAATATATAGATAAAATAAATATAAATAATATACTATAAATACATATATTATATATAAATATATATAATTATATATTTTGTTTTGTTTTGTTTTGTTTTTTTTTATATAATATATTATTATAATATATCTATATATATTGTTTTGCTGACTTTGTCGAATTGTCTTTTTGAATCTTCTTTTCACTCAATGAGCTTCCCTAAACCACTATTTTGAATACGTTGTTGGGTAAATTGCAGAGCTCTATGTCTCTGGGATCAGTTGCTTGAAGATTATTGTGATCCTTTGGTGATGTCATGTTTCTTTGATTTTTTCCCTGTTTTTTTGTGTTTTGTTTTGTTTTGTTTTAATTCTTATATTGCTGATTTCATGTTTGCAGTAGCAACATCTTCCTGACTCTGCTAGTGGACTTTGGGAGAGAATCACCCCCCTCTGGCCCCACTAGGGATTTGGAGGCCTTCCTGGACCTTCTATGGGTCCACCTCCTCCATGCTGCTTGCTTCCTCTCATGGCAGAATTCTTGCTTGAGTGCCTTCTCTCCATCCTGCATGAATCCAAGCTCTTGCTTTCCCAAGAGTGGATCTCATACTCAAATTTGTGCTCTCTCCCTGGCCCACAGACCCTGGCTGGCTTTCAGCAGGTCCTAGTAAGAGGCTTCCAAAGCTTGCTTTCACTGCCATGGGGAGCATGCACAATGAGCAGGTGATGGGGTAAGCATGCGTGCAAGTGTGTGCATGCATGTGTACATGTGTGTGATGCATGGGTTTTTTGGGGCATCCGAGGTAAAGCACCCCAAATGGCTCATGGCTGGGCTTCTTGATGGAGTCCAGGACACAGTCAGCGGGACCTTCACCCTTGTAATCCCTCTCAGCTTCTTCCCACTCCCAGTCACACAGCTCATGACTTAGCGTCTGGACAGCAGCATCCCGTCCAGCTGGGGAAGCCGAGTGCTCACTTACAGGCAGGCTCTCACATTCTCTGCAGTAGAAATCATGGAGCTGATCTGTGCCCTCCATGGGGAGGCTGATGCAGATAAATCTTCCTCTGACCCTCTCCAGTGTGCCCAGACTCATCTTTTTTGTTCCAACAGTATGCTAGAACTTTTCTGCGGATCACCTAGGCTTCCATAGATGCTTCCTCATCCATGGATGATCCTCTGAGTCAGTGTTCCCCACAGGCCTGGGCCACACATGAGAGAAAGTGGAGGTAATTCACAGGTCACTGGAGGTCCACATAGGATTATAGTCTGCACGCTGATAGCCTGCAGGACAGTTGGGCTAGCTGCCCCCACACCCTTGCTGTGTGGGCCTGAATCCCACTCCCAAGGAAGCACAGCTGTCCAAGCTTGGATGTGAAATTGTTGTTGGTCCAGCAGGTGCAATGACCTTCCACTCACCCAGAAATGCTGCTGATGTTCTCTTTTTCAGCTTCTGAGATACTCCCTTCATTTGCTTCTCCTCAAAGTCAGGGGCAATAAGTAAGAATTTTTAAGAATTCTCAGGTCAATGTCAGGTGACCTGTAGAGGGTGATGATGAGCAAGGTCATAAAAGTGCTGTAATTCTGGATTGTTGGCACATAACCCAAGGAGCCCAGAGCTGTAGACCTCTCATGGCCCTGAGCCCTCTGCACCGTGAGAAAACCCAGATCAGCCCACGAGGAAAGACCACATTGAGAGGCCCAGGGCTCCATGAAGGGATAGTGGGACCTGCCGACCCACATATGCCCTGGTTCTTTCCTGCCCGGCTCTGACTGCCATCTGCTCGCAAGACCTTCAGCTAGGATTTCCCATTCCAGTCAATCCTAAACTTGGGGGTTTTAGACACCATGAGGAATAATATAGATAATTAACATTGTTGAAGCCACTATATGTATTTTTGTTGTGTATTTGTTTATGGGGGGGGGGGCAGCAACAGATAGCTGAACATATGATTCATTAACCAACACAGGAAATCTGTGGTGATGACATCTCAGGACGCTGCTCACTACACTGTCACGTTGCCCTTGCGATCATGCAGAATTATTCAGGTGGAGACTTTATAGCTGCCCCCAGATCAGGTTGCCGTGGAGGTGAGTCTGGGGCTGGACTCTGGAGAAGCATGTGATTGAATTGAGTACCCAGAGGACGAGTGCTGTTGCTGAGTCCTTAGTTGAGAGCAGAGTGCAAACGGATGAAGACTCCCTGTTCCCTCAGCAACCAGGCCCTGGGGCCCAGCACCTGGAAGACTTCAAATGGGCCATTCCTTCCAGTTTACCTGATACATCGTATTAGGACATTTAATCATTCAATTTACGAATGCCTATGTGTGCCATATCACAGAAAGTTGAAAGTTTATGAGCCACTGATAGATGATAGATGATACATAGATAGATAATGGTAGATAGATACATAATAAGTAGACAGATAAAGATATGATAGGTGGATAGATAGATAGATAGATAGATAGATAGATAGATGTTAGATAGATGGACAAGTAATCTCAGTGGCAAGACCACATGGTCATTCTTCTAGCCCTAATTACTTCTGCACTCTGTTCCCTGAATGTAACAATTCATAAGCTACTTACTAGATGCTTCATACATGATATGGCCACAGAATAAAGAGAGATACACACATGTACCGATCAGCTGGGACTCATCACCCGACTCACATTAAAAAGAATGGAATCCAAGAAAGACAGACACTTGTCAGAAGAAAGAGAAAAACCAAGCCTTGATGTTCAGACGGTGGAGGATGTGACTCTCAGGGTGTGCCTTTCTAGCACAGAGTTGATTTTGTTTTTACTTGGCCTTTTAGTCTCAAGCAATTACAAACCTAATCAGTAAGGAACTGTTTTGAATTTTCTCAAAGCCATTATCGTTATCAACTGAAAAAAACTGCTGCAGAATAAGTTACGATTTGATAAAATTAGGGGAAACTCCTAGCAGGGTCTAAACAATTACTTCTAGGGATGTCTATCAAGAAGGGATAGAATGATTCTAACTAGCTCAGGATTTAGCTGAAGCCAAGAGGTCCAGTAATTTTATTTTAGAAAAAACACATTTCCGTTGAACACGAAAGCCTCATGGTGTAGAGGCTGGCCCCTGCTGCATGAGCAGGCCCATCGAGGCAGTGGGTATTTTGTAGCAGGAGGTAAGAAGCACACGAGGCATTTTTAGAATCTACACGTTGGTCACTCTATAGAAGGACGGAAGTTTAATCCATCTGAAAGCAGTGTTCCTAAAGCCTGATTGTTGTGGACACTGTTATCCACTTGCTTCTACGCCATGGTGCTTGTGCATACAGAGTGGGGAGGCGTTTCCGTGTTAGTTACAACTATTCTATTAATACTGTATTCAACTGTTAACTATTCACACACCCCCACCCCTGCCATTCAAGTGTATGTCACAGGACCATCCTCGGATGCAGCTAGACAGGAAAGCAGACTTTAAAACTGAGCTGATCACTGCACTCACAATGTGGTAGGAAAACTAGGACAAGGTTCTTGATCTGTTGCTCTCTGTGCATTAGGAGCCCGGGTGCCCAGGAGGGCATATTGACCAGCTGCGCTGCTTGCCCTCAGAGGGCCTCGACAGTGCTCGGGTGGCTTTTCGCCACATTAACTATTGAAATGATGGACTATGACAGCTCTTTGCAAAACCCATGAGGGCTCTGTGTAGCTCCAGTCAAGCCCTTCACAGAACAGGTGTCTTCGCCCAGAAGCAGAGGGGCATTCTGGGAAAGAAGGAAGCAAAGGCTGAGAAGAACAACCATCCTCCGAGAGGCAGGGCTGCCCCTGCCCACCGGCTTGGCGTGGCTGTGCTCCTCCGCTGGAGGCCTCGTGAGCCTTAGCACATCGTCTTTGTTTTGATAGGCATGACATACATCAAGGTCATTTTTAATAACCGTCAATAGCTTGGGAGCAGCAGTCAGTTTTATTGACACCTACACTGAAGTGCTCCGGGAGCTGTGAGGAGCCCACTGCCTCCACCTGGGACACTGATCCGCTGGGAAACAGATTATTATTGATATTAGCAAATTAGTATTGATAGAAATTTGATGAGTGCAGCGCATCTACAATGTACCAATGTCCATGTTGCAGAAAGAACTGAGTCTCAGACGTCTCCTCCGCCGTGTGTTCCTCGTCTGTTCCTTTACTCTTTCTTTTGTTTTTCTTAAGAGAAAGCGTGAGAGAAAAACCTTCATTTTCAATGGATCTCGCTAATGACTCCCATTCAGAACACCCTACAGCAATGCTAGGTGGCCTGCACTTTAAATTTTAATGTTTTCCCTCTGTGAGGAGAAAGAATCCTTCCTTTCTACCTCATATTGCATCCATCTGTGAAATTTTATATATTTACAAAGAGGATGTCAGGATGGAAATGTCTTTGTGCATAAGCAGTCTCTTCCTACAAGAAGGGGACTAGTTGAGTGGTTTTGTGCAGAGACCCAGGGATGCTGCAGAGTCCCCAGAGCCCACAGACAGGACACGCTGCTGTTCATATTTTCAGGGTGAATGAGACCCAGATTTCAGTTGAACATATCAGAAACAGGTAGGACAGTTTGGCAGGGGAACACCAGCAAGCTGATGTGGGGGATCTCATGGTAGGAACAGCTCTGGAGAAGCCCAAAACCAGCAAGAAAAAGTAGCCACGTTGTCTTTGTTGATAAAGGTTTTCCTTCTCTAGAAAATGTACAAAACATCTGGAAAAGGAAACAGTCATGTGGAAAATCAAATAGATGTTCAGGGAAAATAGAGCAATAGCAGAAATGACAGTAAAATCGCTGAGGAGTCCATGCACAAGAGATGTCTCTAGTGTGCAAACCCACAGATACAGTCTCATGGAGGGCATGAGAGGGGATGCTAAGGGGGATGGGTTTATTTTGGATGGCAATCAAACCTTTTTGAATTAGTTTGTGGTGGTGGTCACACAACTCTGAATACACCAAAAAAAAAATGCTGAATTGTACACTGTAAATGAGTGAATTCTATGGTATGTGCATGTCTGAATAAAAAGAGAAACCTGAAGAAGTCTTTGCAGCAACAAAAGCAGAAATGATGGAATGGGAATTGGAAACCAAACTCTATTTCAATGTTAATGCACAGATTTAGTAAATCAGGGAATTAGTGTCCTTGCCATTATGCCTTGTATTTCTAATTCTGTAAATTCAGAGCGAGATAAGATAAGTGGGGTGAGTGAGTGTTGCACTGCGTGCAGTTACAGAGCTGGCGCGGGCAGGGGTGCTCCTGTGCCTCCAAGCCCAGGGCTCTGGGCCGCCCACACCCACACCCGCAACTGCACCTGCACCTGCGTTTGCAACCACATCCCCACCCATACATAACTGCACGCAAACCTGCACCCACACCCGCACCTACCTGCATGTGAACCTGCACCCACACCCACACCTGCACCCACACCACATCTGCCTGCATGTGAACCTGCATCCACACCAGCACCTGCACCCACCTGCATCTGCACCTGCACCAGCACCTGCACTCACACCCACACCCACACCCACACCTGCACCGACACCTGCAACTGCACCTGCACCTTCATTTGCAACCACACCCACACCCACAAATACCTGCATGCGAACCTGCACCCACACCCACACTTGCACCCACACCTGCACCCGTATCTGCACCCACACCTTCACCCACACTTGTACCTGCACCCATAACTGCACTTGCATCCACACTTACACCCACAGCTGCATCTGCATCTGCAGCCACACACACACCTGTACCCACACCCCAAGGGCGGCGCAGCATTGATAGGTGCCATGTAGCTGCTGATGGGCCAGGGGCCAGCAAGGGTGTTCTCAGCTCTGAAGTCTCTCTGTCAACCAGTGCCCTCAGGAGGGCTCCACATTCATTGGCCTGGGCTGTGCTTTCTCCATGGAAGCTCTTTTGGCTCTATTTACCTTTCCATCCACCTCCTCATCTCCCCACCTTTCAGTGCCTAGTCACCACCCATGCCAACTGGTAAGTCCCCCTGTAAACCCATTGGTCCAGGAGGTTTAAAGTGGGGAGTTATTTAGAAACATCTATTTTTAAAGGTTTTCCTTCTCTAGAAAATGTACAAAACAGGTAAAGATCTTCTGATGAGGGGTATGGTTCACTCATGTGTCCACTGGCTCCCGCTCTCAGGTGGAGACCACATAACACACCTGGGTAGAACCATGTGAGTGTGGGGCGAGGTCAAAGCTCAGGGACAGTGCTCCACCTAACCATGAGGAGCAGGGACCCAAGGACCGAGACAAGTGGTTTGCTTGTAGAAAACAGAGCATGAGGAGCACAAGGATGTTGGGCTCAGTGTGAGGGTGGAGACTGAGGAAGTTTCCCAGTTGAGGAAAACAAGCAATGCAGTTCCACCCTGGGTTAATTTCTGGTCCTGGTTCCATGTTACCTTTCCAAACACTAGGCATCAAAGTCCTGACTCACAGTGTGACTGTACCTGCAGAGAGAATCACAGGACAATCAGCTGCAGAGGGAATCTTACAGGCAAAAAAAGACTATGAAAAATGCAGAGGGGGATCCCTGGGTGGCTCGGTGGTTTAGTGCCTGCCTTTGGCCCAAGGCATGATCCTTGGAGTCCTGGGATCAAGTCCCACATCCAGCTCCCTGCATGGAGCCTGCTTCTCCCTCTATGTCTCTGCCTCTCTCTCTCTCTCTCTCTCTCTCTCTGTGTCTCTCATGAATAAATAAATAAAATCTTTAAGAAAAAGAAAAGTGCAGAGGTTTAGTCAAGTTTCTACAGAATTTTACGCAAGTATTGAATAAACAGACCAGGTCTGCAACTATGGGCAGGTGAATTTGAATTATCAAATCAACCTGAATGTTCCTTTTTTTTTTTTTTTTTTTTTTCAACCTGAATGTTCTAAATTCTCTTAAATAGATCAATCTGGAAACCGAATCCCATGATTCATCATCATCTAAGGACAGTCGCCAACAGCGGCTCTCTCCACGTAGCTTCTTGTAGATGGAAGACCCAATATCACCAGGGGGAGGAAGATACTCACCTTGAGGATTTCTGTTGTCATCGTCGTTGTTGTTGTCATGTCACTGACTTTCCAGGAAAGTACTTTGAGAACTAGATTTTCAAATATCTTTACTTCATGAAGATAGTTCTCATGCTTCTTGAAACTTGTCCCAAGCAGGATTGAATTACAACTACACAAAAACTGATTGAGAGAGTATAGCTCAATGATTAGCAAATTAAAGTCCCAGTGTGACTGATGCCCAGTGATAGAGGCTGGTCATTCTTTATATGCATGTGAACAACTGTGGTGGGTCCTAATTTACCATTAAAACAAAGAGCCAAGAGAAAGGTTGTAAAAATGAAGAAAAAAGCCCTAGTGACTAAATATCTAATATTGATGCTCTCAAGTGGGTTCACTCATATGGAATATATAAACAATTTGTTTTGCCATAGAACTTAGCATATTCCTCGTTAAAAAGAGAATATCTTGAATAATAAATTTCAAATTATTTCCTCATACATGTCCATATGCGTAATAAATGGGCATTTTAGTTCCTATCTAATTATCTAGATTGGTGCAAATTTTTTTTTTTTTAAAATGCCAGTTTTAATTGCAAAAGTGCTGCCGGCTTTAGATTTTAATTGCAATTCACAAATGGTTGGACTGGCAGTGCTCCATTACAAAGGAAAAATCATTTTAATAGCACAAGTGCTGCCTCACTGCAGATTTCAATTTCATTTTACAAGATACTGGGTCATTCGGCGTCATTACAAGAAATAAAATGTCTGGTGTGAACCTCCAAAGTGTGGGCTGGGTCACGGATGCCCCTGAAGCACGTGCCTCACCAAGGCGCCCAGGATGTGGCCCTCATCTTCACCCAAGAGAGCAAACTCAGAAATCGTGGAAGCCTCCTGAACGCCTGTGCACACTAGTGGCACCTGGGGTAAAGTTGTGGCTCCTTTTTACATTTTTTTGCTCTCTCTTATCCAGGGCTCCATGAATAGGCATGAGTGACTTTAGCTCTTGTCATCTTTAGAATAGAAGAAAAACGAACCATTTTGGAGGAAAGACCCCTCGCTCTTGATCTCACAATTCATTGTACCCTGGGTCCATGCCTGAGTTTTCAGGGCAAGGCTTGGCTTTTCTCTTCTGGGCCCCGGCAGGTGTACTGGAGAGGTGCTAGGTATTCACCTTGTCATTGCATAGGTGAAGGTACCGAGGGAGACACACCCCAGCCACTGTGCACCAGAGCTGTCCGGCTCCCCTATCAGCCAGGCTGTCTGCTAGTAAAGTCACAGACTCCAAATGCAATAGAGCAAACCTGGAAAAAACGGAAGACAGGTTTTCCCTTTCATCGCTCAGCTAGGGCCTTCGAGCTGGGTGCCCAGCAGCCAGGGGTGGGAATGCTTTCGCCACCACCCTTCTGATGCCCCATGCTCCTGTGGTGTGTTGGCCTGGAGGAGGCTCTGTGCTCGCCCGTCTGCACATACCCAGTAGGGTTGCAAATGGCAACCAGAGGCTCCTCCCAGGGGCTCCTGCCATCTGCCAACATCTGGGGCTGGATGTGGGCGCTCTGTCCTCCTCTGATAACCACTGGAACCCAAAGTGTCCTCTGCCCGTGAAAGTCCTAGTGTCACACAAGTTAATCAGAAGGGTAGCCTACACTGGGACTCAAATAAGTTCCAAATGGACTTAACACGTTATTCCTTGAGTTCTGAAAAACCACCATCGAAAGGGAGCTAGAATTAATTTATTTAAAGATTTTATTTTGGGGAGCAGTTTTAGGTTCATAGGAAAATTGAGGGCAAATACCAGCATTTTGAGTAAGCCTGCCCAGCCCTACTCATGCGGGTCTCCCCATTATCAACGTCCCCCCCAGAGGGGGACATTTGTTCCCACTGATGAGTCTATGCTGACACAAGCAGAGTCACCCGGAGTCTAAAGGTACTTCAGGGGCCCCTGTTGGTGCTGTGCTTTTGCTTTGTGCAGGCTTCGGGGAACATACGGTGTCATGTACCCACCATCCCTGCATCACACGGAGTGCTTTCATTGTGGCCCCTGCTCATCTCTCCCCTAATCCAGCCCCGGGGTTTTCCTCTTATGGTCTCCGGAGTTTTGCTCTGATTAATTTTTAAATCTCTAATTTTAGGACTGTGTCAAAAATGTCTCAGTAAATATATGGTTTTTATGCTTACTATTTGAGACTAAGTAAATTATAAATAAAATGAAATATATTACATTACAGAAACTCATGCATAGAAATGTTATTTATATCTGAGTATGTTATTACCTATTAATTGTGTACATTATATACAGTATGTTTATATGTCCTATGTGTGCATATTATACACACACAGAAAACATAGATGCACCACATCAGTACATACCTTTGTGCAAATAAAATAATCTCAGGGATGTAACAATACATTTTTATAATGTTAGTAAACTCATCTGACATTAAAATATAATAAAACTTTTATGATGTCTAAATGAGGCAGAAGATAAAGGTTAACTTTCTTGGTGTGCCATTACTGACTTCTCTTTCTGTTTTAAATAAATGAATGTTTTATAACTCAGAAAGCTGGTTCCCTCATCCTCAGAGCATGGCGCATTTTGTGGATGCATAAATATGGATGGAGATAAATGTGTGCAAACATCCAGAGTAAGACCCTCTTCTCCAGTGCTTGCTCGCCCTTGCTGCGCTAATACGTCTCCGCACCAGTGAAGCACCATCACTATCCATTATGTATGACAGCGATGTTACATTTGAAGTGTATTTTTCTTAAATTCATCTCAAGGCACTATTAAAACAGAGTTAACAGTTAAATGGTTGCTATTTTGTGCATACCAAATAAGTCAGAATGCATCTCCCACGTACTTCTGCAAATATTTACAGAGTTTATCCACGAGGCACTGTTCTCCTCCCCGCAGCCTGCAGCCACGAGGACCCAGACACCGTTCAGCTGGGAGCGGGCATTTCATGTCTGGTGCCTCCTGCTGCCCCCGCCGCTCCCACCGGCAGTGACGCCAGCTCAGAAGGCAGAGTTCATAGTCGGTGGCTTATCTACGGGGAAAGTGGCCAAAGGGAGGAAGTGCCTCGAGGGAGATACAGATGTATCACATCGTATAAAATCCTGAAATCCCGGGGGACCAGGCTGACAAGCCCGGGATGCGGATCTCGCATGGCCACAAGGGCCTGGGCGCTGCAGCACGATGGCCCCAGCAGAGGCACCTGCAGCGTCGGAGCGGATTCCGAGGGCGGCTGGTACAACTCGGTAAATGCCTCACCCTTCTGCCCAGCACGGAGCGGACTCTGGGGAAAGAGTCCCCGGCGCTCTGCAGGTCGTCGTGGACGTTAGACGAGGAGGAGAGGCCGTAAGCCGTGGAAAGCCACAGCCAGGCAACCTGAGCGTGATTTCCTTGCAGAACAGGAACCGGAATTAAATGCAAGATAAAAGCGCCCCTCGCCTTCAAGGGACGCGTACAAGGGGATTTAGAACCAGAAAGAAGGTAGTGACCCAGGTACCGAAGGTATCCACAGGAAAATCGCAGCCGAGCAGGAGAGAAGCCGAGTGTGAGCCCGTGTGTGTCTGCGCGTCCACGCCTCCCTCGCCTTCACGGGCGCGACAGCATCTGCCCAGCGGGCTCGCAGCGCGGCTGGGGGTCCTGAGGCTGCGGGGCGGGGAGACGTGCTAATGCAGCAGGGTTCCACCGCTTGGACACGCACGCATGCGACACATGCGACGAGCAGACCAGCTGGCTGACACAAGTCTTCGCACACAGGCCGGTTTTTAGGTCTCTGGGACAAGCCCGTGGGACCTCAGCTCGGGGGGGCCCCCGGGACTCCCACAGGGCTCGAGGGTCTGCCCCGGGTGCCACCCGGCCTGCAGGGGCAGCTCTGCTCTCCGCAAGGGAGGCCCACACACGCGGGGTGGGGGTGCTCTGCCAAGGCTTAGGGGGTGACCGGCAGGGGCTGGGCGGCAGGGGGTCATCGGTGACCAGAGGGCAGAGGAGCCCGCCACACCCTGAGCGCAGTGACCAACGAGCCCAGCCTAGCCCAAGGTGAGGCTCGGCTGGGTGGGCCGAGGGGTCAGGCACGCTCCCAGCACCCACCACACGGAGCCCAGGGACCCCTCCCGGCATCCCCCCAAGAACGGGGCAAGTAGCCGAGAGGCACGGCGTTCACACAGAAGACAACTGGCTTCTCACACCTGCAGGTGGACACACCCTACGTTATCCACGACATCCCCTGACAGGGGACAGGTGGCCCTCGGGAGTCTTTCCTCCTCGGCTAAGCACCTTCTTCACTTGTAATCTTGACACCCCACCCACCACTCCCCCGCCATGTGACGTGTGACAATGTTACTTGACATCTCTAGGTTAGCCTTCCTGCCTGCACTACGAGGTGTGAATAGCAGCTCCCTGATGGCTCAGAAGGTGCAACACGGGGCTGGGTGGGGGCTCATCAGCACCCTGTCAAGGTCGCCATCACCCCGCACACCACTAGTGTCACCCCATCAAAGTCGCCGTCACCTCGCACACCATGAGTGTCACGCCATCAAGGTCACATCACCCTGCACACCATAAGTGTCACCCTGTCGAGGTCACCCTCACCTTGCACACCACGAGTATCACACCATCAAGATCACCATCACCCCACACACCACTAGAGTCATCCTGTCAAGGTCACCATCACCCCACATGCCACTAGTGTCATCCTGTCAAGGTCACCATCACCTCACACACCATGAGTGTCACCCCGTCAAGGTCGCCATCACCCCACACACCACAAGTGTAACTTTATCAAAGTCACCATTGCCCTGTGCACCACGAGTGTCACTGACTGGAGAGAGAATTGCGGGTTGGGGGAGCCTGGGCCTGGCACATTCTGACGGATGCCAGAGACAAGTTGTCTTTTCAGGTCTTGCTACTTGGAGACACACTGACAACGAGCCATCTTTGTGTCAGTTGGCATCCACTGGCACCTTGAAACCGGGCAGTGGCACTGCCATCTCCCACGGGGCCACCCTGTCCCACAGCTGCATTAGGTTCAATGAGGTTCACCTATCCCACTAGGTCATATTTCTTGCCCTCAAGGAACTTTCAGCCTACAGGGAAAAGGTCTTTCTCTCAGTCTCCCCCAGTACCAGAATGTTCCAAGGACTGTAGTCATGTTTTAGTGAAAATGTGCTTGTTGTCATAGGTTACAAAGTGCTTTATAAGCGCTAATTATTACTCCAGTAAATTATTTTTCCTTTTTTTTTCCAAAAGAGTGAAGTAAAACAGCATAAGCAGAAAAACATAAAACGCAAGAATTGTTTTACAGGCCCCTGGCTGGGATTCTTGAACTTGAACATTATACACTGGGAAACATTAGATGCAGTAATTATATGACAATGTTTCACTGTATAACTGTCATCTTTCTTAGGCCCGCTGCTTCGCTGCTTCTCCGACGAGGGCTGGAGGATTAACCCCATCCTGTCGGCCCTCAGAGGAGCTAAGAGCTGCCCACACACAGCCAGGTTTTACACGGGTGACGGGAGGATCCTGCAGGGCCTTGAAGCTCACCAATGTGCTGATCCGAGGAAGCCACATCAGAGCACAGAAAACACATCCACTTCAAAACTGCGTGAAGCACTGAGGCCCGTATGGTGTGGCCGGGAGGGTCCGCCAGTGCAAGGACAAGACACGGGTGACACGGGAAATGGGGGAAAGGTGTGATCGAGGCAGGGAATTCTCGGGGACCGAGAAGCAAAATCGACAATTTGGCAGATGAGGACTATTGTCTTTAAATACCAGATGAATTGTGTTTGGTTTCGGTGAAGAAAGAAATGCCAGTCTTTGAGAACTCTGCTTAATATGTGCCCACAGAGGGTGTCACCACTGCTCCCAGCTTGGGTGACATCACAGGGATGCTAGCGGGCCCAGGAGATCACTGTGGCCAGGTGTGCTCAGGGAGGATGAGCCAGCAGATGTGTAAGTGCAGGGAAGTACTCACTCTGATGTACGCGCGTCGATAACGTAGCTAGATAGCATCTCTGTGTTCACATAAAGTCTAGCATTACTGGACCATACACACATGAGACATTATATATTATTATGAATAATATAGGTGTCTAATATAGGTATTATATATTATTATGGGCATTATATTATATATGGGTATATATATATATATATATACACACACACTCATTATCTGGTAAATTTTGTGTACGTATGATACACACACATGATTATATACGTGTGTATGTATGTAAAGTTAGCCAGATTTAACACACAGTTAAGCTACTTTTGTCAGTGTTTGCAAACAATTTATATCAATACCTGTGTCTGGGGATCCCTGGGTGGCGCAGCGGTTTGGCGCCTGCCTTTGGCCCAGGGCGCGATCCTGGAGACCCAGGATCGAATCCCACGTCAGGCTCCCGGTGCATGGAGCCTGCTTCTCCCTCTGCCTATCTGCTTCTCTCTCTCTCTCTCTGTGCGACTATCATAAATAAAATAAAAATTAAAAAAAAAAAAAAAAGTTTAAAAAAAAAAAAAAAATACCTGTGTCTGTGTTGATAAAGATGTTATACATTACACGTGCATTATGCATGACACCTGGTAGCAGTATTGCTGATAAAAAGGCAGTGTAGTATGTACAGTAAAGCACATGCTGTGGCCAAAAGAAATAATCAGTTAACTGGTGGAATTAAAAGCAATTAGGGTTTTAAATATGCATTTATGGCACGTGTTGCCACAAAGCGAAGAAGAGCACAGACTCTCCTATTCATTAGGCATTTTCCCCATGTGTACACGGCAATGCTTCTGTGTGAATAGAAAAGCAATTATGTTTTTAATACACTTATATTCTACCCATCTCCTCATTGTTCCAGGATAATGAGTCATTAGAAAAAAGAAAAATATAATATTCAGCAGTACAGCTTATTGTTTGGTGTAAATCATCATTGTGTCTGTGAAGCAAAAGTACCGACGGATTGGAAAGCCCACATATCAGCAATTTCCATCTGAGTGCATTTTTGCCTCCTGATTAAGAGAAGTCCACCACCCCCAGCCGAAGGTCCGTGACCCCTATGTCAGCTACAGGCACGCAGGTGAGATCGATGTCACCGAAATTTGTGGGTGGAGGTACAGGCTGTCCACACGCCACAACTGTTGGGCTACTGACGATAAAATGGTAAATAAGCACACGTGCATGGCTCTGTGTGCATGCGATACATGCATTACTTGTATTTTGTTGACAGTCATGGATTTCATAGATTGCCTGACAGGCTTCCGTAGACCACTCCTGGCAGGTGGAGGTGAGTGGGGGCCAAGGCTGGAAAGATAGGAAGAATGTCAGGGTTCATGCTGCTCACTGCAGAGGTCCTGATTATCTCCACTAACTCCAGATAACAGCTGGCCTCCATCTGAGACACTCCCACATCAGCCGTGCAGAGGGAACTGGGGGAGAATCACAGTGGTGGAGGGAAATGTTAGCAAAGGTTAAACATCGCTCTTCAAAACCCTCTGTGTGCTCCTCCTCACCTGCCGCAAGATCTCAGATGAGCAGGCCTAAACCCCAGGCAGGCAGGCAGGAGGAGCACATCTTTGATGCCACACACGGCTTTAAACTGGTGTCTAGATGATGTTTTTTTTGTGGACCGAGGGCCTGTGAACTCCCATACACACTGGTTAATAATTTGTACATGGTACGTAAACCAAAGTGAGTATTTTACATTGAAAGAGCAGAGACTTTGAAGCCTGAGAAAAATTATATTTGCCATAGGCCTAAAAATCCATATTTTAACCTTCCCTAGCGACCTATTTGGTTGTAGTGATTAGAAGTATTCAAAAGTTAAGGAAAACACTGCTCAGAACATCCTAAGAAAGAAATGTTCTGCATAAGAACATTCTAAAGAAAGACACAAATACAAAGCAAAATATTGTTATTTCATATTTTAGATAAGAAATTCCAAAGAGGTACTTAGCGAGACAGGAGCAATGCACAGGCAATAGTCATGCACATTTGCATGCATGCATAGGTGTATCCACTTTTTGTTTGACACAATGCAAAACCAAACGGGATTGTTTCTGTTTTGGGAGAGATTTGGGGGTGGAATACTCATAACACAGTAATTGAAGCAAGAAATGCTAGTCACGTGATCCAAGTTTTGGCTCATGATTATTCTACAATCATTTTCACAGCTATAAAAAATAAGACCCATGAGGCTATCTTACATTTTTAAATAAATAATTGAAGATAATATATATATTAAGCAATTCATGTTTTCAAGTCGGAATGATTACACTATTGCTCGAATAAAAACTCCAATAGGGCCAATTAGTTAGGCGGCAATTCAATCAATGGTTGTCATGAACCAAAAGCCTTTTGTGAATCCTGGACAGCATGAAGCATAAAAAATATACAGTTTAATTGGCTCTGTTAATAATAAAGGTGTTCCAGGTCCGACTCATGGTAAACTACAACTTTATTTTTTTTTTAATTTTTATTTATGATAGTCACAGAGAGAGAGAGAGAGAGGCAGAGACACAGGCAGAGGGAGAAGCAGGCTCCATGCACCGGGAGCCCGACGTGGGACTCGATCCCGGGTCTCCAGGATCACGCCCTGGGCCAAAGGCAGGGGCCAAACCGCTGTGCCACCCAGGGATCCCAAACTACAACTTTATATTTTGCATAAAGCCAAACTGTACACAGTATTACATTTATTATTTTATCAAGTACCTTATTACTACACAGTACTTTAGTTGCTATATTATTATGATATAGAAACAGCCATGAAACCACTGAACTTCTAAATGATTTTGACATGTTAGGGAATGTGAGCACTGCACATTTTTCAAACATTAATGAGAATAATATTTGCAAACATGGTGGGGATTTCTCTTTAAAAACCCATCACAATGAGATACCACCTCACACCAGTGAGAATGGGGAAAGTTAACAAAGCAGGAAACCACAAATGTTGGAGAGGATGCGGAGAAAGGGGAACCCTCTTACACTGTTGGTGGGAATGTGAACTGGCACAGCCACTGTGGGAAACTGTGTGGAGGTTCCTCAAAGAGTTAAAAATAGATCTGCCCTACGACCCAGCAATTGCACTGTTGGGGATTTACCCCAAAGATACAGATGCAATGAAACGCCGGGACACCTGCACCCGATGTTTATAGCAGCAATGGCCACAATAGCCAAACTGTGGAAGGAGCCTCGGTGTCCATCGAAAGATGAATGGATAAAGAAGATGTGGTCTATGTATACAATGGAATATTCCTCAGCCATTAGAAACGACAAATACCCACCATTTGCTTCAATGTGGATGGAACTGGAGGGTATGATGCTGAGTGAAGTAAGTCAATCGGAGAAGGACAAACATTATATGGTCTCATTCATTTGGGGAATATAAAAAATAATGAAAAGGAATAAAGGGGAAAGGAGAAAAAATGAGTGGGAAATATCAGAAAGGGAGACAGAATATGAGAGACTCCTAACTCTGGGAAATGAACTAGGGGTGCTAGAAAGGGAGGTGGGCGGGAGTGGGGGTGACTGGGTGACGGACACTGAGGGGGGCACTTGATGGGAGGAGCACTGGGTGTTATTCTGTATGTTGGTAAATTGAACACCAATAAAAAATAAATTTATTTAAAAAATAAAAAAATAAAAACCCATCACAAGGTACATGCTTAATAATGTGGAACACTGAGAGTCCTTTTGATTGCTAAATTTCTCAGATACTATTGAAGTAAAAAAACACTTGGCATATCTTTACTAACTATAAGATATAAACATTTCTAACAGTCTTTAAAATCAATCTTGTAATGTTTTTTCATTACACTGGCCAAGAAAATATTAGTAAATTTCTTTAAATTATATATACACACATACAAAAAATACAATAGAGAAATACGTGAATATATAGATATATTACCCATCTATCTAATCCTATGCTTCAGGAGAAAGAAAAATAGTACAAAGTATAGGGCAAGTTCCTCAAAGTCATTTTAAGTGTTTAAGTAAAAGTAAACATTTAAGTAAAATGTTTGTTTTAATGATGCGCACAGTATCTTTGAGGAATAAATTAAGAGAATAAATAAAGACTCCCCATAAAAATCTAACTATGAAACTCCACACACAAATAAGAGCCATTAAGGATTTCAAACCCATGGTATGGGGATATGTGGTGGCCAATGAAGCAGAAACTGTGGACCTGCAAGTGAATATAGCATGAATACCCCTGAATAAGTTACCAATATTATTTAAAACAGCTATCCCCCCAAATAAATTTTCTTTCTTCTTTCTTTCTTTCTTTCTTTCTTTCTTTCTTTCTTTCTTTCTTTCTTTCTTTCTTTCTTTCTTTCTTCTTTCTTTCTTTCTTTCTTTCTTTCTTTCTTTTTCTTTCTTCCTTTCCTTTCCTTTCCTTTCCTTTCCTTTCCTTTCCTTCCTTTCCTTTC
This sequence comes from Canis lupus baileyi, assembly GCF_048164855.1. Lineage (NCBI taxonomy): Eukaryota > Metazoa > Chordata > Mammalia > Carnivora > Canidae > Canis > Canis lupus. The sequence goes on from NC_132838.1 coordinate 2,947,614, forward strand.
CTTTCCTTTCCTTTCCTTTCCTTCTTTCCTTCTTTCCTTCTTTCCTTTCTTCCTTTATAGGAATTGACCTTGAATTCACTTGAAGAGACTGCAATACAGGCTTCATTCATTTGAGCTTCAGAGGTAGAGACAAACCCCGGCAGCTTCTCCAGGGACTTATAGGGAGCGAGGAGTCCTGGGAAGCGCAGGGACTCGCAGGGCCCGGAGCTCCCGCACCTGAGGGTCCCCCACACCTGAGGTAGCCCCCAGCTCTGTGCACTTTGCTCCTCTTGGACCAGACCCAGGTCTGAGCATCCTTCCAGGCTGCGCAGGCCACGTCAGGATCCTGGGGGATGCACTGCCATCTAGTGGCCGCCTGCAGCCTTGGCGCGGGCTCGGCAAGTGCTGCAGAACAGGTGCCTCGGGCTCTTGAGGACGAGATTCTATGGGAAGAGCTGCTCCAAATCCTGTGAAGAGGTGTAGCCAGGACCCTCTGTGATGGGGTCCCACACCTGCCGATACTAGTCTTAATGCCCAGCCTCCTGGCGTGGAAGCCAGACTCACAGAGGTAGCCTTCCACACAGGGCGGGACAGCGCAGCCGGGGCCTGCTGGCCATGGCAGAGAGAAAGGAGACACAGGGCAGTGTCCCACAGCACTGCAGCCCCTCCCTGGCCCTCGGGGTGATATGGCCACGGTGACATCAGCCACCTGGGCCCACCAAGTACTAGCTGAAAATGACGGAGTCAGGAGTCTGGGTGGCTGAAGGTGCAATATTGGGGGAAAAAAAAAAAGAATAGGGAATTATGCATTTTGAGAAGCTATTGAAAAACAGCTATCTAAAAAAAAAAAAGAAAAAAAAGAAAAACAGCTATCTAAATTCACCCTATGAAAATGTTTTAGAAAACAAATACCAAGTAACAAAACTTCCCTGATTTACATATTTCTTTCTACTGTTGTTTGGCCATGGGGACTAACGAGCAAGAGTTTATAGGTCTTTCCCAGCAGGTTAATGGCTGCAGGAAGGGTGATGCCAGTGTACAAAAGCACTAAAATATCTTAATTACTGTAAAACTGTTTTTTGAAAATAGTAGAAGAAAATTTCAGAGCCATGAAGTTATTTTGAGATCATCCCATATTGGTGAAGGGGCTTCCAACAGAATGGTCCTTTTTAGACATTTAAAAAAGGTCTCAAAAAATAAAACAAGATGAGATCAGAGAGGGAGACAAAGGATAAGAGACTCTTAACCATAGGAAACAAACTGAGGGGTGCTGGAGGGGAGGCAGTGGGGGGGCGGGGTCACTGGGTGATAGGCATTCAGGAGAGCGTGTCATGTGATGAGCAATGGGTTTTATAGAAGACTGATGAATTGCTAAATTCTATCCTTGATACTAATAATGCATTATGTGTTAACTAAATTGAATTTAAATTTAAAAATGGAAAAAAAAGAAAAGAAAAAAGTCTCAAAAAATAACAGTTAAACCATTAATTTCAGGTATATTGCTCATCATGTGCACACAGACCACACGCTCAAAGCAAATAAATATAAATATTTATAAATATAACAAATAGTACTGAAAAGAAGCCACAAACTATCTTCTTTTGAATGATTATGTTAAGTATCTTTTTTTAAAAAAAAATCTAGCTTTTTTTTCCTTTATATTGGACTGTATCAAGTCCAGGGAAAAACGAACCAATTTTCAAGCACAGCTGCAGATTTTTATATATAGCAACACTTCCATGGAATAGTAATAGAGAAGACTCATCACCTCTCACCCATTGTACAAGGGCAGCTCTATCAGTGGCTTTTTGAAAATCAGAAGCCAATGTGGACAACCCACAACTCATGGTTCAATATACAGTTTCTCAACTGGTGTGAAAGCCATGCACATTCAGTAGAAACCATGCTTGCAAGTTTGAATTAGGATCTTTTCCTGTTGGCAGCCGGTGGTCCTATCTTCTCGTGACGCTGGGTGGCTGCAGCTCCTGGGCGGCCAGTGATCTCCATGGTCCACAGTGGAAACACAGACATGCACCTGCACCCACATGGCCACCTGTTCTTCACGGTCAGCACAGGACTCAACACACGACCTGAGACATTCAGCACTTTGTTATCCCAGAGGCCCTGTGTTAGATGACCTTGTCCGATGGTGGGCTACTGTAGGTGCTCTGCATGTGTTGTCATGGCCAGGCTACCTGTGATGCTCGGTGGGTTCCCTGTCGGAGGTCCCTCCTTGACTCACAATATTTTTTAACTTACAATGGGTTTCTCAGGACACAGCCCATCACTAGTCAAGGAAGACCTGTGATGTTCTCCAAACATGCCAGTGGTATCTTGCTCATTTGCCCTCATGAATACCATGTGTGTTGACCTCTTGGAGAACCTGTTGTGTGAGACTCTCAGAGCTGGTGTGTGTCACATGTGCACATCTTGCGTAGCTTTTCTTTTTTCCAGAAGTGATTTCCGCCGGAGCCACTGACCTCATTATTGAAAACAATGCGGCCCCACCAGATCAGGCCCCAATCCCAGGAACGCTCCCTGGTTTACAATGCTCCTCTGACAGGTTGAGGAGAGGCGGATAATTCATTACAGGTAATGGAGTAAATGCAAATTAGATAAAACATTCCCTCCACAGGGAATAGCCACATATCCCCTACCTTCCTGCGTGTGATTTCTGCAGCAATACCTTTCTTTTGTGCCACTCAAAACAATAACTAGGCTTTTCTCACAAGATTAGAAATGCGTGTATTGTTGACATTGAAATTTCAAATATACATGTGCCTCGTAAAAATCCCCATTGATCTCGATGCTAAAATCCAGAATATTTATTTCAACATATTTACTGCTATTTTCCCAAATGTTTCATCTTTGCTTATCACTTGTTTTTAAAAGACATATGAGGCCATTTATATTTTGAAATTAAGTGCCGCTTAATTAGACTTCTATGGAAATCACACCTGAGATTTGAAAGGTCTGGGTCAGATGCATTGTGGCTAATGACAGGGGATGAGGATTGTCTGTCGAGGTGGGATCTCATTGTGGTTTTGATTTGTATTTCCCTGATGGCAAGTGATGCAGAGCATTTTCTCATGTGCATGTTGGCCATGTCTATGTCTTCCTTGTGAGATTTCTCTTCATGTCTTTTGCCCATTTCATGATTGGATTGTTTGTTTCTTTGCTGTTGAGTTTAAGAAGTTCTTTATAGATCTTGGAAACTAGCCCTTTATCTGATACGTCATTTGCAAATATCTTCTCCCAATCTGTAGGTTGTCTTTTAGTTTTGTTGACTGTATCCTTTGCTGTGCAAAAGCTTCTTATCAGTGAGAATGGGGAAAATTAACAAGGCAGGAAACCACAAATGTTGGAGAGGATGTGGAGAAAGGGGAACCCTCTTGCACTGTTGGTGGGAATGTGAACTGGTGCAGCCACTCTGGAAAACTGTGTGGAGGTTCCTCAAAGAGTTAAAAACAGACCTGCCCTACGACCCAGCAATTGCACTGCTGGGGATTTACCCCAAAGATACAGAGGCAGTGAAACGCCGGGACACCTGCACCCCGATGTTTCTAGCAGCAATGTCCACAATGGCCAAACTGTGGAAGGAGCCTCTGTGTCCAGATGAAAAGATGATGGATAAAGAAGATGTGGTCTATGTATACAGCCATCAGAAACGACAAATACCCACCATTTGCTTCGACGTGGATGGAACTGGAGGGTATGATGCTGAGTGAAATAAATCAATCGGAGAAGGACAAACATTATATGGTCTCATTCATTTGGGGAATATAAAAAATAATGAAAGGGAATAAAGAGGAAAGGAGAAAAAATGAGTGGGAAATATCAGAAAGGGAGACAGAATATGAGAGACTCCTAACTCTGGGAAATGAACTAGGGGTGCAAGAAAGGGAGGTGGGCGGGAGTGGGGGTGACTGGGTGACGGGCACTGAGGGGGGCACTTGATGGGAGGAGCACTGGGTGTTATGCTATATGTTGGCAAATTGAACACCAATAAAAAATAAATTTATAAATTAAAAAAAGAGGGTTGTCTGCTGAAGGAAGTAATCATAGACCAGCGTTTGTTCCCAAGCATTGTGTTTTCTACTAAATGGCAAGTGTTTTGAATGCCTGAGTCCTGCCACCTAAAGGTTAATTTGGGCTGTAGGTGTGCCCGTGTCAAAGGGTGTGCTACAAGCTTGTAGAGCACACAACTGGCTACGTTTTGATTCTGTTCACAGCAACGAAAATACTAGGCAGTTGCCAACTATTGCTCGTTGCCTGAGCAGTAGTCCCAAGGGCTCCCATCAGGAACCATGAGAAGCAGCAAGGTTACTAGAGCAGGATCCACTCACACCCCTTGACAGATGCCATCGGAGACCGTGTTTGCAGGTGAAACAAAGCCTTGAGTCAGCGTAGCCGTGGACCTGGGTGGCACTTCATTTCAGCACAAGGGGAAGGCTGGAGACTATAACCCAGCCAGCTGATTGCTATGCGGATGTGCTGTTAGAAATAGAGCCTTCGGGAACAGCAGAAGCCCCAGGTACTGTCAAATTATTGCATTGAAACAGAGCTGTGTGGATTCCAAAACTTTGGCTAGCCCTCAGCTCAGTCACTATCCATGGACAAAACACAACCCAGACAAGCCATTAAAAACACATAAATGTAATGATTTGGGTACTCATCTTGCATGCTTAGTTAGGAGTAAGAACTCAGCAGACCTCTTGGCCGTGGAAGTTCCCTGTGGCATGCTTCGAAAGAGAGGACACCATTTTCATTTGCATATCATCCAAGAAGAAGAAAATTTAAATCCTAATTCTCCTCCTATCAAAATCAGATGGTATATTTTATCCAGGAGTGTGATTTTTGTTTTCTTCTATAATCCAAAGGATGTCAGCACAAACACACACAAAGACCCAGCTTGATCATGGCCCATGTTCTAAGATATCAGTCTTAGAGCAATGGGCTGGCATCCAGAACCAGTGGTCAACCTTTTCTTGGCCCTATTTTCTCATGTAAATGACTGTCTAGTGGGCCGGCCCACTTCAGAAGTTCACAGTGGGATATGTGACTTTTCCTGAGACGTACATGACAGGATCTCCAGTTCCAGGGGGGCTTTGGCCACTGGCAGCCAGTTTACCACTGGTGTTGTTATGTTTGAAGAGATGCTTATTTCTGGATGAAATCATCTCTCTCGGGTTCCCAGCTGCTCATGGTGGCCCAGACTCAAATCCAGGAATGGGCAAGTTTCTTCTGTAAGGGGCCAGATATCGACTATTTTATTTTAGGTTTTGTGGGTCATACAGTCTCTGTTGCAACTACTTGGTCATGACACTGTGGAGCGAAAGCAACCATAGACCCTTTGCCAACCAGTGAGCAATGCTGTGTCCCCATAAATCTTTATTTACAAAAATAGGCAGGGAGTCAGACTTGGCTCAGGGGATGTAGGTTGTCCACTGTGCTCAAAGTAATTGGTCCCAATTGTCAGACCATGACTCAGTTCAAGGGTCTTGACTTCCTTGGAAAACATGGTCACCAGCATTATAGGAAAAGTGATTTCCATAGCTATCCCCACCTTTTCAATGCTTGCTATGAGGTAAAACTTCAGGAGTTTATATAATATATACTTGAAGGTAAGGAAATCAGCTAAAACATATTCAAATAGGGAAATGGAAATTCTTGTTTTAAAAACATTTTTATGCACATACAATTTCTTATTTTCTCATTCACATTTTCTCCACTTATATATTATATATGTAATAAACACACACGCACGCACATAGACACAACAGATTGAAAATACATATAACAAATTGAAAATAATCTAGTTAAAAGAACAATTTAAGTCATGGCAGAGCCCACCTTCTTTGACCACGGTCCCAATCACTGATGCTACGGAAGACTTTGTGCCCATGATGGAGCCGATTGGAGTTCTGTCATCAGGTCAGCTGAGGTCACAAAACACAGGGACAGAGTGTTAGAAACATTCAGAGCTGTCTTTGAAATGAAGCTGTGTCTGGACCAGGCCCTTCCAGTGAGAAATCTCAGTTCAGACGTTCCAGACACAAGTCTACTCCTGCCTCGGTTGCCGGCATGGAAGCAGGAGTGGGGAGGCTAAGGCCTTGCCGGGTGGCCCCAGAGCTTCCCTGGGAGGTCTCCTTCTATGTCGCTCTGTCCCTCTTGTCTCTTTCCAGCCTTCAACATGGTCTTTCTTTCTGGAAATCTGATCAGGGGTTCGGTCAGCCCTTTACTACACTCGGCTCAGGAAATCCTGATTAACATCAAACATCACCACTTAGTAAATAACAATTTGAAAAATCACATCAAAAGGAAGACATAGAAGAAAGAGTCTGTAACGCCCTCCGCAGAAGCCATCTCTTCCTTCAATCCATGCAGGGTATCTGTCTCCAGGTATTTAACAGATGATGGATAGGTAGAAATGGAACATACATAAGATTTAAAAATATTTACATATCTGGATATATGTGTGTTTATGTATATATATATATATATATATATATATATATATATATATATATATTTAAGACAAACATATTTTTGTTTTCTCTGCACCTTATCTTTTAGTTTTAGTTAGAAGCTGTTCTGGTAGTTTCCTACACAAGAAAAGTAAACAAATAAAAAAAGGCAAATAAATAAAATGTTTTTCAGGGTCAGCTATTTTTCTCATTTCAGGAGACACAGTACTGTACATTTGGTAATACTTATTTAATGCTTCTAATTAAGTGAAATGCTTTTGCTAATTCTGAATCTTCATTTACTGTAATCGTGGGTTTAAACACTCCCAGTAGGACTCCTTTCGAGATGGTTTTAAATTCACTGTGATTGTGCACATGGTGGTTATAGGAATAGCCTGTTTAATTCTTCAGCCATGTAGGCTCGTCACAAAAGTTGATCCATTTCCATGAGTGCTCTTCTCTCCCTCTCTCTGGAGGCAGTCCTCGACACATCAAATGAACTATCTTTCCTCAATAAATACTAAATAATTGCATTTCAATCCCTGTGTCACTATACATCTATGCAAAAATTACTGTGGGAGTTTACTGGGTTTGTGATAGTTGTATCCCTTTTATTGCCCAAGACGAGAAGAAAATGAGCTTCCTGACCTTTCTGAAGCTATGCCCCTCCTGACGGGAAAATGCGTTAGTCTACAGAGCTGTTTTTATAGGAGTTACAACAATCTCCGCACTACACAACTACACACCATGTCTATTGTTTATGCCCCTGTGCATAAAGATACTTCAAATTTTTTAAAATTAATTTACAATTAAGTTTTTTTTTTCTCCATTTTGCCAGTTGTTTCTAGCCTTGAAACGTGAATGGGTCTAGAAGTTGACCACTTTATAAGGTGAGTCCCTCAAATGGATCTGGCATCCCCGCCGAGCAAACTCAATCTAGAAAGATTTTTCTCTGTCGAAGACACTGCTTAGAAAGACACCAGAGATAATCAAGCAGAAACATCCCAGGACAGAGTGCTTGTGAGGGAAACAGAGAGTCAGGGATATCTGCCAGCCAGCGGGAACTTGCTCCCTGGAGGGCAAGACATGGGGGACCCAGCCAAGCCAGGAGGTCTGTGGGGAGGAGGGCACAGGGGACAAAGTGCAGGTGAAAGAAAAGAAATTCGTAACTAATTAAATAAAATATGCATGGGGAAATGCCTGAAATGCCATAAATGAGAAAAATAGATAAGACAGTCTCTCAATGTTAGATTTATAGGTGGCTTATGTTTTCTTCATTTGTTTCTGTATTTTCTGCAATTTCTACCATAGATGCATTGGTTTCCTTAGCTTCATAAGGAAAAGTGAAAGTATGGTAGAAATAGTATTTAAAACAGTGCAGTACGGGTGACCAAAAAAAAATAATAATCATAAAAAAATAGGCAATCCTAAGTCAGGCCTTATTTTCTATCAACACCATAGGTGTACATGAATTTGTATCACTAATGAACGGCAGGAAGGTGGTCCAATGGCTATTTCTGATCAAATTGGTTATTTATGTGATGAAAAAAGGTAAAATTAAATCCTTATCCCACTTCATACTCTAAAATAGTGTCTTTGCACATTAGGAATTGAGGGTGAAAACGATACTATCCAGAAAAAGAAGAAAATACTGCAGAGCAGATAAATAGGGAAATGTTTTTGATGCTTGGTGGGAAAGAGACTCTAAGGGTGAGTAAAACAGGTCAGTGTCACTGCAGTCTTGAAAGCCATCAATGAAGTGTGAAGTTTACAAAGGAAATAGATTCACATTTTAATCTACCTGGTAGACAAAGGGCTACTATTTACATATTTTTAAGGGCTACCACAAATTATGACAATAAGAATAAACAGCAAAACGGGTGAAAAATTGGTAATGGCCAATCCAAACACAGAATACGTACTTATTGCTCCTGGAAGGTTCCCTGTCTTCTCGTGAGCACGGGCTGTGCGCTAACTCCAACGACGGCTCACCAAGGGCCCTTGGCACTCTGCTCTCTGACCCCCAGATGTAGCCCATCATCTGGTCAATTGGACAAAAGGGCAGAGGTTGGAGGAATCCCGGGTATTGAAAATTTAAAACCGTTTTTCTACAGCCTTTATTGTGAAATGACAGCATGGCTGTTTACAAAATCCTCGGTTCACCCTTTCTTCCTTGATTTTCCTGAAGATAGTGCTATATTATCATGATTTTTATTACTATTGCTATTATTTCTATTATTTCTATTATTTCACTTGGATATTGTTTTTGAGAAGCCTGATACCCATTTGACTCTCTTGGCCTTGGAAGGTGTTTGATTTCTCTGCGTTGAAGCCCTAGGGACATTTCGATCTTCAAACTCTAATACTTTTATCAGGCTATGTCTCCAGGAAGATCATTCTGGGTCAATTAGACCTGGAACCTCATGGCCCTGCTCAGGGTGTGACTTACCCTCTCTGTCTCTGGGATGGCTCCTGCCACCGCACCAGTGGGGATCAGGTCCGCTCCCTGTCGTCTGCTCCGTGCACCTGTTCTTGCTCTGCCTTTCAGCCACATGATCACCGACACCTGGTACTTTCCACCTCATCTTATCTGCCTTGTTTTCTAGGTGTGTTCAGTATCTCTTACTAGATTTTCATTTGAATTTATTCTTGCTTATTATCTCATCATCGAGGCTTCACTTCTCAGACACTTTTGTACTTTTACTTCTTGTCTTCAGCCAGTGATTTTCCCTTTAGTCCTTTAGCTCATCCATGCTTGTTTACAGGGTTAGAAGTTCTGATTCATTTTTTAAAATCAGGGATGCCTGGGTGGCTCATGGGTTGAGCATCAGCCTTTGGCTCAGGGCATGATCCCAAGGTCCTGGGATCCAAGTCCTGCATTAGGCTCCTTATGGGGAGCCTTCTTCTCCCTCTGCCTATATCTCGGCCTTTTTCTCTGTGTCTCTCATGAATAAATAATTTTTTTAATTACATGTTTTTAAGGATATTTAATGGGTTTTGGAGTCATTACCCTCTACTTTTTTGTTTCTTTTTTTCTCTCTCTCTTTCGAAGGGAGGAAATTGGGAACACCTGAAAAGTTTTGGTTTTCATTTTCTGTGTTCTTCTGAGGGTGGATTTGTAGTTTGCGATTGCCTATGTGGAAGCATTTTGGGACAAGGTTTCCACCCACAGTGATTGAGAATCTGAGCCAGGAGGCCCTCCCCTGCAGTGCAGCTCAGGACGGGAGACGGGGCAGGTGGTCCTGCCATCTGTACTTCCCTATTCGGCAGGATCCCGGGCCTCTCCTGGGCCCACTCCTCATGTCTGGCACCGCCAGCTCTCCCAGGACCTCCGTCCCCTCCTGCCACTCTCTCGCCCTCAAGGGAGCTTTCCCGACAATGTAGCCTTGGAGCCTGTGCCTTCCTCAGACTCTCAACACAGTGCTCCCCCTTCTAGAACCCTCCCTGGGTAATTTCTTTCTTGAGATTCTCAGAGTGATTTAATTCACTATGTGGTGAAGACTTTAACCAAAGCACTACCTTTCTTGCTTCTGGGCAGCTTTTCAGGTCCCCTTACTCTCTGCAAAGACTTGACATACAAGCTCTAGAGAGGACTCTCTAGAAGATGTCCACCATGATGTATAATGTGAAGATTGTAATATTCTTCTCTGGTTCCATTTGTTTTCCTTTCCATCTGTAGTTTTTTGACAGATAGGGTTAGGTGGCCACCATTTTCTCAGCTATCCTGATGTCCCCTGAAAATCAACTTCTTTTTTTTTTTTTTTTTTAAGATTTTATTTATTCACGATTGAGAGAGAGAGGCAGACACACAGGCAGAAGGAGAAGCAGGCTCCATGCAGGGAGCCTGATGGGAGACTCGATCCCGGAACTCCGGGATCACTCCTTGAGCCTAAGGCAGACGCTCAACCACTGAGCCACCCAGGTGTCCCTGAAAATCAACTTCTGAATGGATCTTATTATATGAGATTTATTGGCAGTTGCAGTTGTGACTACATTAGGAGAGTATAGTTTCTCCAGAGTCAAAATAAGAACAACTAATGGCATTTCTATACGAAACATTACTTCATTTGGCATTTGGTGTCTAGTACACAAATTATGTAAAAATTTGATTATTATGGTATAGAGGTCTAAAATAATTAAATATAAATATAAATAAATAAATCACATGACATGCATGCATAATACATATATAATCTGTGAGTTACATATGTCTTTATTCTGTTATCCTACCAAAAATCTCCGGACAGCTGAACAGACCCAGTGATAACTAAATGTGGCCATTTTCATTTTGTGCCTATTTGAGTTTTATATCATAACTTTATATCTGTATGGTTTCCATAAAAGTATTTTCCAAGGTACTGAGGACAAAACATGTTTATTTGACAAAGTGTTAAGTACATTTATAATTTTTGGATGTGGAGATGTAGGAACATCTTGCCCAGTGTCCTGCCGACGGAAGAGGTATCTGCACCCATGGCAATCCATACGCCCCAGTGCCTCCCAAGGGAGGGCTTCTGAACTCGGTCCTTCACTGTATTCTTTTGTGATATCTGTCACATTTGACAACATTATGTATTGAATATTGATATTATTTGATGCTTGCCTCCATCCAGACTGGAAGTCCAGTGTGGACGGGACCCTGTTGAGATCCGCACCGCCACCATCTTGTCACCTAGAACACAGAGACTGCTCAGTCGGCACCATGGAATGCATGAGTGAATGAATGAACTGGTGCCTCTCAATGCCTCTTGGAAACGTGATCTTGGGAAAACGACTTCTCTGAGATCCTGTGACCTCATCTGCAGTAGGAAGATAAAAAAAAAAAAAATAGTGCCACCTATTTCATAAAGTTCTTTCAGGTTTAGGTAAAATAAGGCATTCAGAATGATCAATAGTGTGGGTGCATGGAGCTCAGACATACTAAATACTATAGTATCTCGTTATCCCATGGTAAGTCCCAATTCTCTTTCTTTGTTGTGCATATTTTAAACCAATTTTGACTGGGAGTAGGAAGTATACAAAGGACATGAATCATGCAGGCCAGTGGACTTGGGGGCCAAATCTGACTTCATCAGACCCAGAAACAGTCTCTGGCAGATGCTGGGAGCCCAGGTCGCTTTCTGAGCTCTGGCTCCCTGTGGACCGCCATGAGCCCACCCGCAGTGTCGGGCTGGCCTCCCTGCCTTCTCTGAGCATCTTCATCACAATCCCTGCTCCGGTGCTGGACTGCCTTGCATATCCCCAGGCCTGGGAGTAATGCTGTTTCTCGGCTTCCTCCCGGCCTGTGCCACCACCTGGAGAGGTCCCTGGACAACTAACTAGTTGATCTTCCACTTTTTTGCTCCTCCTTTCTCTGTGGAGATTTGAGGGGTCGTTCTAGCACTTTCCCGGTGCTTTGGGACTCACTTCATAGGGGATGCAACTATCTCCCTGCTTGTCTCTGAGATGAGGCATTTATCACCACTCCACTTCCCTCATTTGCTTAATTGGGTCATTCGACTCTGCACCAGCTCAGTCGTCAAGCCTCGACTGCTTGACACTGTAGAACATAGGAGCAATTACTTCATCTCTTAGAGTTTGGGGCTCTTTATGTGTTCCTCAGAATAACCACTTTGTAGCATGTTCTTGCTGTTATTGTTAAATATTCATAAGATTCCGTCTGCTTACAGGATAATTATATTACATTAATATGGTATGAACAAATGAAAGCAGTAATTATGCTTTTATCCACTCCTATTTTGCAATTTACAGTTTGCTTGTTTGGAGAATAAAAGGAAATTGCCACATTTGAAACAATATTATTTCATTTCTAAATAAGGGAGAACACAAGAAGCCCACCCAGGGTGACAGGTTAAAATAGATATACTCCTTCACTTCTTCTTTTAGGAAAATACTCCACCGTTGTTATCATTTTGTAAACTAGACAAAACTAGCAGAGGGACTAAAACTAACAAATGGACAAAGCTAGGGATTTTTTTTTAAGTAAGAAAAAAAGGAAGATGACATCTCTTCATCAGAAGATAATATTTTCTTCAAGCATTAACAAAGATCTGAGACATTTTAGAGAGATTTGCACAGATCATCTCCACCTCCGAGTCTGGATTCATGTTCCTCTTTTGAGAGGATCCTCTGATCCTACCTAGGAAACACAGACTCTCATGTAAAACTGCCCTGATGCTCTGCGGCAGGCCATCTGGTGAGTGTCGATGTGAGTATAAAAGGACCCAGAATGAATTTTTATGGAGGTTTTATGCACCTACTCAGTGTTCAATGAGTACTCAATGGGTCTAAAAGTGTGTGCAGATTTTGATTAAAAATGATTCCATCTTTCTGGGTAGGGCCCTTACTAGTGTTAAAATATTTTGAGTTTGAAAATATATTCTGAAATGTATATGACTGAAGCTATTATGTGACTAGATATATTTCAAATTTAAATATATTTTAAATATTTTAAAAATAGTGGTAAAATATTAAATTATTTGCTTGAAGAATTTATTCCTTTTACAGAAATAGTATTAATTGCTTTTATAATATAGGTAAATTATTCATAAAGAAAATCAAAAGGAAATTTTTTGCCACATACATGAGAAGAAATGTTCCTCTTAAGTCACTGTAAAAAGCGGAACTCTAGTCCAATATTCCATTCTTTCCTATGACATTTGTGCTTATTGTATGTGAAATTCTAATCAGTATAAAGGACCAAGATCACCTAAATCATAAGAGAGATAATGCTGGAGGCTGTACTCAAAGCATTCTTATAAATGGTTCAGTATCAAGATTTTCGAATGTAGCAAGTGACGCTTCCCTGAGGAAACTCTTGGGTTCAGGGCCATGCAAGCACTTCCGCCACTTTTCCCAATGACAGGATGGAAAGCATGTTCATTAGGTGCACAAGAAAACAAGCTGGGAGCAGAGATAAGACCTGAGGGAGGGGGAACAGATTTCACTGTGACCTTGATGTTTAACTAAATGATCAGAAAATATAAGACATTCCTAGGAGGGGGCATTGGCCATCCTACCTCTGGAGGGAGCCAAGCTCTGCGAGGCACTCAGGGGAGCCAGGTGACCTCCAGGTGGTTCTGACCTGTGAGCCAGGTGGCCTGCGGGTGGTTCTGACCTGTGAGCCAGGTGGCCTGTGGGTGGTTCTGACTTGCATCTGAGTCAACAGCTCCTGTTTGATGAAGCCCAAGTGATAGACTTGGCTTTTGACAAAAAGGACGTGAACCACATGCTGAAAGGATATAAGTAAGTCGTTGGGACATTTTTAAAAATTGCTAGAGAGACCTAGAAATTTTTTAAAAATCACACGGGACATGCCACCCCAGCCAAATGTAATGCCTTGTAATCCTCCAGCCACTCCACAGTGTTTGCAGCTTTAAAGTTGCCCCTTGTCTCAGTGTTTTGCCTTCGCTCTGTGAGTTTAGTTTTATTATCATCTTCATCATCATCATTGTTTGGTCAAGGGAGGCAATACCTGTTTTGCCCGACATATTCAGGGGAAGGTAGAGGCTTTTAAGCTAATTCGGCTGTGTCTTCAGGGGCAGAACTGCCCTTCATCAGGGCCACAACCGCTGTGCCTCAGGGGGCCGAGCTGTTCAAACTGCCGGTGGCACCCTTCCGAAGAGGTGACACACCGGGACTTAAGAAGCTGAAACGGATTTCGTGGAGAGCAGGAGAAACGATTAAAGACTCGGAAAATAGCTCCTATGAAGGAAGATTAAAGGATCTGTGATTATTTAGCCTGGAGAAGAGAAGCAGACCTAATAACCATCTTCAGGCCGGTGAAGGGTTATTACACGGCCGACGGTGACCAGCTGCCCCTCTCGACGCTGAGGATGAGAAAGGAGGAAATGGGCTTATGTGTCGATCGGGGGGATTTCGATGAGATGTGAGGAGTTTCCTTGTGGTGCAGGAACCTGTCACTGAGCCCAGGCGCTCCGGGTCTGGGGTGCGGGGTGGCCACACTGGAGCAGGGCGCGACCCTGCGGGGCTGCCCGGGCGCCTGGGGGAGGCCCGCCCCGCGTGCAGTGCCCCGTGCTCCAGCTCCCGGCTCTCAGTCACCGTCTGGAGCTGCAAAGGCTGCTGTGGACGTCGGTCTGTGCAGAGGTCACGTATTTCAAACGACAGTCGGGTGAAGAGGCCGAGCGTGCTCGAAGTGACAAGAGGCTGCGGCTGCTGTTTGTTCTCCCCCCGTGTTAACAGGGGGTTGTGACTGCCCAAGCAGAGGACTGGGGAGGTTGTTCCGAAGAAAAGAAAAATTGGAATCAACTCCAGCCTTGAGTTCAAATTCTTTTCAATAGAAGTAAGCTTTGATGTTTTAAAAATAATGTATCCAGCAGGCGTTTTCTTTTGTTTGGGGGTGAGGGGGGGCGGGGAGGAAGAAGGCAAAGAAGGAAATGGGTTTTTTTCCCTTCGACATTTGAATTTCTGCTCTCAGAAGCATTTCTCATCTGTGGCTTTCATGCGGGTCTTGGACAAGCCCCAGACAGGAAAGCTTGGCGCATTCTCTGGGATCCCACTGCAAACGGCCTCCTGTACACAAGCCGCACCTCACGGGCCCGTATCAGCCAGATGGTTCCTTCCTAGGGCCTAGTTTTTGGGGCCAGGTAGGTAGTGGCTGCTGATTTCTCTGCCCTAACCTCCGTGTTCCCCGCTGTCCCCTGCTGTCCCCAGCAGCTCCACCAGGGAGGACAATGTTTGCAATAAGCTCACTGTGGCCATGGGATAAAAACAACCTTCTTCCCCTGGGAGTTGCAAAAAATGTAAAAGTGAGGTTTGTTAAACAGAAATCAAATCAAATCTTTTTTATTTCTTTTCTGGGGGGGCGGGGGCGGGGAAGGAAACTCTAATTAAACACCATCACCCTTGTCACACAGTTTCAAATTTGAATTTTTTTTATAAGGTGACCTGTCATCCATCTCCTGGGCACCTTTCCAGTGATTCCTTGGGGTCTCTCCTTCCAAATTCAGGGCTAGCCCTCAGCCTCTCCCGGCAGTCACCCCCTTGTCCAGCCCATGCCTCACCCTCTCCTTTCCCAGGGCACCCCTACCTGCCCTGCCTCACCTGATTGACCCTTAATCAACCAGGGCATCAACCTGCTGCAGGAGCAGCAAGCTCTGCATATTAAAGTGTCCAATCTGCTTAGGGGACCTCCCCAGGGTCTGTCCTTTATCCTCCACATCCCCCATAGCCCCCAACTGCTTAGCACTCACCAGACACGTCAGTAAAGGTAGGCAGGTTATGCAGGGAAGGGAGGGAGATGCAGGGCTGGCTGAGGGGCTGAGGTCTGGGTTCAGGGATGAAGACATGGCAGGGGGAGCATGGGAGGTGGGGGAGAGGGTGGGAGGCAGATCGGTTCACAGAGCCCTACTCCGTGGAGGAGTCTATGCAGGTCAGACACTGCATCCTGAACCTTGGTCTCATGAACAGGTGACATTGAG
The DNA here is from genome assembly GCF_048164855.1 of Canis lupus baileyi. NCBI lineage: Eukaryota > Metazoa > Chordata > Mammalia > Carnivora > Canidae > Canis > Canis lupus. The sequence goes on from NC_132838.1 coordinate 2,963,500, forward strand.
TTGCTTCTTGGACGACGACGTCCAGGTGTTGAACAAGAATGGAAATCATCACATCGCCATCGTTGAACTCCCTTGATTTTGGAAACCTGTTCTGCTTTTTTAGGGGAAAACATATTTTTAAATTAATCTCACTATTCCATGTGCCACAGCACTCCTGACATCCAGTCCTCATGACTTACTGTTGGGTCTCACGTGGTGACAGGAGCCCCCCTTGCAGAGGCCCTTTATGAGCTGACCAGGTACCACCCTGCTCTCTGCTTCTCTGTGGTTCCTGGATGTTGATGCCAGCTAGGAATTCTGAATTTTCCCCGGGCTTGGGGAAGAAACAAGATTGGAATGCCTTTTCTGGCTTTCCTCGTAAGGAGAAACCGAGCATTAAAAAAAAAAAAAAATCACGAAGGAAAAGAGTAGATTTTTCTCTAAGGCTTTGTGTTTTAAAGACCAGGCCCAGAGAGGGATGATTTTTGTAGTCACAATGCATTCGCATAAAGAAATCCACTCTACACATTTGAAGAAAAGAATCAAAACCAGCGCTGCCATTGAGGATTCAACCCCGAAGTGCCACCTGCAAGCTCCTAATGTGTGGCCCCGTCCATGAGGGCTGCTTGCGGAGGGAGCTCCCGTTCCATTTCTCCTCCACCTCTGTGGCCCCGGGGCGATGCGTCCTGTCCAAGTTAGCGGAGACGGCCTCCGAACAAACACCCCTCCGAACCTACAGGCCCATCCCTGCCTTTGGCAGCTCCTTTAGGTAAGGGAAGGGGCTGGCCCTTCATTTGGCACATGGTCGATCTTAATGATTGTGGTGACGACGCTACTGGGTGCTCGCTTGCATAACGTCCCTTCACCAGGACTAACACCATGGGTGCCATGGGTGCCGGCCCCACACGGAAATGCTGAGCCTCTGAAGAAATCCTTGTGCGATGCTTGTATCCAAGGGAGTGCACTGTTTCTGACCAATTTACTGCTTACCATGTCCTGGTGTCTGATGCCACAAGCTGTAGTTAAATATCCTACGATGGGGCAGCCCGGGTGGCACAGCGGTTTAGCGCCGCCTGCAGCCCTGGGCGTGATCCCGGAGACCCAGGATCGAGTCCCACGTCGGGCTCCCTGCGTGGAGCCTGCTTCTCCCTCTGCCTGTGTCTCTGCCTCTCTCTCTCCCGCTCTGTATCTCTCATGAGTAAATAAAATAAAACCTTAAAAAAAAAATATCCTACGATGTTCACATAGTCCTGATAAACACACGCTCACATGCGCTTGACCCTCAATAACTGCAAACGATGATTCCCACGTTCTTGGGCCGGAGTCTGTTTCTGAAGGTTCACATGGGTCACTTAGGAAAGTCAAACAACAAAATGCACTCAAGTAAGACCCTCGAGTCCCTGAGACATGGGCATTTTGGGGTCCACACTGTACTTGCAAACGAGCCTCCTCTGAGTGCTTCTCAAATAATATTTGGCCTGCACTTAGGTTTGCCCCCTTCCCAGCTGGATTTCAGGCCAGCACCTCCTCTCACCTTCCTCCCCACCTGGGACAGTGATGATATTTGGAATCTGGGTAACTGAAGACGAATGATTTTTTTGATGATTTTAAAACCAAAGATAGTTACCAATCGAGTCTAATAACAGGGAGAGTCGTCTCTGTAAGGAAATCTTTTAGTCTGTGTCTGATGAACGGGGAATGATCTCAGATAAGGAGCGAGGCATCTGTCTAGCCAGGCCAAGCCCTCTGCGCGCTCCGTGCCACATCCCCTTCCCCTCTGCTGCCCTTCTTGGGGATCACTGTGATCTCTGTGACTTCACTGACTGTCCCACTCAGTCCCTCTGCCCGCACAACCCACAACACAGAGATCACCTCTGCGTGGTGACGAACCTTCCCGAAAGGAATGTCCCCGCTGGTGGTTATGGAGCTGCAGCTCAGGAGTCCCCGCTCTGCGTGCCATGGCCACTGCAGGCCTGGGGACACCCCTCCAGGGCCAGCCACCCACCCCCTCCGCCCCGTGCCTGCACCTCCCTCCCTCGGAGCAGCAGATTCCCACCAGGGCTTCTGCTCCCCACACCTGTCTGGTGCCCGCGCTTCCAACAGGTGTGAATCCCACGCACAACCCTCTGGTGCCCAAGCCTCCCTGCTTCCTTGCGGTCCCAGCTCCAGCCAGGCTGTGTCCAGTGCCATGCAGACCCGACTCCAAGCAAGGCACCCGGGTCACTGAGCCACCACAGCCGCTGGAGGATCAGGGGTGCCCCCTGAACTGCAGACACATGGCCTCGGGGAATAAGAGGCCAGCTTTAGGCAGCAAGGCCATGGACTCCGCGTGCTGAGGACACGCGGATTTCAGACACCCAGCCTGTGGTGGCCCCTCACCTGTGGCACCGCTGCCCCTGCCCCTTCGAACGCCATCCAGGAAGGAAAAGCCCTGCCCATCTACGTGAAGTGTGTGCTCCACCTGCAAGTCCTCTGCTCCCTGGCCACTCTGCAGGGGCCCTGACCTCACCATTCAGTGCACCATGTGCAGGATGCCCGGGTCAAATCGCAAACTTCCCAGGAGATCCTAAGGCTATTTTGTGAGCAGCGGACCTTACTTTGACAAGGAGGTTGAGCACAGTGTCAGCAATAGGGCTGATAACAGAAATCTGTGCAGCAGGTGAGTTTACCGGTAAAGAAGAGTAGAGAGTAAAGCACTTGTGACTTGGGGCCACTCAGTACATGCCTGCCATCCCTACCTGACGTTGCAACCACTGTCTTCTTGAAACCACTTGTTTCAGGAATCCCTACAGGGAGAATAATGAAGGAGGGAAGGGGTGGCCTGCCTTTCACTATGGGGGAAGGAGAGGCCATGTAGATTTGGGGTTCCCTGCACTAGTGTGCAGCTCACCCCCCGGAGCCAGACTTCTGAGAAAGGCAGACACCAGGAAGACAGACCGAGTCTAGCAACCACAGTAGTGGGGACATAGGGCCCAGGGCCCGGAACAGGTGCCTGTGGAACCTGGGAAGCCCAGGAGTAGGGCTGCAAGATGGGGAGCCAGGGCCCAGAGTAGGTGCCTGAGGAGTCCAGGAGCAGGGCTGCAGGATGGGGGTGCCCAGGGCCTGGACCAGGTGCCTGGGGAGCCTGGGGAGCCCAGGAGCAGGGCTGCAGGATGGGCAGGCCCAGGTCCCCACCCTCAAACTCCTGTGTTCCTGGAAGCAGTTTTCTCTGGGTCTAAAAGCAACTCTCAGCCCCCCTGCTGAGTGGTGACCTGGCCAATCCCCTCCTAAGCTCCTTCTCCACTTGAGTGCCTGAGAGGCTTTGGGGGCCTCGGGACCCAGCAGCGTCCCTCCCTCTGCTGCTTCTCTGTCTCTTCCAGGACTTGGCTCTCAGTCTGTCCCTTTAAACTTTTGGCAGTGAATTGGAGATGACTTTACACATGGATCAAATGAGGAAGACGCAGACTTGGTGGTGGCATCTTGACCAACAGCATCAAAATCCCAACTGATTCTGGGAGTAATGCAAGGTGATGCAGGAATGATGCCCTGTAAGAGACCTTATATGTGGGTGAAACAGGTGCCCGCACATGACCCCACAGCTTCCAGGCCAATGCTTAGCAACGGGCGCTTCAAAAATGAAAACAAAACAGAATAAATAAACAAAAACAAAACCCCAGTTTGCAGTACCTGTCAGTGTCCTCCTCTGGGTAATTTCAAGCCACCAGTGGCGCTGACCTGCTGTCACAGGTCCTGAGAATTCGGCAGTGCCCCCTCCCATCCCCCAGTGTGCGTCCTGCTGTCACCGGGTTTGCCTGGCATGGTTCCAAGAGCATCATGGTCTTCATTTTGTCTCCATCCCCCCACCTGAGGTCACTGTGGAGTGAGGAGGTCACTGGGGGTGAGGACGGCGGCTCAGCCACTGGGACCCAGCTGCACCCCCGTGTCAAAAGTGAGGGATCCAGCTGTCATGCCACTTCACTTTGGCAAAAGTAAGATGCCATCTGAGGAGTGGTTTGCAAGGGAAGGATTCGTGTAAAGATTGTGACATCAAATGTAGGGTGTTCAGAGAGTCACAAGAATGGAGCAGGAAGGAGTGAGGGGCAGCGTGACAGCAGTCATCACCCTTGAACTGAGAAATGCATTGGAATCGGCATCGTTGAGATGCTTTGTGCGCATGAACCCGCCTGGGCCCACTTCCCCCACAGCCGTAGGTCCAGGCTCCGTGCCCGCCACACCCGCCTCACGTCCATGTGGCAACCCCACATCCCCCCTCGACCTTCACGGGGACACGGCACTACCCAGCTTTATGTTTCCACTGTGTCCCACAAGACCGGTCGTCACCGCGACAACGCTGTGCCCCTTGTTCTCTCTCTCTCTCTCTCTCTCTCTCTCTCTCATTTTGTGGTATGTTTCTCTTTCCTTCCCTGATGGGGTTCCCCCTGTTATTACCTTCCTCTGTCACTGCCTTCTGTTCCTCTTCCATTTTGCCATTTGACTGTTTTATTAGGACCTCCCTCTTGATCTCTAGGTAAAGCTTCAATCATCATTTCTATGCTGATGACTCCCGAATTTATACCTACGCTCAGACGTCCTCTCCTGCTGCAGATCCGCACGCGCAGGCCACCCCACCTCCTCCCCACCAGCACCCAGACCTCATCACAGACCCCCCAACTGTCCATGAAGTGCTTCCGCGGGCTTGGCGCCACCCACTCCTCCCAGGAGCACCAGCCCTGGGCACATCAAACAGTGGATCCCCGGGTCTGCTCATTCTGCTGACCTGCTGTCCCTCCATGAGCACATCTACCTCCATCTCAACCTTCTGCCCGCCCTGTGTAAGCAACCTCCTCCTCCTCCCCCTCTTCCTCCCTCTCCTCCTCCTCCCCATCACCGGGCCTCCCAATCCTGGAGTCACATTCCCGTCAGGGCCATTTCCACAGAGAGGGTCCCACTCAGGGCATCCCCTTGCCTACGTCCCTATGGCCTCTCACTGGGAAGCCCATCAGGTCCCCACGGCTACTGTAATAAATTATCAGAGATAAGCGACTTAGAATGATGTGAATATGCAGTTTCACAGTTCTGAGGTCAGGATCTAAAACGAGTGTCATTGAATGAAGGCCCAGGTGTCTCCCCTTCCGGGGGCTCCAGAGGAGACTACTTTTCCTGTCCGTTTACCTCCTGGAAGCCGCCTACACTCCTGCTCCTGGCCCCTTCCTCCTTCTCCAGGGCCAGCAAAGACGGGTGGCAGCACTCCCAACTACATCACCCCATCTCTGACCCTACTGCCCCTTCTTCCATGTTTAGGACCCTTGTGATTACACTGAGCCTATCTGGTGACCCTGAGTAATTTCCCCATCTCCACGTCAGCTGATTAGCAACCTGAATTCTCGCCACAACCTTAATGCCCTGTTGCCACCCAGCAGAATGTGTGCCCTGGCCCCAGGGATCAGCGGATGTCTTTGGGGTCTGCTAGTGTGTCACCGCAGCTCATTCTGCTCTGGGATCTTGCAGAACACGCTTCAGACTGGCTTCAGAGCCACACGCTACTTCAGCCCCATGCCTGACTCGTGTGCCCAGGACATGTTTTAGGCAGATTCCCATGGGTCCATCTCCCTGTGACGTCACATCTCTACAGCCCTGATGCCTCTGCATTAGAGGGGACTTGGCCCGTGTTCATCTCCCTGACCATGGTTCCCAGGCACCTGGCATCAACTTCCCATCCCTGTCCTCATGGTCTCAGAGAAAACCAGGACACCAGAGACAGCATGAACAGGAAGAGTTGAGTCAGCGACCCTTCTGTTGTTTTCTCTAAACAGAGTCTTCAAGTCCATACCAGAAATGAGCATTTTGAAACACAAGTCCGGTTTTCGTTTAGAGAAGCAAATGCACTTGAACTCCAAAATGGACTTCCCCAACATGAGGAAGGACATGCAGATGGTGTGAAAATGATGCCAGAAGGAGAAGGAGCAGAGCTGGTCATCCCAGCTCTGCCCATACAGATCTGTGCTGGGGTAGCCGTTACCAGCCCCCTGTTTTCCTAAGACCAGGCATTTGCTTTTGACTTAAAAACAATTAATTAGCTAGACTACATGGTTAATCTGCTCCCAGGTAATAAGAATTTGAGGATAACAGGACACATTGACCCTTGAAGTGACGTTATTAGCACTACATGAGAGCTACCCTGAGCAGTGCAGGTGGACTGGGGAGCGTGGTGTGTCAGAGACTGAATTTGTACCTGCAGGACCTCAGGACCAAGGCTGGCTGGGTCCCTCAGAGTTCTCCGGTATGCACTGAAAGCAATAGATTTCCCTTTCTTGTAATGTGGAAAGACTAATTCATTTAGTTCATAGAGAGCCACAGAATTATATGATTTTGTACAAGTATCTCAGGTAAAAGAAACTCAGATGTGGGCACAGTGTTGTATTAAGATCAGGTGAGAAAAAAAAAAAGATCAGGTGAGGTTGGGACCAGTTAGCAGGTCAATTTGGTGATTGTTTACGATGAAAGCATCCTTAGGTAGCTCCAGCTAAATGAGAGAAGAATATATCTGATGCCAAGTAACATTAGCTTCTAGAACTTTTTTTTTTGTTACAGGACAAAAAGTACTTTTTATAGTATTGAATTATCATGTGTGAGCTCTAGCAACAGAAGGCAGCCCAGGTAAACTCATTCCTTCCCAGACTGCATGGGGGTCCTGCTAACCCCACCAGGGAAGTCCGTGATACTGACAGGGAGGTCCTGCTGCGTTAAGTGGATTCTCTTCCCCACTGGGCCTGAGACTCCTTTCCTTACACAAACACACCTACACAAGTATGTCCCTAACCTGGGTACACCTGGATAGGTGTGTCCCTAACCTGCACACACCTGCGCAGGTATGTCCCCCAACTAGGCACACCTGGTGTGGGCATGAGCAGGATCCTGCAATAGGGAACTCAGCACAACAAGAATAGGGCTCAGGAAGCCTCTTGGTTCCTGCAAGCTACAACCCCCTTCCTCACACAGGACCAGGTGTTTGAGGGGCTCCAGTAAGAGGATGCTGACACAAACAGCTCAGCCTTGGAAGCCCCCTTCATCCAGGCTGAAGATGTCCTCTCGGCCACATGAGGAGCTAAGCCTCCAGGAGAAGCTCCTTCTGCCCACTGTCAGGTGTAACTGGCAGACTTTTAGCAAAGCCCCCATGGTACCAGACAAACCACGCAGACCTAAATATCACCACAAAGGCTCTGAAAGTTAAATTATCATTGGATCCACAAATTTCGGCCTGGGGCTTCCTGCTAAAGTAGGAGACCTCAGTACGACTCTGAATCTCTTAATATAACAGACCAAATGTCCAAGATACAATTGAAAATCACTCATCATACTAAGAAGCAGAGAAATCTCCATGTGAGTAAGAAGCCATCAGCTGTCACCGGTGCTGAGACAAATTAGGTGTCAGAATTACCTGGCAAGGATTGTAAAAGAGCCACCATAAACGTGATTCAACAACCAGTTACAAATTGTCTTGAACAAACGGGGGGAAAGAAGATATCAGTGATGAAATATATGTTTCTTAAAAAGATCTAAATGGAAATGATAAAGCTAAAAAACATAATCATTAGAAGTGGGAACCTCACTGGCTGAGCTCAATAGCAAGTGGAGCTGATGGAGGATGGAAGCCGAGGCTTGGGGATGGATCAATAGGATTTACCCGCCCACATAACAGAAAGAAACCAGCCAGAGAATAAATGGGCAGAGCCTCAGGGTCCTGGGAGCAGCAGGCAGGAGCTGCGTTCCCATCCTAGAGCTCAGGAAAGACAGAAGAGAGTGGGGCTAAGGAGCATTTAAAGAAATAACGACAGAAAAATCACCAAATGTGACAAAAATATGAAGACCACTAAATATGAATCCCTACAGATTCAATAAGCTGAGTGAGCCCCAAGGAGGACCAAGTCTAAACTAAGAGTGTGTCCAAACTAAGATGCATCATAATTAAATTTCTGAAAAATTAACAAAGGGAAAGATATTGAGAGCATCTAGAGAGAAGCAGCACCTTATCTGCATAAAAGCAAGTCCAGCGGCCGCAGACTTCCAGGGCCATGCCATGGGGGCCAGAGGAAAGGGCACAGCATTCTCTGAGTGCTGAACAACAGGAGCCATCAACCATGAATTCTGTATCTGGCAAAAAACAAACAAAAAATCCGTCAAGAATTGAGGGAAAGTAAAGACAGTTTTAGATGAGGAAATCTGGGAAGGGAGATTTATTGCCAGTGGATCTGGACTTAAAGAACAGCTGGAGGAAGTCCTGCAATCAGAAAGGACAGGACAAAAGGAGAAGTCGGGGAGCAGAAGGGAGAAGAAAGAGCAGCAGGAACCATGCCTGTGGGTAAAGGCAGTTGCCTGTCCTCCTCATGAATTTCCTAAATCCTGCTTGATGATTCCACACAATTATAACACCATTCAATACTCCACACAATGCTCAGGAAGAAAGGACAGCAAAGAAACCTAAATGCAAGTAAGGTTAACAGCTTCACTTCAAGTGATAAAACAGGTGTAATGTAATACCCAGAGCAACCACAGGAAAACTGTGCAAAGCAATGCAATTAAAACTATGATAAAAAAATAAAATTGGAATCCTGGATCATGCAAATGTAGCATATAGGAGTTCAAAGGAGAATCAGAGGAACAAGAAACACGAGCTGAAACAGAAACAGATAAAATGGTTGACTTAAGGGTAGCAAATCAATAATCACTGTCAGTGTAAATAATGTAAATAATACCAATTAAAAGGCAGAAATAGTCAAAGTGAGTTAAAGATGAAATAAAATAAGTGAACAGGCAAAACCAACCCAAAACTATGCTCTCAGAAGAAACTCAAAACAAATTCAGTGACAAACATGATATGAATAATATGCTGGAAACAGCAAACATACACACAAGATGTGGCTCTCTTCACAGAAGATAAAGCACACTTGATTGCAAGGAAAATTACTAGAAACACAGAAAAACATTACATAAGGATAACAAAATCAATTCAATAGAAAGACGTGATGATCTTAAATGTGTAGGCATAGAAGAAAAAAATCTCAAGAAATCTCCAACAATATCCTAGAAGTAATGTGTGATTTCAATAATGTCGCAGGATACGAAATCCACATAGAAAAATCAGCCACATTTCTATACACTATCAGTGAATATGTGATAACCAAAATTAAAAGCAATTACCACAGGCCATTGGTCCGAAGAAACCAAAATGTGTAAGTATAAAGCATGGACAGACTCAAGATGCTGAAAGTGATCCAGCGCTCATGAAATAAGTCAAAGGTCAAGTGAATGGAGAGCCACACGGTCCATGAATTGGAAGACTCAGCAGATAAAAAGGCCAAACCGATCTATAAACTCAATGCAACTCCACTGAAAATCCCAACATGCTGTTTTTAGACATAGACAAACTTGCTCTAAAATCTCCATGAGAAAACACAGGTGTACAATAGCTAAGGCGACCTTGCGTAGTAAGAATAGGGTGGGAGGCTTGTTTCTACCCGATATTAAGACTCGTGACTTATCAACAGTAATAAACACCACTGATGCTGTTCGACGGAACAGAATAGAGAACCCAGAGTAGAACCACAAAATATATTCAACTGAGTTTTCACAAAGGGACAAGGTAAAGCACTCTAGGCAGTACTGCCTTATCAGCAAACGGGGCTGGCGTGGACATTCATAAGCAAAACAAACAAAAATTAATAAAATAAAAAACACCCCAGAAAATAGGAACAGAATCAATAAACCATGAAACCAAAACCAAACAAACAAAATAAAAATACTACTTGACCTACACTTCACACTTTATATGAAAAGTAACCCAAAATGTATCATGGACTTAAATATAAAGCATAGTAATATAATACGGAAAGAACAGTGGAGAAAATATTCAGGATCTGGGATTAGTTCTTGGACATTAAAAACATAATTCAGGAGGTGGGTGGGGGGATGAGGTGACTGGGTGACAGGCACTGAGAGGGGCACTTGATGGGATGAGTGCTGCGGGTTATCCTATATGTTGGCAAATTGAATTTAAATTAAAAAAAAACGTAATTCAGAAAAGGAAAGATTGATAAGTCAGACCTCATCAAAACTAAGAACGTTGTTTCATTACGCTCCCTGTGGAAAGGGTGAGAAGGCAGGCAGTAGCCTGGGAGAAGTTGCTCGCAAGTCACCTCTGACAAAGAGCTGTTTTCTACAAGGTTTATAAAGCCCTCAGTACTCAAAGTGAAGAAAAGCAAAGAAATCCAATTAGAAAGTAGACAGCAGGTACGGCTGGGTGGCTCAGTTGGTCAAGCATCTGCCTTCAGCTCAGGTCATGGTGATCTGGTCCAGGGATCGAGCCCCAGGTTGGGCTTGGGCTCCCTGCTCTACAGGGAACCTACTTCTCCCCCTCCCTCTGCCTGCCGCTCTTCTTGCTTGTGCTCGCACTCTCTGTCTCTCTGTTAAATAAATAAAAATAAAATCTTTAAAAAAAAGAAAAGAAAATTGACAGCAGACATGAATAGCCATTTCTCCAAAGGGATACATGGATGTCAATAAGCACATGAAAAGGTGTTTGACTTCATTATCCATTAGGGAAATGCAGATTAAAAGTTAGGAGATATCATGACATCATGACACACCTAGAAGAATGGCTAAAATAGAAAAAGTTGACAGTGACAAAATCTGGCCAGGACATAATGGCATAGAGCAAAAATTCCCTCATACGCCTACGTGGCTGGGGAGCACACAAAATGGTGCAGCCACTATGGAAAAAGTGTGCCAATTTCATTACCCGGTAAACTACCTACCTACCAAGAGCCCCAGCATTAAATTGATCCTTTTGCCATTTGTTCCATGAAAGGGAAATATATGCAGAATGACCTCCAAGGGCCCAAGGGGCCAGAAGACAGAAGCAAAGGTCCAGCAAGTCCAGCTTGAGAAATGGTCTATGAAGGGGCCTTGGGGGCACGAGCAAGTCTTGGGCCACTGCAGGACTCCGCAAGGCCATGTCCTGAATAGATGGACGGTTGTACATGTGGAAGACCATCCAGGAGAGGAAGGTTGGGGGAATCACAGTCACAGATCTAGGAGAGCAGGGATGTTATCTATCCACAGATCAGATGCCCACTCCCGAGGGTGTACTCAGGGGTGTGGTTCAGCAGAAAGAAAGAATGAGGTGGAGGGAGGGGCAGGGGGGAGACCTGAGCCCTAGAAGACTTCAGGTCACAGAGAAGCCATGATGGATTCTTCCAAGATGGCATCAGTCTGCCTCACTCACTGTTTATCCCAGAGGAAGGAAATGTTCATAGTCGGTTTCCTCATGATGGCCCCAAACAGGGATCAACCCAGACATCCTTCCGTGACTGAAGGGTTAAAAAGATCCAGGTGCATCCGTGTCCTCAAACCATACTCCGTGCCACCCAGGGACCGTGGACATGAGCATCCATATGGACGGGTCTATGGAGAAGTGTGCCTGAGGAGAAGCCAAGTCCCCAGGTTGCACACTTTGCAATTCCATTTGTATCCCATTTTGACAAAAGCAGGTGTTGACTTGGAGAACAGAACAGTGGTGGCCAGGGCAGAGGGAGCTCCGGGGTGGGGACACAGGAGCAGGAGGGCAGTCGCACAAAGGCAGTATGAGGGATGTTTATGGTGACGGAATGTTCTGTGTCTGTTTTTTTGTTTGTTTGTTTTTTAATTTTTATGGTAGTCACACACACACACACACACAGAGAGGCAGAGACACAGGCAGAGGGAGAAGCAGGCTCCATGCACTGGGAGCCCGACGTGGGATTCGATCCCGGGTCTCCAGGATCGCGCCCTGGGCCAAAGGCAGGCGCCAAACCGCTGCGCCACCCAGGGATCCCTGTTCTGTGTCTGAATAAATACACCTACACATGTGACACAGTTACAGAGAGAGAGACACACACACACACATGCATACACACTTGATCCTGTGCACGTGAGAACACTCAGAGTGCACAGGAACCTGGGGAAGTCTGGAAATAACCCCCTATGTATCAGGGTCCATTGTTTCCCTGAAACGATATTGTTCTGTATAGTTTTGCAGGATGTTACTCTTCAGGGAAAAAGGATAAACAGTGCATGGAATTCATGCTGCCTTTTACAGTTGCATGTGAATCTATAATCATCTCAGTGTAAAGTGTTTAATTAAAAAATAAAATGCTGGGCACTGTGATAGATACATCACACTGAACCTAAAAAATAACACCTTCATTTTATCAATCTGTTTTATATGTAAATTACAGTAATTTGCTTCACAAAGTCTAAATAGAACATTACGCATATCCATGAAAGGTGGATTTAAAACACTAAACGGTAAGGACCAGTGTGAGTGATCAAATATATTAGTACTTTAATTAAAAGGATGATTAATTAATTTAAAATGATGATTTTGGGATTCCTATGATAAGTCTTTGGGCAAAACATCAGAGAGGAGTCTGAAGAAGCCTAATGGATAGAAAGGATGTATGTCCCCTGCTCTGGGGATGGTCTGGGCACGTGTCTAACAGAATATCGGTATCAGAGTATAAATATTTAAAATGTACATACTCAACATCCTTTTGTTCTCACATGCCAACGGAGACTATTTCCAAAAGCACCGCATGAAAAATTATGTCTATAGCATAAGTGAATTCAAATTATTCATTTTTATCCTTTGCAAATGTTCTACGTTGATCATCCCTTATCATGAGAAGAAAATGCTATTTTTTTCACAAGGCAAAGACGAAGGCCGGAGGTCTTGAGGGCTCTTCCGTGGGTGGAGGGAGCTGTGACTACAGGGAAGGCCTCTGGCTGGGACCTCGAGGAGGCCAAAAATGATTTTGCCCAGGTCCACAGAAGGAGTGTTAACCTCTGCCTTTGGTCAGATGTTCCTTCATGTGGAAGGCCATGGACACGCCAATCACTGAATCTGTGTCACCTCTCATCCGTCAAGAGCAGCAGGAATGTCAGATCCCACAAAAGGCTTCCCCAACTTGTGGATCCCAAATCTATAGCTTTGCTTCATCAGGGACCCAAGTGGTCATGCGCATGAGTGTGCTTCTCCTGCCACCTTCTGCCCCACCCTGCCCGCCTGGCCTTCACCCAACTGTCCCCCATCTCTCCTGATGACACCAAACCATCCAAGCCCCTTGTCCAGCACCATGGACGATCTTCCCCTCCAAATGCCCCCGACTACAGGCTTCCTCAGAGTCCTCCACCAACCCCAGTACGTTTCCCCTCCTGCCCCAACTTAGAGACGCCCCTGACACTTCTAGTGCTGGGAATTTTTATGGAAACTCATGGTGAGGATGCTTTGGTTGGCTTCCCTCTAGGACCCCCCACCCCTGACTCTGAACCTCTATCTGCCCCCCACTATCCACAGATCAAATGCCCACTCCCAGAGCAGAACCCAGCCCATCTGCAACTCCCAGGACAGGACCCGGAAACAAAAAGCTCAAGGAACACTTGTTGAGCAGTTGAAGGTGACCACGGTTGTCAGGCTCAGTGGACAGATGGGAAAAGGAAAGCCCGGGGAGATGGCTCTCGTAGGTTCTGGGGCTGGAAATGGGAGGAATGGTGTCTTGGGGTCTGACCAGTGCGACCCCAGAGTCATTCTTCCCACCACTGCCTTCTTGATTTTGCTAACAATGCCTGCTACCGTTTTTACCATGGGCAGCACCATTCCAAAGCCCTGATTGTCTGCAACTGCAAGGATGCAATTCTTCACTGCCCTGTGCATGCGCCTTCCTCTTTCTGCATGCCTCTCTAATTCCCTCCCTGCTCTCTCTCGCTCCCTCTCTCAAGCCCCTCCCCCCCCACAGGGTCTGGGACGATACCTGCACAGGTGTTTCACTAGGCTCTGGTGAAGCTCCCGGGCTGGGTGGCCATGTGATAGGGCAGAGCCGGGGCTGGGGCACTCCCGGGCGATTAAACAGCTTTTAGGGAGCAGCAGAGGAAAGGGAGCAGAGCGGCCTGCTCCGTCCTGCCCAGTGCACTGTTGGGGGGACACGAGGGATGATCGGGCCTGCCCCGTCCCCTTAGCTCAAGGGGCAGAAGGGTGATTCGCCTCAGGAGGCGTGGTCCCCATCAGGTGCGTATCATGTGCACCCAGGCTGCTCCTGGAGGCCTCAGCTCCCGCCGCCACCTTCGGGAGGGTCCAGTAGGGCACCCAGGACCCTCGGGGCTGAGCCCCTTCTAAGTATCCAGGCTCTTGCACCCATGTAGTTAATGATGAGGACAGAGCCTACTCCAGAACTCTGGATCTCCAGGACTCATAAGCCTCAAGCAGCGGGGGCAGTGGGTCCTGGAGAACTTGGCTTTTCGGTCCCTCGTGCAAAGCGTGCAAAGTGGCATCTATGGATCAGGTCTTTCCTTGGGCCCTCTGGGAAGATGCACATCGCCTTGGCCTGGCAACCAGAGCCACCCCAGAGCTGTGGACACCTCCTGTCCCTTCCCACAAAGCCTGGCTCGCCCTCCTGGGGCAGCTGCCCCCGCAGACCGCAGGCTGGGCCACTTGTTACCCGGTGTGTGCCTCCCACATCTACTGTATCACAACACTCCCGAAGTTCTGAATTAACAGCTGAAGTGTTTGACCTGGCTCCCATTAGCGCACATCACCACCTGGTAGCAGCCTGCCTCCCACATGCCGCACTTCCCAGTATCCGTCATTACCCCCGTCCTGGAGCCGTCCCCAGGCAGTATGCTAACAGCCTCTTCTACAAGCCAATTTACAAGGATCTGGTCATGTTTACATTAGCCTTCTCCCAATGCATGAAAAGAGAAGAGCTTGCTTCAGAATAGAAATGAGCAAATATGAATAATTCAATTTTCCTTGTGGCTATTAACACATTTTCCTTGAATAAAGTGATAATAGGTTATCATCTGTGAAATGGAAATTGCATAACAGAGAGTTTCTGGTTACACCAGAGGAAATTAATTTCACAGCGCATCTGCTGGGACCTAACTTCTGAATGCTAACGATGAGCCGCGCAGCCGTTCGGCTCGGCTACCTTTCTAATTAGATTAGCGCGGCCTCCGCCCGCGCAGGGGCCGGCCTGGGCGCCGCCGCCCCTCCCGCAGACACCTAATATTTGTAATGACGCAATGACTAGGGCCATTAGAGGAAGTTAAAAATGAATTATGGGGCCATATTATATTAACCAGATGCGGCTTTCGAGGGGCCGGGCTGCTGTTATCTGTCTGGTCGAACGGGCGGTGGGCCAGCCCCCCGTGCAGAGCGGCCTCGGCCCTGCGCACCCCGGGTCTCGCTCTTCTGCAGTCCCAATGCGGTTGCCATGTCAACCAGCGACTGGGGTGCTCGGCACACCTGACCTGCCAGCCTCCGCGGGGCAGGGCAGGGCAGGACCGGAGCTCCCCCTCGGCCGGGCCCACACCGCCAGGAGCTGGTTGGCTTCGTGCGAAGGGTGGGGACGCGGCCTTGATGATCCAGGGCCCGTAACCGCTGAGGACTCCCCGGTCTTCGGGCTGCTCCCTGTAAAGGGAGGTAAGGAACCATCCGGGGGAACTGGGGATGGGGCTTGCACAGAATGTGCTCTCTCCAAAGACGTAAGGGCAGCTCCATCTTGCCTTGCCACCCCTCCTTTGAGGGCCTCAGGCTTCCCACCTAGAGAAACCCAAGGCTTCTTGGTTTTAAATTTTTAGATTGTGATAGAACTTTGAAGATGAGATCTGGGCTCTTACCAGACTCTTAAGTGGCCATCATGACCTGCAGGACTGCGTGCCTGGGACCTCAGAGGTCCCTGGTGCCCCTCCCCAGCCCCCACATCACCCTTCCTCCCCCTGCTGCCACCACGTGGACTCTCTTAGATGTTTATTTCAATGGAATCAAGTGGTATTTGTCCTCCTGTGACCGGATGATGTCACTCACCACAATGGCATGTGGGTTCATCTGTATTGTCCCGAACAACAGGATCTCCTTCTTTTTCAGCGCCCAGTAGCACTCCATGGCACGCAGACACCACATTTTCTTTATCCATCTGATAGTCTGAGGACCCTCAGCTCAGGTCTGTGTTGAGACTGTTGTGAATGACCCTGTGGTGGACCTGGGGGGCACACAGCTCTTCGAGATACCGGGTTCAGTTCTTGGGTTAAATACTAGGAAGTGGGGTTGCTGGTGGCAATTCTGTCTCTCAAGTTTCAAGGAGCTTCCACACCGGTTGCACTGTGGCTATGCTAGCCTGCATCCTGGCACCAGTGCATGGGGCTGCACAACCCCCACAGAGCCTGCTTTCTCCTCCCTCCTCTTAACTTTCTCATTCCAGTTTTCTCCCTTATTGCTTTTTTCTTCCACTTTTAACCCAAAACAGGAAAGCCAACTTTTCTGATAATTTATTGACTTATTAAGCTCAGTGAAATATCTTCATAATTAGGTTTTAAATTCCCTTGTTTTTAATGTAATCGATCATTTAATTCACTTCTTCTCCACCCCCCCCCCCAAAAAAAAAGGTACAGAGAAGTAACATGGTACAACACTTCCTATAGCTTGGGCCGCTTCCAGGTGAGACTCTCCAACGAGCATCCTACCTTCCAGGGAGGATGGCTCCCTAGATGTCCCTGAGGACTGTCCCTGGCTTCAGATCCGGATATTGCTCCATCCACTTCATCCACAGAGTTCTAGCTGCAGCCCCAACACTTGTGACATCCAATGTCATCCAATGGTGAGATCGGCCTTGTCTTTCCACATTGCAGTTCTGGGTCCTCCTGCCCTAAAGACAATGCTACCTCAAGGCACGATGGAAATTCAGCAGAGACAACTCTCCCGTCTCCTGGAAACATCTGTCACCACTCTTCTGTCCTTCAGACAAAACTTAAATAAAATTCAATAATTTTGACTTATAGGAGTTGTGCTCAGAAGCAATATATGTTTTTAATTATTATCCTAAATTAACCCAAATCCAATACAATCTTTGGCATTCTGCACGTAGAATACTTAGTCAATAATGGGTAGGGAAGTTTAATATACCTCATTAGAAGGCCCCCATTTAAAAAAGAAAATAGATCATTCCTACTTACCAATTTTATTTTGGACAGTTAATAGACTATCTGCATTAAAGCAGTATGTACTAATTCCAGATCAACTGCATTCTAACATGACAGTATTATTTTTGAAAACTGTACGTGGTGCTACTCTCTCAACTGGCCTACTATGACTTTTATTTTTTATAACCACATTATTAAAAGCCATTAAGAGGACGTAATTCATTTCTATTATGCAAGGTCTACTTTCCAAACAAATGGGAAAATCCCCTGTGTTTTGTTCCAGGCATAAATTAACACATGTCAATAATTAACTTCCACTATTTCAAAAATGTTTAAAACATAAAACAACAATTCTTTGTGTTTCCAGAGCACCTGGGAAGAAGATGAGGTGGTAGCTGCATTTAGTCACCCAGAGACTTCATGGATTTAAGTAATAAATCATAAAACTTTGCTATTCCTAAACATTTTAAGATAAGAGTGTTGGAAATCAAATCAATTTAGACGTCTACACGCAGGCTCCAATCTTTCCAGCCGGGGACACACAGGTTGTCCTTGTCACGTCACCTCCCTGGGAACCAGCTGAAAATATATTATCTCACAGCAACCATCAGCATCCTTTCTTGGGATTGTTTGACGAATCCACAGAAATATTCACGAGGTCTGTGCCACCTTCAGACAAGGGAAGTCATCGGCACTTCTTGAGCGAATGCAGCTGGTGTTGCTCGGGTTTCAAAATTAAATTCCTGACAACACTGGCCCAGGCCTATCAGCAATCGGTCAGCAAACACCGTGCAGGGAGAACAAGACGATACAAGGGGGACACCGCTGTACCACTTTCCCGCCAGGTCTGGTACAGAGGCTCCTGCCTCTAGTGAGCTGTGTGGCCTTGAGCACACTGCACCATCTCCTGAGTCTTTGGGCCCTTCCCTACCCGCAATGCACACATCACATCTACCGATGGTGTGGCTGGTGCAGGTGCGGCCGCCGGAACCGCGCCCGGCTCCCAGCAGGTGCATGGTGTGTAGTAGCTGCTGTATCAGCAGCTCAGTATCATATAAATGCACTTATTCTCTAGAAAGCTGGAATGACATACCCCCGTTTGGAGCAAAAGTGTCAAATAAACCAACATAAATGATCCTATATGCAGAATTCCGACGCTTCAGTTAGGCCCGAGGGTTTGAGGCCTTGGCTGATACAGTTTCATCATGTTCTACTAGTCGACACTATCCCTTTTTGCATATTTGTTTTTACATTTCTGAGAGGAATAACCCAAAGCAGAGCAAAAGTAAGAGTCAATTGGTGCACAGAAATTAAGGTCTTGTGGAAGTATTCCTAATTACACTTTATTTAATCAAGCTGTTTATGAAGAGGAAGCTGAATGGGAGGCAGGGAGGCCGTGCGGTTCCAGCGCATTGCCAACTGCTCACCTAATGGGTATCTGCAGCTCCACGATAAATGAGGCCCAGGAGCAAAGCCACCACTGGCATTAGCACAGCTAAAGACATAAAGAAAAGAAAACCCTCCCTGGCTATTCTGCTCCTGCTTTAAAACTCGGTATAACTTGGCGTAACACAGGCCCGAGCCACTCTGTTGTTTTCTCTCATTAGTTCATGAAAGTAGAGTTTTGATGGATGGCAGCCAGTAGAATTCATTTGTAATGAGTAGTGGTTCAGGAGATCACTCAAATCCTGGCACCTTTCTTGTGGAAAGCTCCTTTCTAGACTACTTAATTGTAACATATTGCCGCTATTATTTTAAAGTAATAACTCATTATAGAATGGGATTTCTATACAAGCCCTAATAATTCTGTTATGTCTACCATGATTTTTCAACATTAGCTAATGAAGTGCCCCATCATTTATCAGTAAATAGCATCTAATGTTGCACAGTAAATCTTTTGTCAGAATTATTTGTGCCAGCGTCCTAGATCAGGGACAATTAATATCATCAGAATTGGTGATTTGGGAACTTACTCCCTTGTCATGCATCCTAATCTTCCAGGGCAATGAAATCATTTGACAAGTGGATAAAATGGTCCCATTTTTCACTCACATTATTCACATTATTAGCTTCTGGCTTCAAATGACATCCATATCTGTAAGAGGTATAGAACTTCACCGAAGAGTCAAGGTACACATAGGGCCAAACCTACCAGTGCAGGTTTCCCCGAGTGCCTCATTCAAAACCCCCCAAGACTTCCGTTTGGGATGATTGCCAGTGGCCCAACCAAAAATGAGCCTTTTTTTTTTTTTTTTTTTTTTTTAATGCACAAATAACATTTCACTGTGCTGTATGGCAGGGAAGTGGAGAAGTTGTTTCGAATCCCATCTCTGGGTCAGAGAGGCAAAACCCACAATCCATGCCATTGCATGCTCTTTGAAGAGATACTGGCTTCCTGTCTCTTCTGTGCGTATTTATGTGTGCACGTGCATATGTACGCATATCTCCCCAGTTTTTGCCTTCCAGATACATATTGCTATCAACATTTCATTGGTTCATGAAGTCTTAGAAATTAAATTCAAAATTGCCATCCCCAATAGTCCCCCAGATATCTTAGATGTATCATCCTACCGCTGCCTGTAAGTTTTCTTGACCTGTTTAACCGTGCTGCTGAATGAACTCTGTTTTCCTATAAAAGCATTCAAAACACATTTCACAGGGACTCCGACGAGGACCCCCCGGAGCCCTCTTAAGCCTCCCAGGGTGCAGAATGGCCTTTGGCTGCTCAGTGCTGCTCTATCTCCTCTGAGGCGTGGATTAGCAGACATCCCGGGGGACCTGGGTCAGGCCTCCTGGAGCAGCCCGCGCCCACGGAAGCACAGCCGCTGGGCCAGTGCCGTTGCTATGGAACCGTGTGCGCAAGGCAGGCTCGAGATGAATAAAGGCTCAAGGAGGAATCCTGATGTTCCTTTCACACTTCCAGCAGCCAGCCCGTTTGAACACGCGGAGTCCTCTCAGGACCCTCTGCGCATGCTAATCCCATCCACCTAGGTCAATTGCTACTTATAGAAGCAGCACCCTGTCAGTCATTCTGAGAAATTGGTACCTTGGGAATCAATTCAGTCCAACACAGTAATTGGTGGTAGAATCAAATAAAGTGCTAAGTGGGAAAGGTGAATTGCACGTTGAATTCCCCAATACAGCACAGATAATTAGCCCATATTCCAAAATTTTATTTTCATCCACACTAGATTTCTGAATTTAACTGGGCCAAGGTGCCAGGAATATGGGAGGCCAGTGTCAGTCCTCCTGGCAGTGATCGGGTTCGGAAGGTCAGGTGGGCATCATGCCCTCCTTTTGCAGTGGCCTCTGGAGAGGTAAAGCACGGGGACAGTGGATCAGCATCTTCACTGTGGGAAGGAAGGACTCATTCAACCACACAGAAGAGGCATGTGGAAACCACTAGAAAAGCATTGCTCCTGTGCTGGTAAGCAGACACCACCCCTCAGAGCATGTGTGGCATCAATCTGGGCTGGTGGGGGCAGGTGTGTGTTTGGGAGGCCCTCCTAGCAGAGGAGCTCTTTGGACTCAGTCTGAAATGGGCCTGAGATAGATGCTCATCTGAGTCCTGATGCTTAGAACATGGTGGAGACATGAGCAGCACCGGCGTGTTTCCTTGACTGAAGGGATAGGGTGGCACGGCGGGCACCAGGTCCCGCCCTGGGCAAGCTGATTGGAGGCATGGACAAGCCCGCGGAGGCTTGCCCACTCACCTGCTCTGTAAGCCCGAGTCTACGGGCTCTCAAATATTGCCAGCAGTCCCTGCGACCTACCCCTCGGTGCTTATTTTTACCTTCCAAAGATGCTGCCTCAAAGCCCTGAGTGGAAGAGCAGCCCATGAGTAAGACACATACAGAGATGGAGAAGAGAGGAGGAAAGACATTATCTTCCTTCCTTCATTTTGCATAATTGCTTCTACAGCTCAGTTTTTATCACACATGCTCTTCTCAGCCATTTCAAATCCTTTTGTGGAAAAAGGCAGAATGTAAATAACTTTAACTACTTTGCTTACACTCTGTCCTCCAAAGTATGTCTAATGGGGAAAGCTTGAGTTCCTGTGTGATAATCACATTTAGACTAACATGAGCTAAAACCCATCAGGTTCCACCTTTAATATTACGCTGTAAACAGATGAGGTGAAATTCATGCCCATGACTTGATAGGCCAGATGATGATGAGACTGCACTAGTTTTCTGGTATAAGAGGCCTACACGTCTTTCATAAGCCTCGAGCCAATACTAGGGAACGGTGATGTATTAATTCATCCCCATAATAAGACATGGAGCCCACTCACGTGCTTCCTATAAATCAAATTTCGATGAGTAGAAACAAACTTTGGAGGAAAGAGGAGGAAATGCACACCAGTCTGTGTGCCTGGAAGGGTTTGGTTCCTACAGGCACGTTTTCTGAAATGGAATTATATTGCAACCTTAGAGACGTGCTTCACAGATAAAGTGTTTCTGAGCAAAAATGACCCGGAAACTTGGTGTTCTTCACGTCCCTCTCGAAGCTGGTCTGCCTGGCCGTCGGGCTCCTGGCACAGCCTCTGCCATGCCAAAGATTAATATTTCAGAACTTGTCATGGGCAGCTCAGAGTCCACCACTGCCTGCCTCTGACAAGCTATTTATCATGTCGCTAAGTGCCAGCATTAAATTATCCCCGCTGTTATGACAGTAGCATTATTCATCAGGGTGACTTCCTCCACACAAGGCTGCTCACAGCTGCTCCGTCTTCTTTTTTGTCTTTTCAGAAGTGTATTGATCTCTGCACTTGGAAGAAAGAGCGGCGGAGAGGAGGAGGGAAGGAGGGAAGGAGGAGAGGAGGGAGGAGAGAAGGATGAAATGATGAGGGAGGAAAGATGAAGTGAGGATGGAGGGATGGAAGGAGGGAGGGTGAGGGAGAAGGGAAAGAGAAAGGGAGGGAGGAGAGAAGGACGTAGGACAGAGGAGGGAAGGAGGGATGGAGGGAGGGAGGGAGGGAGGGAGGCAGGAGGAGGTAAGGAGGGAGGAGGGAGGGAAGGAGGGAAGGAGGGGAAGAGGGAAGGACGAGGAGGGGTGAAGGAATGGAAGGAGGAGGGAGGAGGGAAGGAGGAGAGGAGGGAGGAGGGAAGGAGGAGAGGAGGGAGGAAGGAAGGATGAGGTGGGGAGGGAGGAAGGATGGAGTGAGGACGGATGGATGGAGGAGGGAGGGGGGAGGGACAGAGGAGGGAAGGAGGGAGAGGGAGGCAGAAGGGAGGGAGGAGGGAGGAAGGAACCAGCCACGGAATCCAGGATGCCCCATCAAAGATGATGCGTCTGGTGTTGCCCCTCCTCCCAGCTTGGGAACCTTCTTGACAGAACAAGCTGTCTCAGCTCGCCGCCCTTCTTCCGGGCTGCCACGTGGGATGAACACGGAGCCACGCCGACGGGGTCTTGACGAGCTTACACTCGCAGTGGAATTGCGGTCCAGGACGGCTTTCCCCGCCCCGACAGACAGCGAAGTGCCACCTGGAGAGCCATTTGCCTAGGGCGACAGGGTGACTGGAGAGCCAGGAACCGTTATTTTATTCAATGGAATTTCATTCAATTTTGAGAGGCTCCAGAGCCTCCAAATTTCAGGGTGAGAGTGTTTCCCTAGAAACCGCCTGAGCTGCAACTGCTGGGGGGTAAGGCTGCGGGCACGTGCCCCGCCCCAGTGATCTTCCTTCAAGGCCACTCGGGGCAACCCCAGGCCAGCTGGCTTTTGCCGCCCACGGCAGGCAGACGGGCGAGGGCAAGTCCAGGAAGGCAGACCCCACAGCCCACCTGCCTGCTGTGCGGGGACTGCGTGGCTCCGGCCAGAAAGAGGGTGGGGCCCGGAGTCCGAGTCCACCACCGCTGGCCCACGGTGAGGGGGCCCAGGAAGGACAGGCCCGAGCTCAGCAAGACCACCAGAGGGAGGACTCGGTGAGTGTCCTGAACGTGCCACACACCTCCCTAATATAACCCTGATGCCCATTCCTCTGACCCTTAAAAAAATAGAAGCACCCAAGAGACCTCTTCATCATGATTGATATTTAACTCAGATTCAAGCAGAAAAAGCAAAAATGCAAAGTCAAATTGCTTATGGCTCCCCTTCTTCTCGACTAGTTTGAATTCAATTAAGGGAACACAGCTCACGTGACTCTGAAGGACACGGGGGAAGGAATGGAATCTCACACAAAGGAGGTGGCTGGGTCAGACTCTTCTAGACATCTGGGAAATGTGGCTTAATCTCCTTGATGATTTAGAGGGTTGGAGGGGGGGAGGCGGTT
Organism: Canis lupus baileyi; assembly: GCF_048164855.1. Taxonomy (NCBI): domain Eukaryota; kingdom Metazoa; phylum Chordata; class Mammalia; order Carnivora; family Canidae; genus Canis; species Canis lupus. The sequence goes on from NC_132838.1 coordinate 2,986,737, forward strand.
AGAGAGGAGGGGAGACAGGAAAGGATCCCTTCATTCAACATCCACACGCACATCCACACGAACGTCTACACTCAGACCTGGCCCCTGCGGTTGGGCAGCTGTTGGAAGGCAAACTCACTTCTCCAAGAGCCCCAACTGCCATAGGCCTCAGACACCCGCTTTGACACTTCCAGGGCCCAAAGGGCAATAGGACCGGTGGTGTTTCAGATGCGTGGAGGAGAGCCCACAGATCCTGACCAGTGGGCCTCCACTGTTTCTGAAGCGCCTGAAACCCCATGACTTGACTCCTCGTTAACCAGGGTCCACGTCGCCTACCCAGGGGAACACCCTCTGGTCTCTGTGTCTCCATGCTGGCTCAGAGGAAGGAAGCACCAGAGTCCCCCTCACCTCGCTCATAAGCCAACGGCTTCCTCACCCACAGGTGGTCTAAAAAACCAGACTGGTTTTTGGAAAACTGTCACATCGTTGGACAAAGGAAAATCTAATTTTTGCCTTAGGCACTAACATCATTTGAGAGCTTGTTGGTGAACCAAGGATGAAGGCACATTATTTGCGTCTCTTTTCTCTCCACTTCCCTGAGATCTCTCATTAAGGTTGAAGATATGCAAAACTCAGTCCAGAATAATGCACGTGGGACATAGAATGAAGAATTTGGGTTCGTATTAAGTAAATTTGCATTCCAGGTTAAAAGTCCCTCATCTGGAGAAGCCCCAGTGGCTCAGTGGTTTAGCACCTGCCTTTGGCCCAGGGCATGATCCTGGAGTCCTGGGATCGAGTCCCATGTCGGGTTCCCTGCATGGAGCCTACTTCTCCCTCTGCCTGTGTCTCTGCCTCTCTCTCTCTCTCTCTCTCTCTCTCTCTGTGTGTGTGTGTGTGTGTGTGTGTGTGTGTGTCTCATGAAAAAATAAATAAAATCTTAAAAATAGAGTCCCTCATCTGTGTGCAGTATTATTGCATTAGAGAAGAAAATTAAATTTGGAAGAACTGAATAGTTTATGTGTTTTCCTTTCCAGTGTCTGCAAATACATGAACTCCTTCCTTTTTTATATCCTGGCAAGTCCAAACAATCCGTAAATTAGTTAAAAGGTCAGAATAATTCACATGCTGAAGTGATTCTGTTTATATATTTTAAATATAACTGACTCCTGTGCATAATCCATTAGAACCTGTCCCCAAAATTAGAGGTAATTTTTCATGGCTGTATTATTTTTATTCAGACATTTTCCTTTAAATGTTCTTTTTTTAAAAAGATTTTATTCATTCATTCATTCATTCATTCATTCATTCATTCATGAGAGACACAGAAAGAGAGAGGCAGAGACATAGCCAGAGGGAGAAGCAGACTCCATGCAGGGAGCCCGATGTGGGACTCGAACCCAGGACCCCAGGATCACACCCTGGGCTAACGGCAGATGCTCAGCCCCTGAGCCACCCAGGCGTCCCTATTCAGACATTTTCTAATGAAGAATTTCAACAATATACATAAAAAGAAAAGATGCAGTAGTGCCCCGTACAGCCACCGCCTGATTATACCATTAGAATGTTGCTCTCCTGGCTTCCCCACATCTTGCCCATACACCCGTCTCCTCTTAGAAGCATTTCAAAGCAAATTGAAGACACCGACACACCTCATAAAACACTTTAGTATTTATATCATTAACTAGAGTTTATTGTATGCTTATGATCAAATTTTTCTTTTGAGATAGTATTCACATGCAACAAATTTTTAGGTCTACATTTAGGTGCACAAATCTAAAGGATTGCACATTTACGGAATTTGGCAAATGCAAACATGTGTTTGACTCAAACCCTGTCAAGATGTAGAACATTATCGTCATCTCCCCCCAGAACCCTCTCTTGCCGTCTTCTAGTTGACACCTGCCCCATATTCCCACAGAACCAACCGCCGTCCTGATTTCTTTTTTTGAGATAGGTTACTTTTGCCTGTTTTAAAATTCTGAATAAATGAAATCTAATATGAAATATTTTCTTCTAAGTTTTTTCATCTGACAACTATTTCTGAGATCTGCTTTTCCTTGCATGCAGCAGAGGGCCATAGCTTTTTTATTCTGAGCAATATTCTTTCTGTGGATGTGTGTTTCCAGTCCTCTTTGCTAACTATGCAAAGATGGGATTGCTACATCTGTTTTAATTTTTTGGTCATGTTGATTTATTACTCAAATATTTTTTGAAAGGTAATTGAGGAATTGATTAATTATTCAGAGTAAGTGTCCATAAACAAACCTTTATAGAAATAGAAGGTAAAGTTTTATAATTTCAACTAGAATGAAACCTTCCACTAAAAAACTTTTTATTAAACATTTTGGTCTTACCTGAGATGACCCCAAAGCACTAAAACCGGGATTTGAACCTAGATGACCGGGTTCCTGCCATTGGTACATTTCTTTACTACTTTTTAATTTGAGCATCTTTTAGGGAAATCTTCTAAAAAGTTGAAGGAGATGTTTACAATAATTAGTACCTCACCATTGAGTTCCAGATTCGATATATGGCACCTTTCTAAGCATGAGGGATATCATGCACATGTCACACACACACACACATTACATATGTGTATATTTTGTGACTATATTTTACTATATAGATGACAAAACAAATATTAATTCAAATAATTTGTTGATAATTTATTGATGTCGTAAACAACTGCATTCCCACCATATAATGAGCTTTCTGAAATATCAGAAAAAATAGATTTTTCAGCATCCAAATTTAAATTGTACAAATAATTTAACATTTTATTTTATTTTTTTATAATAAATTTATTTTTTATTGGTGTTCAATTTGCCAACATACAGAATAACACCCAGTGCTCATCCCGTAAAGTGGCCCCCTTAGGGCCCGTCACCCATTCACCCCCTCCCCCCACCCTCCTCCCCTTCCACCACCCCTAGTTCATTTCCCAGAGTTAGGAGTCTCTCATGTTCTGTCTCCCTTTCTGATATTTCCCACACATTTCTTCTCCCTTCCCTTATATTCCCTTTCACTATTATTTATATTCCCCAAATGAATGAGAACATATAATGTTTGTCCTTCTCGGATTGACTTACTTCACTCAGCATAGTACCCTCCAGTTCCATCCACGTGGAAGCAAATGGTGGGTATTTGTCGTTTCTAATGGCTGAGTAATATTCCATTGTATACATAGACCACATCTTCTTTATCCATTCATCTTTCGATGGACACCGAGACTCCTTCCACAGTTTGGCTATTGTGGACATTGCTGCTAGAAACATCGGGGTGCAGGTGTCCCGGCGTCTCATTGCATCTGTATCTTTGGGGTAAATCCCCAATAGTGCAATTGCTGGGGCGTAGGGCAGGTCTATTTTTAACTCTTTGAGGAAACTCCACACAGTTTTCCAGAGTGGCTGCACCAGTTCACATTCCCACCAACAGTGTAAGAGGGTTCCCCTTTCTCCGCATCCTCTCCAACATTTGTGGTTTCCTGCCTTGTTAATTTTCCCCATTCTCACTGGTGTGAGGTGGTATCTCATTGTGGTTTGGATTTGTATTTCCCTGATGGCAAGTGATGCAGAGCATTTTCTCATGTGCATGTTGGCCATGTCTATGTCTTCCTCTGTGAGATTCCTGTTCATGTCTTTTGCCCATTTCATGATTGGATTGTTGGTTTCTTTGCTGTTGAGTTTAATAAATTCTTTATAGATCTTGGAAACTAGCCCTTTATCTGATAGGTCATTTGAAAATATCTTCTCCCATTCTGTAGGTTGTCTTTTAGTTTTGTTGACTGTATCCTTTGCTGTGCAAAAGCTTCTTATCTTGATGAAGTCCCAATAGTTCATTTTTGCTTTTGTTTCTTTTGCCTTCGTGGATGTATCTTGCAAGAAGTTACTGTGGCTGAGTTCAAAAAGGGTGTTGCCTGTGTTCTCCTCTAGGATTTTGATGGAATCTTGTCTCACATTTAGATCTTTCATCCATTTTGAGTTTATCTTTGTGTATGGTGCAAGATAGTGGTCTAGTTTCATTCTTCTGCATGTGGATGTCCAATTTTCCCAGCACCATTTATTGAAGAGACTGTCTTTTTTCCAGTGGATAGTCTTTCCTCCTTTGTCGAATATTAGTTGACCATAAAGTTGAGGGTCCACTTCTGGGTTCTCTATTCTGTTCCATTGATCTGTATGTCTGTTTTTGTGCCAGTACCACACTGTCTTGATGACCACAGCTTTGTAGTACAACCTGAAATCTGGCATTGTGATGCCCCCAGATATGGTTTTCTTTTTTAAAATTCCCCTGGCTATTCAGGGTCTTTTCTGATTCCACACAAATCTTAAAATAATTTGTTCTAACTCTCTGAAGAAAGTCCATGGTATTTTGATAAGGATTGCATTAAACGTGTAAATTGCCCTGGGTAACATTGACATTTTCACAATATTAATCCCTGATGAACATGGCTGCAAAAATTCTCAACAAGATACTAGCCAATAGGATCCAACAGTACATTAAGAAAATTATTTACCATGACCAAGTAGGATTTATCTCCGGGACACAAGGCTGGTTCAACACTCATAAAACAATCAATGTGATTCATCATATCAGCAAGAGAAAAACCAAGAACCATATGATCCTCTTATTAGATGCAGAGAAAGCATTTGACAAAATACAGCATCCATTCCTGATCAAAACTCTTCAAAGTGTAGGGATAGAGGGAACATTCCTCAACATCTTAAAAGCCATCTACGAAAAGCCCACAGCAAATATCATTCTCAATGGGGAAGCACTGGGAGCCTTTCCCCTAAGATCAGGAACAAGACAGGGATGTCCACTCTTACCACTGCTATTCAACATAGTACTGGAAGTCCTAGCCTCAGCAATCAGACAACAAAAAGACATTAAAGGCATTCAAATTGGCAAAGAAGAAGTCAAACTCTCCCTCTTCGCTGATGACATGATACTCTACATAGAAAACCCAAAAGCCTCCACCCCAAGATTGCTAGAACTCATATAGCAATTTGGTAGCGTGGCAGGATACAAAATCAATGCCCAGAAATCAGTGGCATTTCTATACACTAACAATGAGACTGAAGAAAGAGAAATTAAGGAGTCAATCCCATTTACAATTGCACCCAAAAGCATAAGATACCTAGGAATAAACCTAACCAAAGAGGTAAAGGATCTAAAACTATAGAACACTTCTGAAAAAAATTGAGGAAGACACAAGGAGATGGAAAAATATTCCATGCTCATGGATTGGCAGAATTAATTTAACATTTTAAATTATGAATTTAGTTTTGAAAAAGCCCTTCCTTCGGGCCTATTGAAATCACTATTGTCTGTATTCACTACAGAGAATGTTTGGAAAGCCCATGACTCACCCATTTGGGCCACTGTGATATTAAATGAGAATGTGGTCCTTCACAACACCTTCTCCAAGCTGAGTGCAAAGCTGTGCTTGATTGAGAGAGTGCTTGAACCCAGCAATGAATGCAGACCATGACTTAGTTTGGTGTCATGGTGTATATTCTAGAAAGTTAGCCTGAAGTGAATGGATGTCAACACTAGGTCAAATTACGGGGTTTGAGGATGTTGTCAGAAGCAGAACATGCTTAGAATGCCTTTAATCTGAACACATAAAAAATAATGTGGGCAAGAAAATGAAAACAACACAGAAAATAACAACGAGATTAAAAACAATACCCCCAAAGAGGGGGAGCTTTGTTTACGATCTATTCAAAGTTTTGTACAACACAAATTAAATATAATACAAGCTACTTTTCAATTATTGAGATGAACTTTCCCCCCATAGATTCAAACTGTTAATAAAAAGAGAAAAGATAATTGCCCTCCCATTTAACTGCCCAGTATCTGTCCCTCTGAATGGGGCTGGTTTCTTTAGATTCTCTTGTGATTACTTTCAAAGCTATTGTGAGTTTATGAGTGCTTTTAGCTTCTAATGCAGCTTCAAATGTCAATCTTTATATCACCGAAGGACAATTAGGCAAACCATGTAATTGTGTTGTCACTTATTAATTTCAAGCTCCAATGTCATAAATTATATGCTTTAATTAATACCGTGTCAATGGCAATCTGTAACTTTGAATGCATACAGAGGTTAACAAGAATACATAATTAAAAGAAAACAGTGAATAAGGGCACGGCTGAACAGTTTATAAAATTAGGCAAGAAAGTGAATGCTTTGTCAGCATGTAAGCACCATGATTAAAGGGGGGTGGCGGAGGGATTAATAAACTAGAGCAGAGAAATGGTAACCATAGAATAAGACAATAAAAAATGAACTCACTAAAGATGAATGAATGAATAAACAGATACAAGGAAGCATTCTAAACCAAAATGCTCAAGAAACTGGGTATGTTTGTTGCTATGGTCTAAATGTTTGTCTCCCCCCAAAATCCATAGGTTGAAACCTAACACTCAACGTGATGGTACTAGGAAGCTACTGGGTCATGAGAGTGGAGCTGGAAGAATGGGATCAGTGCTATTATATTGGAGACCCCAGGGAGCCTTTGACCCCTTCTGCCTTGTGAAGACAACGTGAGAGGAGCTGCTGGCATCCCCAGAAGAGGGCCCTCCCCAGAACCTCACCACACTGGAGCCTTGATCTTGGCCTTCCAGCCTCCATAACTGTGTGCAATAAATGTTGTTTACAAGCCACCCTGTCTGTGGTATTTTGTTATAGGCTAAGCACTTATCAATAGGTGTTTCCAGTTTATTGAGTTGGTAAAATCCTTCTTAGGTTCAATTCTCGATGTTGGAGACCTTCCTAAAATGTATGAACTCACTTCCCTGCCTTAGAAAATACGGTTCTGTGAAAAACCATTTAGTCATGTTGTGGAGATTGAGAATGTTGTAGTGCTTCAGAGACTTCACTCTAATATTTCTGTTCCCTGTGTTGATTGTAAAGGAAGATAGATATCTTGCATACATGCTATTCTATTTTATTCTATAATATTTATATAAAGATTTAACAGGCCAGATGTCTTAAAAATACATATCTAATGGTCTGGTTAGGATTTGCTTTATTTTTTTCCATAAAATTAGATTGTGGGCCTGCCTTATTGAGGATTCTATTTATGATTGAATCCGAGATTCACAGAAACTCAAAGTTGAGTGGAACATCTCAAAAGCTGCCTGGTGCAGTACATCCATTTTACAAATGTGGTGACAAGGCTTTCAAAGTCAAAAGACAACTCAGTAGCAGAGGATCACTGGCTTGCACTGATTACAAGGTAAAATGATCTTTATGTTACCTAAGGTGGCAAGTTATGTGAACTAGAAATGGAGTCAGAACCAACTTCTCTCAGAAGGAAGTGAGAGAAGGGGTGATGGGCACACAGTTTGTTTCATGAAATTATGATGAAGCAGATGAAGTGGATGGTTCACTGCTTGTGTTTAATGTGACCATCCTACCCTTGCTGAAGCAACTGGCTTAGGACATGTTCATTGATTAGTGTGGAAACAACTTCCATGAATACCAGTAGTTTTCCAGTTTTCTCCCCAAAATAATGAGTCTATTACCATCACACACTGGGTTGCAAGAGTGCATGAAATAATTTTGTGCATATATAACATTTTCTTCATGTTAATTAAATATGTCAGATTTCCATGACACAGTGGGATTGGAATTTTGTATTTATTTTGTTTATTTTTGTATTTATTTTGTGTTTGTGTTTATTTTCCTACTCAAGTGCTAGTGTGAGAGGATGTGCCATCTTATAACTCAGTGACTTTGGAAAGTCGATGTATAGTCTGGGCTTCAATATTCTCTCTCACCAAAGGAGACTCCCAGCGTAACTCACAGGATATTTATGTGTATGGTATAAGGAAATTGTACGGCTTCATTCTTCTGCATGTGTCTGTCTAATTTTCCAACACCATTTGTTGAAGAGACTGTCTTTTTTTCCAGTGGAGAGTTTTTCCTGTTCTGTCACAGATTAGTTGACCATAGAGTTAAGGTCTATTTTTCGGATTCTTTATTCTGTTCCATTGATCTAGGTCTCTGTTTTTATGCCAGTGCCATGCTGTCTTGATGATAACGGGTTTGTAATAGAGCTTGAAGTTCAGAATTGTGATGCCACCAGTTTTGGTTTTCTTCTTTAACATTCCTTTGGCTGGGATCCCTGGGTGGCGCAGCGGTTTGGTGCCTGCCTTTGGCCCAGGGCGCGATCCCGGAGACCCGGGATCGAATCCCACATCGGGTTCCCGGTGCATGGAGCCTGCTTCTCCCTCTGCCTGTGTCTCTGCCTCTCTCTCTGTCTCTGTGTGTGACTATCATAAATAAATAAAAATTAAAAAAAAATTTAACATTCCTTTGGCTATTTGGGGTCTTTTCTGGTTCCATACAAATTTTAGGATTATTTCTTCCAACTCTTTGAAATAAGTTAATGGTATTTTGCTAGGGATTGCATTGAATGTATAGGTTGTTCTAGGTAGCATAGACATTTTAACAATATTTGTTCTTCCAATCCATATGCATGGAACCACTTCCTCACACCATACACAAAAATAGACTCAAAATGGATGAAAGACCTGAAAGTGAAACAGGAATCCATCAAAATCCTAGAGGAAAACACAGGCAGCAACCTTTGTGACCTCAGCCGCAGCTACTTCTTACTAGACATATCTCCAAAGGCAAGGGAAACAAAGGCAAAGATGAACTATTGGGATTTCATCAAGATAAAAAGCGTCTGCATAGCAAAAGAAACAGTCAATAAAACCAAAAGACAACTGACAGAATGGGAGAAGGTGTTTGTAAATGACATATCAGATAGAGGGCTAGTACCCAAAAGCTATAAAGAATTTATCAAACTAAACACCCAAAGAACAAATAATCCAATCAAGAAATGGGAAGAAGACAGAGAAATGAACAGACATTTCTCCAAAGAAGACATAGAAATGGTCAACAGACACATGAAAAAATGCTCATCACTTGGCATCAGGAAAATACAAATCAAAACCGCAATGAGACACCATCTTACACCCGTCAGAATGGCTAAAATTAACAGGTCAGGAAATGATGGATATTGATGAGGAGGCAGTAAAAGGGGACCCTCTTACATTGCCGGTGGGAATGCAAACTGGTGCAGCCACTCTGGAAAACAGTATGGATGTTCCCCAGAAAGTTGAAAATAAAGTTACTCTATGACACAGCAATTGCTAGATATTTACCCCAAAGATACTAAGTGATCCAAAAGGTCACTTACACCCCAATGTTCATAGCAGCCATGTCCACAATAGCCAAACTATGGAAAAAAGCCCAGATGTTCATCAGCAGATGAATGGATAAAGAAGATGTGGTCTATACAGACAATGAAATACTACTCAGTGATCAGAAAAAAATAAAATAAAATCTTGCCATTTGAAATGATGTGGATGGAACTAAAGGATATCATAGTAAGTGAAATAAGTCAGTCAGAGAAAGACAATTATTATATGATCTCACTCATATGTGAAACTTAAGAAACAAAACAGAGGATCATAGGGGAAGAGAGAGAAAAATAAATCAGAGAGGGAAACAAACCATAAGAGACTCTTAACCATAGGAAACAATCTGAGGGTCACTGGAGGGGAGGGGATGGGGGCACAGGGTCACTGGACTATGGGCTTTAAGGAGACACATGATGTGATGAGCACTGGGTGTGATATAAGACCTCTACCTCTAAAACCAATAATGTATTAAATGTTAGTTAATTGAATTTAAATAAAATAAAATTAAAAAAATAACAACTCACAGAATAGCTAAGAGGGTTCAATGAGCTACAAAAATGAAAAAGTACACTATGAATTGTAAAGTGCTACATTTAAGATTTTTGTTTTGAGTGTTATACTGGTGTTTTGTGGCTGTTAAATGTCCATTTGAAAATATAATAGAAAACTCAGTGGATTATTGGAGATGCCTGGTGGAGGCAGTGAAGTCATATCAAAACTGACTTTCAGCATGACCCAGTGATCCCACTCCTGGGTATACAGTGGAAAGAAATGAACTTACGTATTGAGAAGAGATGTCTGCACCATAATCCATGGCAGCACTATTCATAATAACCAAGACATGGCATGGAGACACCAAGGTGTCTATCAGTGGATAAGTGGGTGAAGAAAATATGTCATAGACACACACAAAAGAGTATTATTCTCCTATTAAAAAAAGGAAATCCTGACATTTTTGATAACATGAATGAAACTTGAGGATGTTACATGAAGTGAAATAAGTCAGGAAGAGAAAGGCAGATGCTTTATGATCTCACTGATATGTGGAATCTGAAAAAAGCTGAACTCATCGAAACAAAGTAGATTGGCAGCTGCCAGTGACTGGCGTGGGAGGATGGGGAGATGTTGCTCAAGGAATACAAACTTCCAGTTGTAAGATGAACAAGTTGTAGCATCTATTGTACTGCCTGGAGACTACAGCTCATACTACTCTACTGTAACATGTAAGCTGCTGAGAGAGTAGATCTTAAATGTTCTCACCACATACACAGAATCATGACAATTACATGAAGTGCCAGAGGTGGTGACTCTCAGGGTTATTGTCATCAGTTCCCAATATGTATCAAACCCTCAGCTCATCCACCATAAACTTACTCAACGTTGTATGTCAACCATATCTCCACAAAGCCGGAAAAACAAGAAACGAAATGACTAAGGATGCCTACAGACCCCATCCTTCATCCTCCACCTACAGATCTCATCCTGTTCTGTGCAGAGAAGCAACTGCAAGAAATGCTTTCCACAAATGAGTGAAAAGTAAATGAAAGGGAAGAATTGTCAGGCATTTTGTGAAAAATGCACATTCTCGAAGGCACCTTGACACCTTCCAATTCATGATATGAATGAATGCAATCCTGCAGTGCAATCTGGTTGGAGGCCACCAATCCACATGGGCCGGGAATACCAGCACAAAGCCAGGGCTTCCGGCACAGGCGCCTCCTAGCCCGTCAAGCTGGCAAAGTGATGGGCGGCCTTGGTTGTTATTGCTGGGAGCCGTGCGATTGGCAGAGTCCTTATTCCTTCCACAAAATGCTTTCTCAGAAAAAGCTGTCATTTACTGAATAACTTCTGAGCAGAAGGATTGTGTCATCAGCTGCATGCATCATCTCATTTAATTTTTGCACACTTAGGGGGTTAGTTTTAACGTTATCCTGTTTATATGGGTGAAGAGATTGGTGTTTCGATTGGTTAAGTATCTTATTCAGGATCGCACAGCGAGTAAATGGAGATGCCAGGTCTGTCTAAATCCAAAGCCCACCTTCTTAATCACTGCAGAGTAAAGTTACTAGTAGCCTTTACTGAAATACTCTAGCTTGTAGAATTTTTTTCCTTAAGAAATAATTCAATAAAAAAAGAAATAATTCAATAAAATGAAAAATTCTAAGTGGAAAACAATCGTCTTGGTTTTTTAAAATAAGCTGAACATTCAAAGGTTGGGAAATGCTTAAGCAAATTCTGTTCAATCAAATACTATGTAGAGACTCCAGGTAATTAGAAAGATGATACAGCCATTGTTAAATGAAAAATAATTGGGCGATATCATTAGATTCTACTCTTTTTGTGAATATGTGATAATTACATGTGGGCAAAATTTCAGAAGAAAGATGAAAATTTTGGTTTTTCTGTCATCAAAATTCAAGATGGATTGATTTTACCTCCCTCACGGTTTCCTCTCTTCTTCTATGAACAGTTTTGCAGCCCCTCCTCCTTCAAACACTGGCACATCCCTCTGAGGCTTGTGGACCAGTGAGAGCCCAATGTGGATGGGCAGCTGTGGGGAGGCAGAAAGCACTGCAGGAGGCACACCCCAGGCACCCTGAATCATGGGACGCAGGACCTCTGCCTGTGTCCCAGGAGCAGGAATCTCTGAAGTCTTCCCAGAGGAGGAGGCAGGCTGATAACTGAGTTCACTACAGGAACAGGTATAGAGGCAAAAGCAAAAGGGAATTGAGGGATAGGGAGTTCGTGGAAGAACTAGCGCTTTAGTCTGTCTGGAGTAAGAGCTGACTGTCATCTATCTGCCCATCGCCTACCGTTCTCTCCCTTGCCCATACACTCACATCTACAAACACATTCACATGTCTGCCACCAGTTCCTTAGAATTCTTTTTTTTTTATGGTTTTTTAAGTTTCTTTTTTTTTATAGTTTATTTTTTTAATTTATTTTTTATTGGTGTTCAATTTACTAACATACAGAATAACCCCCAGTGCCCGTCACCCATTCACTCCCACCCCCCGCCCTCCTCCCCTTCTACCACCCCTAGTTCGTTTCCCAGAGTTAGCAGTCTTTACGTTCTGTCTCCCTTTCTGATATTTCCCACACATTTCTTCTCCCTTCCCTTATATTCCCTTTCAATACTCTGGTTTCTCTTCAGATCGTATAAATCTTTCGCCTTTTACTAAAGAATTCTTTTTTTTTTTTGACAAGAAGTTTGTTAATTTGCCAACTTATTTTTATTTATGTAGAAAGTAGTCTTTTGTACATAACCTATAGCACATAACTTTAGAAATGGAAGCATTCACAAATTCCTGCCTTGGGCATCTGTGGAGTCATATATGTTTATAACTACAGTTGTGCTTACATCTGTATCATCTGTTTCCATCTGAGTCTACTTATCGTAGATCTATCCATCCATCATTCATCTTTCCATCTATTATCTATTATCTATCATCTATGTATCCATCATCTATCTACCCATCTATCCATCATCTTTGTTTTTTCTTTTGAAGATTTTATTTATTTATTTGTCAGAGAGAGAGAGCACAAGCAAGGGAGCAGCAGAGGGAGAGGGAGAAGCAGGCTCCCCATTGAATAGGGATCTTGACATGGAACTTGATCCCAGGACCCTGAGATCATGACCTGAGCTGAAAGCAGATGCTTAACTGACTGAGCCACCCATGTCCCCCTATCTATCATCTTTCCATCCATCATCTATCTATCCATCTATCTTTTTATCTATGTGTAATCTACCTATCTATGTATCTAGCTGGAAAGAGACAGCCAGAGCTGGACGATACATGCATACATCCTGTACATGTGTCATATCAAACAAGGTCTCAAGTTCTGTTGAAGTTGGTAAATTAACAAAAGAAGATGAAATCTTCTCAAATTATACTAGAGCCCTGGGTAGAGGCCCCTAGTGGAAACTTGGCTAGTTTGAACAGTGCCAAATTTCAACATCTTTAGTTTGTTTAATTTCTGAAAGAATCTGATTCTGCCAAATATGTTGTATGACTTTACCAACAATCTCCGAGTTCCAGTTTCCTGAAAATCAATTTCACAGTGAAAAACAGTGAGATAATATAAAAAACAAAAACAAATAGCTGAAAAAGCTACCTGGTTCATGACACCCAGTTGTTTAATAATATATTTATTTCTGACTTTGCTTCGTTTGGGGCTTCACCTGACTAGGCTCTCCTGTTTGTAGGATGTGCTCTTTGTGAGGATTTCTCCAGCTTGGGGGAGCTTGAGTCTTCTGGAACAGGGTGAAGCCCTAGTGCTGAGCTTCATAGAATCTGTGTGCTACCCATCAGACCCGCCAGCACCACCTTCAGGTCTACTTTCCACCAAGAAGAGTCCTTGAATAATAGTGAAAGGGAATAGAAGGGAAGGGAGAAGAAATGGGTAGGAAATATCAGAAAGGGAGACAGAACATAAAGACTCCTAACTCTGGGAAATGAACTAGGAGTGGTGGAAGGGGAGGAGGGCGGGGTTGGGGGAGAATGGGTGACGGGCACTGAGGGGGGCACTTGACAGGATGAGCACTGGGTGTTATTCTGTATGTTGGCAAATTGAACACAAATAAAAAATAAGTTTATTATTAAAAAAAAAAGAAGAGTCCTTGAAAGTATTTGTTGTCTGAATTTTCTAGCATGTTGATCAGGCTCTCTCTCTCTCCACCTTCACTTTCATTCAGTAATTTGAAGATTGGGGGGATATTTATTTATTTATCTATTTATCTCTCCCCACACACATAGAAAAATAGACAGATAGATCTACCTACCTCTATGTAATGTCTATTGACAAGTAATTGATTATGTGAGGCCCTAAGTCTTTCCACTTCCAGTCATCTCGTTTTCTTGTTTCTACATCTTTCTTCCTCGGATTCACCAAGACTCAGTGTGTCTCAGATAATTTGTCAGGGACACAGGATCTCCCCCTTTGCCACTTGATGAATGAGCTATATCTGAATTACTTTAAGACCATTAGTTTAAAAAAGAAGAAAAGAAAAATACTTTGATCAAATTAAAATTTAAGAAATGTGTATCTTATACATTGATGCAATATCTAATTTTTTTTACTATATGTTTTCTCCCATAGGAAAAAAATATTCAAAGACTAAATTCAGAAAAGCCCATTTAAATGAGATTGTCATGGCTTGGCATACCATAAATACCATTTTTATCCATTGGTATTGTTTTAGATTTGCTGCATAATTTTGAAACACTAAAGATAATTGAGAAAACTGCAGAACCCTTCATTGTTATTGCTATTGTTTTCGACATCTCTAATATACCAAAGTGACTATGTAAAATTATGTAAAGTATAAAGTATATCAATATAGGAGATGGTGATAAATCTAACGTCCACGCAACAACAAAGTGGTGCCTGCGCCTGGCATGTGCTCCTTCCCCCGTCCCTCTCCCACACCATCTCTAGGTGTTCTCTGCCCCGACTGATGTGATTACCCCCTTGGGTTTTTCTTTTCCCTTCTGTAAAGCAGCTTTATCACTAAGCTATGGATTCTGCTGCAACGTGCTCTCTCACTGGTACACGATGGCATTGTCACTCCAACCATATTGATCATAAAATGTCATTTCAATCATTTCCCATCTCCAAAAATCACTTGCATGGACAGAAAGTTGTCTCATAGAAGAATTTGTGTTCCCATCGCCTCAGAGTCTGAGGCAAGCTGCCATGGGCTGTCTTTTGCTATTTTATGGTGGTAAAGGTACCAGAAACAGCAATTTCTTAAGGTAGTGGCTCTGGCTAGAACTCCAGGTATGGCCTGGTGATAGCGAAGGTAGTGCTGTCAAAACTGTACAGGGCATTTTCAAATAGACGTGGGGCACAAGAACTTTCCAGAAGCCACCACACAATGCCCTCAGAGAAGCCGGCTCTAACCCATCAGTGTCATATTTGTGATGCAGGCACAAAGAAACTTCTATTGCCATTTACTTTTTCTGAACCATAACAAGGGGCCGCTGGCGCGTTGCTATGGACTCCTTTCAATAGACCTTCATTGTCCTTCTTTGATAGGAGGAACGGATGAATTAGATGCCTCCAATTCTAACATTTACTGGAAAAGATGAATTATATTTATTCTACAACAAGTAATAATGGATAACCCATGTACAATAAAAAAAAAATCCAAGCAGGATAGCGAGTGGTTGAGATTTGCTATCTTTCAATATACCTCTTAAGTGGTAATAGGATAACCCCTTAACATGTTGGGAACCCATCAAGCTGCCCCTCAGACTTGACCCTGGGTGAAACAGGAAAGTCAGCTCTGCTCACAGCAATTCAACTTCTGTGCCAGCCAATAATGAAGTGACCTGAAATAATATAAAACCCTTGGCTGCCGTTTGATGATTTTTGTCTGGGATAAGAGCAGAGATCCTGATTCGGACTCACAGTTCATTTCATTTTTCACTCCTGATGAGATCTCAGCTGTTATCTGATAAAATTGAACAACTATTACGAGGCTCTGCTGAGTAAAGCCCCTTGACTGCTCTTAACAGAAATCCTATACACTCCACTTTGTCAGCAGTTTTGAATCTATCGTCGTAACAAGATGATAGGAATAATCTTACCAACTGAGATTGACAGTTCATTTCAGAAATCAATATTTACAATTTACTTCTTTCAAAGTTCATTCGAGAGAAGATTCCATATTATCCCTCTCCAAATAAGCTGATCATATCTCAGCCGTCCCTGGAATGAGTTTTCCCAAAATGTGAATTTTTGGTAAAAATCAATGTCGGCATTGTGCACTTTAATCTCGCCTATGATGACAGTAAATCTTTATCTTTTTATGGGTAAACGCCAGTGGCTGCTGACACCATTTCCTCTCAGAACAAAGCTTGGTCCATGTGGACTGTGGTAGATACATGAGCTCTAATGTGGCTGGACATGTTTCACCGGGGTCATTAATCAGAGGCACTGACACCCACCTCCCGCCAGCAGGCTGCTGCCCGCCGCCCCACACGCCGAGCAGGCTGGGGGCTTGGGCCCCGCGCGTGATCCTGCACGGCATGCAGGCGTCGTGTGGCTCCGTGCGCATGCAGGTGCATCTGCAATTCATGTGGAAACACAACGAGGTGCATTTGCACACGTGTCCAATGCACTTGGATA
The DNA here is from genome assembly GCF_048164855.1 of Canis lupus baileyi. Lineage (NCBI taxonomy): Eukaryota > Metazoa > Chordata > Mammalia > Carnivora > Canidae > Canis > Canis lupus. The sequence continues at coordinate 3,003,069 of NC_132838.1, forward strand.
CGTAGTCATTTCTAATATATTGCAAATCTTACAGCCACTCTGCGGGCACCCTGGGCAGGTCACATAAGCCATTACCACCTGTGATTTAATGAAACCCAGGAATGCGAGCGATGAAACACAATCATTCTATCTACAAATGTTCATCCGTGGGTACTACTTTTGTTTGTTAAACAAAATAGCTGCCACAATGAGTTAAAATAAGTAGAGGCGTCGTCGCAAGAAACTGAAATATGATGCTGCCGCTGTGAGGGCTAATGTCATTGTTCCATCTAAATGGCTATAAACTGGATAAATTAATGAATTCAGGTTCTGTGGAACCAGTCCTCTTAGACAAGATGAAACAGCAAACACAAAGAAAGGTAACACACTCACACTAATTTATGAGATCCAGTTCAGCCAGGGAATGAGGGATAAGACAATAATGACTAGGGCAATTTCAAGAAGGAGAGAATGAGTTTCCCTTAAATTTGGTGAGTGGTAAATACTGTAGCTTCACAGAGGGACAGGAAAGTACCTGTATTAGGTTTAGACTGATTTATATTTCCTAAAGAGTTTGGGAGATTGAGTCCAAGAGTTAAAGCACTAAGTCTAGAGCCCTTTATAAAATTCGTGCATTTTTACTGGATTCAGGAGATTCGAAGTGATTTTTTTTTAATGTGAAGCAGGAAGCAATAAACACATATCACATATAAACATGTGATATACACGTAGACATTCTGAGTGATAAATTAAAATCTTAATTGAATTTTAAACAGAGATCACTAATGTTTTCTATCTACATTAATTGCGTTAATGTAATAAATTAATTGCTTATGAACATATCCGCAGCTGCTTAGGTATGAAAAAATAGGATTTTCTTTTTACTCAATAAGCAATATGATAAAAGTCATAAAAACATTTTTATTTTGATACAATCCTCAGTGAGCTCATGAGACATCACCTTTGACAACATTTACAAGAAAAATAACCACTGCCAAATGTGTCTGTTAGAGTCCCAGCTAAATCAGATCTAACATTTTTAACAATTATTCCCAATATATGGATAAAGGTTATATTAAACATCATAAAAACATTAGAGTATAGATTTAAATATGCTATGTCTTTTCATAGTTGTGTTTTATGGTAATTATTGGTTGGATCCCATCTCCAGTCAAACCGAGACCCACCACAAGACACTAAGCAAACCAGCAATTTGCATGTTCCAAACAGTGTTGGGATTTACCGGTACATGGAGCCCTTGCAATATTCTGTCTCCTGAAATGTTGCATGCCATATTTTTAAAAAATATATTTTTAAAATATATTTTTTAAAAAATTGATTCCCTGAGTGGGGGGAAAATGAGCTTTTTTTTTTTTCCCAACCAGGAGAAGCATGTCGTCCTAAAACATTCTACCTATCTATGTGTCTGCTGAGAAAAGAGAGTGAAATTCAGCCAATCTGAGAATTGAAATCCATTTGGTTTCTGCAATCTTCCTAACTTCTTCTTCTGGAAGGTTATGTTTCTAATTGAAGCCTACTGTAGAGAAGCATGTGTCTAATTTATAGATCAAAGCTTATCATTTTCTAAACTTATCTATTCTTATAGGTTGTTACTAATTGCTTAGAAATAAGCACAACTCCTTGTGCAGACATTTAATTTAATCAGAATTTAACCACTAATTTTTATTCCTTTTTAAATTTACAAATGATAATAAAACATAGCCCCCCTCTCTCCCTCCCCCACCCCTCCCTCCCTCCCTCCCTCTCTCTCACTCTCTCTCTCTCTCTCAATCTCTGCCCCCCTCTTCCTCCCTCCCTCTTGTTCATTTGGTGTCCAACCAGTGAATCTGAATCTTTCTGCCCAAGCTTTTAAGAGGGTAAAGACAGAAGCTGTCTTGAGTAAGATGTGGGTAGAGAAATGACAGTATATCTTCTGCAATGAGTTGTTGAAATGTCACTCTGCACATAATCTTTCTTCAAAATAGTCCTGGATAATGTATCATGGCTTGGCTCACTTTAAATGGTATTAAATAATGTCAGGCAATGAAAAGGTAGATTAATGAGTAAAGCAGATAGTCCACGATATTGTGTATTTCAGTGTAGTTGACAGACCCCGGGAGCCCTGTAAGGACCAGCACTGCCTTGACCCAGGCTGTAAGTTCCTCCACTCACCCATCCTCAGCCTGGAAATCATAGATGCTTGTGCTCACAGCAGCCACTATCCTAATGGAGTAAGTTTCCAAGAGAACCCATGAAGTCCTCATAGAGAATGAGGTACTGTTTTATGTAAATACAAACATTCCTCAAAATCAAAAAAGCGTTCCATGTCACTGCAAATTTTAATTTGTTATAAGTGTAATATTTTCATATACTTGTTTAAACCAGGTACATACACTTGAAGGAAACATCAAGAATGATACCCTGTTTGAATCACTTAATTCATAGATAATGATGAAAATTGTAAGCCACCTTGAAGAAAAATTACATGGATTCTTAGTTAAATTGAAAAATACATGGGGGCACCTGGGTGGCTGTGTTGATGAAGTGTCTGCCTTCGGCTCAGGTCATGATCTCAGGGTCCTGGGATCAAGCCCCGCAACCAGCTCCCTGCTCAGTGGAGAGTCTGCTTCTCCTGCTCCCTCTGCTGTTTCTCCCTCTGTGTTCTCTGTCTCTCTTTCTCTCATCAAATAAATAAATAAAATCTAAAAACAGAAAACAAAACAAAACAACAACAAAAAAAACCCCATGTATTTCCAAATACCTGGGTTGTGCACTATTTTATTAGTATTTCAATTAAAATATTAAAACATGAACTATCATTTCTCCATGCATAAATTCATTCTTCACATTAATAAGATGGATTTTGAAATAGTTTAACTAGTGTTCAAAAAATCTCTCTCATGCAAATTAGCAGAGAGGCATGATCAAAATCCGATGGCAGGCTAACAACCCAAAAATCTCAAGATTACTGTTATCAAACCTGCCCCCTGTTACATGAGGAAATTAGAGGTATAACTGAGATAATGAGCAAATATGTTCATTAATCAGAAGAAAGGGATCCCTGGGTGGCGCAGCGGTTTGGCACCTGCCTTTGGTCCAGGGCGCGATACTGGAGACCCGGAATCGAATCCCACATCGGGCTCCTGGTGCATGGAGCCTGCTTCTCCCTCTGCCTGTGTCTCTGCCTCTCTCTCTCTCTCTCTCTCTGTGACTATCATAAATAAATAAAAATTTTTTAAAAAAGAGATGAATCAGAAGAAAAATGGTAATGAGATTAAGTCCAGAACTCAAATGCATGTGACCTCTGCAGGCTCATAAGCTCATTCACCTCCCCATTAAATCACTGGAACTCAATTCCATGGAAGCAGGAATCTTGGTGTCTTATCCACGATGGTATCCTTCATGTTTAGAGACAGGCTTCATAAGGGGAGTGCTTAGCAAATATTTACTGATAAACCAATGAATAAATGAATTCTAGAATTCAACACTCATAATTTTCACTTGCTTTACCATCACGTAAGTCATGGATCTATTGAGTATTTGGGTGGCATTATAAGTGGCAATGTGATATACTTAAACAACCACGGGCAGCTCACAACAGGACTTCCACGTACTTCGCCCCACTCTCCTCCCAGTTGGCTGATCAGAGGGGTTGTGTGGCCCAGCAGCCACGGTGTCCCTGTAGTCTCCCCATTCCCCCTTATTCGTCACATGGGAGGGAATCATATTTAAAAGTAGATGAAAACAGTCACATTTTAAGAACTATCTTTTTCAGTAAAAGCAAAGGATATGGAATGGCTTCCAGTAATGAGAGCAAACTCCTGGGATTGTGGTCACAGAAAGACCAGGTCTGCAGGAGGCAGGTAACAGGAAGAGTACAGCTGTGGTGAGACGAGAGGATCTCAGGAGAAGGAAAACCTCTTCTATGGAATTTATAAATCATAGAAGTGGTTTCAAGAATGAGACCCCAAAAATACGGAATCTGATTCAATTGTTCAAAATAGTTAATGGTGTCTTGTATGAGTAAATTCTTGATTGGCTGAGATCGAAGGTTTACTATCATTCCTGACCAGAGTCAAATTATTTACCATTGAAGGATGAATTTAGGGATCATGCTATATGATTTTTCCACACATACCTGGATCTGTATGGGTACATTATATGATCAAAGACAAATAATGATTAGTATCTTCTGTAAGGTACAAGCTTGGGCTTCCTGACAGTGTGGTGGCTAGGCATCTGGGTCAGGTGTCCCAGGACAACCAGGCTGAGCCCTATCACCATGTTGACTGGCCTCTGAGAAGAAAGATACTTGAAACCACTTGATTTAATATATCTACAAAGCATGACTCTCTTAATTCATGTGGACTTAGAAGGCACGTTTTACCAAGTTTAGAGCGTCATAAGAAAATGCTTCCCCAAATGTAATTTTTTTAAAAATTACAATATATCTGGGAGATTTTTATCTAGCCCATGTGACCACTTTTTAAGGCTTTTCAAATTATGTCTTTACATCCCTGAGTCCTCAGTTTACTGAAGTGTTCCCCAAAGGAGTTGGCAAATCTCTGACAGTTTACGGTCTAAACAGGAATTACAACTTGGAAATTGAAACGAAGTAAATCCCACCCATGTTTTTCTTTTTTTAATTTAAATAATCTCTACATTCAACATGGGGCTTGAACTCACAACCCTGAGAGCATACTTTCTTCCAAACAAGCCAGACAAGCACCCCCAAGTCCCATCCATGCTAACACAAATAAGCATATCATCTCAGGAACAAATTGCCTAAAAAGGAACAAATTTGCCTAATGTTAAATCAGTTTTTAGTATTACAACCAGTGTTTTTATACTTTGCTTTATTGTATTGTTTATTTTTAAATTACCAAGCCAAGACCGGATTGGGCAGTGGGAAAAACCTCAGAGTGAGAATTTATTTCTAGCCCCAGATCCCTTCTTTCCAGCCATAGGCTGATCTAAGCCCTACTCCCATTTCATCTTTGTGTCTTCATCTGTAAAATTAGAAGCTAGATTAAGTGACCTCAGATAGCTCCTCTAGGTCCAGCTTGTTATGATAGATCAGTGAGATGACACGCCCATCTTGACTCCTATCATTTGGGGGGTAAAGACTCCAGTGCAGATGTGTATTCATGAATCACTTACAGCACCAACATCCACAACCTCGCAATAGCTACCTTTGGATTTATGTATGCTGTATTTCTTACACTAGCTTATTTAGCTGACTTTATTTGGAATTTGTTGACATTTACCATTTACAGTGTCAACAAATTTACATCGGAACCTGTCACACATCGCCTGCATGAGAGGAGGGACATACTGTGTTGATTATAGCTCATCCTGAGAGTGAAAACACATATCATTGCAGACCATCTCCAGTTAGTATACAAGATGATAATGTCCTCAGCTGTTTTTTTCAATCAAAAGAATTCTTTTTGTAAGAATCTCTCTAGAATCAAGCCAAAAAGTGTTCTGAGAAAACAGCTCCAACAAATTGGTATCTCAATGACACCTGCTGGAAGCTCAGCGGGAAAAGAAATAGTGTGTGTGTCAGTGGGCAGGCAAAGTGAGGTAAAGCTTATGTGAAATTAGAGTCTGAACCCTCTCCTAGTAAAAACAAATGTATTTTAAAACCATGATGTAAACCACGTACTAAAGAGTTTTCACGATTCTGTGACACAATTAAAAAATGGAGGCCAATGTTTTTTTTTAAAAAAAGATAAGTTTTAGGGCAGCCCGGGGGGGCTCAACAGTTTAGCACTTCCCCCCAGGGTGTAATCCTGAAGACCCGGGATCGAGTCCCACGTCGGGCTCCCTGCTTGGAGCCTGCTTCTCCCTCTGCCTGTGTCGCTGCCTCTCTCTCTCTCTCTCTCTCTCTCTCTTTCTCTCTCTGTGTGTCTCTCATGAATAAATAAATAAAATCTTTAAAAAAAATTTTTAAGGTAAAAAAACAATGTACAAAATGAGAGAAGAAGGCATCCTATCTAACTCTAAAAATTATAGTAAGAACACATTTGATGATCAGGGATGAAAATTTTACACAATGATAATTTTAATGTGAATGATCAAGTAAGGTGCAATTACTAAGACACCCTCCCTATCAGGTATCATGCATGTGACTATTTTTCAGGGGCGATTCTGAATCCAAGCATTCACAAAAGAAGCCTTCTGAACTTGCATTGTCTCAATTTTATCGTAGAGAGGTCAGATTGGGTTGTGAGAGCAGAAAGGAAATATACATTCCATTGCCAGCAGGGTCCTGAGTACAATGAAGCAGAAAACAAACTGGTAAAGGTCAAGCCTGCCATTCACTAAATGTCCAAAAGGGAAATTTTGATTTTTTTAAAATAAAAGGTAATTTGATCCATCACGGCTGAATGTTACATTAGAAGATGCCCCACTTTGCCCTGATGTAAACACAATAGTGCTTCAAGGAACAATGTTTGAGAAAACCCTCGGGTCTTGGTGAATATATTGATTTCATCTGAGTTAATAAACGTGTAACAATGAAGCCCGCTAATCAGGGACCCTTGGCAGAAATACCACCCTATCCTCCTGAGAAATGTGCGATTTCTTTATTCATATTCACAGACCCCAACACAGCCTCAACAAAAGAACTTTTCAAGTTCTTGAGGGACTGCCAGTCATGATTCCGGTTTAGTTGGAGACAAGAGAAGATTGTTGATTAGTTTATGAAGGCTAAAAAAATAAAATAAAATAGAAGGCACAGTTTCAGGAGATCCCAGCAGACCTATTAAATAAACCAACAAAACAAACCAAAACAAACAAAATCTACTGCTTAACCAAGTGCTGATTCTGTTTTTAGAGCTGAGTTCTTATGCAAACTTTTCCTTCTGTGTGGTTCATTTGTGCCTCAGAATGCTATACTTTAGTTAGCAGTCAGGGTGCCCTTCTGCACTCCAAAACAACCAGTGAATACCCACCTCTCTCTCCATGTAAACCACCAAACGGTCCAATGGAGAAAACCTGCATATCAACCACTTTTAAAACCGAGAGACGTACTGCACCTGTTACTCCCCAGGGAGCCAGGGACTCAGGTCCAAACTCCACTGACTGATGGTTTGGCCTGGCAGGTAAGTTAGATGATTCTGGTTTCAGCTTTTTCACTTGGGCTGTCTTCTTCCAAGGCAACACCCACTTCTTAACGTTTTATGAATCAACCAACTTCACTGAATTTCATATTCTAATTCAAAAAATCACCCTATTTCGAAGAGTCACTGTTTCCATGTGGAATCAGATTTAAATTTATTTGCATTCTGTAACCTAAAATAGAATTTTAACACCTGTTCTAACCTTATATAATTATATTCTAGTTTTCTTCCATGCAAGTGACCATTAGGTCTGTGCCTCGTGACACCATGGTGCATTGATGCCTGCAGGATGGCTCAGGGCCTGCTGAGCAAGGTCCTTAATCAGATAGAAAATAAAAACTTATGAAATCAGCACATAATAATGACCCAATACTCTGAAATATGTATCTATTCTTAGATAGTATTATTCTTTTTCATGTTTTTTTTTTTATCTTGTTATAAAACAGCATGAGAACTTGTGGGCTATAAAGACAATATGCCATTGTGTTGCTGGACACACTATCTCTCATCCATCAAGCATTCCAGTCTGAGACTTTTTTGATATACTACGTTTTTTCCCCTTCTGAATCCTGGAAGTTATCAACCTTAATCTATAGATATTTTACTCAATTTTAACTTTCTCCCATTCTGACCCTAATTTTTAAAAATCTTTTTAGAAGACCAGCCATCTTAGAGGAAACATTGATTTCTGGTGTAATCTCTTTTTCATTGTTCAGGGTCCATCTCCTCTCCTTTATGTCCTTTGGTTTAGAGCTGATTTGTTGTCACTCTGTCTCTTGCCGAGGACACCCTGCTAGCTATGTGATGCACGGTAGTGAGAGTTGTTTACTTCCACGTGTAAATAATGATTACAGAGTCTTAACCTATACGCATAAATCATCCCCCAGCAAACAAGGAAAGAAAACAACAAAAAGAAACAGGCCGAGAAAGGTAATTTAGCGGGTATTTTTTTGTAAATCATTGAAAAGTTTCAGTTTACAACTGCCTTCCTTATTTGTCATGCCCATGGCATAAAATTCACCAATCACAGGTGTATTCCTTCACTTTCCCATTTTTTTTTTATTCTTAGGTGGTGGTTGTTGGGGCCATGATGCTCAGGTGTCTCTTGATATTCAGGAAATAGCCTTGAAATAGCCAGTCTTCCAGGGGATTGACTTTCCAAGGACACTGCCAACATGGGAGAGTTGGAGCTTGATGCGATCAGACATGAATTAGATGTCTGCAGCAGATACAGGAGAGTGGAAAATTAGTGCGATCTCCAGCAATTTCCCTACACTCTCTCAGCCTCGGCTTAATTATCTCTAAAGTCAGGGTGAGAGTACCTACTCACTGGGCTTCTGGAGGATAATCAGAGGTGGTCCCAAAGCTTTCAAGGAAGCACTCAGCAGATACTCTAGTGTTACTACTTGGACTAAAATTACCTTGAATGCACCATCTTACAAATTATCCTACATTCAGGAGAACCAGAGGCAGAATAAAACATATTTCTTCCATTGTCCATCCTTCATCCATAGAACCACAGATTAAGAATAGAGGCTTCCCCCTTTCCCATTCCCCATCAGACAGTAGTGGTTAGCACTGGGAAGGTGAGAGAACACGGAGGCAAGCTGTTGTTTCTTCTGATGGCAGACTTGCATGATCCCCACTGAATGTACAACTACTTATTCAATGAGAAAGAAAAAAAAAAAAGTGGCCCAAAGCACAGCAGAAAGCACAAAGCACTATTACAGAGAACAGTCTCTTACTAATTTATCTAGTTCCATTCATTCATTTGTCAGTCAATATTAAATGGCTAGAGATTTCTGAGTAGAATAAAAAGGGAAAACATCCATTCATTTTTTGTTCTGTGCAATAAAAGTAAAGCAGGAAAGATGTAATAGGTCACACATGTGCAATTTGGGGGAGAGGATGCTTAGGAGAATTGGAAAGAATAAATAAATAATTTCTAAGTTGAAGGGAATGGAAGCAGAGAGCATTTCACACGTGGTCCCTGGAATTCCCAGTCTTTCCAGGCAGTGTGCTTCAGGGATACTCTTGTTTGCTACAGATTTTCCCCCATTTATTTTCTTCTCTTTTCAGGATATCACTGAAGGGATCACAGCAGGAAATTACTTGTGCTTGTCAGTTGATTGTGTAGTGAGGAGGCCGGTAGGGCTGGGAGCTGAAGATCTCTATCCAGTGGCGAACAGATTGAAAGCCAGTGCAATGGAACAGAGCGCTAGCTCTCCGACCTCCTTCTTGACCTTGACCTCCAGACCTGCTGCCCTCCCAGTGAGGCTGAGATAAAGCTCACAAAGCACTTTGTCCTGATCCAACCTAGACTTGACCATCACACTCACTTCACCAGGACCCTGAAATGAATCAGCATTTCTAAGGACAGGCATGTGGACTGCTTGGATGCTCTTCTGCTTTTTGATTAGATGCTGCTTCTCTCTCCAGAGACCAGAAAAGCTTGCCTCAGAATAAAATAAAAGGTCAAGCAGCCTACCTTCTTCCTACCAAGTAAAAAATACAAAACACATTAAGCTGGTAGCTCTTTGCCACCTTGTCGGCAATCTTTGTGGTGGGTTCTGCTCTGACATATCCCTAATAACGTTGTTTCTTGGCCTTCGGTAAAAGTCAAGTGACCTTGATTCCTAAACATAGATTTTCAGGTTCTATAAGCTCCAAACTTAATATTTCGATCATAAAAGTTTTCTCTGTTGTAGTGCAAAAGCTTATTTGCTTTCTTCTTACATGTTGACCTAAATGGCCAGCATACTGTGAGTTATAGTCAGGTGTATGACCTGCATGAAAACAATACACTTGATTGCACATGTAAGACAATAACTAGCTATGTCATGACCCCAATGTCATTATGAGATATTTTGCATCCACATGTGATATCTGGACTGCTAATGAGTTGAAAATTCCTGAAAATTTAAGAAAAGTAAAATTGTTCTTTGAAGGCACAGCAGTAGGAAACTCCCAGGACTACACCATCATCTGAGTTCAGGATGACTCATGATGCTGTAGCCAGAGCAGCAAGAGGGGTAGATTCTCACCACTGGGTCCCCTGTTCTATCTCCGCTTGCATGGCACCCAACTCTCCAACCATCCATTCATGTTCCTCAATGCTCATTCACATTTCCTGCTCATCCCTGACTTTGTGGACCTGAAGTCATGTGGCTTTGCATTTCCACTAATGACATCTCACTCTTCATCTGTGTAACACATTCAGACACTCAAAGACAAAGACAACTTGGTTGACTCATCACAACGGTGAACCAGCTCATTGTCTCCCATGTATGCAGGAGCTCTTGGGGCTGGAGCCTGTTGTGACCAAAAGTGCAGGCAGAGGCCAAATACTGCAGGGCTAGCTTCTGGGGCTGTTCTCTCAGCGGGAGGCAAGCAGGAGGCTTTAGGATGTAATTTTAGTATGTTAGTCATATAGATGAATAAGTTATTCTTACAAACCTCATTGTACAGGGAAGTTTTTCCAGGGATTAGAAAGTAAATTGAAAAACTTTAAGCTTGCTTGCTAACTTATTCCTATTTCACTAATTAGTGGAAAAAAATTAAAAGTCAAGCTGAAAGCTTTCTAAATCTTTTAACTGCCAAAAGATTACATCACGATCACAATAATACCATGCACAAAATTATCCAATTAAAAGACAAAGATTTCCAGTAAGGATTAAAAACATTGATAATATGTGCCTGTATGCACAAAAATAAAACCGCAGATTCCTGAAAGATTGAATGTACATTCATGAAAAAATATATACCAGGCAAATAAATAAACTTTCAAATAAAAGAAATCAAGTATGGCTTTGGTAATATCAGTCAAAATGGGTTAATATAATGGGTAGTACTAGAAATGAATGAGTCATTTTGAGTAGTTGAAAGACAAAATACTAAAATTCATCTGAAGATGGAACATCTAAATTTGATGCACCCAACTTAAAAAAAGGTGACATGAATAGAGCAAAACCTACCACTATAATTCTAATGGACAATGTTATCAAACTGCTCTTAGCAACTAATAGATCAAACACAGCAAAATAACAGTAGTAATGATCATAATAAGTCAGAAAAAATAAGGCACAAACTACCTACACTTGAGATAGTGCCTACATCTAGGATATATTGTCCCCAACTATGGGAGCCTACACATTCTTTTTAGGCACAGATGGAATTCATATGAAAATTCTTCAAGTATCATGCTTTCCAGTAAATTTCAACAAGCTTTAGAGCAGTGGTAAAATACAGATGGATGGATAGATGACAATATAACTCCACACAGGACACTTGGAAATCACTTACCAAAAGAGAACAAAAAGGAACATGCTTATGAAAGTGAAAACTTATGTACATATATTCACACACACACACACACACACACAACAAACACACTAAAATGACTTACTGGTGAAAAAAGGAAATTAAAGTGCAAAATGGAAAGCATACAGTATTGCATGATAATTAAAATGCAACTTATCAAGATGTCGGAGTGGGGGGCTCAGTCTTCTGCCTTTGGCTAAGATCATGATCTCAGGGTCCTGGGATTGGGCTCCACATAGGGGTCCCAATTCAAGGGGGAATCTGCCCTTCCCCCCTGCCTGTGCTATCTCTCTCTCAAGTAAAAAAAATACATTCTTTTAAAAAAAGTAACATATCAGAACTTGTATTCAACATAAGACATTATAAAAAAAATTCTGCATAAACCCAAGGGAAGCAAGACTAAAACTGTAAGATGCAGAAGCTAGTGATTCAATAATTTATGCCAACAAAGAAATTTCTTCAAGATATATGATTTGCCAAAATTATACCATTATGCTAAAATTTCTCAAAAGAAAATAAAAAACATGTGTGGTTCTATAACCATTAAAGACATTGAGTTAGTAAATTCTTCCCATCAAGATCTCAGGATGAAATAGTTTTATAAGTTAGTTCCATCAGAGAGATAATACCAAGCTCACACATAATCTTTCAAAGAATATTAAATGAGGGATCATTCCAAAGTTCATTTTTAAGAAGCTACAGCTAAGAGTGCAAACAAAACCAAGTAAAGACTAATCAAGATCAAGAATAAAAGTGATCCCGTGGTTGCTCATTGTTTTAGTGCCCACCTTCAGCCTAGGGCGTGATCCTGGAGTCCCGGGAAAGAGTCCCACATCAGGCCCCCTGCATGGAGCCTGCTCTCCTTCTACCTATGTCTCTGCCTCTCTCTCTCTCTCTGCCTCTCTCTCTCTCTCTCTCATAAATAAATAAAATCTTTAAAAAATATATCAAGAATAAAAAAGCTAGGGGCACTCGGGTAGCTCATTTGGTTAAGCCTCCAACTCTTCATTTTGGCTCAGGTCATGATCTCAGGGTAATGAGATGGAGCTGCTCATTAGGCCTCACCTTCCTCAGGGAGTCTTCCTGGGATTCTTTCTCTCTTCTCTCTCTCTCTCTCTCTCTCTCTCTCTCTCTCATTCTCTCTCTGCCCCTGTCCTCTGTAACCTTACATGCTCTCTGTATCAAAATAAATAAATAAGAATAAAAAAGCTAAGTAACTCACTGGAAAAATGGCCAATTCTTTCTAAAAAAAATGAGGCAAAAAATCTAAGAAATATATTATAAAATCTAGTCTTGCATTATATTTAAAAGGTCATAATTATAAGGTTGAGTTTATTCCATAAATATCACGTTGGTTCAGTGTGACAAAATATATTAATGTCATTCACGAAATCAACAGAAAGCACTAGAAAAAAACTAAATAATCTCTACAATAATGTCAGAAATACAGAAAGAATTTCAATGAAACTTGTATTCATTCATGTTTTAAAAGAAATCTTAGCAACCTAGAAGTATTAGAAAAATTTTATAAACTGATAGAGGATTTTAAGGTTTGTAATCAATGAAAAAGCACTGCTAAAATTATTCACTCCAGAACTAGATATAAAAAATGAAGCCAACTATCAAGATTTTATTTGAAATTTATAGAAATTCCTTCCAATGCAATAAGATAAGAAAACAAATACAACTACAATAATTGAAAAATAAATGTTTGTGATTGCCTACTGTAAAATCAAAAGGTTCTATAGATAACTTATTAAAGTCTTTAAGGCAGCTTAATAATAATGGCAACATAACATTAACAGACAATGTTGATTGTATATCTTTATTGCAGAAGCAAATAGAAAATATAATTACTATTTACAATGACTGTAAAATAATAAGATAGCTGAGAATAAATGTAATAAAAGACTTGCAATAGTAACCCATATAGAAACCTATAAAATTTAATTAAGAAACTTTTAAAAAGACAAATAAAATAAGAGACATATAATAGGGTAAAAATACCAAGTGGATGGGGGCATGGATGCAATACGTGATGAGGATGAAGGAGGCATTGTGACGAACACCTGGTATTTATGGAAATATTGAATCACTATATTATCCACCTGAAACTAATAATACTGTATTTTAACTCACTGGAATTTACATAAATACTTAAAAAAAAGAACTCAGCTTTTCTCAGATTTATCAATGCAATTATCAGAATCAATGCAATTCAGATAAAAATTCTAGGTTTTGAGGATTGAAATCTGAGAAGCAAATTCTAAAATGTACATGTTAATAAAGGAATAAAAAATATTCATAATATTCATTTAAAAAAGAAAAGACATTGCAGAGCATCAGGAAAAGGACAGTCTAGTAAATAAAACATGAGGAGAAAATTAGTTCACCATATAGAAAAAAATGAAATCTGATTCCTACTTCACATCTGAAGCAAATATCAGTTCCAAATAGATTAAGTACTCAAATATGAAAGTTAAACTTTAAACCTTTCAGGTAATACCTTTAAGACCAAATTTTGGAAAGGAGTTTTGAATCAAGCCAAAATAAATGAAAATCATAAAGGGAAAAAGTTATACATTGCACTGAATGAAATTAAGAGCAGCAAGTGATGAGCAATGGGTAAATGAGAAAAGATAAGCCACAAACTACAGGGTATTTGTTATACAGAGAATAAAGAATTTGATTCCAGAAGCTATACAGAACTCTCACATATCTATAAGAAAACTTCTGAAAATTCAGCTAAAAATGGGCAGAAATGCAAATCAGCAGTTCACATAAGAGAAAACACAAATGGTTATAAAGCACATGAAAGGCGCACAATCTCTTTTATAAATTAAGAAATGGAAAAAAACCCATGAAATCACATTTCTTATTTCCTCCAAATCATCCATCTGATATTATCAAGAATCCACAAAAGCCAATCAAATACACACATTGCTGGTCAGAGTATAAATCACACCTCAACATTTGGGAAGTGATGCTCATTATCCACCAAACATAAAGTTAGTCCTGCCCTATGGCCTAGACATTCCTGTTTGACTTCAAACCCTGGGAAGGCCCAGCCATGTGTTCACCAGGAAACATGCCTGAAGCAGCACTCTTTGCAGTAGTAAAGACTGTAAATACAGAAAATGTCCAACTGTACAGTGGATAAACTAATTGAGTCTTGAGAATGCAATACCATACACACCAAACATCATGAAAATGACCGGATATTTACACACATTCACATGGATGATTCCCAAGTGTAACAATGAGCAAAAAAAGAAGGCCATGGGGGAAAAGACCTATATTTGATGCTATTTACCTAAAGGTTAAAAAGAATAAAGCCATTTTTGAGGAAAAAACCATAAAGATATTACAAAATACTGTAACGAGAAATTCTGGATGATGGTTTTCGCAAGGACTATGGAGGGAAATGGAAGAATTTTCAGAGGCCAGTGCGATGCTCTGTTTCTGGGCTTGGTGCTCATAACATGAGTCAGTACCGATCCACTAAACTCATTCATGTTATTTTGAAAAGCTAATGAATCCAGGTGAGAATTTCTCTCCTTTTCTGTTTGACTTGTATTATCTGAGTTTTTCCCATCTTAATAACTTGCTCCATCCCATAGGCAGAAATGTTGAAGTTATTCTTAAAGCACCCCCCCACCTCCGACTACCTCATCCAATTAATCACCAAATCCTATTGAGTCGGTCTGCTGAATGTTTCTGAATTCTGACCACAGAGTACAGGTCAGCCCCACTCGCTCATCAGAGGCATCACCTGGGCTCAGGCCACAGCACTACCTTCCACCTCCCAGCTTCTGTATGATGAACCCAACATGTAGCAGCCAAAGAAATCTTCCTGATTTACCTCTACCTGCCCTAAGCCATCCAGGAGCTTCCCTTTGCTGCAAGGATACTATCCAATAGTTACCTTGTCAGGGAGACTCAATGTAAGTGGACTTACGTATCTTTAATGCCTCCTAGCCTGGCTTTCTCCTGTCTTTTAAAATATTTTACTTTAATTCAATTTGCCAACATATAGTATAACACCCGGTGTTCATTCCATCAAAGGGTCCTAAGGCCCAAGGACAGCCCATCACCCAGTTACCCCATCCCTCCACCCTCCCACATTTACCACATGGGTCTTTATTCAGTTCTTTAAAAGGGCCTGAAATTTTTCAGTCTTATATCCTTTGTAATGGCTCTCTCCATCACTTTGCCTCACTAATCCACACTCATTATTCAGGTCTCAGATTAAACATCACTTCTTCAGGGAAGCCCTTTCTTAATCTGCAGTGTAATTTAGATTAACCTGATATAATGTCTTTATAGATCCTATCCTTGTTCCTAGGAACCTTCTTGACAATTGTAATTACCCATTAGATTGTATTTCCCATTAGACTCTAACCTCATATCTTACCTGGGCTAGTGCAATAATCTCCCCAATGTAATCCCTGCTCCATGATTGTCTCCCTCCTTCCCATTCAGCACACAACCAGTGTTCCCAATAAGGATGGTAAAGTAAAACTCTCTACATCTGGGTGGCTTTACTCTTCCACTTAAGGAAAAATCCAAAGTCCATACATTGCCTAAAAACTTCATTGTTACTGCTTATTTTTCATTGTTTCGCCAAGCCTGCCTTTATCACCAAATTCATGCCAAACAGATTCCCTTCCAGCTCCTTACAATGCATATCCTGACCTCAGATGTGGGACAACCATTCACATTTCAATGCTGCCTTTGGGTATCTGCATGAAGAGAGCTAACTTGGTCACCACTCTTTATTCGTATTACTTATTTATTGAATGGCAATTGTTCAATCTGTCTGATCTTACTGAACTACAAGCTCCTTAAGGCCCAAAACCATGCCTGTTTGGGTCACTCCTGTGTCTACAGCCCCTGACAAACACCAAGTACACAATGGTCGGTGGTACTTTTTAATGAATGTGAATCAAAGAAACAGAAAGGGTGCACATGCAGTGATATCAAAGAAATTATATTTGGCTCAGTTGACACTTGTAAGTAAAGTAAGGATTGGAAGAAAAATTTTGAGGCCAAAAGACTTGGCAGAACCAGGTAAAGAGTATGAATTGACATATATTCTTCCTACTTCTTTGGCAGTTTGAACTGGAGGTAGAATTTCTGTTAAATGCATCTCTCAGGTTTTGCATTCACAGATGAGAGATAGAAAGGTCTAGAAGTCGGGTACCGGCTTGGAGGCCATTGTAAATGTTGCCATGTGAGCTGGTGAGAGCCCCAGTTGATTCAATTAGATTGGAAATGTAAAAGAAAGAAGGATGAACAAACAAGACGCAATGAATGAGTATGGTAACTGGAGGGATATGGGTGAAGGTAAAAGGGGGAATCAAACACAGC
The DNA here is from genome assembly GCF_048164855.1 of Canis lupus baileyi. Classification (NCBI taxonomy): domain Eukaryota; kingdom Metazoa; phylum Chordata; class Mammalia; order Carnivora; family Canidae; genus Canis; species Canis lupus. The sequence goes on from NC_132838.1 coordinate 3,019,865, forward strand.
TTCCTGTACTTGAGCCCAGCTAAAGAAGGGAAACACATTAATCCATGAATCAAAGGCGAAGCTGGTTTGGAGTAAGAAAGGTTGAGTTTCTTTATAGATATATTGAATATATACTGAATATATTGATGTGGGATATGTCAACAGGCTATGGGGTAAGGGAAGTTCCAGCATGCTGGCTACCTTTAAAAATATCGATTGTCCCAGATCCCAGAATATATAAATAAATAAATAAATAAATAAATAAATAAATAAATAAATAAATTTAAATGTATGCATTATCTATATAATTTATATAGATAAATAATATATACTATAATTTAAATGTAGATTTTTAAAGATTTCATTTAATTGAGAAAGAGAGTAAGAGAGAGTACAAGCAGGGGAGAGGCAAAGGGAGAAGTAGAATCCCCGTGGAGCAGAGAGCCTGATATGGGCTCAATCCCAGAATTTGGAGATCATGACCTGAGCTGAAGGAAGATGTGTAACCTACTGAGCCACCCAGGTACTCCTTCAATGTAGATTGTTCTTTTGTAAAACAATTTTTTTCAATAGGTTCTTTTGCAGAACAAAATTTTTTTCGACTCTTTAAAATTTTATTAAGTCCAGTTAATCCACTTTTCCTTAATGGATTATGCCTTTGGTTTAGCCATAGAGTGTGAAGATTTTTTTCCTATCTTTTTTTCTGAAAAAGTTCAGTAGTTTTATGCTTTACATTTAAATACATAACTCATGTTGAGTTAATTTTTGTATGCTGTATAAGACTTAGGGTGAGATTCATTTTCTGCACCTTTATCAGAAATCAGTTGGGCATATTTGTGAGCTTCTATTTCTTTGATCTTTATTCCGTTAAATCTATACTTGGGTCTATTTCTTTGCAGATATACTACAGTCTTGATTATGTGACTATATAATAAGTCTCGAAACTGGGTATATGGATTCTCTTACCTTATTCTTTTTTTAAAAGTTATTTTAACTATTCTAGTTTTTCTGCCTTTCCATGTAAATTTTAGAATGATCTTGTCTATATCTACAAATTTCCTGTTGGAATTTTAGTAGGAAATCTAGGACACCTGTGTATCATTTTGGAAAGTATTGACATGTCTTTGGTTTTGACCACACAAATCATACAGATGCCTTGTTGAATTTATACCTCAATATTTCTCTTTTTTATTGATGTGAATGTTATTTTATTTGTGATTTTTATGCCTATATATTCATTGCTATATGTAGAAACACGATAGATTTTTGTATTTTTTTTGTACCCTGCAATCTTGCAGAACTCACATTTTAGTTCTAAAAGTTTTTGAAGGCTCCCAAAATTTTCTAAATAAACAGTTGTAGCACCTGAAAATGAGGGCCATCTTCTTGATGTTTTCCCTGATTAGTATCCCTTTTCTTACCTTATTGCAATGGTTATTAGCACTTCTAGCACTGTGTTGAATAACTACGGTGAGAGATAATATTCTTGCCTTGTTCCCCATTGTAGAGTAACACAGTACCTCCTGTACCCATAGTAGCTACAGACTTTTTGTACCAAATGATTAAGCTGTTCTTCTACTCTTATTGTCCTGAGAGTTTTGAACTCTCAATTTCAACAAATAGATGTTGAATTTTGTCAAAAATTTTTGTGCATCAGTTAATATGATTTTACTTGTAAATTTGAGTGATGCATGCACAGGTAATAGAAAATTAAAGAAAACTAATATTTAAAAAACACCATTAAATATTATTTTATAACCTTTTTAAACATGCAATATATTGGGATCATTTTCACAGGCCAATCCATAGATTTCTACAAATGATTTTTAATGGTTACATAATCGTTTGTCATAATTATAGTAAAAACATCCTACTTAGATATTTAGATGATTCTGAGTTTTTACTTTATTTAAATAATTCCTTGAACCACTATATATAACATATATGATATAATATAATGATTTCTCTAATTATGTCCCTAAGATAAATTACTAGAAATAGAATTCTTCTGGGAAATCATTCACATTTTTTATAATCTACAGTATTCCTTAACATACTTGCATAGCTTTCGTTAACAAGTCACTGTGTTATTAGTGAACTAATCAGTGTATTCCTTTAGTGAATATCAAATTATTTTGATGATCAAATTATGGAATGGTGGAATATCAGATTATTTCAGTGATCATGGAAATACAACAGTTGCCCTACATCTTTCTCTGTCTGTTTATTGATCTTTGTAATCCCATACCTTTCTGTTTACACCCATGTTTTCTCTCTTAGATACTAAAGTTCGTCGAATAGCTCTTTTGTCATATTACTCTCTGTATTCTTAGTAGTTAACATGGTGTTTGAAACAAAATTTAAGACATCTTTGTTAAATTAATGTTTTTCTTTAACATGTCTGAATAATCATAAAATGAATACATACTCAAAATATAAAATATAGTTTCTTAAAGATTAATATTTAGATTATTTGAAACTCACAACTATGAAACAGACACTAAAAACTGCATGATCTATTTTCTTTCTCTGGCTTTGATATCACATTAATGATCAACAAAGATGGATAAACAGAGAAAAGAGACTCAAGTTCTCTGTGTGCTCCTTGTCAGAGAGTCCCAATTCTGAAACTGCCCTGATTGGGGTCCTTTCTTACCCAAACACAGTGGGAAAAAAAGCTAAAATAGTTGTTCAATTATATCCTTTCCAGACAAAATCCTTTAAAAGAAGCTTTACCAGCTGACAAATTTTTATTTCAAAATGAGTGTGATAAAACTTTTGGACTAGGATACCCAGGAGGCTCAGTTGGTTAAGCACCCAACCCTTGATTTTGGCTCAGGTCTTGATCTCAAGGTCATGAGATCAAGTTCCGCATTGGACTCTGTGCTCGTTGGGAGTCTGCTCGAGATTCTCTCTCTCTCTGCCCCTCCTCTGGTCACATATGCTCATAAGCTTTCTCTCTCTGTCTCTCAAATAAATAAATAAATAAATAAATAAATAAATAAATAAAATCTAAAAATAATTTTCAGAATGCACACAATTGTAGTCAAACTAGCCCCATAATATATCTAATTACCCTTCCTGGAGTTTGGGTGTTACAGAGTCTCACACCGCTCATCTGTAGCTTCCTTTGTAGGGTAGGACTTATGTGCACATTTAGGTATTATGTTTTCCAAGAAGATATCAGTAGAATAAATATCAAAGACCTCACAAGTCTTTCACAAGAGCTATAGGAGAGGATGCCATTTAAGAAGGAAAATGATATGGTGAGAATATTGAATTTTTAAAACTAATGGATTACCTGGCAATGATATACAAAATAGATGTAGAGGCTAAATGTGACTAGGTCCCCAAGGAGGCCGTTATTAAATTCAAGGGTCAAGTGACCAAAGTCTGAGTTAGGACCATGGAAAAGAAGAAAAATATGTAAAGCTCATTACAGAATGTTTGTACATTATTCTCATAAGGAAATAAGCAAAGCTAAGTAAAACATGGTGTCAATGTGAACCAGGTGGTGTAAGAAAACTGAACGCCTCAAGCTCCTCCCACCGAACTTTTCAAGGATGAATTATGTCTGCATGACCCATTCTGAGTGTTTACAGCAGATTCTTTGAATCAGGTTTGTCCATCAAAAGGCGTCAATGTCGGTTGCTTTCTCTGCTTCTGCTCCTTGTCTCTGTGCTTAATAAACAAAGATCAACGATAGGCACATGAGACCCAATGGGCTGCTTGGCACTTGTCAGATGGGAGTCTCTTCCAGCAACTTCTATACTGCTCCTAATAGATAGGCAGTCCTGTACACTCGTAGACACTTAGACCTTATGCTAACTCTGCCCAAGGGAAAACAAGGGATTTTTTTCCATTAGAAAGAACATATTTCAAAAACTAGTACAGAAACTCCCAAGATCCATAAATATTGATTCCCTTGGCTCTCTATGTGGAAAGGGGAATTGATTTTTATTTTTTAGGGTGAATTTGCCCTTTAAATTAGCTTTTTGGGGAGTAGCATTTGATTCTACAGAGTTGAAGTCATGAGGATTGAGGAGGGCCAACAAGAATGCTGACTCCAAAGAACAAAGGGGCCTCCCCCCGCCGTGATGTCACCCCAGGCTGGGAAAGGAATTGCACACAAGTGAGCCTTCCCAGATATGCTGGGAGGTTGAATATTACCCCCAACGACACCAGCTGGATTCTTAAAATACCTGCCTCCTGCCTCCGCTGCTGGTCTGTCTTATCATATCCATGTGTTCCGTGGCCCAGGACACGGTTTGTCCTGGGACACGGGGTAATCTTACTTTGTTTACTGCTTGTGTCCTCTTGTCCTCTCCCTTAGAACACCAGCTCAGGCAGGTGTGCGATTCATCTGATGATGACCCAAGACTGCAGGATTGTTCTGCACACAGTAGGTGCTCAGTAATGACTGAGTGAATAAATGAATGGGTACTGAAGCCTGGCGTCGTTGTGATATTTGCTGGTTGTTGTTCTCTTTCTTTTTCCTTTTTTCACTTTCCAAATGAGAATACTCCAGTCCCTGGTGAGGAAGAAACCATTAACACCTGTGGCTAGGCCAGGGAGTGTGCACGGCCCTGGATGGGGCAATGGGCCATGCTGAGGGCAAGAGAAGGACGTGTGGGCGCGGGGAGCGAACTTCCATTAGCAGCTGGCCAGGCTCCAAGAACAGCAACTCTTGCTCAGCTTAAGGCACAAGAGAACTATTATTCATATGTGTTTACAGAAGCAGCTGTAAAGGAAGACAAGAGTTTACAGCGGGTGTCAAGCACTCGCCTTGCCTGCCATGCTTGGCTGCTACTGTGTTGTCACTGACAAACAGGAACCCAGAGTAAGGGCTTAGTCATTACACACTTAGTTCTGTTTTGTTTTTCATCTTGTGTGTGTGTGAGAGAGAGAGAATGTGTATATTTTAATTTATTCCAACGGACCCCAACATGAGCATGAATGACAGGCAGCCTGGAAGAATGTATAGATGTATTAAAATCAGGAGCCCAAATTTTCTTCCTTTTTCTTTTTTATATTTTATTTAAATAGATGAACAAACGGGTTTGGGTTTTAATTAAAACCACAGGAAGTGGTGGAAAAACAATGAGCTTCTTCCCCGATGACATCTGTGCGCCTCCTTTCACCTCCCACCACCACTGATGGGGGAAATGAGCTCCTCGCCTCCGCTCGGGAGCGCTTGCCTCCCTGGGCTCCGGGCTCCATGGTGTGGGATGCCCACGTCGGTGGGAAAAACAAAGCAGGGCCTCCAGCAGCAACCAAAGGACTTTAGGATCTATTTAATGCTTTCAAATCTTAAATCTTTTCATCAAAATATAAATACCAAACATGGTGTCTCTCACTATCTACATATTAATCTGATGACAGAAACCCTTTAGATTATGTATAAGAGACAAAAATAGCCAACCTAAGTAAAATTTCAATCCTGCCTGTAGCAGCGGATGTCTTTGACCTTCAGTGCTCCCATCCACATGCCTGTAGGGGACCAACGGCAGCTCAGTAAATCACAGGCACCCACGGGAGGGAGCAGGGCTTTGGACACTGGCGTGCCCACTGCAGCTCCGACCTTCACCCCCAGCCCTGCTCGGGTCCCACCTGCCCAGCCACCCTGCGGCAGGCCGGCCACCCCTGCAGACAGGAGGGAAGCAAGGTCGGGAGGGTGTCTGGGCTGAGGTTGGCATGGCAGCGTCTGTGTGACATCTCCGTTTAGCCCCACACTCCTTTGGCTCAACCAGTCAAAGAAGCCATCAGACGCCGTAACGGTATATGACTAGGGGGCTGTTCTCTATTTTATCAAAGAAGTTTGAGGGCACCTGGGTGGCTCAGTTGGTTAAGGTCATGATCCCAGGGTCCTTGGATCGAGCCCTGCATCACGCTGTCCACTCAGCGGGGAGTCTGCTTCTCACTCTGCCTGCTGCTCCTCCTGAGCTGCTTTCTCTCTGTCTCTGTCAAATAAATAAATAAAATCTTTTTTAAAAAGTTTGATTCTCAGCCGCTAACCAGCTCAAGGAGAATGCACCCATTCTCTAGGAATCCAGCCCCGGGGGCTCATGCATTGCAGGAAATGGTGGCAGAGCCTCCAGCATTTCTGGGACGACACATCCATCACTGGTGCCATTTCCCAGCCCTCCCTGTGGCCTATGGAAGACAAGCCTCCACGAATGGAGCTCCTCCTCTGTGAAAAATCCAGCGATAGCATCTTCTGTCAGAGAACCGCAATAGTAAGAGGAAGGGCTCCCACGCATGGGAGTCAGCACCTCCTGTTCCCCTGAATCTTACAGGGCCGACCACCAACCGTCCCATCGGTCAGCTTCTTTAACATGAAGTCGTGAGGACCAAGGATGCCTCTGGGATGGGCCATCCAACCCAATGAGAGCACACCTGAATGCAATGAAACACGGGCCCAGCGGAGTCTCCTGCAGGAGGGATAAGATGGTGGCTCTTTCATTATTTTCTTGATGGGCTCTAAATGATAAGATCAAAGAAGTCTTCGATCATCTTTTTTATAGACACATGCAATCAAGATATTTTTCCATTCTAATTATTTCAGAATGCTAACTTAAATCCTATCGAAAGTCCAGGAATTGCCAAATCCTACTAATTTATTGACGGGGTGCAGAAATTGACTTCCATCTCTAAGCTATAAGTTGGTGAAGAGAGTTTCATCCTTAGCCCAGATACCACCTCCAAGAGATTCTCATTTCACTCCCTGGGAGGGCATCACTCAACCTCCCAAGCAGTTCTCACTGATCAGGAAAATGCCACATAAAGGAGGGACAGAGAGACGACCTGCTGAGTTCTTCATCCCTAGTCTCCGACTTTTAAACAAAATTGTCATGTGATCTGTTTATGAACCCACTATGCACACACTTACAAAGTGAATTTAATGGGGAATGACTGGCAAAGTTGTGAGAGATTTGCTTCATTTGAGAGAGTAAAAGGAACTTTTCACTGTGGTTCCTTTAATGGTAGGCACCTGGATAATTAGCACCCTCTCTGCAGAGGTAGGAACAAGCCATGCTGAGAGGGAGGGTGGCTCAAAGCCAGGGCAAGTGGAGTTAAAGCCATAAGAAGCCAGGGATAGAGAGATGAAACGATGTGCGCCAAGCATCGCTTAGCAAGGGCAGGAGAGAGAGAGCCCAACTCCAGGGCCTGCAATAGGTGGGATGGAAAGTCCCACCTGGGATCTGCTCAAAATCCAGGCAGAAAGAAAATGAAGGAAGATCACTGTCAACTTTCAGACTAGCAGCTGGGATGTCTTCAAACTCCCGAGCTCTGTAGGCGGGAGCTGCTGCTCTGACAGGTGGTCAGGGGAGACCCGGATGGCTTCTCCCTGGCTGTACCGAGGTGCCCAGCTATCTTCCGAGTGCTGTCAAGGGAGGCCAAGAGCGCAGCAGTGGCTTACATCCCTGCCAGGTGGGAACACACCCCAGCCCTTGCAGGCTCAGGGCAACACAAGAGAGAGCCTGACTTCCACCCCCGACTGGCATTATACACTTCACACCTGAGATGACATGGGCCAATTCTTCAGAAAATACAGATGACAACTCAGCCAATATGCCCTATATTAGCTCAATAGCCCTATACCTATTAAGAGAAAAAATATATATAATTTACAAGCTCTCAGAAGAGAAATCTGCAGACCAAGAGAGTTTCACAGGATAATTTTAACACCAATTCTACACAATCTCTTCCAAGAAATAGAAGAGGCAGGAGAAATCCAAATTCATTCTATTGAAGCTCATATTACTCTGATACCCAAACAAAGATAGTAGAAGGAAAAAAAGAAAGAAACAAAGATATAAAAGCTACAATCCTCACAAATGTAGGTATAAAAATCCATAACAAAATACCATCAAACACAATTTAGCAGTTCGCTCAAAACAGTTACATACCATGAGCACATGAGATTTATTCAAGAGATACAAGGTAGGTTCTATATTTGAAAATAAACCAATGCAGTCCACCACATCAACCAGCTAACAAAGAAAAATCACATGATAATATCAATTGATGATGAAAAAGCATGTGACATGATTGAACACCTGTTCATGATAGAACTCTTCCAATAAATTGGAATAGATGGGAAGTTTGTCAATTTGATAAAATATCTACAAAAACCTACAGCTACTATTATGTAACAGGGAAAGACTGAATGCTTTCTCTTAAAGGCCGCGTGTTTGCTCTCACCACCTTGTTCAACACAAAGCTGCAAGTTCTGTCTGGTCCATCAAGTCTATGAAAAGAAAGCAGCATACAGATCATAAAGGAAGAAAGAAAACCCTCCCAATTTGCAGATGGCATGATTGTCCACCTAGGAATATTAAGGAGGATGCAGAAAAATTTCTAGAACAAGAGACTGAGTTCAGCAAAGTCATAGGACACAAGATGTAAGCCCTCTTATTTTGTTTCGTTTTGTTTTATATTTTTTTAATTTAAATTCAATTTGCCAACATATAGTATAACACCCAGTGCTCATCCCAACAAGTCCCTTCCCCAGTGCCCATCACCCAGCTACCCTGTCCCCCCACCCAACTCTTCTTCCACAACCGTTACTGTGTTTCCCAGAGTTAGAAGTCTCTCATGGTTTGTCTCTTTCCCTAATTTTTCCCACTCATTTCCCCTCCTTTCCCTTATAATGCCTTTCACTATTTCTTATACTCCCCATATGAGTGAGACCATGTGATGATTGTCCTTCTCCAACTGATTTACTTCACTCAACATAATACCCACTAGTTCCATCATATCAATGTAAATAGTGGGTATTCCTCCTTTCTGATGGCTGAGTAATATTCCATTGTATAAATAGACCACATCTTCTGTATCCATTCATCCATAGAAAGACATTGAGGCTCCTCCCACAGTTTAGCTCTTGCGGACACTGCTGCTGTGAACATTGGGGTGCAGGTGCCCCAGTATTTCACTACATCAATATCTTTGGATGTAAGCCCTCTTGTATTATTCATTTTTTAACCTGTGTTTGTGAACCATGATTTTTAAAAAATAAATGCTACCGTACACCAGCAAATACCTTTCCATCACTGTGTCTTGGTTCCTGTTTTTATTCTTTGCCATCCTGCAGATATTCTATGAGGAAGTGATGGAAACCTTCCCCGGAGAGAAGCTTCCTTTGGAAGCTTTGTTTGCTTCTGCAAACACACAGTCCAGTTTTGATTTGGGGATATTTATGACTATTTGATTCAACTTCCTTTCTGATTTCTCTGTTTTATTTCTTTTTTTTAAGCATGTTTTAAACATTTTTTTAAATTTTTATTTATTTATGATAGTCACACACAGAGAGAGAGAGAGAGAGAGGCAGAGACATAGGCAGAGGGAGAAGCAGGCTCCATGCACCAGGAGCCCGATGTGGGATTCGATCCCAGGTCTCCAGGATCGCGCCCTGGGCCAAAGGCAGGTGCTAAACCGCTGCGCCACCCGGGGATCCCTTCTCTGTTTTTTCTTCATATTTTTCAGATGAGACCTTCTTTTCAAGCCTTATACATAGTCTTCAGAGAAGTCAATGTTCGTCTAGTATAACCCACGCTAACTGGTTTGTGCACCAATCAGCACACAGGAAAAGTTCAAGACCTCACTGATGATGGGCTACAGGGCCTAATGCTTGTGCTTTCTTTCAGTTTTGTTCTGGTCTTGGAGCAGCTAGCTGGCACAATCTTACAGCTCTTAACACTTTTACTCACATAGTTCCACCCAAATTAATTTACAGATGGGAAATGTGCAGTCTCAATTAGGTCGGAGTGCCAGAGCCACTCAGCGGCAGATACCTACTCAGTTATCTGATGAAGACTGACTTACCAAGTACAATGCAAATTTTCAAATTATTTTCCTTTGTTGGTTGTACCAGTCCTCATGCTTGTGGAGGGGATTGAGTGCTACATGAAGCCTATATTCTCAAAAACCTTAGTTATCCCAAAGCCACAGCCCCAAAACAGAAATGGAGGATGTCGATCTTTATTGGACTGAGAGGTACATGCAAATTCATTCACCTAACACTGAAGCCAGCTCAGACTGGGAGGAATAGAATATTTTCAAAATTTAAGATGAGAAGGGATCACAGGTTTGCAAGATCCAATAATATAGACACTTCTATAAATATCAGATGACTCACACAACTTCAGGAAACTGAACACTGATCACAGGAAAAAGACAAGAATATGAAATGTGTCTAGGTATTCCCTTTCAGGTCAATAAGACCATGGGAAAAATAATCCTCTGATCCACACATTTACCACTTAATGTTTTCCCTTTCTTTTTTTTATTTTATTTTATTTTTTTTTTATTTATGATAGTCACAGAGAGAGAGAGAGAGAGGCAGAGACATAGGCAGAGGGAGAAGCAGGCTCCATGCACTGGGAGCCCGACGTGGGATTCGATCCCGGGTCTCCAGGATCGCGCCCTGGGCCAAAGGCAGAGACCGAACCGCTGCACCACCCAGGGATCCCCTTTTATTTCTACTTATATGTAACTTAGGTGTATCTCCCCCACACTGCCTGCTGGCTGTGTATTCACATGCTTGAAGTAGTTGTGAAATCATGAGCCTGAGCCCTATGAATGTCTAATGCATCCTACAGACATTTATCGATATGAAGAAGAAATTTCCTTCTTTGAGATTTAGGTCAGCTCTGGGGCGCCTGGGTGGCTCATCAGCTGAGCACCTGACTCTTGTTGTCAGCTTAGGTCATGATCTCAGGGTGGTGAGATCTAGCCCCACTTTGGGCTCCACACTCAATGGAGAGTCTTCTGGAGGTTCTCTCTCACCCTCTCCCTCTGCCCCCCCCCCACCCTACCCTCCCCCTGCTCTCTCCCTCAATCATAAATAAATAAATAAATAAATAAATAAATAGCTATTCTTTTCATTAGTGTAATTAGGGGTATCTGATATCCATGAGATTTTTTCCATATTCTCAAACCTGGCAAACAAATATTTGGTTTGGAATCAACATTAACTGCTAATAAACGCTGCCTTCTGGGGCTGTGACTTCAGCCTTTCTTTTTTCCTCTCCTTAGCCCTCTCATATGAGTGGGGCTCCTCTCCTGAGGAATTACTTTTGTTAATACACTATATTTGGTGGGGATCCCTGGGTGGCGCAGTGGTTTGGCGCCTGCCTTTGGCCCAGGGCGCGATCCTGGAGACCCAGGATCGAATCCCACGTCGGGCTCCCAGTGCATGGAGCCTGCTTCTCCCTCTCCCTATGTCTCTACCTCTCTCTCTCTCTCTCTCTCTGTGTGTGACTATCATAAAAAAAAAAAGACACTATATTTGGCTGAGTTCTTACAGATTTCAGGTTAACAATGACTCTTTCCCAGCAACAAGGTATCATCTTGACCCTTAAACTTGGTGCAATGGCTTGACCTCAGGAAGAGAAGTTGAGATGCTTGAGCCCTGTTGCCATGGGCATGATGACTTCACCACCATCAGTCAGCTACATGCCAGCCCATAGGTCTTGGGGTATAGTTGTGTGCTTATCAAAATAAAGCAAAAATGATGTGATTAAACTTAATTTGCCATGAAAAATTGTCTCAGAAAAATAAAATAGCTGTCATTAGGGCAGTCACACTACTTGAAGAAAATGCTAAATGGTCCTGTCATCCAAATATGGTTTATAGGCATCATTACCAGTTGAACTCACTGCAGAAGTATTGGTTTTATTTTAATCTCCAATAACTCTGCGACTGATTTAGCTTTACTTACTTATCCATGTTGATTTTTGGCATCCAACCATGACCACTTCATAATGCTTTCAGTTGTATTACTTCATATCATTATTTTTTAATATGTTGTCTTTAGGACTCTAAAGAGCACTTATTTTAATGCCCTTATATGGAAAAATCGCTATATTTCCTCCCAAGGAAAACCATACCCCTATGTCAGAATGGAACATGCCAGCTCTGTGTGGACTTTGACTCCCCAAAGTCCCCTTTGGAGTCACTGAGCCAGATGCTGGGCCTCTCTTCCAATCCACCTGAACACAAGCCAGTTAGCAGATTTGCCCTTCTACCCTTGCTCTCTGGCTTCATCAACCTTCAACTCTATAGCAGAGGACTTGACCAACATTTTGAATTCATTCTCTCTCTTTTTAAAGTTGGGGATCATTTACAAGGTATCAAAGGCCTGTTGACTTCTGGTACAAAAACAAAAAGTCTTCAGGATGAAAGAAAAGTATTCTAAACTTCAAAGCAAAAAGCCTATGTTTTGAGGCAAGACAGCCTGCTCCTCTCCTCGAAATACAGTGGGAATATAAGTCAGCAGAACATCATGAAAAGACTCCAAAAGGTGGAGGAAGCAGACTTAAGGTGGTCTCAGGACTTGGGTAACAGCAGAACAGTGTGTTTCCTGGATTTTGTTTCCACTCTGATGTGGGCACTGGGAAGACAGCCACTCAGAACTACCAACAGGTATGGACAGTCAACCAAGCAGAAAGGCTGCTTTCTCCAGCCAGCATTGTAGGAGGGGCATCCCAGCAGACATCTGGAGGAGAAATGCTGTCTGATGCCCACCAGGCACTGGCAGCCCACTCTGCTGTAGCATCTGAAGGCTTCCCTGTTCTCCCCATGCCAGCCCTGCACACAGGGCTGGAAGCAGTGATAGCAGAATCCATAAGCTATCCCCAAACCCAAGCAGTAATGGTCCAATCTGCCCTGGGGCCAGGGTCAGCAAAGAGCAGGTGGAGACCCACCCCACACACAGACAGAGTCGCGGTAGCCTCATCTCTGGCACCTGTTGCACCAACCGGCCCAGTATCTCCTGGCCCTCCATTCAGGGGCGGAAAAGGACCCAGATATGGTGTTTCCCTAATTCATTCCTGATAGTAGCAGTGACCCAGGCAACATTGACAAGACTTCTGGAGCTTCAGTGACACCAGGAGAATGAAGCTTACCGTAATAACATTGAAAGGGCTCCAGCGATGAAATGAAATTGTCACTGGAACTACAGACCACAAAAATAGCCCAGGACCTACAGGCTAGACCTGAAAAGAGTACATGCAAAATAGAAGGTTTAAATAGAATCAAGAGATAAAAATAACCATGGTAAGAAAACTGATTGACCCCAACATTGAGGTGAATATCACGCTATCAATATCTAATAAGAATTTTAGAGTATTCATCATAAAATGGCTTGAATACGCAATTATACATTGTCTTGAAACATATTTAAAATGTTTTAAAAATATAGTAAAGGGACCTATTTGGGAATTAGGGAACTGAAATATATAACTGTCAAAACTATAACTCACTGGATGGTCTAAATAGCACAGTGGGAATGACAATGGATAGAATCACTGATCACCACAGAACATGATAGAGATAACAATAGACATCAACAAAATTAAATACAAACAATAAAGAATTCACTAAAACAAAAAAGCTGGCTCTTTGATTAAAATAAAATGTCAATTAAATCAATTAATCATTAGCAAGACTGACAAATATTAAATAAATAAGCAAACAGACAAACACAACTTACCAAAGAATGAAACAAAGATCCTACAGATCTTGCAGCCAATAGAAGGAATAAGAGACTACTATGAACAGCTTTATGCTCAAAAATTCAACAACATACAAGAAAATGACCAATTCTTTATAGTTCACAAATTGCCAGATCTTATTCAAAGAAATAAACAACCAGAGTAGTCCTGCAAACATGAAAGAATTTATATGTAAATTTAAAGCCTCTTGAAAATAAATATCCATGCCTATATTGTTCCACTGAAGGTCTTTACCAAACATTTAAAGAATTAATAATTTTAAACAATCTCAATCTGTCAAAAAATAGGAGGGTATACTTACTAACTCATTTTATGAAGCTAATATCATTTTGATACAAAAAAAAAAGTAGATATAGGCAGTACAAAAAAAGAAAACTGGAGACAAAGACAACTCATGAAGTTAAATACAAAATTCCTCAACAGAATATTAGCTAATTGAATCCAGCAATGTGTGAAAAGTATAATGTAGCATGAACAACATTTCAAGTATGCAAGGAAGGTTGGTTCAATATTTGAAAACCGTTAATAAAATCTAACATAAAACTAAAGAATAAAAATAATACAATCATATAAAGCATTACAAAGAAAGGGTTTAACAAAATTTAAAACATACTGATAAAATCCTCAGCATACTAGAAATATAGGGGAACTTCTTCAACTTGATAAAGAACATCTACCAAAAAAAAGCTATTGCTAATGTCACACTCAGTGGTGGAAGACTGAATACTTTCACTCTACGATGGGGAGCAAAGCAAAGATGCCCACTCTCACCACTGGTATCTGACAGAGCCCTGGAAGTTTGGGCCAATACAATTCAAATTTGGGCAAGAAAAAATATATGAAAGTTCTACAAATTGGAAAGGAAGAAAGATCAGGATCCCTATTTACATAAGAAATGATTGTTCATAGAGAAAATTCCAAAGAATTTATAACAAACCTAATAATTTACAACAAATCTCCAAGAACTGAGTTCAGCAAAGTTGGAAAATACAAGTTCAATACCAAATATCAATTGTCTTTTTCTATCCTAACAATGAACATGCAGAAACCAAAGTTCAAAGCACGATGCTATTTAAAAGCACCTCAGAGGAGATGAAGTACTTAGTGTAAATCTTTGAAAACGTGGATAGAATCCATATATGAAAAATTACAAAACAATCATTAAAAAAATAAAAGAAGACCTAAATAAATGGAGAGATATGCTGTGCTCATCTGCTGCAAGTTTTCATATAGTAAAGACATCAATTCTTCCTAAATTCATCTGTAAGTTTAATACAGTTGCTATCAAAATGCAGGCAACGTAATTTGCAGATAATACGCAAGCGTATTCAAACCTTTATATGTAAAGAAAAAGGCCATAGAATAGCTGAAATAATTTTTCAAAGAAAATAAACTGAGAGGAAGTATTCTTCTCTATATTAAGGTTTACTATACAGCTGAATTAATCAAGACGGTGTGACTCAAAGATAGACACATAGATCAATGGAACAAAATAGAGAGCCCATAAAGAGAACCATACAAATATGCCCAACTGATTTTTGATGAAGATAAAAAAAAGCAATCCAAAGGAGGAAGAATGACCTTTAAATAAACGTTGCTGAAGCAATTTGATTTCTATAGGCAAAAACGTGAACCTTCACCTCAATCCATATCTAACACAAGAAGTACCTCAAAACAGACTATGAAATCCAGAAGAGATATTTAATATTTATTTTTGTCTCTGCTCCACTGGAATCACCTAAACATAGCAGAAGGAATGATGCTAACACCAACATGGACCTGTATTTCTTCTAGATTTACGGTTTCCACAATATACCGTATTTTCCCTTTATAAATGATTTCCCTTTTGTCTACAGTATTCTTCCTTCCTCTCCATCAGGTGCCCCCCTGACCCCGACAGACCTGAGGTAAGAAAGACATCTCCAGCCAGACCAGGATGAGATGAGAGGCACGTGCTTCGATCTCTCAGATCCTTTGACAACAGGGTGTGATGGTCCCTCCCCAGAAGTGTCTCTTCCTTCTCCTGATTTCCACATCTGGGCACTGTGCCTCACCCAGCATTTTCTTCAGAACTTGGGGTGGGTGGGGTACCTGAATACAGTAAGTGTTCAATTGCTTTGGTTGCATTGATTTTTAAGATCAATTTGCACAAAGATTTAAATGAACTCTCTGTGGTTTGCTTTGATCTGAACTATTTGATTTTGAGGTGAATTCAGATGAAGTCAGATACTAAGCCTGAGTGGAAAATGAGAGATTCCCCAAATCTAGTAGCTTATAACCACTAGTTGTTGAGCACCAGACTTCAGAGTCAGAAACACATGGATTTGGGGGCACCTGGGTAGTTCAGCGGTTGAGCCTCTGCCTTTGGCTCAGGTCATGATCCCAGTGTCTGGGAATCGGGTCCTGCATCGGGCTCCCCGCAGAGCCTGCTTCCTCTGCCTGTGTCTCTGCCTCTCTCTCCGTGTCTCTCATGAATAAATAAATAAATACAATCTTTAAAAAAAAAACACACATGGATTTTCATCTTCTCTCCACCGCTTAGTACATGTGTGATCATAAACTACTCAAGTTATCTTAGCCTCAGCACTCTCTATCTTTAAGACGGGGGTAAAAACAGTAGCTATTTCATGGTGTAAAATAAAGTGAAATTCAGTAACACTCCCTGGTTATGAGGATCACCGTATTATTCCTTCATCAGAAAGATAAGATATCTCCCAGCACTGTGGCCATTCAGAACAGGACAGCCGCATCTGCCTTGACCGTCTGCACTTGTACAGGTCATGATGTTTGAACAGAGACTTAACATAGTCTCAACATTCTCAGGTATGTTTGGAGACATGTATAGAGTGTATGGGTTTTGAGGATTTAAAAGAAAGAATTCTGAATTATGGAATGTGACTGTTGGTGAAGGAACCCAGATATCTTTGACCAAGCTGAGAGGGAAGTTACGCTCTTTCCCTGATTGACTCATGGACACATATCCTTGAGCTGGTGTATTATCACACGCTGGATCTCCTTGTTATTGTTACATATTAGCACTTAGCTCATGGTTCACACCAAGTACCACCACCATCAGAATAACAGTAACATTGAGTAAAGTCATGGCCTTGAGCACTCAGGCAACCACTGCCGGTCACCAGCCCTGTGGACTGGCGCAGCCTCACGCACTGCTTCCATGTCAGGTGCATGAGTCTCACGTCCCCCCTCCACTTTCATCTCACTGAGCTATAGCTACAGAGCTTTTTCCTCCCTTCTCCCCTTCACCCAGAACGAATTCACTCATCAGCACTGACAGGCTGTCTTCGAGAAGAATTTTCTATTACCAACCATGTCTCATCACGAGTAGGTCAGACTCAAGAAGAAAGGGAAGATTAGACCAGTTCTCACTGTTGAGCAGAAGTTTAGAAACTACCATTGCCTATTTTTGCATAGACCTCAAGACATTCCTTAGGACTTGACTGCAGCACTTCCCTCTAGGACAAAGGGTCTCTCTCACCCACCTAGGACAAGCTACTTTCTTTCTTTTATTTTTTTAAGATTTTATATTTTATTTTAGAGAGATAGAGAGTGAACACGAGTGGGAGGGACAAAAAGAGGGAAAGAATCCCAAACAGACTCATGGCTGAGCACAGAGCCTCACACGGGGCTCCATCCCACCACCCTGAGATCACGACCTTAGCTGAAGCCAAGAATCTGGCACCCAACCAACTGAGCCATCCAGATGCCCCTGGACAAGCTACTTTCTACATATCTCGTTCATGAATTTGTCTCTCAGCTTGGCATTTGCAAGGGGTAAGGAGCTATGATTACTGGGATTTTTGCTCATTTTAATGAGATATACAATAATAATGTAATGCTTGATAAATTACTGATACTTGAGATGACCCATTTGTGTTCAATACAAATTAAAGCTATAACATCCCATCCCATATACACCATAACTTGGTATCTGTATAAAAGTTAGCTAGTGCTTGTATGAGCACAAGTCCACATAACTGAGGTCCGTGCCCCTTTACCCTCTTTTCATTCCTCATGACATAAACTTTAGAGACAGGAATAAGAAGGACCCTATACCTAAAGACAATTGTGGAATCACATACAGTATCTTTCCACATTTATCAACACAATATTGCTGTATTTGGATTGTTTAAGTACAAATAATTTGTCTTATTTCCGTTGATCCCTAAACACATTTTGCCAGGAATACATATTACTGCAAGTCTGTGGGGGGTGTGCGGGCTGTGTGGGATGATGATACATAGTTGCTTACTATTCTGCAGTTTGTATTTGGGGGGGAGGAGGCATTTGTTGGTCCTATTACTAGAAAGAGGCAGGGGCAGCAGGGTAGGGGTGCAGCAACATGGGGCTGTCAGAATGGCATGGGTTTAGAAAGACGCACCTTCCAGCTGTGTTTCTGAGAGGTGAGTGGGGGACACCCAAGTTATGCCAGAGCCCTCTGGCATGCTTCTGGGTTTTGTCACAGAGTCATCACGGGCTAATTGGGAAGAGTTTAATGAGAAGAGCTAGAGGAATTATGCCCTCCTCCTGTCATGACTAATTCAAAATAATCTTGCTATTAGAAAAGTATGCACATCTTTCTTTATTGAAAGTATCTAGGTTACTTAGGAAACTTTTTGGGGGGACGCCTTTCACTCTGAGAACCTGTATTGGTTGACCATGAGTTGATTTTTAGCCTGTAACCTTTGAGGTTCTCTGCACATAGTCAAGTTTGTTAGTGTCCTTTTTAAATCATAGCATTCAGAGAAAAATGGTCAGACCACCCCAGTAAGACCCGGTTTTTTTTTCTAGCTCTGCATATCTTTTTGTGCCCAATATCTCCCTACCCAGAAGCTTAAAAACAGCCCTTTCCTCTTCCAGTCCTAAACCAAGCGGAAGGAATTTCAGGAACCATAGCTTGACACTTCTCAAATGTCAAAGATGTTATATTTTGAAAACAGGTGGACGTTAGGATCCTAAGCATACAACAGCCCACCTTGTCCATCTGTAGCTCACTCTGGCCTCTGAACCCTACAAAAGAAGTTTTCACCATTGGCTCCGCCAGGACTCCCTGTTTCTATACAGACCACCTTCCACCAGTTAAGAAATAATGTTCTATCAGAATTCCACCGCTCTGCAAAGCCATCATTTGTGTTTGACTCACCCCTGCCCACCTGTGGAAATTCTGATCACCACAACTCTGTTCCCCTCTCGAGACCTTCCCAACCCATTTTCCCAGGACTGGAAAAAGTCCCTCTTTCTGAACACTGGTTCCTTATCATTAAGTTTTCATCCCAATTGCCACCACCCTGGAAAGGCCTTCACTGAGGACTCTCTCTTCCATATTTGCTCTTATCACAACAGAAATTCTATTGCCAATGTATTGACCTCTTTTCTGCCATGATGCAGACTCTAGTTGTTGGAGGCCCGTGGAGCTATTTGGGGTGTGGTCTGGGGGCTGTGGGCTGGTGAGATGGGCTGATGCAGCCAGTCGTCTGTCCATGTGATGTATCTGGGGGTCAGCTGGCTGTTGGTTGGGTGGCAGGGTGACTGGGCCACATCCTGTCCAGCAGGTTGGCCCAGTCACTCTCAGGCCAGGCCTTCTGTGGTGCTGGCCCCCATCAGCATTGCCACATTTACAGGCTACTTGTGAAGAATAGATACCCAGATAATATAATGTTTTTTAAATTTTGTTTTAGAATTCTACATTAATTGGGATGACTGGGTGGCTCAGCAGTTGAGCATCTGCCTTCAACTTAGAGCGTGATCCTGAAGTTCTGGGATCAAGTTCCACATCAGGCTCCCTGCGTGGAGCCTGCTTCTCCTTCTGCCTGTGTCTCTGCCCTTCTCTCTGTGTTTCTCATGAATAAATAAATAAAATCTTTAAAAGTAAATAAATATAAATAAAATTTTGCATTAATGTATAATACCATATATTTCCCTGTGTTTCCACAGACTAAGCTAGACTCAAGGAACCAAAAAAGACCCTGCCTTTTTTGTCAAAGAGTCTCCAGAGTCTCACTGCACAAGGTGTAGATCAAAGGAGGGATGGAGACTGGAGGCCATTAATACATCCACAGTATACCTCTACCTCCTCGACACCACACTCAGGCACACACACATCCATATAAAACACCTGCCATATCCCTTCAAGTGACTAGCATGCCCACACCTGCCCCCTTCTATCCACTCCTTCATTCCTGGTTGCACTGTGAGGTATAAGAAGCAAAGAACACAATGGGAATTAGTTGGTACACTTAATGCCTTCCAATTTGGCTCTTAATCACTTAGAATTAAAGAATTTTTTTCAAAAATCTTTGTCTTATGATTGCTAATTTTATACGTCAACTTGACCAGGCCACCCATGGGGTGCCTTGACATTGGCCAAACATTATTCTGAGTGTGTCTGTGAGAGTTTTTCTGAATGAGATCAGTGTTTGAACTGGTAGACTGAGTAAAGCAGATTGCTCTTCCTAATGCGGTGGACCTCATCTAACCAGGCGAAGGTCTGAGTGGGATAAAACCCTTCCCCCCAGTAAACGGGACCTCCTCCTGACTGGCTATCTTCCAATAAAGACATCTGCTTTTTCTCTCTTTGAAAGAAATAGCCTTTGGGATGGAGCTACGTGACACCATTGACTCTCCTGGGTCTTGGGCCTTTCAGACTCGAAACTCAACTACACTGCCAGCACCGCCAGCTCTCCTGACTCTCTAGCTGGCCGGTGATAGGTCATGGCTCTTGTCAGCTGCCATAACTGCATGAGGCAATTCCTTACAATTAATATCTCTCCATATATATGTGGAGAGATCCTTTGGTTTTGTTCCCCTGAGAACCCTAACTAATACCAGCCTCTATAAAACTAAGTGAAAACTAAGTTTGGTTCCAACTACACATATGTTTTGTATACCTACTAATTGTTCTCTTTCAAATGCATGTTGATGCTTTTATAATTAATCACATACATATTAATTTGGAAAAAATATTAACAATTTTCTTGTAGTTCTTTGCTGTTTCACGTATTTTTCCAGTCAGGGGATACTAACACAACTCCTGTTTATGGGATATGTTCATGTCCTCATATGTTCAAATGGTCCTCATAGAGAAATGACAGTTTGTACTAGGAATTTGAAAGCCCAGTTCTTTTTTTTTTTTTAAGATTTATTTATTTATTCATGAGAGACCCAGAGAGGCAGAGACACAGACAGGGGGGGAAACAGGCTCCCTGCGGGGAGCCCAATGTGGGACTCAATACCAGGACCCTTGGGATCACGCCCTGAGCTGAAGGCAGACGCTCAACCACTGAGCCGCCCAGGTGTTCCTAAAGGCCTGGTTCTTAAAATGATTTTAAATAATTCAAAAGAGAAGAGGAACGGGAAAATAAAGTGGGTGGAATTCTAACTCTGTCGTGTGTTATTCTGATGATTTTAGGAAAGATATTTTACCCATCTGATTTTAGTTTTCTTTGTATATAAATTGACATGAAAATTTCTATGGTGAACATTGCAAAGTTGGTGTGAGCAATATGATTTATCACATACAACTACGTATTTACTCTTTAAAAATATTTTAAGTGCCACCTAACTTCATTTTTGAAAATGAAGTTTCAAAGGTAAAAAAAAAGAAAAAGAGGGTGAAGATCCTATTAGTCATGTGCTCACCATGGGAGCAAAACTGATGACCATTATCTTAGGAGTGCCGGGTCTGACTCTGAGCGGTGCGGCTCACTCCTGCACACAGGCTGCCCCTCCTTGAGCAGAGACGAATGTTTTCTGGCACAGACAGTGCTGAAACATGACCATCCTCCTCGTGGCCTGGCGGCTGCAACTAAAATAACAACACAGCCTGAGGAAGAGCATGGTTCTATGATGCTCCTGCACAGATGAGCCCGTGCAGAGCTCACGGGCACAGGAAGGCGGCTCTGCACCCAACAGAGAAGCAGAGCTTTACTCTGAACTCAAAAGCTTCAGAAGAATTTGGAGGTTGAGAGTCTCCAGTCTGCCACTCAAGTGCCCCCATCCTGTCTCAGGTGTCAGGGCCCCAGCTCTTCCTTTTCCATCCTGGAAAGGCAGCCCATTCTGTCCCTGGGGCCTGTGGCACACCTCTGGCTGGGTGCTGGCCACCACGTTCACCTGGTCTTCCTGCCGTTTCTGGAGAGGGGGTCATCTGGGATGCCGCCGTCGGGGTCCCTGGCTGTCACTGAAAATCACAGTAGTACTGGGCTTCTCTGAACCTGTTGTTTTGTTTGCCAAGAAGCCCAAAGCCCGTCCTTTTCATAATCCTTAATCTCATAATTATCAGAAACCCTTCCCGGGCAAAAACCACAGCTCACCAGATTTTCCAACATTGTCCAGACTTTATGACAGCATCCTTAGAAACAGCCATGCCACACCCTCACAGAGGCTGCCACCACCTTCCATGACCAGCTGCAGGTTCCTCATCACTGGTGGGTCACAGAAGAACCCAGATCCACCATCCCCCCTGAAGTCTGCTTTCTGAGGTCACACATTATTTCAGCCTGGGCTTCCCCAGAAACCAGAGCTAGATCAAGGGCTTCCTGGCTCCTGTGACCCCTTGAGGGGGTGCAATCCCAGCTAACAGGAGTGAGGAGGACAGAGGTGAGGGAAGGGAGAAGGAAGAGGCGAGCGGTGTGGGTGTGACACAGCTGGCCGCTGCTCGGTGTGGTCACTACTTACTCAGACTTGCCAGGCTGTCTCCTGGGGACACACACAGGGTCTCCCCAGAGCAGCTGGCAGTAAGGAGAGAAAAGAATCTGACCACCAGCTCTGTCAAAGGTTTGTCACCTGTGACATTAATCTCCACTTCCGGGCTGCATGAGCATTGGTGGCCCCGAGTGGCATCTCAAGTCTCTGTGTTGGTAGAGGGACCCTGAAGCGCAGAGGCAAGAGGCGCAGATGCGTGAGGTCCGAGGTCGCGCTGTGGGCCTGTGCCCTCCCAGCTTGGGCAGGGGCCCTTCCGATGCAGCCCGTCAGGCCAGAACCACATGCGGCCTCTTGTACCTGTGCACTGCTTGGCATAGGGCCCCGCCCTTAGCAGGTGCCCATCCTGACTCCATTAAGTCAATTAATACAGAGGTGGTCACGGGAATGATGCGCGGGATCGACGAGTTCTTCATTGAAGGGTAATTCTTCCTGCTTTTATTTTGCTATCATAGACAATCGTTGAGCTCAGGCCCAAAACTTGATTACAGCTGTTAGCAATGATGAGTGATCCTGGGAACGCCAGGGAAATGCTTCCTGCCGATCCAGGTTTCTCATCAATAAAGTGTGCGTGTTGTCTGTGTGCTTGGCACGAGGAGAAGGGCCACCCTTTGTACTGCAGTGGCTGCTAATCTAATTTGCCAGGCCAAAGAATAGTCTCTGTGACCTAATTCTCAATCTGCTACAGGATTGAGATGAAGACCAAATCATCTTAGAGGGTCTAATAATCTCGTTTCGATCGATCAGTTTCTTAGGCGGTATCCTTTGGTGGAGACTTTTCAGATAAGTAAAGAAAATTAGGTTGAAAGCAAAATGCGTCTTTCTAAGATGCGGCTCGGCCGCCCGCTCAGCCTGGGGCAGCCGGGCAACCTCTCCTGGGTGTGTTTGGGGCCCGCAGAGGGGCATTTACTGTACTCGGGCGAAGCCCGCTGCCGCGCAGCTCACTGAATAAAACGCTGTGGTTTCTCCCATTGACTGCCTGAAATAAAATAATCTATGATGCATGAACAAGTCTAAATGAAATAATAATATCCTTAGCAGTGAAAAACGGATTGGTAATACAGTAATTGAGCAGATTTATTGCCATCTCCTTGAGCTAGCCTGCTGAAACAGCCGGCTATTTTATTTAATCTCATATCAGAGGAATTACTGGCTGGTAATCCATTGTTAAACATCATTTAGAATGATGGATGAAAATGTCAGCTTTTCCAACATAATCAATTCATATCTCATTAGCACATATTATTTATGATTCTCATAATGGGACCTGCAGGGGTCTCCAGGGGCAGGTGGAGACCTCAGCTGTTGTCGAAATGAGATGAGATATACTGTAGCTTATGAGTTAATAACTGCATATAAAAAAATACTTCTCCACAGTATTGATTGTTCTTACCATTTTACGAATGAATTGAGTGACCGGGCTGCCCCGGTCGCTGTGTGAGGCTGTGTATTCTGGGTCCGGCGGCACATGCACCTGTGCTTTTTCAGGACTCCTAATTTCACTGAGAAGATTTTCACAATAATAATTTCGCTCCAAATGTTTTTAGAATAATGAACCAATTTGGGAGAAGTCCCCCCCATGCATAGGGAACAGCCACCCCTCGAATGTCGAGGACCAGAAGCCCTTCGCCGCGGTGTGGGTGCCGTCAGGGATGGGGGCATTCTTTTTCCCCTCACTCCCTATGAAGATAAATCGACATATTTCTTCAGCTCCAGCTCGGTTGCTTTTTAAGGATACTCTCTACTGTGTGCTGCCTCCAAGACCAATGAAAAGCAAACCTTGATTCATGGACTTCATGCAGCTGATGGGGCATCAGTAATCATGGGCACAGTGTCAACTGCTGCCTGAGTTAAACTGCATTGGAGAATCATTTTATGCTTCAGCTCATAAACATCAATAAAGGAAAATGAGTAATAAATGACTGTCTAGAGTACAAAGGACCAGCTCATATTTCAGATGAAAATGAAGACAAAATGTAGCTTTTATTTGCCTGTGGAATTCCCATTAACTGCATCACTGACAGGAGAGAGCTGGATCAATAGCTTGCCGGCCGCAGAAAACCGTTTCTGGCTGTTCAGCAGCCAATGCAAAAGGAAAACTGTCATATTGTGATCTTTATCAGGTAATCTTCATTACACCAGACCAATGATATATGTATATGCCGGTCAGCTAGGGGCACTTCTAATTCTTGGTCCTATTTGTGGGTTGAGTGTAGAGCGATCACAAATTATTTGTTTACGGTGATGAAAAATCTTCAATGTTCATTCCTTTTATTCTTTTTATAGGTAATCCATATCTGGGAACTTTCTCTCAAGACTACTTTATTCACTCAGGATTTTTAAGAAAGTATTATATCATATGTTACCTTCCTGCCCTTCTCTGAGAAAAGAGGAACCTGCCAGATGTACTAGGCTTGACAGAGCGATTTGTAAGCTCTTTCCCCAAGTTCTGGAAGGGAATTCTCCTCTCTTTGTGCATTGTCGTTCTCTCTCTAATTGAACAGAAAGTGCTGCTAGCCAGAAGGAATAGAAATGAATGCTTCACATGACATGCAAATATAGCAAAATGTGTTTCTCTTGCATTCTGTGTGCCTGCAAGGAAAAAAGAGGGGGAAGAAAAAAAAATAAGAAAATACATTCTATTTAGTGAGAAATAGGGTCAGCCATGTCAGGAAGAACCCTTTTACACAAGTGCCATGTTCATGTGAAGGGACTCTGCATTGCTTATTACTAGGGGCTCAGGTCAATGGCACACAGGAAGCACCCCACAGAATGATGAACTGAAAGAGAAAGAGTGGGAAAGAGGCAAGACTCTCCTTAGAAGAGACAGAATGGAAGGTGGGAATATGGTGAGCGGTAGTTACTGGGATAGCAGCTCTAACATTCCTCATTTACCCCAAAACTTTGACCCTGGCGGGGAGGTCTGATGTGTTCATCAAATATCATTACCTTCTTACACGTCTTTATAAGGGAATTTTTTTTTAAGATTTTATTTATTTTTTCATGAGAGACACAGAGATATAGGCAGAGACACAGGCAGAGGGAGAAGCAGGCTCCCTGCGGGGAGCCCGATGTGGGACTCGATCCCAGGACCCCGGGATCACGCCCCGAGGCAAAGGCAGACGCTCAACCGCTGAGCCACCCAGGTGCCCCCTTTATAAGGGAATTAAACTGAGTGACCACCGTTGAGATTTCTCACCAACCTAGGTTCCCTGAATTGAACCGAGAAATCTATTGGGTCCCACAGACCCATCTGAGAGATGTTACTGTGTCTGATTGTTTTTACTCCTTGAGATTCTCTTCTCAGTATTTAAATGCCTTTTTTATTCACATAACTCCTCTCTCTCTCTCTCTCTCCCTCTCTCTCTCTCATTTACCGTCAGTGGTCACTTCCATCTAACTGACAATACAAATGTGAAATGTGTTCACTTGCTTTAGAAAGTGAAACTCTTATAGGAATGTAAAGGAGATGTTAGCCTAAAATGAGATTTATATAAGAAAAAAAAAGATTTATATAAGAAATATAGTAGGTGGTCCTTTAAATCATATCTCTACAAAGGTATCTGGCAGCAAAGAACCCTATCACAGACGCTGTAGGAGATCTTATTCTTTTTATGTCCAGCTGTTTTGGCCATCAGCCCTTTTTATTGTTCAAATGTCAGTGACACAGAATAGTAGCAGATGTGATTTCTGGACATAGTGTGGCTTCCTCTGTATTTTCAGGGAAGGGTTCTGTAATTAAAAAGGGCAACTTAATCAATTTTCAAATGTGGTATCTGGAACCTCGAAAGACCTGCAAAAATGACTCTGATGGTTTTTCCTGGCATGTTTTTTTTTTTTTTTCTCAAGAAGACGATTCACTAAATAAAAGTTCTTGCAATCAAACCCCATGTTCAAAAAAACAAAAACAAAACAGAACAAAAAACATGTTCTGCCTACCATACTAATTATTTTTAGAACAGAGTAGCCAAGGAGATGTGTGGACTTTAAAGGTTTCCTCACTCTTTACTATTAATGCATTTACTCTAAATTCGTAAATAAATGGATAAATCTAATAATTAGCATTGGCTTCAACTGGGATTTGGGAGAATTTACATGACCTCTCTTCCTCATCATTGCTTTCAGAACAGCGACTTCTTAATTAGTTTAACAGTCAATAATCAAAATATTTGATTGCCAAAGGATATCAATGAAACCAAAGACAAAAAGCAACTAAGAATCCTCATGCATGTCAAAATTAATGCAGCCACTTGAGAAAAGGCAGTTTCTCAAAATGCTTAAGAGAGAGCTACCAAGTGATCCTGCAATTCCACTCCAGGTATGTAATCAAGAGAAATGAAAACATACCACCACAAGAACTCTTGCACACAGATGTTCCTAGCAGCATATTCATACTAACATCATATTGGAAGCTGGAAGCTGAGATATCCGTCCACTGATGAGTGTCTAAACAAAATATAGTATGCTCTTACGAATGAATGTTTCCCAGCAAAGGAAAGTTACAAGGCAGTGAGCCATGGGACAGCCTGGATAAGCCTTGAAAACATGAGGCTGAGTGAGAAAGAACAGATAGAAAAGGCCCCATTTTGTGCAGTTCCATGTACTAGAAATGTCCAGAATAGGCAAATCATAAAGACAGAAAACAGATTAGTGGTTGGCCAGGGCAATCAGGGGTGGAAATGAAGAGTGACAGTTAACAGACAATGGTTCTTTGGGGTGATAAAAATGTTCTGGAATTAGATATTGGTAATGGTTGCCCAACTCTGTGAATGTGCTGACAATCACTCAGCTGGACACTCTAAATCAGGGAACTTTATGGGATTTGAGCAATATCTCAATAAAACCATGAGTAAAAGAAACTAAGGACAAATGGGACACTTTTCTGACACAAATAGGTGTAACATCAATGAACGCTGATATTCTTTGGTGCTAGTGGGGGTGTTTCTCATTTCTCTACGTAGCACAACATATCAGAGGAAACATTTTCTGCAGTCCCTAAAATTCACAGTTCAAAATTAGGTAATGTCAGCAGGTCAATCTGTCAGCCAACAGGTAATAACTATTGAACCCCCATCAAGTACATGGAATTCAGATGAGGAATTCACAAGACAGCACATAATAGTGACTGATGATGATTAATCTGTGTAGTTAATATCGTATGGAAAGCAGGTAGACAAAAATCACCCAACCTGCAGCCTCTTCATTGTTGGCAATAATACAGCTTCATGGAAATCTGAAGTGAACCTTTTCCAGGGAACACTGGGTGTGCTCCTGTCAGGAAGGAGAAAATCAGGTTCAATATTTGCAAGCCGAGTGGAGAAACCCGTGTCCTAGAGCCTACATTGAGTGGGGATGATAAAAAGACTCTGCTGAGCTATTTGCATCTAATTAAATTAACTTTCATTCATGTTATTTCAGTAAATGAGCACCTAATAAACATCTGCTCTATGCAAGCCCTAGGCTGAATATTATGAGAAATAAGCATACTTAGGCTGAGCCTTGTAGGAGCTTATGATTTGGCTGGAGACATTCCATAAAGTGTGTGGATGCTCAGCAAGGAGACAGTCCATTCTGGACTAAGACTCCATCTATGTTCCTGATTGGCTGTGCCAATAGGATTTAGTGACTCAACTTGTGTGAGCACTAATTTTCTCATTATTTACAAAGTCAAGGTAATGGTATCTGACCCACTTATCCCCGTAGAATCGGTTTCATGGTCAAATGAGATCATGCATAAGGATTAATTCTATAGGAGAAACAAAATACTCAGTCAGAGGCATTTTCTTTGGATTCTAGGGATAAAATGGCTTTCAAGAGAGTGATCAGAGATGTCATCTGCAATAAGAAGAATGCTAAGATTTTCTAGCTAAAGAAAATAATCTATTCATAGAAGACGTGTCTTCATCTGTTTGGGCTGTTGTAACAAAATGCCATTTAACTGAGTAGCCTGTAAACAACAGCCCTACAGTTCTGGAGGCTGGGAAGTCCAAGATCAAAGTGATAAAGACAGCCGGTTGAGGTGGCTTTGCTTCATCCTGGACCCCATGTCTAGAAGGCGGTGGGAGTGGTTGCTTAAGCATTTCTATTTAATGGCAAAAGCAGTTCAAGAAGGCAAGCCCAACAGCAGAAACACATTTCCAACATTGTGCTATCTGTATCTGCCAATATGCCTATGGCCAAATCGAGTCACATATCTGAGCCTAAAATACATTCTGCCACCAAGGCACCAAGGCAAACATGTGGACCTATAACACTATTTCAGAGGAGGAAAGATTTAGGAGCAATTATTCTCCCCATCACAGCTGGCTTGGCTGGGGGAACATTAATATGAGGGGTAGTCAATGTGCTGTCACTAAGATTGTTTAAAAGCAGATATTGAAAAACATTTAGTGTCTGGATAAATCATGAAAACATGATTTGGCAAAAACTAAGAGTCAATGAATATTTTCAAACAGGAGCTGGCTTTGGAGGAAAGGTGATCTAGGTGCTGCTAGAACAGGTTTTCAGTGCCCCTAAGACACCCAATTCCTTACATTCCCAAGGCTGCCACATCTTCCCTCACTCCATAACCCAGACCACAGTCTGATTCTTCTCACCTCATCCAGTGGCACTTGCAATTTATTTATGCCTATTTGTTCATTGGACAACCCCCCTCAGAAAAGCTTCAACACAATATGAACATAATAGTCACTCATTTCCATGAAAGGGATTGCATTAGTTTTCTCTTGCTGCTCTAACAATCACTACAAACATAGCAGTGCAAAACATGTTGGTTATCTTGCAGCTTCTGCAAGTCAGAGGTCCAGCATGGACTAGAAGGTTCTCTGCTCAAGGTCTTGAAAGGCCAAAGTCACAGAGGCCGCCAGACTGGACACAGATCTGGAGTCCCTAGGGGAGAATCTGCTTCTGGCCTTATTCAGGTTGTGGGCAGTATTTGTGCCCATGTGGTTGTGAAACTCCGGTCAGCTGGGTCCTCTGCAGCCTCTTATGCCTACGCTTTCCTTGTTTGTGGGATCCTTCCCCTAGAAGCCATTGTGCAGTCTGCCTCAGGCTTCAGATCTCTCTGGCTTCTCCTCCTGTGGCACCTTTCTGACTTTCTTTTATGCCTCTCCTTTAGGGCTTGTGTGGTTACATTGGGTCCACCACATAATCTGGGATGATATCCAATTGTAGGGTCAATTGATAATAACCTCAGTTATATACATAAAATCCCTTTGCCTTTCAAGGTGACTTATTCACAGGAATGATAATTCAACACACTGAGGGGTTAGGCCAATCTCTTCTGAGGGCCCCAATTCTGCCCCACGTGCTAGAGAACACCCTGAACCAGGTACCATCTGTACCACCTATGAACTGAATCATCCACATCAGTGAGCTTTCCATTTTACCCTTAGCCCTTTCAGTGTCCTAGCATGGGTTAGCTAACTCATTTTTCTCTGGATTAATCCAAGTTTCAACACTCTCCGGAAGCCCCTTACACACTCTCTCCATCACTCGTTTTCAGAAAACAATTTGTCTTTTACTTAATTGAAGGAAGGGAAGCCATCAGACTATCACCCGAACTCCCACTTATGTTTCCCCAACAAATGTGGCTGTATCTGTAGCGTTCACCTTCTTCCCTCTGGACTCGGAGATAAATATGTAACCTTACAGCAGGCTTTGCCTTCATATCATTGCTTCCAAACCCAGGTCCTGAGAAGGATCTCTCTAAAACTCCCATGTCTATGATCCATATTCCCTTCCTTTGTGATTTTACTCTACATGTTGAGATCTCTCCAGCTGAATCAAAGAAAACTTTCCTGCATTGCACAGAGCACTCTACTTAGCAGTTTCTCTCCTCTTTGTCCAACCAAACTTCTCCAAGGCTGAGCTCTTCCTCACTTTGGAGATGGCTCATTCATCTCTCTGTATCCTGTCACCCAACTTCCAACTCCACCACTTGACTAAAGTTATTTCCACCATGTTGGTACATTAGCCTCTAATGGATGATTCTGGAATGACATTTTACATTATTTTCTTACGTCACCAACTATGGCCTGATGATACTATTTTTCATTGTACCTCTATGTTTTGGACCTTTGGTGTACTATGGACCCTTGTTATTCTCCCCATTACTTCCCCTGACCCTTGACCTTCTGCTGTATGCTTTCCATGGGTAAGCTCTTCCACTCACTCACTCACCCTAGTGGGGTCTGTCTTCCTCAGTTTAGTGATTACTCACAAACTCAGCCCAGACCTTCCTTCAAGAGTCAGACTCCTCCACCTGTATAATGGCTTGTTCCTGTCATCTAGATACTTACAATTATTGCAAACTCAACAAATTCAACTTGAGCATATATTTTCCCTTTGATGAGTTCCTTATCCCTTGGCTTGTCTTGCCCTCCTCTACTGTTCTTGGTTGGCTTCTATGATCTACCCATTCCCTTAAACTTGAGAACGGATATTTATAAGCAATTTTTTAAATCCCCTATAGCGAATTAGTAACTAAATCCCCCAAGTTTTACTTTCTGAATTTTTAAACAGACTGTCTTGTTCTTTTTCTTCCAAAGGTACCACCACAGTTTAATCCATTATCAACTAAGGGATTCCTAAAACAGCCGCCATACAGCCAGAAGAGTCCACCTAGATGAGAATCTGTCATCTCACTTCCAGCCACTCTCCAAGGCCTCCTGCCTCTTCCAAATTAAAGCATACACCCATGATGAAGATAAGATTTGAATCAGTCCACCCATGGTCAAGATCATATGTGAATCAGTTTATCCATGGTCAAGATCAGAGTTATTCCTCCCTTGGTCAAATCAGACATGAATTAGTCCACTCATGATCAAGATCTGACATTAAGTAGTCTACCCATGGTCAAGATCAGACATGAGTTAGTCCTCCTATGGTCAAGATCAGACATGAATCAGTCCACCCATGATCAAGATCAGACATGAAGTAGTCCATCCATGGTCAAGATCAGACATTAAAGAGTCCACCCATGGTCAACACCAGACTTGAATTAGTTCTCCCATGGTCAAGATCAGACATAAATTGGTCCACTCACGATCAAGATGAGATATTGATCAGTCCATGCTGTCCTCTCCATCCTCATATCCTTCACTTTCTTCTCTTTACTTTTACTTTATGTTATAACAACCATAACCTCTTTGTGATTTCTTGACACACCACACTCTTCTTCATTTCTACATGTACAATTTAGATTATGTGGGAAGAGGAGAACTTTCTTCCTCTCTTACCTTCCTCACCATATCCCTTCTTCAAGTGAGCAACTCACAGCTTTCCTTTGGACGTAGCACAGTGGTAACTTCCATCTGCAGGCCCAAGCTGGAAGAATGGCCATTCATTGCATTATCATTGAATATCATCTACCCTTGGATTTATCATGTTTAATCTCATAGTCTGTTCACTTCTCTAATAGATCACGACTCTTCTGAAAATAGCACTTCTATCATTTGTGAAGTCATCAATAAGCTAACTTAAATGAATCAAAATGTATATTGAAGGACAAACCCATGAAATAGTAGTAGAGTGACACACTGGAATGCATCATGCTGCAGCAGGAATACAAATCTTACCCGTGCCGGTGGCAGGGTATCAACACACTGTGAGCTGTGGGTTGGTGCAAGGGTTGGGTAGGCCACACACCCTGACACCCAGCACACCCCTACACTTGGCAAGTGCTCCTTAGAAAGTCAGTTTACTTCATCCCTTTCCCATGGCTATACTCCACAAACCACTCAAGGTAGTTTCCTTGGAGGGAGACTGTTTAGTTCTTCCTGAACCAGGAGCCATAAGTCACAAATGTTGACCTTTTCTTCACTTCGTTTTGAGCATCATATTGTGGTTACTCAAGAAAGGGGAATACACAGCTGAGCTGACTAAAATTTAAGTTGGAAGCAAGCAAATATGCAAACAAACACCTAAACTCAAAAATAAATACAATGCTACAGCTTAGTATGAAATAATTGTATAAGAATATATTGTGAAATAGTATTGGAACTTATGAAATAATAAAATAATAAATTTGTCTGCATACATCTGGATTTAGAAATAGATTTCACAAAATTTATCAAGTCCCTTGTGTCAACTTTAATCTCTCTACTAAGACCAGAATATATCTAGAGTTATACAGGTACAGATATATGAGATATAAATATGCAGAGCTATAGAAATAGACATACAAATATAGATCTACAGATACCTGGACCTCATGTATATGAATTTTCTAGGATTCTATGTTGGATTCAATCTGAATAAATGACAGAAGTATTTTTATACAATTTGAGATGGTTAAAATATTGGGAAATTACAAGATACAGGGAGGGGGAATAAAGGTTCAAAACAATTATTTAACAAATTTACCATCAACAAGAACTTCAAATGGAAACAAATTTTGGTGAAGTACAACATAAACTTAGCTAGGATCTTGCATCCTATATAATTATTTGACAGACTGGCTATCACCTCTGTTAGGATCACCCCTAAGTGTCTTCTAATATCATATGACCCAGTGAAGAGTTCAGTCACCATATGTTTTTATCATACCTCTGCATGGAAGAAAGAAAATGCTCATTTTCTCTGCCAAAGGAGCCCTTTGTAGGTAGATCCAGTCACATGGAGGCATCCCTGGGGGGCACCCTCAGGAGTGCAAGAGGCAGGGCCCTCACCATTGTGCAAGGGGAGCTACATCACTGTACTTATTGGGTGCAGTAAACCCAATGACTCCATCCATAAGGGAAATAAATGTACACATTCTATTTTAATTCTGGAGAGAATTTAGAATAATCAGTGATATTCTCATTATTTAAGAAGACCCATCTTCCTAAAAGTCTTACTCCCAGTTCCTAAACAGATTTCCAGTAGAGAAACCCAAAATGGATCATGTGGAGATGTGTCTCCTGATGTCAATCACAAGGCGATCATCAACATATGGAAACAGTGGGATGAAATCTCAAAGTTCAGTCAATGGGAGTAATAACACTGTGTTTAAGAAGCTGATCAGAAGAAAAGCAAATAAACTCATCCACATTAGTCTACAAAGCTGAATATGGAAGAAGAACAAATATCGCAGAAGCATTGGAATTTAGAACTCAAGCACAGATACACAAATGACCAATGCCCATGTGCACGGCCAAAAAATCTAAGGCTAGGGTACCAAGGGCCCATCAGAGATCCATGGTAGTCCTGAAGATTGCAATAGACTACCACACATGTCTGCCCCCCTGAGACAGGTCATACTATTCTCATCACTGTCCAGTAAGAGTAGCTTCCTATCTCTTGATTCTTTAAGAGATCAGTGTCATTTTCATAGCCAGAACTAATAAGAAAACTCATTAACTAATAATATATTTTTTCATCTATTTCTTTCAAAATCAAAAATATATTGATGAATATTTCCTTTATATTAAAATTTAAGGCATAGCCTCTGTCTAGAAACAAAATAGGTGCTCAAAAAGCATAGTTTTTAAATGAATGATTGGAAATCGGGAATGGCTATTTAAGAAAACACACTCAAAATTCTATAATTCCCACTTTCAACTAAATATGGAGAATTAACATGGTGGCTGCATGCTCAATCCTGTGACTGGTGATCGTGGAATTGTTATGTGCAAGGCTGCACACCAACTGTTTTCCAGGGGGCCTAGGAAGCATCAACAGACCAGACAGATGCTGACCTTACATGCAGAATATTTGTTTTGGAGGACAGCATGGGACGATGGTAGTTTGGGGCAGCGCAGATGTCCAAGGTTCCCACTGCTGTAGGAAGTTCCGGGGGGGAGGGGTACGGTAAAGCTTCATCCTGGTAAAGATGAGCACATGCAGCATATGTTTACAAAGTCAGTTTCCCAAAGAAAAGGCAATAGCTAGATGTTGAACATTTTTGCAATGGAAAAATTGAAGTTACCTGAATATATATATATATCTGATATCTGTCAGCCTTTAAAAATTATAACCATGAAAAATAAATAAATAAATAAATAAATAAATAAATAAGATTTATAGCCATGTAGAACCCAGCCTTTCACCCAAAACACTGTAATTCAAAGGTGATAAGAGCTGATCCCACCTGCCCTTCTGGGTAGAGGAAGTGTGGCCTTAGTCAGGATGCTGCAGGCAAATGGCCAATGCCCTGTATAAGGCCACTGGACACAGTAGGTAAGCTGATAGAAGAAGAGAATCAATATATTAAGCCCGCTATTTTTGCCTTGCCTTCCTTCCAGTTCTTCAGCACGGAAGCAGAGTCTCCCTGTAGCTGGTCTAGAAGCGAAGAGCTAGAAAGCACATATTGTGGCAACACTGTTTGTTCCGACAAAGGTCTCCAGGTGGGAGGGTCCAGGTGCCTGCCTCACCCACCGGCCCAGCTGCCTCAGTTCCTGGAATCCAGCACCTGCTCCTGCAGTCTGGACGGCGACTCCAGGGGTCCCCACAGCCGTGACGTCCTACTCTCTGCCCAGATGTGCCCTATTTATCCTTCCTGTCGCAGCTCAGACCTGGGTCACTGTGTCCTGGAGGCCTTGATGCCTGGCGCTGAATCTTCCTTCTCCTGAGTGGGAGGAGGCCCCCAGCACTTCCTTGGGTGGCTGGCCTTGCACCCCAGATTGCTACCCTGCCCACGCCACAAGCTCAGGGGACATAAGTCCCCATCTACATCTCTGCCCTCGGTGCCCGCTTGGTGCGTGACACCCAGTAGGTACTCATCACAGGTCGGTTATCAGAAGATATCGATTATATTGCGGAAGCTTGGAGACAATGAGTGATGAGTTAGTTTATCGTTAGTGCTAGTTGCCCATTTTCTGCTACTCTGCTATAAACCTATGTCCGCTGGCTGCTCTGTGTAGATGAGGGGACCCTCTACATAGTTTTCTTCGCCGGTTGCACCAAGTTCAGGTTTGTCAGTAGAAGCTGCTGGAAAGATCTTGCAGGCGGAAGAGCCTTCGTGGTTCCAGCATGTTCGGTTCTCGGGATCCCGAGCTTGGGGCAGTAGGTGCAGTCACCTGCTGCCCTTGGTGACCCGGGCACCCACTTCCAGAGGTCTTGCCGGGAAGGGTCTCCCTGTCCAGTTCCCCTGCCCGGCACTCGAGATGGCCACTTTTAGAGGCAGATTTCCATCAGCATCGGAGAGTGAGTTTCCTGCAAGTCTCGGCAGCAGGGTACTGCTGCGACTCGATGCCACCTGGTGAGTCCCGCAGCACCCCATTCTGCTGCCTGGATGCAGCTCAGTCTCAGCCCTGGGGCAGCCACCGCTCTCTGCATTTGCCATCCCCACCTTTCTCCTAGTCACTTGGACCTCCTATTACAGTTAACCGTTCTTTGTGTTAAATTTTCCCACCAATCATGGCCTGGGCCCTGTGTCCTGTGTCCTGGCCAGGTCCAGACCCACACACTCTCTCTGAGTAAGAAGCAACTGCGTCACTCCCCAGGTTGGTGCTTCTTCGGTGGGATGAGAGGCTGTGCGCTATGCCCTGAGGAAATACAGTTGTGTGTGAAATCTGCCCCATAATTCTTTTTTTATTTTTATTTTAATTTTTTCCCATAATGCTTTTGATTAACATTAACACAGTGATGGGATTTGTCCTTGTTGAGACTTGACTTTGGTGATCCCAGTTTTGGAGAACGAGCTGTGCAGCCAGCTGCCTCCAACGAGCTTCCCGCAAAGCAATACTGCTTTCTGTTGCATGCAGATGGACCGAGAGCCAAGAAAGCACAGAGGTGACAGTGTTGATCGGATGCAAACCTCGTCCCAGGGATCCTGGCACTGGATGCCAGATGTATGCCAACCCTAGATGTGAACTACTTCCTTCTAAAAGTATGTGAATTCTGTATTTTTAAGTGCAAACCTGCACACATTTATTGTCATTTTGGGGTTACAATTATCAAGCACTGCTCATTTCTAAGCTCTTTGGTGTATCTAGTGAACATGAAACATGTTTTTCATGTATTCAGCTTTGACATGGGAAATGGTAAAGGGAAATTCTTCAGAAGGATGTGGAAGCCATACATTTAAATATATTTACAGAGGCAACACACACTGTCTGGCCACAAGGAGACTGTTTTGGCTGCCTTCTTCCTAGAAACCAGATTGTGGATGATCCCACTGTGGGATGTAGAGTTAGAAGAGGCAATTCTAACTCCAATCCAGCTGCAGAGATTATTGACTTCATCAAAGCTCAAAATTTTGAATTATTGGTTGAATATTTGCAATGAGAAACCCTGGCCTTCATAGGAAACCCAGTTTACTCCTGAAGTTTTTAGGAGGTCTGATGATTTCAGGCCTACATTACAGTACCAAAAAAGCAGGGCTGTGTATAGTGGTACTTTAGGACCAGGTAGATTTGAGCACATGGGTGTCCGCAGGATGGATGTCGCAGAAATGTCACGAACACACCACCCACCTTAGATGCTAAGATGGGGATGCGCTCTAAGGCAGGCATCTGTGGTTACAACCACATTGCTAAATGGTGTCCAAATGGCCCGTCCCTGAAAAGTGAGAACTGAGGTTAAACATCAAGAGTTGGGCAGCCCAGGTGGCTCAGCAGTTTAGAGCTGCCTTCAGTCCAGGGCCTGATCCTGGAGACCCAGGATTAAGTCCCATGTCAGGCTCCCTGCATGGAGCCTGCTTCTCCCTCTGCTTGTGTCTCTGCCTCTCTCTCTCTCTCTGTGTCTCTCATGAATAAATAAATAAAATTTTTCAAAAAATAAACATCAAGAGTTAAGCTATAATAATTTCAGTCTCGTGATGTTATTTGAATCAAGGGAATAAGAAGCAAGTGAAATTGTAAGAAAGCTGCCAAGTTGAGGTGAACAATGAGCTGGATCTGATCTTGTAAAGTAGACACACACTCCGAGGAGGGAGTGTCGTATTGGAGCTCCTTGCCCATCATAAACAGCACGTGGCGTCCCATCAATATCTAATTGTATTAGTTATTCTACAGGGGCTCCAGGAAAACTGATGGAGAGGACTGTTAGTATTGATCACCATTCTGAGATCCCCCCGTCCATTGTTTACTGAACTGGTCAATTATCATTGAATTTTTCATTTTGAGTAGAAATGGAAAATTAACAGAAATCAAGAAATTTTGTAGAACATGTTACTAATGAATTAAAGGGGACTGAGATTTTAGTGTTGCAAACCCATGGCATGCTCATTGCTCATTTTTATATGGACATATTTTTTTAATGGATGAATATTACTATTACTATTTCTGTTCATTGAAATAATCTCCTTTTGCCCCTTTTTATCAAATGGTATAGGATAGAGACAATATTAATTTACCCACCTGTTACCTAAAGCTAATAATTAAGGGTAACAAATATCCCTTGATCATCAGGTTAAGGACTATTTGTTACCATTAAAGATTAATATTTGTTACCTTTAAAGGTTAATATTCTACGTCGTATTCTCCGATTTCAAAAGCCAGATTTAAATAGGATTTAAAAAATACTTATTGACAAAAATTACATAGCTATCTCAAATTTTTAAAAATGAGGCAACCTTTTTTTTTGAGGCAACCTTTTTTATGCAAATTGCATTTAGTGGCCTCCAAATAGAAAATCCATAGAATGGATTATTTTTCAGATAGGTAAGAACATGACGTAAAATCTCCTGTATCCTATTTGCTCATCACGGAAACAGCAAATTTTAAAATATGCACAGCTCAGAAATGCCAAGATCTGATGGAAAAGCATCGTAGGCAATCCAGAAATAGCAGTGACTATCTGCTATGGCTGAGGAGGGCGTGCATGTTAGGACCTGGGGTCAAAGGAAACCACGTTGGCCCTGCATACAGGAAGTTCTCGGAGTAGTTTCGGGTCCCCCTGAGTACATTATGACAAACGTAGGCCAGAGGGATAGTAAATATTGTATAGATATCCGCAGGGTTAGCAGCCCACATGCGAGCACTCCTTTGCTCCCGGTACTGAATTTGCAAAGACTGTGACTGGTCCCCTGAGGGATTCCATGGAAGAGGGAGCATCTCTGAGGAGAGCAAACACACACGTGCCTGGGGGGTTTCGGTGGTCCTGGAATTTGCTTTTGAGACTTAACATTTGAAAACCAGATCCAAGTTCTATTATCAACAAGTGTGGTGGGCGGGAGCGGAGAAGAGGAGTCGCTCGGGCAGGGGACCCTGTAAGGCACGACCACCACGTCCAGGATGTCAGGGGCACGAGTGAGGGAAAGCCTCAGTCAAGAACCTTTGATTTTCTGTGTAAAGTCAGCAACCTCAAAGGAAGATGCCTGTGTCTCTCAATCTTAGAACTCTTTTTACTCCATTGTTACTTATTTTTTATCTACACTTGTTTTTTGTTTTTTATCATTGCCTACAGTGGCCAAAAAGAGTCAACAAGAAGAACAATCTTAATCGCTTTAAAAGGCTCAGATAGAGTGGTAATTTGCCTTATAAACCACGTCACTGT
Source organism: Canis lupus baileyi (assembly GCF_048164855.1). Taxonomy (NCBI): domain Eukaryota; kingdom Metazoa; phylum Chordata; class Mammalia; order Carnivora; family Canidae; genus Canis; species Canis lupus. The sequence goes on from NC_132838.1 coordinate 3,058,498, forward strand.
GCCCTAGATTTACAGCAACATGTGATCTTTAAATATACTGTATATCACTCTCCTGATGGTCATGCAATTAGGATCTGGACACTAGGAACAGCTCACTACCAAAAAATAGTTCTCAAAAGGGGATTTGGTGTGTCAGGGAAGATAACGGTAATTTAGAATTCAGGTCAACATGATTTTAATGCTAAATACGTGTGAAGATTAAGCCCCCAAATGTCCTATCTCTGCGTAGGATCTTTACTCTGGTCGAGGAGGCAGGTGAAAAGGAAGGATATAAAACAGGGAAACACAGGAACAGGCTTTAGCAAGGAATAGAAAAAGAACACTGTAGATTTAATAAAGTACATATCTTTAAACTATTGCATGGGTAAGTGATTATGACAGACGGTTTCATATACCTACAGAAAAGAAAGTCCTCACTGGGTCACCACATGTTCAAGTCCACCCAATATTCTTGGAATTGGAGGCATTCTGTTCACTGAGAGCAGCTTTAGAATTTCATGCAGATACTGCATCATATATGTGGAAAAAATAAAATTACCTTTGTTCCTTTTATCACAAACATGGCCTTTTTTTTTCTACTGACCTTATCCAGATGGGTGTTCTTGAGAAATTCATCCAAACTAAAGAATGAAATCGTGTATTGCCAATCTGCTACTAATACAAAAGGATTCTTACCTATATAATAGTTACTATTATGCCACTACAAATATAATTTAAGTATTTTTTTTAGAATTATTTGGTACTCATTTGCTTCTCTACATTTTCAGCTCCATGAGTTCAGGGACCACTTATTTTTTTTGTGTCCCCAGCTTTCAATTCAAGGACCGAGAAAGGATAGACACTCCGTACTGACTTGCTGAACAAAGGAATGGGATCAATGAGTCCTCACATTCTTTCTCCAAATATTTCTCTCTTTTTTTTTTAAGATTGTATTTACTTATTCATGAGAGACACAGAGAGAGAGGCAGAGACACAGGCAGAGGGAGAAGCAGGCTCCATGTGAGGAGCCCAATGTGGGACTCGATCCCAGGACCCTAGGATCACACCCTGAGCCGAAGGCAGATGCTCAAACCCTGAGCCACCTGGGTGCCCCATTTTTTTCCCAAATACTCAAATCTCATGTAGCCTTATTCCCCTTCCTTCATATAGTTGTAATACTATAACATTTTATTGAATAACATATTTAATATTATATGCAATGTGTTATATACTGTGAGTATATAAATGTACATATAGTGTAGGGTTTGTGCAGCCACATGATGTGTATACTGTATCTGTCTGTATGTGTACTACTTGTAGAACATACTCTTTGTTAGTATGTATACTATGATAGGTTTTTATATATCTTTGGGTATGTGTGTATATAACCTATTATATATTAGACATATCTGTAGGTATCACACATTATTCTATGTAAACATCACTGATTTTTATTTGTATTTCATTTATTTACTTATCTTCCACACCTAGTCTAGAAAATATGAATTTGCAAGACTCACAGGTCTAGGAATAATCATATAGTGAGTCAAGTTTGAAAAGTCTTCAGCGTGATAGCTCATAACCAATCATGTTTGTCCTTAAGAGCAATCAGGATGAATGGGATGAATGGGGCTATTGGGAAGTTCCAGCAATCTGGGTGAATCGGGGACCCGCACAGCCCAGTCCTGGCTCCCGTAGCCAAAAGGACAAGGTAAAGTTTACATGACGTAGAAAATGTGAAAGCCTCCTGCTTTCTCTCAAACGCCTGTATTAGCTCACTGTGCAGTTAAGATGTGAATGTAGGGACAGAACCCCCAGGGCAGGAACAGCCCACAGGGGTCACAGTGGTAAGCGGGGTTGGCACACGTGGTACCCTCCACACTGTCACCTGAGCAGCCAGCCAGGTGCCCCAGAGAGCATGGGTCCTTCACATCCCCCTGTCCCTCCCCTATGCCAGCCACCCCCCAGAAGCACCAGTAACAAATCTGTGCTCACTTCTGCGTTTGCTCTGATTCCTCTGCATTTTCCACCAATGCCTTCTCTGTGGTAAGAAGGGCTTGAGTTTTTATATAGCTCCATCTCTAAGAATTTTCTGTGAGTTACAGTCAGAATGATTTTGCTTACTTAATTTTTTTTAAATTAAACCCTAGTGAGTGGATCAAGGACTTAGAATTTGTAAAAGTATATATATATTTTTTATAACAGGAGCTGACTCAGATGCTTCTATTTTTTCTTCCAATTTCTTTCTATCATTTGAATGCTCAAAACACAGATTCCATTGAAGGACAAATCACTGTTAGACTTTAACGGAACTGAACCTTATTCTATTTTGACTGAAATTCTATGATCTGCTAGAAATATGGTATCTAGTCTGTATTTTTGAAAGAAATGGTGATTCCATGAATAAATGCCATCTTAGATGAGATCACTGAGCCAGTGAGCATGCGAAGTATTCTAGGGACCCAGAGGGTGGGATCTGGACCCACTTCACGGGTCTCGGGTTGCCCCTTGCCGTCCTCAGGCTTGTTCCAGGCTTTGTTTGAAGAATTCTGCTTTGAAAAATGTTCTCTTTCTCCCTTTTTACAGAGAATCTGGAAAAGGTGGTAAATAACAGGAGGGAGGGGACAGAGTAGCAGAGAGCAGGATGGTCGGCGCTGTGACCTCCTGCCTCAAGGTGGCTCAGGGGGTGTCAGAGGGGGGCTGGTGGGAGGGGGCCACCCCCACACACACCTGGCCTCTTTCGGAGCTGGCTTCAATCCCGCCAGCAGTTTGCTCCACCTAAAGAACATTTTCCACTAGGATTTAATTATTTACAGTTGGCAATTGTAACTGACGAGGTCTGAGAAAATACTGTTTTTGAAAATAAATGTGTACAGTCAAAATATCCTAGAATATTGTACTTCGGCGACTATTTTAGTAACAGTTATCTTGCCCCCATTACGTCTAAAAATGTATCATGCACAGGAGAGAAACTCTGAGATATATCCTTTTTTTCACCTTGCTTCATTAATTATGGAGCATGTTTAATCAAAAGTGTCCCTCTGTTTCAACAGGTAACTTGAGCTTTCCAGTTTAGGTCATAAAACTTCACTTTTACTTGGAGGATGTACATCTTCAAGTTTTTATAAACACATTTTTTCATTGTTTCATATAGAACTAATTCCCAGATAATACCTATTATTCCTGTCAAGCAGGAAACATGAGGGTGAGGATTTCCAGAATGTAAATTCAGTATTATTGAAGCTCTATGTTGGTTTATGTCACCTTTCTCATGGTGGTAACGAAGAGATAAAGATGAAGGACTGCTATATTTTTGTTGTATTTAAACATCTATGAGGTCTTTGAAATATAAAAAGGAAAATCTATGAATTAAAAGATGGATATGAATAAAATTGTGATTTTTGATTTTTTGCTCATAGTGCAACTCACAGGTTGCACATTTACATTAGTAGGTAGAAATAAGACTCCAGTTAAATCACATCTCGACGATTAAGTGTGTGTTGTAAAAAAAAAATGCCATGGATGTAGCTCTGCACGGTTTTCATGGAATCGTCCTGCGTGTACCCATGATGCTCTCCCAGGAACCCAGACCCACTGCTCTGGCAGGTGAAGCGTGCGGGCTGAAGCCTCTCACGTTGGTGCAATGCTGCCACCACATGGTACAGTCATTGCACGCAGTCCACCCCTAATGTGTTTTCAGAAAGACCAATTTCCTATATAAAAGGGATATTTAACACCCAAAGACACCGATGCATAGGAGTGCACACGTGCGTGTGTGCACATGCATCATCTTCAGCAGAGAAGCAAGTCGGGCTGATGAAGACACATTCCTTCCGATATCTTAGGGGATGAGGAAGGCATCATGTGAGGGGTCAAGGTGTATATTGTATGTGCACATACCAGGCCCACCTTTTCCGGAGTGAGAACATGGAAGCTACAATGGGGTGCTAGTGAGACGCCCCTGGGACAGATTCCAGGGAATTCAGGGCCTGAGCTCACCCCCCGCGGCGTTGGGCAGGAATTCAGGGCAGATGCTGCAGGTCAAGGTAACAATAGCAGGAACATCCTTATGGGAGGACAGCAATAAATTATTAATTGTGATGCAGAAGAGACGCAAGAAATCACGGTAGACACTGTCTTCATAGTCCACTGCCAGGTTAGTTACAAAGTGCTCATGCTTGAGATGCAGTCGAGCAAGCACAGGTGTGGGAATTATTGCAGCGGTGCTGAGACCTTTGCATTTAGAAGGTCACGGGGACTCATGGCTCCTATTGTTCTGTTCGTGCTCAGGACAGTAAAGCCTTTCAAAAAAACAGTAACTAAACAAACTTTAATACCAAGGCTGCTTTCCTTTAGAATTTATCTCAGAATAGAGCCATCAACTTTTCTCTGTAAGAAACTTACTCATTAACTCTTTGATCTCAACAATGTGCATTTTATTCATTTAGTAACAAAGGATGAAGATATACTCATTATTGATAACTTAGATTTGAGAGACTTTTGGGAAATAAAACGAATATAAATGGTATTGGGACAGAACGTACATCCCATGACTTCCAGAGGCCATGTAGAGGGGTAGACGTAGAGACCTATCAGTGTAAACACACATCCTTTTATGTGTGGACTTGCTTTTTCAACATACGTAGGTTTAAATTTCCAGTCAAAAATACAATATGTAAGACATTAAAATTGGTTGTGATAGATCACAAAATGTTTTATCTTCTATTTACATAATTTTCAACACTATTCTTAAAATGTTTTAAATGATAACGTCTGCCATATGTTTTCATAACTGTACGAATACTATTTATGCCTAGACAAGAATTATTGAATTGTTTTGGTAGATGGTATATCTTTAAGTCTATTCTTAGGTATCTGATATTGCCATTACATTCCCCAAGTACATGGTTGAGAGGAAAGTGCAGCCCCCCCTCAAAGGCGGTGGTGTCAAGCATATGGGCAACAGAGGAAGTATTTTTGCACCAATAAAAAAAAAGAAACCATAAATCAAATTATTCATAGCCTGTGATTTGTTCTGTCCTTCATCTGAGATTTCCTTTTCCATGTGGATTTGAACCAGCCCATAATGTTATTTTAATTTAGCTTTTTGTATGTAATACATGCCCCCATCAGGTGAATGGACTTGTCATGATTGGATTCAATAGATGGTAATGACCTTTTATCTTTATTGCTGAGCTCTAGATCACGAGGCAGAGGGCTGGAGTCGCTCAAGATTGGGAACCTGCTCTCATTGAGCCCCCATCAATCTTTAATGCGAGCGTTATTGTCATTGTGGGATGCGCTCTTCTGTCTGCCTTTCCCCTCAGCCCCTCCCCTGGTACTGGGGGGAGGGGGGTGGGAAGGGTAAGGAAGTGGTGATCTCTAGGTTTCCTACACCAAAGCAGGTGCAATGCAGCATGAGGGGGGTGAGGGGGTGCGGCACGGAGCACCAGGGCTCTTGCCCCTGGGGCAGGCTCCAGCTAGATCCCAGGACAAACCTTCAGTGGGGATGGGGCCAAGGCATGATGCCGGGGCATAGCCAATCCTGTGGCCACACACAGAATGGTGGCCAGAAGCACACAACAGGTCTGAAAACAAATATGATGACAGTATTTCTTAGATTCAGAAAGAGCATCTGGCTAGTTTTGGTCTTTCTAATTCTTATTTTTGGTAAACATGTGGGCTACACAAAGTAATTAATAGTAATAAGTGTGCAGTTACCTATATAATCATACGTGTGTGTATGCATACATTTGCATATTTATGTCTGTAATAGACTGTAAGAGAGAGAGAGAGAGTGAGAGTGTGAGTGGGGGTGGCAGCAGAATGAGAGAATCTCCAGCAGACTCCCCACTGAGCATGGAGCCCAGTTCGGGGCTTGATCCCAAACCCCTGAGATCATGATCTGAGCCAAAATCAAGAGCCAGGCCCTTAACCAACAGAGCCACCCAGGCACTCCTGGACCACCTTTTTGATTAAAGTAATATTTCTTTAATTTTTTAAAGTATAGACTAATAGAAAACATCATCCAATCTGCTACAAGTATACCAGGGGTCAGAGATGCTTTCCCAATACAGATCTGTCCATCAAAGTCTGCCAGGATGCCTCTTTTCTTTGTATTTACAAATTGAAACACTTTTTTTTTTTTTTACCTTTATCAGTTTGAATTTCACTATTTGTTCTACATTTGGCTGTAATAAGTATTTCCAAGAGCCCTGCTATTGTGTACACTATTGTGAATAATTCATGCAACAGCAAGGCAGAGGTTTTAATTGATGGCGATTAGTGAACTTTCTAAATCTGTAAAACTTCAACAGACCTCAGCTTCCAATAAATGCCAGTGTCTATTTTTATACTCCAACCTCTATTTAACAGAAAGCCAAATGCATCAGCCTGCAGCTGCTGATGGTGCAAACGCCAGAAAAGGGCTTTTGTTCCACCTACTATGTCATGGGAGGGCCGTTTCATGCCATCATTTCTAGATTGTTGTTTACATTTTCTATTAGATATTCTTACAATAGGGAGGAAGAGGTGACGTTTTTCCAGAATGATATTCTATGGCTGCCAGGTTCTTATGGCTGGAATAGTGTCAAGATGGAGTGCGGAGGGTCAAGGGAGTCGTGGAGGGAACAATATTTTGTTGATGTCCCACACTTGCCCAAACAACCAGCTTGGAATTTAATAATGAACCGCAGATAATCGCGGAGGATTTCCGCAGAGAGCGCTGTGCTCCGAGGGAGCGGCGTGCTGGAGAAGCTCTGCATGTGTGAGTCACGCGGCCTCCTGAACAGCTTTCTCTGGCACTGAGAGCTTTGGCCTCTAGTTCCGTATTTTATTGTATGGTGTTCGTGCATTTGAGTTTAAAATCCCTGTAATGGAGATTAGCAATACAGGCTTATAGGCATCTATTAATCTGGTAAAATTACTAATTGTGTAAATGTTATTAGGAAAATCACCTCATCCTTAAAATGTGAGGAAGTGACTTCATATTTTAAACCCCCATTTTCAAAATTTACTTTAAAATATTAAAAAAAAAAAAACCAGAATGAGCCTCTTAATGATAAGAAGGAGTTTACCTCTTTCCATGTTAAACGTGTTGGGGGAGTGATGTGCTCAGGAATCGTGGATTCTTTGCAATTCCTGGTTTGATTAATAATATTCATGGATTTGGAAAGTCAAAGACAGTCCCTGGGTTGGAAGACCATCCCGAAGACTGTCTGCCTCTGTGCATGGTTGCTACAGGCTCCGTGCTATTTCCTTTCTCCTTGAGATGTGTGCTTCTCTGCTTCCCACAGTCATTTCTCACCATTTCTTTCCTGCTCGTTCAACACGATGGTCCTTTGAGCAATCTGAACAGGTAAACTTTAACACGTCGGTGTTCAGACTATGAACATGGACAGGAGCAGAGTAAAAGAGGCAAAATTAAATTTCAGCCTGTGATGAGACTGTACAGAGGAGTCGGTGCTTGTGGGGTTTCTGCTGACTCTCTACACGGCCCCCTCCTGTCCACTGAGGTCACTCACTATCCCAGGAACTGTCCTTGGGGCCCCTCCCACTGAGAATGACACGTAGGGCAGCAGCTGCTGCTGGAGGAGCTCCATCCGGGAGGCTCCAGGCTGGTCCTGTACCCGGAGCTGCCTGGGGTACCTAGTGAGTGCTGGCACCAGAGGGCAGGGACTGACGGACCATACCAACCCCACCTGTGCACCTGCTTTTCCCGTCTATCTGGAGAGCCTGCCTCTGGTTTCAGGCCCGAGCTCCACCTTCATGCTCACGCCCACAGGTAGGGCCCAAGGACGTAGGGTGAATCCTGATGGGTTCTGGTACCTCCTACTCCACTTCCCAATGTGCTTGCCTGTGGCTTGGCAGGTTTGCCCTCCTCAGCTGCAGGTGACTTCCACAAAAGGACCCATAAGTCCAAATCTTGTCCAGCCCGCCTGCTGGGTCCTGAGTTGGATTAGTCAGTCCACTCAACCTCAAACTCAAGGCTTCCTGTCTCCGAGCACAGCCCCTTAATTGACTCTTCTTATGAATCTACTGTTTCCACCGTGATCTCAAATTACCAAATCCAGCTGACTTCACTTGGCCTATTAGCCTCTTTATAGTTACATTTGACATTTTGAGATTAAGGATATATAAGTGCTTTATAAACTCTAAAGCACTCACTAAAATAATAGATTCTTCACCAATCAGATGTTGTAATCAACTACTTAAATAATATCCCAGATAATGTCCGAGACTCCTGGGCCCACTTGACTTTTGTCCTGTTTACTAAATCAATGCCTTAACAACTGGCCAGTGTTTAGTGTCTCAGCTCCCCATTCCGCATCTGGACCAGGGGCCAGGACCCCGCCGACATGTGTACCATGCACAGTGGTCCTTGGCTACACCTGCTATGACCCCGAACACCTTCTCCAGCCCCGAGCCATCTGCTGCACATGGTAGGCCTTTGCAGGCGGCTGAGGCACAAGGCACTCGCTCCCTCTCCCTGGTGCCTCACTCCCTGGCCCACAGGAAGCCATGCTGAGCACCCCAATCACCCCCACGCCACAGCAAAGTCGGTCTAGGCACCAGCCGGGCCTTTCACCCTTTTATCAGCCTTGGCTAAAGAATGATTGTCTTTATTCCAAAGGCCGCTATGTGCATAGACGTGGTCTCCTCTGCGGGCTTTGGCTCCTTCCCTCTTCATCCCATGGTGAGAAACTGATCCTCTGGTTCTGTCCCATCAGCTTCCCCGTGTTATATTTGCCTTCAAAGCTCCATCTTGCACGCTCCAGGGGAAGTTCAGAAAACCTTTTTTCTTACCCCTATTGATCCTGAGATCCTATTGATCTTGCTCCTCCCTTTGCCCAGCAGTTGTTGCAGACAAAGGGCCAATCCTGTGCTTTCCACTCACACACCAGCCAGGGGTCCTTGACTTCATGCAGCCTGGCTCTGGGTCTTTCTCTTAGTGTCTCCTCCCAGAGGTCACCAGATTGCACAGAGAGCACACTGTCTTTCTCAATTCCTACACTTCTTGGCTTCTCTGTAGCCTTGCCAGGTCAAGGCTATGGCCTCTTGCAGCCTCCACCCTGACCCCTAGGCCGTGGGGCCCACAGCCGCTGTCCCCGCTGCCCCCACCCTCTTCAATGCTCCAGGCCCGAGCATGCCCAAAGCCCACTCATGTATATGCTCCTCTCTTGGTAGGAGGAAGCCTCCTACCCCGAAGCTTACACCGTCCCCTTGGTGTCCGTGGGACCCGATTCTCACACTGGAGAGCAGATGCCCGCCTCCCAGGCTCCATGTGTCAAAACCAGACTCTTGATCTCATCCTGAACACCAACTCTTATTCCAAACCCTTTAATTTCAGAGCAAGTTTCAACTTCCCATCAACCACACGGGTGTAAACGTCCATCAGCCATGCTTCTTTTCTTTTCCATGCCCCTCGTCCCCTATGAAGCCCCACAGAGACTGTTTCTTCACAAGGGTTCCAGGTGCCCCGTGCTTCCCACAGAGGCCATGAGTGACTATGTCTGGTCTTCCACAGATCCCTACCTCTGCTGTTTGGATATCATCTTAACTACTCTCTGGCTCGTTCTGAAGATCACCGGAAATCAATCCCCCCTTCACATCGTGGTATGACCATGTAATAACCTGGTTGGGAAAAACCCTATAAAACTAAGTCCTTACAGGGAAAATTTTATGAGTCTCCGAGCTCAGGAAGTCCTCTACAAACATTACACCTTTACTTCTCATTACATCTTAACAAAGCCTTCTTTTTGCCCCAGAATGGACCTAATGCACTGCTATCTCTTTCTTTTGCTCAAGCAAATCCCACTGATACGTGAATGGATAAAGATGTGGCATACGTGTACAATGGAATATCATCCAGCCACAGAAAAGGGGATAAAACCTTGTCATTTGTGACATAGTTGTACCTGAAAGGTATTATGCTAACAAGTAAATCGTACAAATACTGTATTCATTTATGTGTGGAGTCTACAAAACAAACAAAAAATAAATAGATATTAAACAGAGAAGATAAATGGTGGTTGCCACAGGGGACAAGGATGGAGGGATGGGCAAAATAGGTGAAGGGGATTGAGACATACAGACAGCAGGTATAAAATAAATAAGTCACAGAGAGGGAAAGTGCAGTATAGGAAATGTCTGTAAGATCGTAGTAATGATGTGTGGTTACTGCCGGCGACCACACTTACTGCGGTTGAGCACTGTGTAGAATTGCCATATCACTATGTTGTACACCTGAAACTAACATATTATATTGTGAACTATTCTTCAGTTTAAAAAATCATCAAGTGAATATTAGATACATGAACGTACATGAATACATTGCTATTGTATCAGTGGAACATTTGGTCTAGTTTTAAAATTAAATGCAGAGCACATTCACCTAAGGGGAAAAAGAAGTCTTGCACCCACGTGGATGCTTCCCTCAGATTAGCCTTCTTCATGACGCATGCTCAGATCACTTCAGCCCACAGCAATCTGTCCCGAGAATCTACTACAGCTATCTAAATCACCCTCTTGCCATCCAGTTGTGTATTATTGTCTTTACGGCTTTTAATTATTCTATTTTTTTTAAAAGAGGAGTGGGATTATTCAATCATGGCAGATCTGGGTTTGGAGTCTGGCTTCATTATTTATTATTTGCAGGAAGTTGAGTGGATGACTTGACCCCATTCAGTTCCCTTTCCAAATCTACAGCAAAAGAGCGTATAACTTCCTGGTGTTATGGAGGGATGAACGGATGTTACCCACAGGGATGAACGGATGTTACTTCAGCACAAAGTACGAGTTTATGAGCTGTGCTCCCTTTCCTTTTCTCAGGAACGAGAACCTGTGTTAATGTGCTTCTCTCTGCGTCCCTATCACCTGGCCCCAGCACAGTGCATGTGTATTGACTACATGTCTACTGAATGTGATCATGAGCACAATCCAAAGGAATTAAATTTTAGTAGGTGCATCAGTCTAGGTGTTTTTCCCTAAGTGATGAACTTAAGATTGTTTGGGGAGAAAATACATACACATACACGCACATACACACTCACACAGTTACTCACACTCGACTTAATGGGTATGTAATGCATAGAACAGTAGTAATATGTAATATCACATTATCCACATTTCTCCCATTCAAATGAGTTTTCAGAACACCATAAGATTCATAGGTAGATGCTGATATTTATAACAAAGGCAAAAATAATAAACATGTTAAAAAATAAGCAAAGTATAAGCTTTAGCTCCAAACAATAGGGGATTTGACCTTCACTTAGCCTATTAGCCTCTTTATAGTTACATTTGACATTTGAGATTAAGGATATATAAGTGCTTTAATGATTTTTATTAAAAATCAGACCTAATTTGGTAATGGTGTAAAGTTGAATATGTTTTCATAAGGAAGTTTCATACCTGTGTTCCCCTCAATGACAGTGCTCCGGAAAGAGCTGCTAACTATATGCACAAGTGCGGTATTTTCACTTTAACCTGATTTGGGGGTTCTTAACCTTTCATCATCCCCGAAGCCTCAAAGTCCATTGGAGTCACTGGTAACCACATCTGAGTACCTTCAAATGCAGTTAGCACTCAAGGCATACGTCTACTGAATGAAGATCTCATTTTGAGCAAAACGACCTAGTCGTCCTCTTATCCAGAACTATACTTTTGCATACACGTTATATTTAAAATAACACAGACCATCAGAAACATAGTTGCAGGACTGAGGTGAGTTGGATCCTGTCTCACATAAACTATTTCTGTCTGCATCCACCTGCTGGAACACTCTTCATAGTAGTCTAGCTTTCCACTTTTACACATTCATAGCATTTGATCTGATCCTTAGCCATGAAAAGTCAGAGTAGGAAGGGGCCTTTTAAGTGAGTTTGTTCACGTCCTCACTCTACAGATGAGAAGACAGAAGTCTGGTTAAGTTTCATTGTTTTGCTTGCGAAAATCCATCACTATTTTCCTGCACGTTTTGTCTTTCTCTCTAGATGGTTACTTGAGGGCAGGGCTGTGGCTGAGGTCATCTCCCCAGGACCTCACAAAGGCCTGTGCAGCTCACTGGAAATGTTGCTAGGTTTGGATCAAAGAAGATAAAAGGGCAGATCGAATGTGGTTGCATCCAACCACAGCAAGGACGCACAGGCTTTAGAAAGTCATATTTATCCGAGTTAAGTTGGTTATTAGTTGAAGTATCTCCAAATCATTAACATATGGTGGGTTTTCACCAAAGGTCCTGAACTGTGTCACTTTGATTCCTAATAAGTTCATGGATTAATTTGGGGATTTCAATAAGTCCTCTGAGCTGAGATGTGATCAGTCCATGTGACAATGTGCTCCTGAGGACTGGTTGAGTCACCATTATGAAATATCTGAAAGGGTGTGTGCGCCAAAATGATTAAGGATCTCTGGATTACGAACATCCATTGTAAGGAAGAGAGGGCGCTGGGACACAGCACTGGGGCAATGGGTGAGTAAGCCCTGGGGCACCCACATGTCCCCCCTGCATCCCCGTTGCAAAGTCCCAGAGGACTGCTGGCAGTCACATAGGCAGGGCGGTACTGAGAGCAGCTGAAATCAAAAGGTAAAGAAAGTGTGGCAAATTCCAAAGGAAGAGATCTGATAAAATTAAAGCGTAATAGACACTTCAAACTGTGCGATCTGACCTAATAAGTTATTAATAGGGACCCATTACTCCCCATGCATTTTTTATTAGGAAGGCATTGCCTTTTTGTCAAGATTAGTGGATTATAAAATATTTGTGCTACACAATATAAATGACCCTACCTATTAATAAGTCTCTAGAAAGATATGCTTAAATTGAATTACATTAGGAAGAAAAGTGCCAACAGAAAATTAGGCATAATTAATGGGAGCACATAAATAAACCAGATACGGGGGAAAGGACGTTCTTCCCATTGATCATTGTGAGAATTAATTGCTGATATGCTCCAATGACATACCAACTATGAGTGTTTGCATAAGGGCTGCTTCGCAGAAGGTGAAATTCCTGTAACTATGAATATATGTGATAATTTATAGCTGGGAGATAACGGAGAGGATCCCACGCCTCTAATTAGTGGACATAATTTTGAAGAGCTAAAAGCTACCACTTAAAACACAATATTGTCATAAGGACTCATTATATTTTGTTTCACTGAAGTGGAATGGTGGCTTCGGTGGAAGCGAAAGCTAGCTGCGCCCTATCAGCTGGGAGCGAGGCCGCACGGGCATTCCTGCCGAACGTGGCTGTGTGGGTGATATCACCTTATTATTTTCCATGGGCCCGAGCCAGCAATCCACTTAGTGCTGTGATGCTCTGAGATACAGGAAATTATTTTTCACATCTCATTCCCATAATGGGCAATGTGAATTGAGTTACATGGTGGATGCACGCCCTAGACCATCTCCATTTGCAAACATATATAAGGTTTCCCGATGTCACAGGCCATGTCCTACATTCGGTGAAGTAAACAGCCTCAAGTCCCTCATTCAGACACGAGGCAGTCACTCTCTGCCATAATTAAGATAGGAATCTCTGGGGCTGCGACAGGCCGATTTTATCATCACGTGTATTATTATTATTTGTTGTGAGTGTAAAGTAGTCAACATCATACAGTATGTCTTCCCTTTTGTTCACAGTAAGCAGCTCTAATTAAAAAAAAAAATGCCCCACATCCAATTTAAAATAATTGCCAATGCAAAACAAATACGGCTAATCAACCTCTTGCTTGCGGGTCCATATTATTAATGCAGAACAAATGCATTAAAGCAAGGCTTATGGCCAGACAGAGGACAAGATAAGCCAAGGAGCTCGGAAGCCCTGACGCCCCAGGAGACTGGTCCCCGGGGACCCGACAGGTGGAGGGGGCTGAGCAGCACCAGGTCTGGAATGGGCCCCGTGCAGGGGTCAGGGAGCCTCAGATGGAGACCCCATGGACACGGTGAGGCGTCTGCAAGCTCCACGGGCTCCCTGCTCCTTGTGGTTTGGGAGAATGTTTGTTTTAATAACAATTTGAGGATATAGCCTCACCAGAAGAGACGACCTTAATCATGTTACGACCATCATTACTCGGGTATGAGATGACGTTCTTTTCTCCTGGATGGATAGAGTCCACTGACGTGTGTGGGGTGCTCTCTCCATTGGCCTCCTGGGAAACTTTAGCGATCCTCCCGTGATGCCACAAAGAAGGTTAGACAGGGTGGGAGAGGTGACTCCAAAATTTAAAAGAGGTTGATGGACAAAATAGCATTTGGGCGATAAATCATAAAGATGGGTAGATACAGTTTGGAGAACACTGGAGGTTTGCATTCCGTTGTTCAGTCGCGGTTCTTAGTCATAGCAGCTTTATCTCCTCACTTCACATTTGTTTGTTTGTGTGACTTGAGGGCTTCTTGTATTTTTATTCATAAGTCCAGGAAAGTGCCCTACCTTTGGGCTTCTGATGGGAAAGCCATGGTGGAAAGACAGTCTATCATGTGCTTGGTCTGCCCTGGGACGTCCTGTGACCTGGCCCGAGGTTTGGCCAGCTTTGGGGTTGGTCACTTGGCCCCAAAAAAACCCCATCTCTCTTCGGACATCACTTCCCTTCTCTGAAAGGCAGGAAACGTGGTGCTATTACCCTACTTAGCTCTACGCCCGACTAATTTTAGCCGCAGCCTTGAGTGTTGTCGGAGGAGGTCCTGAGGGAACACACGGGTACAGCCTCCCTAGGGGAGGCAAAACTAAGTCAGCGCGTCCAGGGGCAGGCTGGGCCCCGCGGGGGATGTGACGCATGAGCACGACCGACCCAGGTGTAACCAGGGGTACCGGCTACCTGGGCTGGGTGCCCCGGGGCGGCGGGGGCGGCGCGCGGCCTAGCCCTGCCTCGGGCCCAGGCTCGGGCGCACACGCAGCGGCTCCGGGCTCCGGGCTCCGGGCTCCGAGGGCGCCTCCGCCCCAGCCCCGCGGTCCCCGGTCCCCGGGCCGCCCGCCCGCCTCACCGCGAAGCTCTTACCCGCCGCCCCAGCCAAGAACTGCGACTGACGCGCACGAGGCCCGAATCCCTCCATGTGCTGCGGGCCACGACGGGACTGGGGGTTCTGATTCTGCGCCGGCGCCACCTTTGTGTCCGCGGCATTTTGGTAAGAGCTTGGAAGGAGCGGGAGCGCCCGGCGGGGCCGGCACGGAGGTGGCCCGGCGACCCGCAGCCCCGTCGTCACCCGCGCTCCTTCGGGGCCCTCCTGCGCCCGGGCGGAGAGAGGGAGGGAGGGAGGGAGGGAGGCCGGGCCGGGGCGGGAGCGGCCGCTGCCCCGCGGCTGAGCTGAACTGACCGCATCCGGTTGGCAGTAGAAGAACGCCTGCTCCCCCTCCTGTGAACTCGGGCCGCGCGTACCCACAGGGGCACAGACGGAACCCTCCGAGGCCCCTGCCCACCTGAAGCCGCTGCCGTCGGCCTCGGCGCTCTGGCCGTTCCTTCTCTGCCCCTGAGGCCTCGTACGTGGAACACCCGGTTTGCCCTCAAACGCAGAGCCCCCAGGAGCAGCTCCGGGGCCTTGGGGGTGCAGCGTGTCCGCGGGCCGCCCCGTCCTCTGGGCCCAGGCCAGCCAAGCACCCCCTGCCTCGCCCCGGGAGGAGCGCACGGCCGCGGGCTGGCGCGGGTCCTGAAGCGCACGGAGGCCGGGCCGCAGGCTGCCCTTCCTGCCCCGGGACACCCCCCGCCCCGCGGCCCGCCCCGCCCGTCACCTGCCCCGGGGACCCCGGTGGTGCTGCGGCAGGTGCTCCTCCCCGCTGCGCACCCGCGGCCTCGTTCTCCCGTGGCTGCTCTCATCACGAGGGGGGAAACAACCACTTCCTTTTTCTTAGTACAGTAGGGACCTAATGCCATTTGAAAAATGACTTTATTATAAAGAACCAAAGACCACAAGTTAATTACAGGAAAATGTGTATCACAGACGTCACCATCCTTCCAGTGACAATAGTGTCGCCCGGTGGATGTGCACAGCACCTGGCCGCGTGCTCCAGGGCACACAGCAGCTCCTCGCAGACAGCTCTCCGGCGGCGCCTGCGGCCTGGTGGTTGAGCGTCTGCCTTCAGCCCAGGGCCTGATCTCGGGGTCCTGGAATCGAGTCCCACATCGGGCTCCCTGCACGGAGCCTGCTTCTCCTTCTGCCTGTGTCTCTGCCTCTCTCTGTCTCTGTCTGTCATGAATAAATATTAAAAAAAAAAGTCAAAATAAAATCTTTAAGAAAAAAAAAACCTATACTTTGCCCACAAAAAAAAAAAAAAAAAAAAAAAAAAAAAAAAGTGCTAAAACCCACCGGCTTCCTTCCTTTGGGTTCCTTGGCTGCTCTCCAGAACATTCCTGGGTTCCACCCTCCATATGGGCCCAGGCGGATGTCTCCAAGGATCCCTACCATGCAGTCTGTTGAACATCTTCAAGAACCCACTGGGTAGGTGGCTATAAAAGATCCCTTTCAAATGGCATCCAGTTGTAGGCGGTCTAAACAGCTTCTATGCGAGAGACACCACGTCCATCTCAGCGGGTTCCTGGGGATCCGGGCCGACGGGGGCCCACATAACCCCCAGCCCTCCGCGAGAGCGCAGCAAGCGTCCACATGAGGGGCCGCGGCTGCCCGACAAATGCCCGTCGGGGAGCCCGACGTCTGGGGTCCAGGTATCCAGAGGGTTGGTTCCTCTCGGGGCATCGGTGGGAGGGGTTCCCGGGCTCGGGGGGCTCCGGGGGGTGCTCACCTCCCTGTCTCCGCGGCCCACCCTGATCCAGGCATACCTGCAGGGACCGCATTGTCATATGAGGCCACGTCCCAGGATTCTGGGGGAACAGGCACGAGAGGCTGTTTGCCGGGCACCGAGGACCAGAACTTCCCTGGTTGCGCTCGCGCGGCCTCGGCCCTCGGTCCTGTGTGCCCTGGGTCTTTGCTCAGTCTTGCTGTTTCTTCCTCTCCTGGGGGTTTTCAAAGTCCCTCCTCGCCCCACCCCCACCCCCAGGGTAAGTCCAGTGCTAGGGGAGCCAGGAGAGCGTCTTGCCCTCCCAGCCGCAGTCACGACGCTTACATAGGGTGACCTTGCTGGAAATTCTTTGATAGGATCCACATGAACTGTTACATATTGCAGATAAAATGTCCCAAAAGGGCCCATTAAAGTGAGTGATGAGTAACGCGCCCCCAAGTACGACGACCTCTCTCCGCAATTGGGCGGGATTGGCAGGTTTCAGCCTCAGCCTCCCGAGACACTTCCTGCCCCAGGCTTCTGCTAGGGGGAAGGCGTCTATGACGTCGGTGTACTGTGGTAGAGACGCAGTGGGTTGTGTTCTCTCAGGATAGCGCGGAGTTTCGCCCAGTCGTCTCCAAAGGAGGAAAGAGAGCATCCGAATTCAGTAATGAGAGGCTCCACTTTCTGAATCGGTTGGGCTACTGTTTCCACACGCTGCGTCCTGCTGGATGGAGAAGCCCTGGGATGCAGAAATGCCTGCCCTCCTGTCTGGAAAGCATGAGCGTGAGGAAGTGCAGTGTCCTGAGCGCGAGCGCAGAGCCTGCAAACAGGAGGGTCCCGATGCCTCTCGGCTTGTGGTTTGAGTCGGCCTCCTCTGCCTTTCCCCGTGGAGCTGCTGGGAGAGGGCGGGTTTCCTGCTGGTTTCTGCCTGCATGAAAGCCATGGTCCACGACGTCAAACTCAATACATTAAAAAAAAAAAAAAATCAATCTAGACGGTAGGAATCTAAAAGAGGAGAAGATTCTATAACACATTTTACGAAGGTTATTGTGGGCACTAAAATCACACCTGATTTCCATTTTCTGTTGGTTTGTCTCTGTGCTCCAAGACTTTTACCATGAGTCAACACAGCTTTGAGCAAGAAAATAAATGTTTAGTTAAAAACACGCAGGACGATGTGCCCGTCAGAACTGACCTCCACAGTGTCTGCACCTCCCCTCCCTCCCGCATCTGTGTCCTTCGGTGACCCATCTCCCAGGTGTGGTCAGCCCTTCTGGAAGATGCTGGGAAGAGGGTCCCTGTGCACGTGGCCAGGCCAGCACCTCCCCCTGGGCCTGTCACCTGGCCATCACTGCACAGCTGGACGCCCGAGGCCACCACGCATCAGCTTTTTCCATGGCATTGGACAAGTGGAAGTTTCCATGGCAGAAACACCAGTGATAACTATTAAATAATAACTTTGCGCCAGACCCCTGGGAAATGAAGTGAGCATTCTGCAGTTTTCCTAATCCCCTTCCATCCCTGCTGTGAAAGGTCCGGCATGAAGGGGCAGGGACAAAGGGGCCAGGCCTCTTGCTGAGCTTTTCGTGCCTGATTGGGAGGTACACCTGGGCTGCTTTATTTAGACTTGAGCATTCCTTTGTTTCCTCCAGCATTTATATTTAGATGGCTCCAAGTGCACAAACAACATTTACAAGCCTCCGTCAACACACTCATGCAACCGTTCCCAGGAAAAATATCAATTTGTGGGGTGTTTTTTCCCCTCTTTACAGGTATCAGTACCTACGAAAATAACTTTATATCTAAAAATGCAAATGTAACATTCTTCCTCGAAATGCAACATTATTATAAAGGAAAAGAAGCTGGTATTTAGTGGCCTCTATTCAAGCATGCTAAAAAGAATAAAGAAATCGTGGTAATTTCTGGCTTTGCAACTCTGCATACCAGCACCTTGGCAACCATCCGGGTAAATTATCCTAAGTATTTAGACGCCTTCGGGTCGGGATCCTCCCTCCGCTTCTCTTGGGCCCAATGCCCTCTGGTGGCTGTTCCCTGAAGTGCAGCCGCAGGCACCTGCCACCCAGGTGAGCCCTGAGTTTGGGCTGGACCTACAGTTTGCCCTCTGTGCACCTTTTGCTCTGTGCCCTATTCTCTCTGCAGGTGGAGGGTGGGTTCACCTTTCTCCTTACATGTGTTACATGCTTTGGAGGCATCTACAGAGGACACTGCCTTTCTGCTGACAGTTCCCGAGAAGGGTACCCTGACTGTATTAGGATCATCTTTTTAGCAAAAGGACAGAAGCCCCGATGCTACGTAAACTATGTTTAATACAATAAATCATTCTGGGGAAAATATTTAAAATGCAATACCACATGACCTCTGAAAATTTTCATTTTATTCATTAAAAATGAGAGAAGATAACTATATACCAAGGATCCAGCACCTTGTAAATATGTTCCCAACACCTTTGATTTAACTCTTCCTCAGAAGCATTCCTTTTTTTCTCTTAATTCTTACACAAAGCTACACAAAGATGACTGCTTTGGGAAGAGGACTGAGCATCTCTCAAGCCACCAAGACTCTTTCTTGCTAAGAGGAGAGAGCAAAGGAGACAAGGCAATTTAGCTTTCTCCTGTTTCTTAACTTGACATGAACAGAACTCTACTGCATTACTCGGTGCCTCCCTTAGTTTGCAAATACCATTTTCATGGTTCATCTATTGTAAGGCCTAGATCTAGATTCTAGGCTATCTGTGTCCATATTTCTAGAATATTCCAATAAATCACTATTCCACAAACCATACGTCTGTTCTACGATATGTCCACATTTGGGTTTTTGCATTGATTTGATTCTTGGCTTTTATATTTCTGTCATTAAATTAAAACATTCATGTATAGAGATGGAGACATGTGCACAAACACACAACTATACAAAATATATACCCTCATCCACATCCGTGTCTAGATCTAAGATAGAAGAGAAATTGCAAAGTTCTAGACCCTCATTTTTACCAAATGATGCCAAGTGATTATCCAAAGTGGTTGTATTTTACTGGTGAATTGATCAGACTATAACAATTCTTCAACATTATTGGAATTTCCGATACATCTGTGAGTTATCCACAGACATGGACCCTCAACAGCCCTCACAGGCACTCTCTCATATTTATCTGGGTAACATGCTTTCCTAAACAAGACCCAGAGGATCCAGGCTCAGAGAAGACTAGAAAACAAAAAAGATCCATATTTATAAGAATTTTGTGTTTTTATTTATTTAAGAGAGAGAGAGAGAGAACGAGTGGTGGGGAGGGACAGAAGAAGCAGAACCGGGTGCAGGACTCAGTCCCAGGACCCCGGGATCATGACCTGAGCTGAAGGCAGATGCTTCACCAATGGAGCCCCCAGAGGCTCCCAAAAGTTCCCCTATTTAAAGGACCTGTGTGTCCGGATCTGCACATGGGTAGTTTGGGGGATTTCATGGACAGAACCTGTCTCAGTAAGCACTAGATGGATCAGGGAATCCATTGGATCCTGGGAAGTTCTCCTGCAGAAGGTGACGCTGCAGCATCACCTCCGGATTCCGCCCTGAAGGGCCACGGCTATCCAGGCACAGCCAGTGGAGGGCAGCCTTCCTGGGCATGACTCAGGTACGGGCTCTTGCAGCACCAGGGGCAGCATTTGGAGAAGACCATGTGAAATAGGACTGGCTAGCAGAGCACCTCACCTTACAGGGTCAGAGGACCCTTTGCACTTGTAGGTAAATTAGACATGACCTCCCGTGACTCCCATGTGGTGTTCCCATTAGCGGCATTGCCAAGACAACGGCTATGCAAGGGACTGCCTAAGGCTGTCAGGCATACACAACAGCACTGACTTGTGGCAACATTAGACTTTGTAGTTGGAAGAAGTTTCCATGATGACTAAACTACATGCTGCAAGTAGAGAGCCTGGCAAAGCCAAGGAATCAGAGTGACTTCTCAGTAAATGCTGGATCCTTCTCCTCTTTTCAGCTTTGATCCCAATCCCACCTCCTTTTCTCCACCAGCTCTTCTATTGCGTGTCTACTGACCTATCTGCATCCATTCCTGCCTTATTGAGCTACGTGGGGTCCACGATGCTCCCTCTTGCCTGTCTTTGGGCCATCAACTGGCTGCCACTGGGCCCAGCACCATCCTCTGGCCCTGCCAGGACTTGTGATGTCCCCACTTGCACTTCAGGTCAGCCTCACCTGGGAGGCTGGCTGTGCCTCCAGGATGCTGGCCCTTGCCGCCTGGTTTCCCCGACACCTGGGCGTCCCTGATGGCACTCTCACACCCTCCTGAAATTTGACATCTCTCTCACCAGCATATAAATCTTTAAGTGCAGTGTTTATCTTCCCATTGGTTTTTACATACCTTGAGGTTACACCAACGCCTTCCCATGGCAGGATCACATTTAAAACACACAATAGGTACAGGACAAATAGGGAAATTTATGTCAGTCTGTTAATAGTTTAAGAAAGCATTAAATAATAATCCCTCCAGTGACCTATAAACACCCTGTGAGATAAGTGCCCTAAGGGAAGGAGCAGAGTTCAGGAGGGCCCCAGAGCCCAGCTTGGGAAGTATGCCCGAGATCTGCAGGTGTGGTAGGCAGGTTAAGATAGCATGAGATGTGTGCCCAGGATCTGCAGATTGGTGGACAGGTAACACAGCTTGAGAAGTGTGCCTGGGTCTACAGGTGTTGTGGACAGTTAAGATAGCCTGAGAAGTGTGCCCGGGATCTGCAGGTAGGGTGGACAGGTAAAAACATTTGTTAGGAGGGAAGAGTTGGCTGAGAGGTGCTGTGCTGGGAGGACAGCGTATGCAGAAGGAGCTAAATGCAAGCTGACTGGGCAGAGGCAGGAAGCACAGAGGGAAGGAGGACTAGAAGCGTGACCTCGTAGGTCCTGAGCAGGACTCGATCCTCAGTCTGAGGGCACAGGGAACAGGGCTGTTTCCAGTCTGCAGGTCAACAGAGGGGCATGTTGGTGGCCTTTGCACTTGGCAGAGGATCACCTTGTCTGTTGCGTGGACATAGAGGGTCTTGCCGAAGGACTGTCTGCGATGGGCTCTGGGCAGGTAGGAGATGGCACCCGTGGGGTGGGCGTCCTGGGTGCGGGACAAGGAGATGGAGGAAGAGCTCTCACATTTCTGGCTTGGATGACAAGTTCAAAGCAGCAAGGGGGAGACAATACCAGATATGAAGGGGCTCTCTGCTCAGATTTGGCTGTTGACTTTGAGTTTCCTCCAAGAGGATGGGATGAGGATGTCCTAACAGTCATCGAGTGTACAGTCTGAGGCCCATGGGAAAGGTGTGAGGTACAGATAAATCGAGGAAAGCACATTGCCCACATAAATATGAGAGAGCGCCTGAGAGGTGTATTGAGGGTCCATGTCTGTGGATGACCCTCAGATGTATTGGGAGTTCCGGTAATGTTGAAGAATTGTTATAGTCTGATCAATTCACCAGTAAAATACAACCACTTTGGATAATCACTTGGCATCATTTGACAAAAATGAAGGTCTAGAACTTTGCAATTTCTCTTCTTTCTTAGATATAGACACAGATGTGGATGAGGGTATATATTTTGTTTAGTTGTGTGTATGTTCGCATTTCTGTCTCTATATGTGAATGTTTTAATGATGGAAATGTAAGAGCCAAGAATCAAATCAATGCAAAAACCCAAATGTGGACATATCGTAGAATAGATGTATGGTTTGTGCAATAGTGATTTATTGGAATATTCTAGAAATATGGGCACAGATAGCCTAGAATCTAGATCTAAGCCTAACAACACAGATATACCATTTTCATGGTTCATGCATGGGGAGGGGCAGAGGGAGAGTGAGAAGCAGACTCCTCACGGAGCAGGGAGCCCGATGTGAGACTCAATCCCAGGACCCCGAGATCATGACCTGAGCAGAAGGCAGACACTCACCGACTAAGCCATACAGGTGCCTCTAGAAGGTTCCCATTCTTAATTATTGAAGTGCTCTGATGGAGTAATTCTTGTGCAGAAATAATTGTTTTTTCACCTACAAGATGTCGGCATTAGGGTCAAGGTAGCATATTTATCAGAGTTTCTGTGACCTTATTCACTTCTCTTCCCGAAAGGTACGGATCAGCGGAGGCCGGCTTGCGAGCCGGCACGACGAGCAGGTGCGACAAGATGGCAGTGTGCCTTGATGCTGTTATCAATAGCATTTTCCCTTCCAGATGTGTGATCATTTCTTGCATCAGAAGCAAAAGGCAAAATTAGCTCCCCAAACAAAGCAGCTTCTTGATTGTGTGCAATTTAGAGTGACTTTGACAGTTAAACATCAGTGTTAAAATGTTTCTCTCTCAGGACTCGTCCTCCTGCCTACATACTTCATTTATGGTCAATTTGGTAATTTGGGGACAGTTCATCTTTTCTTAGCTGTTCCTACTTCTCTGTTTTGTTTATGCTAATTTCCTTGTTCACTTTAATAGCACTTCCTAAAACTCCGGAGCCTCTCACGGTGCCAAACTATTATGTACAACCTCATTATTTCCCACGTTCATTACCTCCACTGTATAAGGCCTTTTCAACGTTCGCCACTTTTGTAAATTTCGACTGACCATTTTTTTTCTGTCAATTCTTTAGCAGCACTTGTATATTTATACCATCATTATAATATTGCTGGCCTTATTTGTTAACTTAATTATGACTTCAAAGCTTCACAATGAGTCAAATTTCTACTTTTATTTCTGGAGTGACCCTGTGAGACAGCAGTGAGTCCCTGGTTCACACACTTAAGAGTTTATGACTCGGCACATGGTGAGGACAGTCAATGCGGGTCCCCAAATTAGAACTCAGAGTGCTGATTTGCAGACCATTGTCACGCCGTGTGTTCCATGTCAGTGTCATCTGCATGTAAAATACGTACAACAATGAGCATAAGCAGTGTCCTCAAGATCCACATTCCCTGTGATACCCTAGTCTTCGATTGGAAGAGGGGAACGCAACACTTGAGTCTCCCATGTGGTCAACTCAGGGATCTTCATGCACTTAAACCGTCCACACCGTGGTCCACAAAAGCTGTTCTCATTCCAGCTCTTGGCTTTGACTGGGTCAAGCTGGATCACAGCTCAGAATCCCGTCATTATTTTTAAACTCTGAAGAAGAAGATTCCCAGACAGACCAGTCCAGTGTCCAGCTCTCAACGTCCTGGCCATATTCCCACCTGTTCCCATATTCTCACCTGTTATCCAGAGACCTCCTTCCTGTTCTCCTCAGGAGAACTAATGTAGTTTGAAGTTGAGTGTGTGTGTGTGTGTGTGTGTTTTTTTAATGTATCGTTTGAAACCTCCACACTCACCTCTCAGCGTAGGTCAGATGGGTTACAGCACTGAATCCTGGTCTATCCTGTGTCCTGTGTCTTCACAGTGGGCTGGGGGCAGTGCTCCCCTTTTCTCCAGCATTCAGGCTGCATGTGTGCAAATGTGGGGTCATGCCCGATTGTGTTGGAATCACCTGGGCTGAGAGCCTTGCATGTTCCCACATCAGAGATATCCGTGCACTCACAAGTGGCTCAGATTCCTAGCAGATGCTCTGGGTTTACCTGAGTTTTGTAATCCGTATCCTACAAATTCATGCAGGTGTATCAGTGTCTTTGTGCAATTAATGGAGCAGGCAAGGCATGCAGGAAAGAAGCTGCCTTGTTTCTGTTTTCCAAATTTTCGTTTTATAGTAGTGACGATTTCAACTCAGCATAAGTCTTATCATTATTTTAGCTGTGCCCTCTTCGGTGTAGGTCCCTGTTATGAAAGCACTTCTTTCCCCGAACAATATTAAAGGTCAGCTTCAAGATGTATATGCCTTTAAGGACACTGTGCCTCTTTTCTTTAGTGTTTTCTAAATTTGGTTAACCCCATTTCCTCTGAGATAAAGCATCTTCACACACTCCTTTAATAGCTTTTATGAAAGCCATAAGCAAGTGTGTATCTTCCCACTAACCCAACAATGCAGAAAATATGGCAAAGGACTTAAGAGACACTCAAAACCTCCTATGATATCTTAAGTCTACATGTTTAAGGTTTGGGCGTTTCAATTGATACTTCAGTAAATTGTTAAAATATGTAAACTTTTACTGTAGTTTTACCAATCACTTCTCAAGTGACTTTAAGAAAGTCAAGAGTCAACTATAGGCTGATGATAACATTTTTGTAAAAGATGAAAATATCTTTTCCAGGCCACGGGATACCTCCACAAACTATTTTCCTTTGATTTTTCTCATTAGTAAAAATCACTGCACTTTGCTCAAAATGGAAGCCATCTATGATGGGCCCTTTTAGCTGTCTTGACAGCACAATTCTACTTTATTAATTTTTTTCAACTTGTTGATGGATAAAAAAATTCATTGGTCCAAATCAAAAACCCTATTTTAAATGACACACTGCCTAATTATGGGGGGGAAAAGTGTTCTGCTAGCTAAATAAAAACTGTTTTAAGTAGCATAATGGATAAGTTAGAGAAAAATAGGTACTTTAATGTTATCTGAGCTGCTTCTTGTCTGATTAGTTTAATGGGATCGGATGTGTTTGTAGACTCATCAATCACACTAGATCTATGTCAAGATTTATGGTCCAGATTTAGGACATGGTGCAGATGCACAAGTAGTCGAGCAGGTATCCTAGAAATGATTTAATTTTTCACATTGAAATCCATGCCCTAAATTTGTTGTATTGAAATTCTGACTTTAAAAAAATGATAATTAATAGTACCTTCCTTATGATGAAGACCTGAGTGCATGACGAATTAGTTCAGTAAGTTCCAGGTGTGTATGTATGTAAGTCTAAAAATAGAAGGATGGTACACATCCATACACAATCAATATTCTTAGATAACTCTAATATTTAGAGTTTGATAGCTTTTATTTTGTTTTGTTGATCATCTGAGACTGACTTGACAGCTTCCATTTAACTAAATGCACATTTTAATCATTTCCCTGGCCCTCGCAGCCTTTTTGTTTTCAAGTTAAATGAAACTTCTCCCTGGCGATTCCTATAACTGCCTCCATTGACCTTCTCTGGGGTTTTTAATCTTAGCTGTGTTTTGGGGACATGGCCCTATTAATTTGTACTTTATACAAGAGTTAGATTATTCTGTCCTTAATTATACTATGTCAGTTTCCTGGCTCAGTGATCTGTAATTATGGAGGTCTTTCCTTATGACTGGGTACCATGTTGGTGTCTTTCCATTCTTGAGAAGCAGTTGCTATTCTTGGAAATGCAGATCTACTTCCTTCAATTTCTGTTTCTTCAGGATATTTGGATGACTTCTTCCCAAACCTAGTAATTTAATGCCCATAGCTTACACCAAAATACATGCTTCAGGACTTCTCACTTCTTAGGTCAGCTCACATCGTCGTAAGTGACAGGTGACAACTGATCTTAGAGGTTGTTCATGATTTCCCATCATCCACTACATCATTGATAAAGCCATGAAATGCAATCTGTGGAAGTTCTTGCTTTTTTTGAGGGGTTCTTTACTATTTTGTTTTATTTTATCTTACTTTAATAGGAATCAGGAGCCTGTTTTCTTTTCCAGAGAATGCAACATCAGGAAGAAAGGTCTTAACTCAAATGCATTTTTTTTCTCTTTCAGTTCAAACTATATTTCATAATTGGTTTATATATAGGAATAGGGAAAAAAAGATAACTATAATTTGCTTCTTAATTTCTCACAAGATATTTCTATGTGGTAACTTCCCTCATTCAATGCTAAGTGATGTTCAAATAAATCAATGCCCGCAAATGTCTTAAAAGGTCATTTTCACTTTTGAAGATGGTTTCCCAAGTATCCAAATATCTATCCAACATCAGGAAGGAGACTTTAAAATGCCTTTAATTTTCACAACATATTTTGTAGTTAATTAATTTTACAAATACTTTTTAAAAATATATTTCTACTACTTCACACAATGTATTTTTCTGTTATTAAGTGGTGAAATGATAACTACATCTCCTCACGTAAAGAAAGGCACATGATGAAAGATTTCAGGACACTTTAATTTTTGAATTAATTTTTAATAAAAATACTTGTAATTTATTTAACATTTTACTTATTTATTTATTTTTACATCCTGTCTTTACAAGTAATGTTTCTTTTTAGGAAACTGTGTCAATGTTTATAAGAAGCATTTATATATTTCTTATATAAAACAAGAAAATGGGAAAATTATGTGAAGAGTTCACTCATTCTTTTGTTTTCGATGGTGAAAGCTTTGTAATTGATCTTAATTTCTCCCTATTTTTCAAATATGAAGTCATATTATTTGCCAGTTTTAAAAATCAGTGTTTATTTTTAAAATCCAGTGTGAGTTAAACACTTAAATAAGGGGAGGTTGGCTTAGGGGAGAATGAATTTATTCAGTGTGCTGCATTAAATGTACATTTTTCTTAAAAATAAATAAATAAATGTACATTTTTATTTAAAAATCTTAATTTTTTTCTTTTTCCTAATTTATCATATTTCAAGGTGTTTTATTGGCTTTATTGAGATGAGAATGTGTCCACAAAGCATAGACATTTTTCAAGCATCCTGAACTACTCATGCACAAGTGTAGTGACTGTGTGTGGCTGTAAAAGTTTGACAACATTACAGTTTTTTCTATACATCAATTTCTGTACCAATGACATTGACTTTTTTGTATAACATTGTTTTCCAGAATATTTATATATTTCCTAGACACTAATGTTACCTCTATTTAATTTTATTCAATAACCTGGTCTTTATGGAATAGGCAAGGATATGCCTTCTTCTTTGTGTTAAAAAATTATTCTCTGGGGCATCATAAACAGGCATCATGCTTCACTGAACAAAATATCTCGAATTAATACTTATCTTCCAAGGAGCTCCAGCTGCGAAGCACAACTTGCCATTTATATTCTCAGCAGGGCCATGAGAAGCTTTACAAGAGAGAAGCTAGAGGTTAAGTGTCCTGGTCACTTTTCCAAAGCATTCTTAGAATTAAGCTTTCCACTGGAATATTTTAAGACTGATTTTGTATTTGTGTGAGAAGTCCAACCACACGTGCATTTTCACACAGACACACAGAGAGGGAAGTGCACCAAGTCTCCACAGCTACTACATTGGGTGAAAGAGCTGAACTGGAGAGAATAGAATATTAAATTCAGTCCTTATCAAAATGGAGCATAATTCATCTGGAATCTACTCATTCCAAAGTTTTCTTTAGTGAAACAAAGCTGATACATAATCCCTGTTATTATCTTAAATGGTAATGATATTTCAAAACATAAAGAAAGTAGTTTGCTTTCAGAAGTAGAGCAAATAAAAAAATCTATAAATTACCTCTTTTGTATTTATTAATGTCAAACAGCTATCAAACAATGTGGTTAGCATGACTTTGTTTATATTTGATAATAATTAGCTATTTCTGAAACTAGCCTATAATTTAGAAGTTCCTAATTCAGTACTATTTTCCTTTACATATTGTCTTATTAAGGCAAGTTAATTTAATTCACCATTTTAACCCACCTTCAAAAAACTACTCATCCTCACCAGGAGACAGTGACAAAACCTCTGGTGTCTCTCTTGGTCACACAGTGGTTATCAAGGAGATCTTGGGTTATTCCTTTAAACTATTTGACTGTCCTATCTTCGGCTGTAAAGTAAAAGAGATGTTATCTGGATGATTTCAAAGTTTCTCTGAATTCCAGAATTCTATGCAGTCATACCTCACACCATCCTTGTGAGTCCCAGATGCAAAATCTCTTCCTCAATTCTTCTAAGGTGACATGGAGGACAGTTACTGGGATCCAAAGTGAGAGAAGGAGGAGTCATGGTTTTCTTTAAAAAGAAGCAGAAAGAAGGTAAGGATAAATGGACACAGAGAGGGAAGAGGGAAGAAAACATGGCAATGGAGGGAGCAGCCTCAGGGTTTCCAGGCCTGGGGTGCCTGCACTTCCTCTTTAGGGACGTGATGCCACCCAGCATCCACCTACCTCTGCCCTTCTAGGTTTCCAAATGCCAGCTAGGTGCAATGGACTTCTGCAGCTTGCAGCCAACAAACTTTGATCAGAGCATATGGAAACTGTATGAAGTTGCATCACAGTAAAAACAGAAAGCTACGGGTGCTTCCTGCACAGATGGCGCCCATGTGAGTAGCACAAGCCTGCTAACCCACACACCACGAATGTTGCCCATCATGTTCATGTTTCCTGGGATTTACAGAACAGTCGAGTATGGGATAAGTCACTAAATTAATGACAGGGTTCATAAAGGGAGGATATATCACAGTAAGTGTGTCCTCAATTGTAAGATAAATACAGATCCCAGATCCCTTAGACACATAGAGGATATCCTCGGGATGGAGAGACTGTCACTGTGGCTGTCATAGAACAAATGAGAATTCTCAGAACATGGTGGCACTTCTTTAATTTCTTCCTTCCTTTTATCATCTTTCTGAAATTAAACTAAACACTTTTAAATTGAATCATACAATTGGTGAGACTACATCATCCTCTGAGACCTTATTCTGGTTTTGTGTTTTCATATTGTTTCCTTTTCTCCCCCCAAACAACTCGAGATGGAATTTGTTGAATTCTACAGCTGCTATTAAACCAACCAAGAAGAGCATCTCTTTGGAGAAGCATTTCTACCTTCCTGAACTAATGCTTCTCATCTTGACCTTGACCTCTACACAGACCTTGGTATTTAAGGACACCTGTGGTCTGTGGTTGTACTAACCACAGAACCTGATCTCCTGCGTGGCTGTAAGCCAGTGCATTTCTCCGGTGCTAATGGCATGCTTGGATTCATAAAAGATAGGCTTCACACAAGCTCTTTGGTCTGCATTTTTGTCATTGTGAATAAGAAAACATGAGTGGAAAAACTGAAATGTGCTGAGGGCCCTCAACATACAACCTACATGCTTTGTTATTGCACATCTGTAATAAGTAAGAAGTCTCGCCTTATCTCGTGGCGAAATCTCCCCTGACTCCATGGAAACTATTGCTGTGAGATAATCTCAGGCCTTGATTATGGTTCCAGTTATTTGATGTTGACTGAAATAAAGTCTCCTTATATTTTAACAACTGAAAGACAGAAGCATCACTGACCTTTGAGGCAAGGTGCAGAGACTTCGGTGTGCACAATTTTAAGAAATCCTGTGAAAAAAAAAAAAAAAAGAAAGAAAGAAAGAAAGAAAGAAAGAAAGAAAGAAAGAAAGAAAGAAAGAAATCCTGTGCAACCAGCATGCATGGGGCAGTTACATGGAAAACATGGACATTGGTGGCCCCAAATGCAAACATTCCTGGGAGTCACTAGTCACAAATGGGAAGAATCATGGACGTGCTCATTGATTTCACTCAGGCTTTCCAATTACATATGGCCTGGTGTGCTATATTATTTTTTAAAATCTATCCAGATAAGAATAAATGAGCTCTTTTGATAAATAAATAAATAAATAAATAAATAAATAAATTCAATCAATAAAAAATCTAATGAGAAAAGATTGTATCTTTTTACCAGGACTTTCTGCTCACTATGCTCATCTTATCCCCTCTTGTGTTTATTCTCTCCTTGAAACTTGAAATAGTGTCTAGTTTTGTTATTGTTATTATTGCTATTTGTTGTAAAGGGGCTTGTGATGAAGGGGGTGAAGGAATGAATGAAGACATTAGTAGATGATACAGATTTCAGACTCTGTAAGCACAACTGCTGGTGGGAGAGCAAACTGGCACAGCCACTCTGGAAACAGAGTGGAGGTTCCTCAAATAATTAAAGATGGAACTACCCTACAATCCAGCAATTCTTCTGAGTATTTATTCAGAGGAAACAAAATCTCTGTCTCAAAGAGGTATCTGCATTCCCATGATCATTGCGAGATTGTCAAAAAACAGCCAAAGAGTGGAAACAACCTGTGTGCATTGATGGGTGAATGGATGGAGAAAACACAGCATATAAATCTATGTGTAGATGTACAGATACATGTATATGTTATATGTATGAGTATATATATATGTGTGTGTGTGTGTGTGTGTATTTATATAGATATATAAACAGAGAGAGATAATGGAATATTATTCAGCCATAAAAAATAAAAAAGAAGGAAGTCCTGTCATTTGCGATGTGGGTAGCCCTTGAGGGCATCATGCTACATGAGATAGGTCAGCAAAAGAGACAAATATTGTATACTCTTAGTTATTTTGTGGAATCTAAAAAGAAATCAAACTCATAGGAATGGAACAAGGTGGTGATTACTTAGAAGCATGGGGAGGGGTTGGGGGTAACGGGTAAAGGGGTCAAAAGGTTAAAAACTTTCAGTTAAAGGATAAAGAAGTCCTGGGAATGTAATGTTCAGCTTGGTGACTGTAGTTAATGATACTGTATTTATATCTGAAATCTGCTCAGAGAGTGGTTCTTAAAAGTTTTCATCACACACAAGAAAACAAAACAATGTGAGTTGATGGGTTCTAATTAAACTTATTTTGGTGACCAATTTGCAATATCTACACATATGAAATCAATATGCTGACACAAGCTAAGACAATGTTACATGTCAATAAAACTGAGAAAATGCTGGAAAAAAAGTAAACTATGTGAGCACAGTTAAATCAAATAGACGTCCTCCTGATGCAAACACTCGTCCATGTTTTATTTGGTTACGATTATTCACAAGAAAGAAAAATCTCTAAATATGTTCTTTAGCACCAGGTTAGAAGAGCTCATTGTGCTGTTACTTCCTACTATTAAGTCATATTTTAAAGCTGAAGGTTTGCTGGAGATTCTTGCTCCAGAAATCATGTACTCTATTTTCATCAAAAGAAAGATATTTTAAACTTTTAGAATTAAAAAAGATCCTTTCTCTTTCAAAATAGAGTCTCTTGTACTAAATTTTGAAACATATTCCCCCAAATTATGAGCACATCATCTGATATCAATCCTCCAGAGAACAAAACATTCTAAGCTAGCAGTTCTAATAAACAAGGAAAATGAAATTTTTACCAAGTGCAAAGAAATTGAAGGGAAGAAAAGTAGCAAAGAATTCCAGACCAAACATAGATAACAGGCTTGAGAGTGGCCATCCTTTAAAAGTCTATTATAAATAATTGATGATGAACTAATTAATAGTGAATTTTGTGTCTCTTATAATTACTAACATTGGTTAAACCGAACCCTAATAAATATCACATTAGCTGTTGAAAAGTTCATTTTAGTCAGTATCACTAATCCTGCCCTCAAACATCTGCATAAATTATTTCTCTGAAGTGAAAGATTCTTGCTCTATTTTCTCCTGTAAAAAGGGTCATTGATTGATTCTCACCACCAATAACTTTTACATGTTTGTATAAATAACATGAAATGATTCTCAATATTTGAGGTCACATCATTTAGTTATAATTCTATATGAATCTAATTACATTGATAATGAGTTTTTAAAATGACACTTTAAATCTTGAGGAAAATGTGTTCCTTATCATAATGCCATCTTTAAAAAAAAAAAAAAAAGACTAGGGAAGACCTTTCCTCTGAGTTGATGTTTGAATTAACTTACAGGTAACATTATAATATCAATCATCTCCTTGCTTCCTGGTTTTACCAGGGCATTTATTATTTATATCAGAATAGATATTCCTAAGTTCTGATGAGTTGTATTTAGAAAAGCTAATACCAATAGCATAGAGTTAAGACTTTCACATATGACTTGTTTCTGCATGTTCAGACCCTCATTCAGAGGCTTCTGTTCAATATTTTTGCAGGATGAAGTAGAATAACATTGATCCTGGCTAAAATAAATCTTAAACCAAATTATTTTCTAGAACTTAGTAAGTTAGGATTATATACATAACAAAAACTATGCAATTCTTCTTTGATGACTTCTATACAAATTACCTCTTAAATCTTTCAGAGCCATGATTAAGTATCATTTGGTTAATATTGTTGCATGGTGGTTGACAGTGGTTTTACCCTTCTAGTATTTTGAAAAAGTGTGTTTTAAAAATGAATTATATAAAGCCATAAAAGGCATATGGGTAAAACATCTTGAAGAGTCTTCAGATGCTACCAAAGTTGTTCTTGGGCTATTTCTTTATCCATTATGCAAATATTTCAGCTTATAAATAATTAAAATAGCAACACATTAATAATTAGGATCTCCATTACAAATCTGACCTTTAATTTAATTCTATAAGAATAGCCTGAAAAATGAGCCTCGTGATTTATGCTCAGAATAAAGGTTAAACACCGTTTTCCTAGTCGGTGGTGGGGCTCCTTCTTCTTGCTAACCAGAAACACTGAGGACAGGTGCTTCTCTGGGCATGTTTTTTCCCCCTTTCTGGCCCGTTTTTACTAATGAGCTAACAACAATGCAGAATTCAGAAGTGCATTCGCCTGGGGTCTATGGTCATACTTCCCTAAGATGGTTCAGGAAGCTAACCCTTTCCAAAGGTTTAAAAAGCAAAACGAGATATGAGTTGTGTCTACACAGAGCTCTCCGTGAGGCATTTCAAATGAGTTCAGTCAATCCAGACACAGGCCTGGAGAATCCAATCAATCAATGTGACTGCGTTTTTTTCTCATTTAATTAGTCATTGAAGTACAGTGATTGACTTGATCCTTTGTATAGACACAGCTTTTATTATATACACAAATTCATGCCGGCAGAACAGGGTTACAATCTGAATTTAGCCCCCGTTTGTAGGCGGCATCTGGGACCTCACATCTGTACAGAAAGTGGCGGGGAGGGGGAGCTGGTGTCATGAGGGGCCTTGGATTTCTTTGTCCTAGGCGTGGAGAAGCAGGGTTGTCACAGTCCCGAGCCTCCTAATCCCCACATCCTGCCTGCCCTTGGTTGTGCACAGAGAATCACACCTTCGGGCGCTTTGCCCATCCACAGACTCGAGGGAGGGCTGAGGATATTTTGTAAGTGGAGAAAAGGTGATGTCCTCATCCATGACACACACAGCAGATTTGTTCAAAAAGCAGGGCGTCCCAATGAAGACGAGCAGAGGCACCGAGGATGAGGAGTGACAGTGCCCAGGAATTTCCCTCTCTTCACTCCTGGAGGCCGTGCTCACAGGGGACCAGCAAGATGGCCAGGGCCCCTCCTGTGTGTTGCCTGTCTCTCCTCTCCACGGATCACTGGCAAAATCACTCATTACATGCAAACCGATGTTCAGTATGCACATTTCCAGAGCACACAAAATATTGCCACGTGAAAGAAAACTAATCGTGTGCCGAGGTTATGTTGAGGACCTCAGATTTATTCTGTGAAAGAGCTAAGGAAAGAGATGTAAAAATTGTCAGCTCACAAATACGTTTTGTTTGGCCTGCATAGATCTTTTTATTAAAAAAACAAACTAACAAACAAACAATGTTTAGGGGTGAAGATTATACAGTTGGGTTTCTTTTTAAAAAAGATTTGTTTTATTTATTTGAGAGAGACAGAGAGATCAGGAGCAGAGCGAGGATGGCAGAGGGAGAAGCAGACTCCCTGCTGAGCAGGGTCCCCGGGACCATGACCTGTGCCTAAGGCAAACGCTGCACCAACTGAGCCACCCAGGTGCCCCTAATGTATATTTGTTTTTTGACTTCTAATCTGGAGCTGCAAGTGAATTGCACAGCACTATTATGATATTAGAGAATCTGCCTTAGACTCTATATTCACTTTTACCACTGAGTTTTACACATTCCTATGCTTCTGTGATGCTAATTATCCTCCTTTAAGAATGCTCTTTGATCCAGCAATTTCACTTCTGTGTATTTATGCAAAGGAAACAAGATCTCAAAGAGACATGGGCCCTCTCATGATCATTGCAGCATTATTCACAATAGCCAAGAACTGGAAAACATCTTAAGTGGCCTTTGACAGATGAATGGATAAAGACAGAGCAGAATACGTATACAATGAAATATTACTCAGCCATAAACAAAGAAGGAAATCCTGCTATTTGCAACAATGTAGATAAAATTTAAGGGCATTGGGCTAAGTGAAATAAGTCACTCAGAGAAAGACAATTGCCGTGTGATCTCATTTATACGTGGGAATCTAAAAAAACAAAATGCATAAAAACAGAGCATTAGTTGGTGGCTGCTGGAGGCCAGGGTGGGCGGTGGGGGGAATGGGTGGAGCGGGTCAGAAGGCACAAACTTCCAGTTGTAGGGTGGGTAAGTTCTGGGGATGCCACGTGCAGTGTGGTGGCTGTAGTTACAATTACTGCTTTCACATTTCAGAGTTGCTAAGGGAGTAGATTTTCCAAGTTCTCAGCACACACATCAACAAACTGGAACCTCCCAGGTGAGGGACGTACCTATAACCTCATGGCAATGATCCTTCTGCAATATGCCTGTGCGTAAAATCACAGCATGCACACCTTAAACGGCACTATGTTAGATGTCCACTACACCTCAGTAAAGCTGGAAAAAATATTTTAAAAAGGAGAGAGAGAAAGATTCCACAGTTAAATTTGGACTTCTGCTTTCTTTGAAAACAGTCAGGTCATCTGGCAACATTAGACCCTCATTTCTGCATGTGACTGACTAGGGTGGATGTGTGTCTCCTCTAGAAGGTTCACAATAGGTGTGCTTGGCTCATTTCACACTGTCTGTGTGCTTTATTTAGACACTTGGATTTGGATCTAAAGGTACCTGCTCTCAAGCTCACTGATCTGCTAACATGTGGACCGGTCCCAAACTGCATATGGCAGTCTCTCTCCTATAAAATCAACTAGGAAGAGGTCACTCCTACATCTCCTTTCAAAGATTATCTAGAGGCCTTGGGTATCTATCTACTCACAATGGAGACTTCACTTTGCGTCTCCTCCCTGAAAGTATTGCACTAAATTAAATTCTAGAAAATGCAATAAATTAGTTTTCTCCATTCCCAGTTGTAAAGAGTTACAAAGGTAGCCCTTACCCCAGTGAAAGAGGGAATTCAGAGTTTACTTGAACAAATGATTTGTTGGCATTGTTTGGTAAGGGGGACAAGAAGGGTTGGTATCTTGCATATCATGTGCTTTCTCATCCCTTCTCAGTGTAATTCCCAAATAGGACCGGGCTTGCTCCCAAGGAATTCCCCATCCTGGTCAAAGATCACTTGAAAATGAGTATTTCCCAGCTTTACACACATTCTATGAATACTTCATTATTATAAAGTTATTAATATTAATGTGGCATTTATTGCACACAATCAACTTTGGATGAGGCCACTTATCTATCGTCCCAGACGAATAATAATTCGTGTTGAACATGTAGATAAGACTGGTAATTTAGTTAAATGAATGGCTTTTCTGATGTTACTCCCAAGAGGGACAGAAGGCTAGATCACGGGAAAACAAGACGTATCTTCTGGTGTGCTCCTCACCTTTCCGGACAAGCATGTGACAGCCCGCACACAGGTGGGGCAGAGGCATGTCGCACCCTGCAGGGAGGATGGCACCTCTGATGGCACTCAGGGAGGCCTGACCTGTTGTGGGAAAAGCTGCTCGGCCGACGTGAAGGCGGTTTCATACTGTGTTCACGTTCTCTGCAAAGCACCCTTTCCTTATTCCTGCAGCGCAGGGACCCCTTTCAGCTGACTGCTTCTCTATCCACTGCTGGCTCACGGCTCCCGGACACGGAGGGCGAAAGGGACTCAGAGCTGGGACTCTATACCCAGCGCTGCACTGCAGGGACCTGGCGACGGTGCCAGGTGGAGGACAGGGCCACTGGACCCTGTGTCTGTGACATGGAGCAAGAATACAGCTCCTGCCTGAGGCTGCTTTGAAGATAAGACACGCTATCTGTAGAGATACTCAAAATTTACAGAAACTGCACAAATACACGTGCTGATATTTTTCGGGTCTATACAGGGTACTTACCTTCATGATTCCTTTCCACAATTAACTTGTTAATCATAACAAGTATCTCATGTGTATTGCAGATGGCACTACAGTGTGTGTGCATTGCATGTGCGCAGGGGGAGAGGGGGAAAAACCATAGGAAACAATTTTTCTATCAAATAAACAAAAGGAGTCATGTGTCA
This sequence comes from Canis lupus baileyi, assembly GCF_048164855.1. Taxonomy (NCBI): domain Eukaryota; kingdom Metazoa; phylum Chordata; class Mammalia; order Carnivora; family Canidae; genus Canis; species Canis lupus. The sequence continues at coordinate 3,095,220 of NC_132838.1, forward strand.
TCAAGTTTCCCTTAATATGTTGCAGGACACTGGGAAAATACATTGAAATTGCTTCTGAAAAATCTTTCTCTTACAGGAACTGAGCAGCTCATCCACATAACTAGGGCCAGTTAAAGGGTCACATTGAGGTAAGGAGCTCTGCCCCCGAAGAAGGCTACACTTTGACAAAGCCAGGTGCCCAGCACCCCTGAGGGTGAGCTATGTCAGGTGGGGTCCTTCCACTGTGACCCATGAGCTCCCCTTGCTCCCGCTTCTCCCCTCTGCTGGTACCAGGGGCCCAGCTCTGCTCCTCACTGATGCTTCAAAAGCTCTGGGTTTCCACATAGATGAGGTTTGCTTTTCACGGCTTTTGCACAAAAAACAAAAAACAAACAAACAAAAAACACTAAGTAAAAAAGTGAGAGTGGATAATTAACTGGGTCAAATGCGACTGTGATATGGTTGATTGTCACCGCGCATGCATTTAAGCTTTCACCTTCTTGTCCTGCTTCTTGTGAGTCGCGGAAATGATGTGGCCAGCCTGGAATGATGCAAGTTCACCTTTGTCTTTTCTTTCCTATGTCGAGGAATATTTTAACAGACTGATAGGAGGCCTTTGTTCATTGAGTTATCATTATACACGGTGGCAAGGGAAAAGAGGTTGGAAACTTCTCCAATTTATTACCTGCATGCAGATGGTCCCCGCACAGACTTCTCTCGACCTGCGTTTCCTTACAAGTTCCCTGAGTGAGGGTACAGGCTCTAATTCAGCTGCATAAGCACAAATGTCTTTAGTTTGTGTTTTGTCATGTAATTTGTATGTTTAATTTTTCTTCCTTACTCTTATCAGAAATTCCTTCTGAATAAAATGTAACCCAAATTGCCATGTTCTTTGCATTTTTGAAGCGATAGAAGCAGGAGGTAGCATTTTTACCCCCCAGGATGTGACCCTCCTACTTCTTTTTTCTCAAGACAAGATCATCTGCCTAACTGGGATTCTTTTTGAACAGAAAAAGTAAGTTTCTCCAGACCCAAGCTATCTCCTCCTGCATCGTGCTGGCCTGAAGAGACGCAGGGCAGCCCTCCTGCAGGGGTGTGGGCCCTCCCTGGACAGGGCTGCAGTGAAGGGCTCTGTCTCAGGAAGGAGTTCACCCAGGGTCCGCCACAGCCAGAGCCCTCCAGGACACGTTCTGCACATTGCATACTCTGTTGCTTGTCTGTTTTACTTATTTTCCCCTGAGAAAATGTTTAAAATATTTTTAAAAAAAATTTATTTAAAATTCAATTTAATTAACATAGAGTGTATTATTAGTTTCAGAGGTAGAATTTAGTGATTCATCAATTGCATATCACACCCAGTGCTCATCCCATCCCATGCCCTCCTTCATGCCCGCCACCCAGTGACTCCATTTCCCACCCCCACCCCTCCATCGACCCTCAGTTTGTTTCCTAGAGTTCAGAGTCTCTCCTGGTTTGTCTCCTCCTCTGATCTCCTTTTAGTTTATTTTCTTTCTCTTCCCCGATATTCATCTGTTTGGTTTCTTAAATTCCACACATGAGTAAAATCATGTATTTGTCTTTAAAACTTTCTAAATCAGCTAACCTTCGAATTTTAATAATCCATAAACATAGTTTTCATAAAATGAATCTAAAATAGTAAAATATATATTTTATCCTAAATCAGTAGCATGGCTAAGTGGATGTCTAACATCTGAAAATACTTAAAAATACAGTTTTACCATGTAATTTATACAATTTATTCACTTTTTCTTTATTCTTTGAAAATCTATAACTTAATACTTTACCTCAAAAACAATGAACTCCCAAAACATAGCATTCATTGTGTTGAAATTCAGCATTTTCCACAAGCATGGAGTGCAAGATCCGGTGGGGCATGGAGGGAGGGAAAACCTCAAAAGGCTTCTGAGCACATCAATTAGTGGAATTGACTCATGAAAAGCTGAAGTAAACTTACAAATGATATAATTTTACACAGGAACAGGTGAATTTGGAGGAGTACAGATAAAAGGCTCCTGTGATTGGGGTAACAGCAATGAGCATTCTTAATAATCTGGCATTGTTACACATCACCTCGCTGACCTCTCGTAGCCACACTGGGAAAGTACCATTATCATCATCACTGCCTCCAGACAAGGCACCGAAGCACCAGCTACATCTGTGCTTCCCTGAAGGTCATACAACCCAAAGGCTGTGCATCTGAACCTGAGCCCAAGGACTCTGGCTGGAGGGCCCAGGTGTGTAGCGATGAGGCATGGCACCTCTGAGTAGCACATTCATGGCTAGAATAGGTCTCGATGTGTGTGGGGATATGTGGAGAGAGGCAAATATCTTCCTCCTCCTGTATTTTGAAATCACCTTCTTTTAATCACATGAGTAGACTGCTCACATATCCATCCATACCCTTCTTACCTGACTGCAAACTGCTCTGAATAGTTTTTGTGATCTACGCTACTCTCCACGTAGAACAGCTCCCAGCAAGTCTATCAGAAAAGGTCCGCTGTGGATACTGGGAGTGGCAACATGACATTTATTATCTATACTCCTAATACCAAGCAGTGTATGCACTTCACATAGTGACTCTATGTAGGATATGATTTTACGGGAAATCAGCTGGACTCAAAGAATAGGTGCACACCAATAACTCAGAGCTGTGATATCTCAGGTTGGCATGGAACTCCACCTGCTTTGATGCCAAGACCAGGACTCTTCACTCTACTTTCTTGCAATTGCATCTCATGATATTAAGAAACACTTGTCTGTGCACTCACACATGAGCCCAGCATCTTTTCCCTGGATCCTTTATATAAAGTGTGTTTATAGGGACTTTCTTCACTAAGACACAATCTAAACCAACATGTGATTGTCAGTAGGACAATTGTTGGAGGAGTCCCTTTGTATGTGGACTCTATTTTTACATAAAGGGTTATACAAACAGAGTTTAAAAATAAGCTGTGTTTCAACAGTCACCTAGTTGAACAATATCACTTGTCTTGAAGGCCAACCTATACAGAAATTCCAGAACCGTGACCTTCATGAATTTGCGCAGCAACTGTGGATTAGTGTGTTCAGACTGACACACCAGAATTGTGTTAGGTGTTGGTGTGGGCGAGAAATAAAGACTCAGGGCCTCTTTGATTTGTGTTTTTAGGCAAATTCCAGCTATTTGATTAGGCAGAAAAGTTGCTAGAAGGAGGTGCGATTCACTGAGACTTCATAAAAGTAGATTATTTTAGATCGTTGGAGGAAAGTGATAAGTAAGAACAAAGCACAGTGCTGGGCATGATGGTGGCAGCAGCTGCCACAGGGGATGGAACATGGGTGGAGGGGAACACCTGCTGGTTGAAGAACAAGCAGTGTGGACAGGAAGTTACATGTCCATGGGTGAAAAAATGTGAGAAATGTCCATAGATAGATAAACCTAGGGAGTGTTCTTCACCATGGTAAGTATAGCATTCTGATTGTAGTTTTAATAAATGGCCACAATAGCCAAAATGTAAGGAGAGAGAAATTGATTGAGTCCCTGATGTCCAGGGAAGGAAATTATTCCTTGAAAAAGGAATTGGAGGACATTTTGTCAAGAACCTGATGGATGGATGTACAACTGAATTTAAGGGACAGGGACTTAAGAATAAGCAGAGATGTGGATTGTATTAACTGCTTCATTTTAACCTGTGTTTATCAAGATTTGAGTGCAGCCATCTGCTGCTCAGCTCACCCTTGCAGGCTGTTCCCATGGACCCCACTTCACTCACTCAGCACCGAGCACCCCCATCGCTCCTTGCACTGGGTCACACATAGCCTCTTGCTGGAGACCGCCTGAAGCACATTCTCTCAGAGCTTCTAGTCTAGCGTTACACGGAGAGCAAAGAAAAGGAGACCCCTCATGCTCCCCAAGGTGCAACAATTACAAGCAATCAAACACATTTTTGATATGATTTTGGATCCTTTGAGCTGAGAGAATTGTATGAGTGTGAGTGTGAGAGTGTGTGTGTGTGTGTGTGTGTGTGTGTGTGTGTAGGGTTGTTCAACAGTCGAAAGACAGCCAACAGGGTAAAGAAAGCCCAAGGTTTTATGATCCTAGCAAGTGATTCCACTCTGCTGGGTCTCAATCTTCATCTCTCAAACGGGGACTATAGCAGGAGCTACTTCATGGTTTGGGAAAGACTAGATGAGTTCATCCATGACAAGCCCTTGGGACAGAGCCTTGCAGGGGCTAAAAGCCCAACATTGGTTAGTTTTTGTTCAAAATAAGTTCTGAGAGAAATTTGAGCACCCATTTCTGTAGATCAGACAAGCCATCGTGGTTCCGGTAAACTTGCATAGGAAACATATATGAAATGCATGTGATATGTGTATATACAAACACACACACACATACACACACACTCCCCACTGGAGTCCAAGTACCATTTCTATCCCAATTTTAAATGTAGTATCACCTGTAGCTTGTAAACAGCAGCTGGCACCTAAGCTGATACAGTCGGATGTTAAAGTCTCTGCCTTTCTCTCTTCTATAAATAAGAAGATATAATTATTAATAATATCAGTACATGTTTTAATGACTAATTTGTACAAGGCAATTTTTTCATTTTCTTTCGAGTGTTTCTGAGATTTTTATCTTACTTGATACAGCTGAGAAAATAATATAAATGTTTTGAAATAATTTGATATTTGGACAGTGTAAGGTCAGTTCTGTGAGTAAAACTATAGGTAGGACCCAAACATAAGTTATCTGAATTTTGCATTGCTGTTTCTGGTCTGCCTTTTTCCTACTACTTACCTTTGAGCCATTTCCTGTGACAGAGGAGATATGAGGAAGGGAAGATAGGGAAAATCTCAGACTTTATAAATTGCACTGATAATGGTTCTTCCTAAAAGCAGACTTGGTTGCTTGGCTCAGGGATTCTTATTTGTGTACCTATTGTGTTCATGACATGGTACTGAATCTCCACATTTCCAGGCTACGAGTGTCATCCAGTTCTGATATTTCCCCTTGTCATGGTTTCTACATTTCTTTTAAGAGTTATTTTTTATTTATTTTAATTTTAGAGGGAAAATATGTCACTTTCTTTGCCTGGTTTAAGAGCGCCCAAGGAAACTAAGTTTTCAAAAACCATGTGAGTATAATATGCTCCTACCAGAGAACCGAAGCTTTCATTTTATATCAATAGCTCTCTGCTCCTTTACTGGTCTTGAGGATTGTAGCCACCTTGAGGACAGAGACTATGGTTTCTTTCTCATTATATCCTTAACCCTGAGCGGAGTGGTCTCTAGTGGCTCTACATGTGTGTATTTGAGCTACAGCCTATCTGAGGAGGATTATCCTTTCTATGTTTTGATAGAAGTCAATACTGAGAAATGAGATCAGATATCAAACCAGTATCAGGGGAGCATGAACGTCAGGCTCATGTTCTGATCTCCTGAGATTAATAAAGAGCAGAATATGTTTTAAAAAAATGTTTAGAGCTAACAGATGATTGTTTTATATGTATTAATATCGCATGAGTCCTTCTCCTCAAAGTAAAATATAATCAAATACGTAACCTCAGTGGTAACTGAGGTAGTCATAAATGAAGTTCAAAAAGGTATTCTTTCTTTTAATCTCTTCTTATCACAGTTATGAAAGCTGGGTTGTTGTGGGGGATTTTTTTGTCATCTGTTTTAGAATTAAAGTTGCCTGGCACCTACAAATTAGCAAAAGTTTGTTATCTGCCTTTCCAAAAGTTGCTTTTTTTCTAAATGTGGGAAAATCCTGAGTACTTGCTGGGAATGTATTATATTTAAGTGGTTACCAGTCTTCAATAACTTTGGATAATGGTATTTGTCATGAAAAAGTATTACATGTGCAGAAGGAGGACCCTACAATCCCATAGTGCTAAGGCCAAATAGAGCACCTCAAAAAAAATGTACTAATTAGCAAAAGATGGGTGGGGAAGGTAGATGAGCATGAGATGCACTTGCAGATTGATGACACGTTCACAACCACAAATTCAGCAAATGCATCCTGACTTAGAGGTCATGATGGGAAAGAATTACCCCCAAGAGAGTGATGGCTATTTCCTGGAACTGAGTAAAAAAGAAGCCTTTGATTTAGTTGCTTTATATATTCTTATTCCTTCATTTTCTTAATTCTAAAGGCAGATAGTTGTGGGTATGGCCACAGACCATTCTAGAAAGAAGTAAGAATTTAAATTTGATTTTTTGGATGTTTGAACATCCTTTCTACCTTCTCTGGGGAGACTTTCATTTAAAAAGCAACTTAAATGACATGTAGTGTTATTTATTATTGTTGAAAATAATAGTGACAGAGCCAAAGAATTTATGACTGAAGGTGGGGTATGTGCCATAGAAGATTTGCTACCCTTCATAAGTGAGGTCAAATGGAACTAAGTTTTTTTTTCTTGTTTTAATATTAAAATTAGAAGGATTATTTAATTTGAGGCAATGTGACTTTATAAGTACAATTCCTACACCAGATGCAAAATCTTACATGTTTGCAAGTGATCTGAGCAGCGCCTAGTGTGTGCTGAATTATAAGTTGGAGAAGCAGATTTAGTCATTCTTCCACTTTGATCTATCAATTTCAGTAAGCTTTGTAGCAGAGAGAATACAAAATAATATTTTAAGGAAATTTGATTCTTGAGGCTGTTGTGCTTCCTTATACATAAATTACCCTTAAACCACAGTGGTTATTGAAATAAAAAAAATCCATTTCTCTTACATTGACAGTTCCTTTGGGGGGCAGGGAAGTTTCCTTCACCGAGTTGGATAAGCAAAATTGGCTGTGACACCAATGTGATTATTACAGTCGTGCTTTTTATTTTTAATATTTTCCTCTTGACAGATTTATTTCTTTTCGAATCAGAAATATTTCTTCTTAGGAAAGAATATATAGCCCCCTTATATTTTCTGATACTGAAAATTACCAGATGCCAAGCTGTGAACATAAGGAAATTGAAGACCTTTGAGGGTGACCTTAAGAACCACAAAGGTGGAGAATTGTGATATAGTGGTTTAGGCAATTTCATTGTAGCTGCTTGGTTCGTGAAAAATGAGAAATAGGTTTTCTATTACTAAATATAATGAATTTCCTTTCTACCCTGTCACAAATTGTCAAACTTCATTAAATGGAAGAAAGATCTGGACCAAACATTTATAGAGGGGTGGTATGAATATCCATGTGGTACAGTGGATAAAAGCTATATAATTTTAGATAACTATTTTATTTTGGCCTGAAATTTTAAACTAATGGAATTAGTCATTGAGGTCATACTGGACACACCTTGACCTATAAATAGAATATTTTTTAATGTCCCACACTAGCATTATATATGCATATATTGTGTCACATATATTAAATATCACATCCAAGTGGTTCCATGAAGAGGTTAATCATTTTCTAGGCAACCACAGGGGTTTTATTGAGTATCTGTCATGAAACAACACCGGCAATTTCATGGGTAATTACATATGATCCAATGATCCATAATACCATAAGGAAGAAAGAAATGACAATGTTAAGTACCTGGTCACCAGATGATATATGCCATTTTACTTAAAGGTCAATAATGTCCAGTGAGTTAAAATATTTGTATCATCTCTGTTCTGTATGCTCTAAGGGCTTGCAAATTAGCTTTAATGAAAATAAGCCTCTGTATTTACTTTTGGTCACTTCATACTTTCAGAAACATTACATTTTGCTGTTAACTTTCCATCTCTTATGTGATCATGTAGAGGGAAAGAGTGGTGCTGGAATCAGATGACCAAATTCCCATCCATGGTCTGTCTGTGACCGCTGTGGGCATGTGGCCAAGATTCTCAGGGCCCAGGTTTCTCCCATGAAACATATGGGAATGACGATACCTTTTCTTACTTGAAGGGCAAAAGAAATATTGGCAGAAGCTCCCCAGAAAGTTCCTGGCACATAAAAAACATTCACATGGTTGTTGGGTATATACATGTTTAAACTGAAATCAGAAAGAAAAGAAGAATTTTACCCAAATAGTACTTCTGAGAAGCAGATTTAATGGACCAATTAAGATAACCAGGAACTCTCAGAAGACAATAACACAGAAGACTATTGTTACTCTTGGAAAAATAATAACCAAGTAGTGTTTGGTGATATGATAGCCACAAGAGACTTGGAAGAAATTGACGATGTTCCCCAACTATTAGTTATACATGTAACACAAGTACATGAGCATTAGACTTTCCTAAAAGCTGATGGTAAAAAGTCTAGAGAAAATATCAAGTTGGCTTCATATCCAAAGGCTGTAAAAGAGAGGACAACCTATGAGCCAAAGAAAGAGAGAGAGAAAGACAGACAGAGACAGGGGTTGTAAAAATTGAAACGTTAGCACACACACAACACAAATGGATGAAAAATAAGAGAGATGGTCCAAAGAAATCAACTAGGCAATAGAAGGACATTTATTTTGTACACAGACTTACAAAAGATATATCTCATAAACATTGTTTCATCTGATCCACAAGGGAGACACGAGTATTTTCAGCACACAGAGATTCTGTGAAACTTGAAATCACTCCAAGGCACACAGATGAGCCACAGCTAGAATAGACTATAATGCACTCATCTGGTGCCAGACCAAGTAGTCTACAATGTGTTATCTCCAAATTTAAAAACAGAAGGTACAAAATTAAAACATGTATTCCAAATTTTTATACTAACATATCCAGTACTGCTATCCATATAGTTCAGCATCCAGTAAATTCTAGAAAACCCAGACTGTCAATTAGCAGCCATTTCAGGAACTGGATCTATATTTGGATCCTGGTATTTAAGGATTGTTATAATTTTTTAGTCCTATAATAGAGTCAACTAATTAGCATTTTAAATTTTTTTATTGATTTTATTTTATTCTCCCTCTCTCTCCTACTAGACCCTAAAACACCCTTCATTTTTTTTTGTATATTTTTTATTGGAATTCGATTTGCCAACGTATAGAATACCACCAGTGTTCATCCCATCAAATGACCTCCTCAGTGCCTGTCACCCAGTCACCCCATCCCCCCATCCACCTCTTCCACTACCCTTTGTTTATTTCCCAGAGTTAGGAGTCTCTCATGTACTGTCTCCCTCTCTGATATTTTCCACTCATTTTCTCTCCTTTCCCCTTTATTCCCTTTCATTATTTTTTATATTCCCCAAATGAAAGAGACCATATAATGTTTGTCCTTCTCCAATTGACTTACCTCACTCAGCATAATACCCTCCAGGTCCATCCACGTTGAAGCAAATGGTGGGTATTTGTCATTTCTAATGGCTGAGGAATATTCTTCATAAATAAGAGCCTCAGATAAAGGGCTCTCTTTAGAGAGATAGGGTCTCTAGTTCTCATTCCTCACTGGCCTACCTCACTCTGCCAAGCACCCATTTTTTAAACCTTGAGATCCTTCTCTGTTCATCTTTGGTGGTTGGCTTCATAAAATGAGGTTGGAGGTGTTCCTTCTCCTTCAATATTTGGAAAGAGTTTGAGAAGGATTGTCATTCTTCATTAAATGTTTGGTAGAATTCACCTGTGAAGCCAACTGATCTTGGCTTTTCTTGTTGAGATGCTTCTAATAATGATTCAATCTCCTTTCTTGGTATTGGTCTGTTCAGGTTTTCCATTTCTTTATGATTCATGGAATTATCCACTTATTAGTGGATAATTAATTCCTGGATTTTCCAGGAATTTATTCATTTCTTCCACATTATCCAGTTGGTTGGCTTGTATATATTTTTCAGAATAGTCTCTTATGACCCCTTGTCTCTCTGTCGTGTCAATTATAATGTCTTCTCTTTCATTTATGGTTTTATTCATTTGAATTCTTTGGGTTTTTTTTTTTCTTGGTAAGTCAAGCTAGAAGTTTGTCAATTTCACTTATTTTTTTCAAAAATCCAACTCTTAGTTTCATTAATATTTTGTTTTCCTATGTTCTGTTTCACTTATTTCCTCTTTGATCTTTGTTTTTTCCTTCTTTCTGCAAATTGTAACTGTATTTGTTCCTCTTTTTCTAGTTCTTTAGGTGTAAAGTTACATCATTTATTTGAGATCTTCCTTTTTTCTTGATGTAGGTAGATATCTATAACACTAAACTTCCTACAACTGCAGTTGCTGCATCTTATCAGTTTTGTTACACTTTGTTTTCATTATTACTTATTTCAAGATGATTTTTAATTTCTCATTTAATTTCATCTTTGAACCATTGGTTATTAAGGAGTGGGCTGTTTAATTTCTATGTATTTGTGAATTTTACAGTTTTCTTCCTGTTACTGATTTCTAGTTTCAGACTGTTGTGATCAGAAAAAATACTTGATAAGATTTCTTATTAAATCTTATTAAATAATAAGATAAACTATTAAATAATAAGATAATCTTACTAAAATCATTACAAATTGTTTTGTGCTCTAACATTTGATCTATCCCAGTTAACATTCCATCTGCACATGAGGAGAATATGTATCCTGTTGCTGTTAGATGAGATATTCTATGTATGCCAGGTGGCTCTGCTTGGTCTAAAGTATAGCTCAAGTCCAAAATTTCCTTATTGATTTTTTGCTTGGATGGCCTTCCTTTGTTGAAAGTTGGATGTTAAGGTTACCTACTATTATTATATTGTCTTATTTCTTGCTTTAGATTTGCTATTATTTGCTTAATGTATTTAGGTGCTTTGACATTATGTACACACATTTTTAATTGTTATATGCTTTTGATGAACTGAGTTCTTCATTATTATACAAAGACCATTATTGCCTCTGGTTACAGTTTTTTACTCAAAGTCTATTTTCTCTGGTGTAAGTATAGCTACTCCTGCTCCCTTTTGGCTTCTCTTGAGAGGGCTATCATTTCCTATCCCTTCACTCTGAGCCTATGATCCTTGAAGCCTAAGTGACTCCCTTGTAGGCAGCAAGAGTTGGATCTCGTTTTTATCCACTTAGCATTCTGCCTTTTGATTGAAGAATTTAATCTATTTACATGTAAAATAACTGATAGGGAAGGAACTCCTACTGCGTCTTATTGTTGTCTGGCAGTCCTGCAGTTGGTTCCCTTATTCCTTTCTTCCTCTTTTGCTTTTCCTGTTTGTGATTTGGTGATTTTCCATCACGGTGTGCATGCTTTGGTGCCCTTCTATCTTTCTCATGTCTCCTTGACCTTTTCCTTTGCGGCTGCTATGAGTCTTACATAAAGCATCTTATAGAAATACCAGTCTATTTTAAGCTGGTAACAACTTTGCATACAACGATGCAACCCATTTATGCCCCCTATCTTTTATCACAGTTTACATCTTTTTATGTTGCATATCTATTAAAGTTACTGCAGCTATAGTTTTTTTTAATACTCTTGTTCTTTAACCTTTACGCTAGGCATAAGTGATTACCACACTGCCATATGGCATTATTGGAGTGTTGTGAATGTGACTTTGTACTCACTTTACCAGTGTGTTGTATGTCTAATACGTTTTCATGTCACTGGTCAGCATCCTTTCATTTCAACTGGAAGAGCCCCTTGAAGCATTTCCTGTAGGGCAAGTCTCATGACAAACTCCTTTAGCTTCCATTTGTCTAAGAAAGTCTTTTCTTCATTTTGAAATATTACTTTGCCAGGTAAAATATTCTTGGTTGGCAGGTTTTTTTGTTTGTTTATTTTAGCACGTTGAAGACATTGTCCTTCTCCCTCCCACCTGCAAAGTTTCTGCTGAGACATCTGCTAATACCCTTTGGGTGTTCCCTTGTATGTGAGAAATTAATTTTTCTGTTGCTGCTTTTAAATTTTTTTTCTTTGATTTTGGATGCTATGTCATAATGTGCCTTGGAGAAGATTTTTTGGGATTGAAACTTTTTGAGGTCTCCCCATATTTAGGACATTCTACATCATTACTTCTCTTTTCTAATATTTTATTTATTTATTTGAAAGAGAAAGCAGCAGAGACAGTGTACATGGGAGGGGGCAGAGAGGGAGGGAGAGAGACAAGCCAACTCTGTGCTGAGCATGGAATCCTATGTGGGGCCCAATCTCATGACCCTGAGATCACGGCCAAAGCTGAAATCAAGAGTCAGGCTGCTTAACAGATTAAACCACCCAGGTGCCACTCCACCCTTCTTTCTTCAATTATGCTTTCTATCCCTTTCTCCCCCACTCCGGCCCTGGAATTCTAACAATAAGTAAATCGTTTCTTTTATTGGTGTCTGTAGACTTTCTTCACTTTTTTCATTCTTTCTTCTTTTTGCTTCTTTGATTGGTTTTCTTTATGAGTTTTCTTCAATTTCACTGGTCCTCTCCACTGCTTGGCCAAGCCTGAAGCTCTCTGTTGAATTCTTCATATCAGTCATTGCATTCTTGGGCTCCAGAACAGTGTTTGGTTCCTCTTCCAATTTTGTCTGAAGTTGAGAGATGCCACTGGCCTGACTCTATGCCTTGATTGGTCGGTCTGGCCAGGCTTCCAGGTCAGGCTTCCATTATTTCTTTTTCAATATTTTTTCTGCAACCTCTCCTCTCAGCTCTCCTTCTGGTGCTGCTAGTACATGATGTTGCTGCACTAACCATGCCCCATGTGTCTCTGAGGCTTCATCCATTTTCCTCTCCTTTTCTTTGGATTCTATACCTATTGATCTATCCTCAAGTTTGCTGATTCTTTTTTTTTTTTTTTTTCTAATTCGAATCTACCGTTAAGCCCCTTAGTGAATTTTTCAACTCAGTTATTGTGCTTCCGAAATCTGGTATTTCCATCTCTTATGTTTTTTATATAACTTATATCTCCTTATATTGGTATTCTCCATTTGATTATCATTGCCATCATATGTTTCTTTTTTAATTTTTTTAATATCTTAAGTTATTGGGATATATTTATAAGTTCTGCTTGGAAATCTTTGTCTCTGAAATCTGGAGTCAGATCGCTGTCCCAGGCAATATGCTTCAGCCCTTCCCTGTGTCTAGGAGGGGCTGTTTCTTTGTATGCCTCATACTTGTAATTGAAAACTTGATGTTTTAGAGAATATATGGTAGTGATACTGGGTGATGGCTCCTCTCTTCTTTCCGTGGAACTCGTAACATCAACACTAAAAATTCAAAATCCTTCTTGTTTAAATACATTGATGGATATAAACATATGCTGATGTTTATGTAAAAAACAAATACCTCTGAAATTCACTCCACATTTTCCTCTGCCATCTAAAATTATATGAGAAGTCAATATTGAAATTTGTAGGACTGGGTGCAGATCCCATCTAAATTCATATTCTGTGTGTCATACGCTGCTATTAATGTCTTTCAAAGTCATCTTGGATTAGTATTGAATTATGAAAGATCTGAGGTTTGAACTATCAACAAGGCATTGATTCATCAAAAAATTTCAAATCTAAGAATAATTAGATTGTAACTCCTAATAAAGAAAAGGACAAAGATTTATTTTAGTGTAAACATTTTTCAGAGTAACTATTAACAATCAGGCAAGAAATAAGAACAAACATAGTATCTGTAAATATTTAGACTTTACTACAGCTTAGTTCCATAAAAATAAGTTATCTCTGAGTATTAAGCCAAAATCTCCAAGAGATTATAATTGGCAAAATGGCATATGTTTGAAACAGCTTCAAAAGCTATGATTTTAAGAATTTTCTCTTATCCACAGGGCCCTCTAGTGGCCACCAAACCTGAATCTGCAGAAAATTAGGCTTTTTTTTTTTTTTACTTATTTTAACAGCTTTATTGAGATATAATTTACATGCCTTATAATTCACCCATTTTAAGTGATTTTTACTATATTTACAGAATTGTGCAATCATCACCAAATCAAATTTTAGAATGTTTCTATCACTTCAAAAAGAAACATGGTGTTCATTTGTAGTCATTTCCATTTTCACTCTTAGCTGTAGGAAACCACTAATCTACTTTCTATTTCTACAGATTTGTCTTTTTTGACATTGCACAAAAATGGATACGTATAGTATCGTGGTCTTTTATTTTTGACCTTTTTCACTTAACATAGTGTTTTGAAGTTCATTCGTCTATATTGTAGTAACATTCCTTGTAGGTTATATACTACATTGTATTTATGCTGGATTACTTCTTTTTTCCCACCTTTTTTTTATTTTTAAATTTTATTTAAATTCAATTAATTAACATATAATGTGTTATTGGTTTCAGAGGTAGAGGTCAGTGATTCATCAGTCTTTTATAACACCGAGTGCTATCCCATCACATGCCCTCCTTCATGCCCATCCCCCAGTCACCCTATCCCTCATCCTCTCCCCTCCAGGGACCCTTAGTTTGTTTCCTATGGTTAACAGTCTCTTGTGGTTTGTCTCCTTCTCTAATTTCATCTTGTTTTATTTTTTTCCTCTCTTCTCCTGTGATCTTCTGTTTTTTTTTTTTTTCTTAAATTCCACATATGAGTGAGATCCTATAATTGTTTCTCTGATTGACTTATTTCACTCAGCATAATGCCCTTATTTTATTTCCCATGAACACAAAATCTGGGCTTGGGAGACCTCTCTAGAAGTAAGCATCTCCTGGTGTCAACCCTTTCCTTAACAACAATGATTTCCTTAGAAAAAAGATGTTAATTTAGATAAAAATTGATATCATTTAGAATAAGAGATACTATTGATATAGCACATGAACATATAATAAGAAAGATCTTAAAATATTGTTTTACATTTCAGTTTTCCTAGAAATCTTTAAGTTGTAAGATTCCTATTGATAATTTTTCGTAGTGTTTTTTAAAAACAAAGGATATTCATGGCATTGAGTATGCACAAGGCACCTCTCCTACATCACCAGGCGATAAATATTCTGACCCTTTTAAAATTATTGAGTTAATATTTGAATTTCCTACTAGAATTTTTTCTTCTAATTTTTTTTTCACGTATTTATTTTTAACCTATTATCATGGAAAACTTCCAGCATGCAGAGCATTCCACATACTCATTAACCAAGTTCAAGAATGATTAATTTATCCACTCCATCAGTCCATAATAATTTGAAGTCCTGTTAGAATTTATCATAAGCTAATTAATGAAAAATATTTCCTCATCTCCTTCCCCCATGTATGTTGTCTGAAGACAGAGCGACACTTATTCCAAGCTCTGGGAGCCTTGCCAATCCCTCTGACGGTGACTCGCTGGGCCTGCAGAGTCGGCCTAGGCTCCCCGGCAGTATACACCTGCTCTCGGTCAGAGTTGTTTCTGTAAATGCCTTTCTCCTTTGCCACATGGGAAGGATGGAGGTGGTACCCTGTACTGTCCTGCATGCCCCCTGTCTGCTGATGTCCACAAATATTGGGCATACAGGGAATTACCAGAGAAAGTTGGCCTTGCCTCAGGAAGCCAATAGAAGGCATTTCTCATCTTGCTTTAGAGCATTTATGGGTCTACTCAAAATAGAACTCTTTTCTCTCTGGAATCCAATCAGGAAGAGACACTTCTTGGCAACCAGGCTTCCTTCACCACAGCATGAACTCACTGACTCCAGCAAGGGGACGCACACCTGTCTACCAGACCCTGGGTGCAGGTCCCGAGGGCACAGAGGACCTGAAGGGAGCTATAGGGTATCAGAACCTTGTCCGCCACCTACAACAGCTTAGACAGAAGCCATGGGGGGTGGGGAGGATTCAGCAGGGAGAAGATACACGAGTACGGAACATGAGTTTGCTAGAAGGGCCCTTATGTGGGAGCTGGCCTCCTTGCCCAGGTGTGTGTGTGTGGGGGGGGGTGCACAGCAGTCCCAGACTATTCCCGAAGCTGCCTCACCACACTCGCCACCAGCCCATCATTGACTGCAGACCAGCCTTGGGGTTCATGGCATCTTCTGAATCATCCACATTTTCATGCCATGTGTGGATTCATCACTCTTAGCAAATTCTTCCCTCGTCTTCACCAAACTCCCAGTTAAAGAGCACTTCTGGGAGATGATCATAGAACAGAGCAAACACCTGTGTAGGTATCCCTCTCTGCTCTCCCCTCAGGGACAAAGCTGGTGACGCATTCTCTCATGGCCCTAGGACCAGGCTTCAGGGTGATGGCGTGTGGATGTGGTAGGGAGGCAGGCTCTGGCAGCGGTCAGTGAGCTCCACCACCAGGGGTGGCTGTGGTGCACATGGCACTCCCCACAGCTCCCTGTGGGGACCCAAATATGATCTATGTGACAGCAGCTGCTTTCAGATATCCGGGTCACCACAGTGTGGATTCGCCCCAACGTCTGCTTTCCAGGTTTTGCGACAATCTTGAAAGAACCTAACTCTACATTAAGCCTCTTTTGATGCTTGTGTTCTGCTCCTGTCATGGTTCCTGGCCTAATAGATTCCATTTTACAAGGATGATTGTGGTGTGGAGGGCAGAACTGAGTGGAGGTGGGTAGGAAGAAAGGGAGAGAGGCCAGTTAGGAGGGTCCCTAGTGTCCTGGTAGGAGACCATCACAGCCCATGTGCAGCGGGTGGCAGCAAAGCAGAGGAGGTGGACAGATTCCCGGTGGACACAATTAGCCCAAGGTGGGGTTGCCTGGGTGATTGAGGGAGGGCCCAGCTCCCAGGACACGTTCTAATGAGCCAGATGAAGCGACTGAGCGGGTGATTGCTTGTCACCCAGATAACAGATGATGAATTCAGTTAGACAGAGACTCTGCATTGAAGGTTTTGTTGAGTCTTAAAAGTAGAAACGTCACACAGATGGTGCAATATGCCTATTTTTGTAGCTCAGAGGAGAGGTCAATATTTGATAAACATCTGAGAATTTTCAGCAGTTAAGGCTGGTGTCATGGAGCAGGTAAATGCAGACAGAGAGACACTGGCCAGTGGGCTGCTGTGTGACCAGTCCGTACCTGCCACTCTGTCTCCCTCCACCCTCACCTCCACAATCAGCAGTCCTTACCCTTGGCCAACAGACCTTCTGAAGTTTTTTTCCTCCTCCTATCCCTCCTAAGCAGGCAGTGAGTCTACCGACTGTAATTCAGCAGTTTTGCTTGCTCTGCTCCCCCAGAAGGGCTGGTATTGCTCTGGGTCCCGAACAGGGTGCACACCTGCTATGGCCTCCAGACCAGTACCCACCCAGCTGCCTTCCATCTCCACTGAGTTTACCGGCTCGCGTCTGCAAGGACAGAGCACGGCCTGAGGTGCCCAGTATGAGGCTGTGAGCAGGGCTTGTCACATACCCTGGCTTGTCGGTGATTCGGGGTGGGGTGGACGATGCACAGAGGTGGGCACCGGCACCTATGGACTGCCTCTCCATCCTTCTACCTGGAGCAGAAGGACTCCGGCAGGGCCCAGGTGGTGAAGAAGGGGTTCCTAGCACCGGCCAGCAAACAGAGGCCATCTGCCTCACCGATGTGGCCTCACCTGGGCTGATGCTCGGGGTGTCATACTGCCCTCACCAGAGCAGCCCCAGCTCACAGGGTGCCACAGACCTGGGCTCCACTCATCCAGGCTCACCCCTCCTGGGGCTTACCTGCCCTGTGTGCTCAGTGTTCTGAAGCCACTCCCAGTGGCTGCCAGCTGCATTTTGCAACTGCCCCTCCCAGCTTGGTGCTCCCAAACCTGTAAGTCTCAGAGAGAATGATTCTCCACAGATACTCCCCAGACTCTACACACAGGGCTCAACCCTGCAAGGGCAGCCTGCAGATGCCCGCTCGTCTGGCTTCCAGTTGCCCAAGCGTGGTGCCCGCCCTCAGACTCCATGGTGTCTGCAACCTCCAGCCTCGCCCGGCCTGCTTGCTCCCGGCCTCTGTCTGGGGCACTTGCTCCTAGCCTGGGTCTGCAGAGCTTGCTCCCGGCCTCCTGGCCTGAAATGCCTCCACTCATCTCACAGGACCCGGTCTCACACACTTCCTGCACCCATGTTCATCCACACACCAGGGCGAGTCAACTACTTCCCCTACAGTGGCCCCAAGTGCACAGGTCTGCACAGCTCCTGACATACTATTACATCTGTCTACCTGTCTACCCAGGCCTGCCCTTGGGATGTGAGCCCCCCAGAGGTAGGAGGGAGGTGCAGGGAATGGAATTTAGAATACCACCTAGCTCTTGGAAGGTGCTGAATAAAATAAAATTGCTCCCAACAGAGGATGCTCTCATTCAGGATTTGTTTGTGAACTGGTTCCACTGGGTCAAATGAATCCCAATTTCAAACTCTATGCATTTGCCCCAACCTGCCTTTCTGGCTTTCCCCCCAACTTCTCTGCAGGCACCCCATGCTCTGCAAACCCCAGCCCCCCTTGTTCCCTAGCTCCCCAATCTTCAGGACTTTTCTCACGGCATCTACCCTGGGGGCCTCTCCTGGGACTCAGGCCCCAGCCCATCACCACTGTGCCCAGGAAGCCCTCCCAGCCTGAACACACCCTCTCCTACCATCCCAGGCAGTGTTGCCTTGGGATGAACCCTAACTTCCCCTGTTCTCCTGAGGTCCTCTTACACCTTTTTGCCTCGCAGTGAAGAAATAGACTGTGTCTAATGAGTCCTGCTATGTTTTACAATATTTAACCCTGATATTTAAGACATATTAAGTGCCTAAAAAGTACAATACTTCATTCTAGGGGCATGTCCGTGCATTACATGAAATGTCACTTCTTTTTTTTTTTTTTTTTTTTGAAATGTCACTTCTGATCCCATCTTTCAGCCTGTGTGATGATAACAGGGCTTCATCAGGGTAACCTCGAGTCTACTGGAAATACTGAAATAGCTACTCCGTCATCAAAAAATGGCACTGAGAGCCAATATTCCTGCATTTTTTATTTTATTTTTGGATACACTTTATGTTTATATTCTTAGAAAAATTAAGGCCACTGTGTTTAAGACCGGGATTAGATTTTTCTGGAAGTTAAATAAAATCTAAAAGTGTGTTTATCAAGTGCTCCCAAGCCAGCAGATGGCAGTAGGTTCACACTGTTTTGGAGTGAAGACCCTGCTCTCCTTGGGATCAGACCTGAGATGAAGTTGCCTTTTCCCAGAAAGTTTCAATGCCATTTAGACTGCAGCTAATTTTTCTAATGGAATTGTGTAGCAGCAAATTACAGACCAGCACCTGTCAAACTACACGGCTGTTTGTTATGTGCTAAATTTCCATGATCTTGGAATAAAATTAAATGATTAAAACCCACCTATCTTCTAACTTTGCAATATTTACTATTAGTGTCTGCATGAAATCATATTATCTATCAAAATAAGCAATTGCATTGTACGCGATGGTGCATGCCAGAGTTGTTTCCAAATCTGCTTTTTATGCAGCTGTAGGTCATAAGCAATTTAGGGAAATAATCATTAAAAAAATATGTCCTGAGTATTCAAGAGATCTAGACAGCCTTGCTGTGATCGATTGTCTCGTTAATGATGTCTTAATATTCAAAGAACCTTGACAAAGTATAAGATTTATTATAGCGGAGCAGTTAATACATATTCTAAAAATAATTAGTAACCGTAGCACTGCTGTGCCCTTGAAGAACTCGCCCGTTGGAGTGACAAGATCACAGAACCAGAGGAAGTTCTGGTTTTTCAGGGCAGACAATGCATTTTCCCTGGAGTGTGCTGGACCATCATTCATCCTCAACTTCCTGGAATTGCACATGCCACCCCCCAAATTTGGCTCTCATTAGCCTTTAATTCTGGGCATTATTTCTCCTCATCTGAGTGCCTCCTCTGGTAGATTTTATTTACTTCTCTAGATTGGTTATCAGGTTAACTCAAAACAAACCCATTTTTAAAAATTTGTTCATATTTTCCCCCCAGCAATTAGGAGTATTCTGTATTGGAAAGGGTTCAGCATACCTCTAGTCGCCATATGACCTGACACAGAAATCCTTGTTATTTTGAGCCTGTCAGTCTGATCAGAGATAAATCTAAACCAATTGTCTTTAATTTTATATATTTTGTCGTGTAGGAATTTGACATCTTTCTATGTGCTGACTGAGCTTTTATCTGTATTAACGCATATAGGTTTTACTATATCTTTGTCACATCAAAATTAAAACCAATGGTTGGTTAAACAGAAGATGAATCTGAATATGTTTCTAAGACTACAAAGCAAAAGAAATAAATAAGGGGGGGGGGACAATATAAAGTTGAGATCTGAAGACACAGAAGACAGAGTAAGAAAGTCCAACTCATGTCTAATCAGAGCTTCCATAGGTGCTGATGGGGAAAATGGAAGTGGGGAGAGGTCATCTTTAAAAGAATAATGCTGAGAGTATTCCAGAATTAATAAAAAATAATTGATTTTCAGATTTATCTAAGATCCCTCACTGGATAAAGCAAGAGAAATCCACAGCCAGAAGACTTGATGCAACTTCAGAAGATGCCAAACTCAAAGCAAAGGTCTTAATAACAGCTTGAAAGAAAAGATGATTTTCCCTAAAAAAGAAATACCTCACAGCTGGCTTCTCAATAGTAGATAGGGAAATTAGGGAAATTAGATCCCAGTGTAATAGTATCTCCAGAATACTGAACCGAATAAACCAGCCTGCTATTCTAAACCCATAGAGAGGGCAGCCAGGGTGGCTCAGCAGTTTAGCACAGCCTTCGGCCCAGGGCCTGATCCTGGACACCCAGGATCGAGTCCCATGTTGGGCTCCCTGCGTGGAGCCTGCTTCTCCCTCTGCCTGTGTCTCTGCTTTTCTCTCTCTCTCTCTCTCTCTCTCTGTGTGTCTGTCATGAATAAATAAATAAAATCTTAAAAAATAAATAAATAAATAAATAAATAAATAAATAAACCCACAGAGAGACGATGACAAAAATGAGTGTGAAATAAACATATTTTCTGGCGACAAAAATAGAGATTATTTCCTGCCATAAACTTTATAGAAGTGTGAGTGGTAACTCCCAGGAAGAAGAAACAGACAGGCTGAGACAGACAAAGTGACTGTGAACACGGAAGCAGAAAAGCTAGCAGGTGAACAGAAACCAGGTACAAAGCCATGCTGGCATCTGTCCACCGACCAGAGATCTCTGTCAGTAGTAAGTCCTGCGTTGGGATTACTACCTGTCTGCTCCCCCTTAGGAACATGACTGCCATTGGGAACCACTCCTGTGAGCACACCAGCCAACATACACAGAAGGGGCACAGCCGTCCTGAGTTAGTGGGGTCATGGCAAAACCAATGTGTACAAAACGGAAAAGCATGTCCATCGGGCAGCAAACATAAGCAATGCTACCCACGGTCCCTGTGTGAGCGAAGAGGAGAGATCCTTCCAATGGGGGAAGAGTCAGTTCCTGGATTTGTAGATCCTCTTCCTTGATGGTTTAGGTTCAGTTCTGCCAAGGACAGACAGCCATGTAAGATCTGGAGCGCTAGTGTCCATGTGGTACCTCTTCTTTGAGTTCCATATTATTTGTGTGATATTATTTGTGTGGCTTACATTTCAACTGGTTTTAAATATTCCACTTCTGTCTTAAATATGCATTTAAATAAATAACAAAATATAATTATTAAATAAATAATGAAATACCTAGTTTCCGTGTGTGTGTGTGTGTGTGTGTGTACTTATAAATCATATAAAGTGGTTTGGAAATCCATTCTGATTCACTCTCATTGTTGATAAATGTGAATTTCTTTCTATAATCAGTGTTGTATTCTACATTTGCCCCACTTAATGCATGTTTTTTTTTTAAGATTTTATTTATTTATTCATGAGAGACACACAGAGAGAGAGAGAGAGAGGCAGAGACACAGGCAGAGGGAGAAGCAGGCTCCATGCAGGGAGCCCGAAGCGGGACTCAATCCTGGGACTCCAGGATCATGCCCTAGGCCAAAGGCAGGTGCTAAATCACTGAGCCACCCAGAGATCCCCGCTTTATGCATCTTTTTAAGCTCATTGTTTGCCTTTTTAAAAAATCAATTAGCTAAAAAAAAAAAAAAAATCAATTAGCTATCTTATCCCTTTTTTTACCCTTTAGGCTTGAATGCTGTATGTGATGTTTGTTCCATTTGATAGACACACTGTGTTATTTCACCACATATAAGATATTCTTTAATCAATCATCATTCTCTTCCTGAAAATATAATCATCTAATCACCTGCTCCCAGCTCATAACCGAAATATGTTAGCATTTCAGCTCTCTCCTTCCCAAAATAGAATGTATCGGACAGTATTACCAAATACAGATAAAGGTTCTTTAGATTTATGATCTATTTCCTAATTTCGTTTCTCATCGTTTCTCTCCTTGTCTCCCTGGATCACCTCACTGCCATCAGCTGCTTTCTTTTTCAGGTAATATCTTTAAAAATTACTTTAGAGAAGATTTCTTTTTATGAACTCAGCTCTTATTGAACTCAAACTGTTTGGTGACCCCCTCGGGCTCTGATTTCTGCTTCCCCTTGCTGAGTCCGCCCGTTGCTTCAGCCTCTGGGGCTTTTCTGAGCCTTCTCTGCTTTCTCTCCGGTAGCTGTAAAGTTAGGTTTCTGTCATGAGGACCATGAAACTTCGCTACAATGTGTACGATTTGGGTTTGTTTGGCCTTATTTGATGTCTGCCCTTTAACAGCCAGGCTCCCAGGAACATAGCGGGGCCCGACCCTCTTATCGCACCGCAAGCAGGTGTCGCCAGCCCACCTTCCTTCATCTTTCCCCGGCGCCTAGTTGGGAAGGATGCTCTGTAACTTACATCCGTGCCACTCTGTAACTTGGGGCGGGGTGTTTACTCCTTACTTCCCCCCATTCTCTATTCCAACTTTGTCTACTGTGTTTTTATCGGGGTTCCAGTTTCAATAAGTGTAGACTGAAGATTGTATAAATCTTAAAATCATCATTTAAGATTTTTATTTCATTTTTTTCTGATCTTCTTCCTATGTTCCTATGTTTTTGCCACTGGCTCATTTTACAGATT
The DNA here is from genome assembly GCF_048164855.1 of Canis lupus baileyi. Classification (NCBI taxonomy): domain Eukaryota; kingdom Metazoa; phylum Chordata; class Mammalia; order Carnivora; family Canidae; genus Canis; species Canis lupus. The sequence continues at coordinate 3,118,025 of NC_132838.1, forward strand.
CCATCTTTCCCTTCTTTAGCTATTTTACATAGTTTCTTTATACCCTCTATCTGAAAACGGAGAAACTGGAGGTCGGAGGGTGAGTGTGATGCTCGGCGTTTCTTCTTCCCCTAAGAGCACCGTTGCGCGGCCATGTGGCCACCTTGTCTGTGTGCTGAGCTGCCAGGGAGGCTGCAGGATGGACTGCAGGGTGGTGCCAGCCCAGAGCCACTGCAGCCCCAGGAGTGCGAGCAGCACCCTCAGACTGGGGCTCACTGCTTCTGCATTTCCACCTGCACCTGTCCACAGGGTAAACCTGCTGTGCTTTCAGTGGCTCAGGCCCATGGCACAAGCTTCTGGGCTATTCTATGGCTGGCTGGGCCGGCACTTCTGTGGACTCAGTGTTGCACTCACCGTGCCCATTGCTGAGGTCTGCTCTTCCTCATGGCTGAAGGGAACGGGTCTCCGAGCACCACATGGCCCTGGGTCCTTCCACACAAGCTTTATAGCTTGCTGCTGGGCTCAGTTTCATTCTCTCTGACCTGTACCCTTTTGTGATCCTTCAGGGAGCATCTGTGCACATAACACACCTGAAGATGTCTATGTTTTACCCTCAACAGAAGAGCATGGTGTTAACTTTGAATAAGGCTTTGTCTAGAATGACAGCTATTTTCTGCAAGTATCAGAACACAATTTTCTATTTCTTCCTGCCCTTAGTGGTTGCACTACAAATCTTAGTGCTGCAAATGTCCTCCATCTCTGATAACAGACACGTTCTCATTGTGCGTACTGACCTTTAATTTATCTTTACTCCTCCCTTTTGGTTTTCATTATGCTATCTGGATTATCACATCTCCCATCAATTCCAGAAAATTCTCAAGGACTAGCTCCCATACTCTGACTATTTTTCCCTTCTGATTCTCTCACTAAATTGATTTTGGATCCTTTCCTTGTATTCACTGTTGCTCTTAAACTGTCTCTCCTAATTCAATCTCCAATCATATTTTATGGTGATGCACTTTGCTCTAGGCTGTCTTTGCCTGCTCGAAGTACAAAATATCACAACTGGGGGGCTTGGACAACAGGAACATGTTTCTCACAGTCTGGAGGCTGGAAGTCCAACATCAAGGCTCTGGCACACTTGATTCCTGGTGAGGGCTCTCCAGCTCACCTGCACACGGTCACCTTCCATTAAGGACATCAGTCCTGGTGGAAGCCCCTACCCTCAGGACCTCATCTACACTTAATCAGCTCCCAAAGGCCCTACCTCTGAATGCCAGGGCACTGGGTTTGGGGATAGACACTGAGTCCGTGCATAGCTTGTTCCCTTGTCCTTCTCACTGCTGGTCTCTCCAGCGGTTTCTAATTGCCCTGCTTTATTTTAGTGACCATACATGTATTTATCTCTAGAAGGCTTTCTCCTAAGGCTGTGTGTATACATGTATGTGCATGGTGCACACGAGATGATCTTTGTCACAGAGTCCTGTTCTTCTCTTCCTGACAAGGAGCACCTGTTTTCTTTCTATTCTACCCTTAAACCAAGAGTTCACAGGCCGAGGTGGAGGATTCTCAGCTCTAGCTTGGTTCTAATTTCTGCAATCACGCAGGCTCCAAGCCCAGTGTTTTGTGTAACACCAGAGGCTACAAACCAAAAGCTCTGGGGTGTGCAGTCCTGGTGCACTCCGTTTCTGCCACGTGCCCGTGTGCTTGCACACACAGGGGAAGCCCAGGAGTTGCTCATCAGCTCTCAGGTCCTTCTGCTTTTGTGGCTTCTAGAGGTGTCCTTTTATGTACCTATGTACTAACATGTGTTTTTAGATGTGTGTTTTGAGTATTATTTCTAAATATCTGTAATAGAAAGTGACACATCACAGTGGATTTTAAGCTTTGACTTTGCTCTAGCGTAAGAAATCATTTTTACACTACAATTCAGGACATAGGTGCACACACATACACACAATGTGGTACATTCTGATGTTTTACATTTTCTTCCCCTTCATTTGTATTGATGTGGTCGCTGCCAATCAACCAAGTTTTATGACCCATTTATAGTTCTTGACCGACAAATTGAAAACACTGATCTCTCTTGCTGTTCTGCTGGCATTGTTCTTAAGTAATTAGCTTGTTTGCTATAGGATGGAGGGTCTACCAGGAAAAATGGAAGATGGCATTGGCTATAAGGAAGAGTTAGCCAGTCTGGGAATCAGTGTAGAGGAGCAGACAGGGAAGCCCTTGTTTACAGTGTAGCCGACGTTGATCAGGATGGGAACAAAAGGGGATTGAATTCTCACATTTCTGTGAGTGAGGCCAGTGCTCAACCTGTAATCTTCACTCAGCTTTGAATAATAAATGTATAAGAAAAGTAGAGTTCTAACTAGATCTTCCTGAATAGCTGAGATGCAGCATTGTGACAGAGAGGACTTGAGGTAAGAATCGCTGGATCTGTGATTGACGAGGAGTCATGGGTCTTCACTGTGCAGATGATACTGGTCCTCTGGTGCCACATGACCTTTTGATCTTATAACACATGTAGAAAATGATCACATTTGCAGCAGGTACTGGGTAACTAGAAAAGGTTGCTCAAGATGCAGGGAGATCAGGCATGGTTTGGGGAGCCCTAAGCATGATCCAACTGCCCTTTGAGCTGAAAAGATATATATCCACCCAACTGAAGCACACTCAAGACTTTGGAATGTTGGATGGGAAGTTTTGCCAGACTCCAAGTCTCATAAGTGCCAGATTTCTGAAAAGAAGTCTATCCAAGTTCTGGGGAATGTGTTTTTCTTGTCATGAAGTTAATGACAGTAATTACAATTATTTATTTTATGTAGATTTGCTCTATGTGCTTTAGTAGCATTCCTTTATTTAGTGTTTACAATAATTTTATGAAGTTGTTACCGCTACATCTCTATCTTACAGGTGGAGGCATGTCAAGGATGAAGAATTTAAGATAGTAAATGGTATAGATGGGATTAAAATGTGGGTAATTGGGAACTGAGACAGAAACAGAATCCCAGGCTAGCTTCCTCTGATGGTGTATACTTCTTAAATCAAAAAGTCTGCATGGGAAACGTGTTCTTACATGTTCAGAAATTTACAAATACTCTATTACACAAGTGACCTTGAAAAGAAGGCTTCTAGGATACATTTATTGGATGTGGACTGATCTACTGCTCCCTTCTGGGGGCTGTACCCTTCCGGGGTGGCTAGGAAGGGAATTAGTTGAGTCTGGAAACAAAAGACTTATGGTTGAGACAGTGTTTCCCGCAACCTCTAGGGGGCTTTGTGTTTGTTTGGGACCTGAGGAGGGTCTACAGTGGCTTGATGTGCCCTAGCCCCTACCAGAACAGAGTTTTTCATGAGATTATACCAAACCAGGATCACAACAAAAGACTCAAATCTGACTGAGAGTAAAGCCTGGACAAGGGCTTTATGGACACCCTAAAATGGGCTTGTCAGCCACACATGGGGGTGCTTGTCACCATGCAGATTGTCTTGGATTTGACCTTGGATTTGACATTTTTAATAAAGTCCCCAGGTGAATTTGATAATGGTTTACAAAGCTTCACACTTTGTAAAACAAGGCTGGAAGGTGTTGTTATTTATCCTCAGGGACATTAGAATTACCCAGGGGCTTTACAGGCTTGGGTCCTGGGGCTCCATCCCACAGGCTGACTCAGATGGTCCAGAGCAGACCAGGGACCCTTGTTCAGAAATTCCCCAGATGCTTAAGTGGAACCCAACATTGAGAACAATGTCCTAAAGACTTCGTGGTTAACATCCATAATAAACTGTATTACATCAGAAACTATTAGGAAAAAAATGAAATAGGCCATTAGAAAGAGAGAGTCAGCTTGTCATAGCAGTGCAACAGCCCCAATATTTACAATGTTTCCACGGAGCAGAAAGGAGGCAGAAATGAAGCACAGACGAACAAGTTGCCATGATGTCGGTGGGGGTGGGGCCAAGACTTCTGCCAAATGAAATGGTTGGGGGGAGGGGTGTCAAGCCATGGTGTTTGACCAGTCGTGGACTAAAAGGACAGAGGCCACAGAAACATCTGCAAGGGGGTGGATTATAGAGGGTAAGCCTGGGGTCACATAGGGATCCTTCGGCTGCTTTTGCATTCCTCAAGGCTCCTCTGTTTACCTATGTTCCTCAAGTCACTCTGGCTCCCCAGTGAGTCAAAAGAAAGCGGCCAATAGGTGTAGCTCCCCGTTACCGGTCATTATGCACAGTAGTGGAGGGGAAATCATTGGTTGCCTTTATAAAGAACCACCTTCCACAAACACACAGGTATTTTCACAGAAGGGCAGCTTGGCTTGTTGCCACCATGAATGAAGAGAGATGGGTCCCAGCCCGAAGGGTCCAGGGCAGAACTGAGACAACTGATGACCTTGGCCTCCACAGGGGGCAGGCCCTATCCTGAGGCACCCATCCACATCTGAAAGGTGAAGAGAAACAAAATGGTGCATTCACGTCTTCCATTTTCCCACCAACTTTGTTAGCTTGATAATGTTGGGAAGGAAGTGACAGACATAATTGCAGATGAGACTTTAAGTTTTGGTTTTATTTTTGTTTTGAATGGTTGTCTGTTTCTTTTTAGTATTTTATGCTGCTTAGTGTAATGGTGCCTGAGAGCTATTAAGACAGTCATTTGTGTCTAGATGTGAGGGAACATGGCATAATCATTTTACAGATGAGAAATCTATAATAGAAAAAAATGTGATTTGCCTAAGGTCACAAACTGAGCCAGAGCTCGAGTCTGAAGGAGCTCATCTGCACTTGTCAGAGAAGCGACGTCCGCTTATGGGAAATGGAAGAACACGCATTAGCGTTCCTTGAATTGACTCAAGAATATATTCAAATTCTTATGCTTAGTCAAATCTGTAGCTCGGGGAAATGAATGGGCGATTTGCAGGATTCTGTGTTGGGAAAGTAATGAGTCTGAATTTGTTTTCCTCATGGTATTTTTCTTCTCCGTGTCAAGTTAGTTGCCCATTTTTGAGCTAATCATCTCAAAATGTTTTTCATTTAGAAAAGAATTTAAAGTTTTGATGAGAAAAATCATCATAATCTCTAATTCTTTTGAGATTTTCAGAGTTTCTCTTTAAAATGTAGCAAACTGCAGTGTTGATATTTTGAAAATAAGGTACAAGAGAAACTCTTTGTTTTCGTATCCTCTATTGTTCAGTGATCAATGTTAAGTGGGGGAGATTAGTATCAAAGCAATAAAATTACCATATATTTGAAATCCAAGTGTTTTATGTTCCAGCTTTAAAGTTCATCCACCCTGATCCCCACACCCCACACCAATAATAAGTGTGACATAAAAGCCCATCCACATGGTCAACGTGTCAAAATTAATGTCCAATTTCTATTGCCACCTACCTTAACCCAGGCAGAGAATGTAACTGATAGCATCAGAGCCAAGGAGGATGTTATAGGTGGACAAAAGTTGTAACTAACTTGCCACTAAAAAGTTGAGTTTACCATATGTGTAATTGGGATGTTCCAAGCACAAGAACCCATTTATATTTGGACAACATCAAAACTTAGGTTACCTCATAAATCTTAGGATTAATAAGCTTAATATAACTTCCAATCAGTTTTACTGTAATAAAAATTGTGTATTGATTATATCCTTGTATTTTCCATTATGAACCAAAGCTGATGGAATGAACAAAAATAGCCTATTTACCTGGAGTGTTTATGAACATTAATTCAAGTGTCCCTAAGATTTTAAAAGCTTTGGGGAATGTGTTTGTTAGAAAAAAACAAACAGGATATAAATATAGATTAGAAATTACTCTTCTCCAATTTGTAATAGTCTATACCAATGTCTGTTTCATCATATCACATATTATCCTTGGTCTAAAACGTAGGAAATACCCATCTAATCATTCATTTTAAATCTCAGAAACTAAGGAAATATTATTACTTGAATTCCTTGGGAAGTGTTGTAATGTTTCTGAATCCAGAGATGTGGTCCTGGGCAGCATGCTCACCTGTCCCTACCAGAGAGTCCAATCTCCATACAATTTTGGAATCTTTTTCTCACATTCTATATACAACCCTTCAGGAAATCTTGTTGCTCTACCTTCAAGGAACATCTGGAATGTCACCACTTGTGACCATTCCCACTGTGACAGGGATGCAGTTGCAGTACGCTCTGCTGGGCTAGTGCACACCATCTGGAGAGTTGTCCTCATTTCAACCCTTGTTGCCCTACTGCCTCTTCCCAAAGACCAGCCAGAGAGGTTCCTGGGAAATGTAAGCCAAATTCCAGCCGTCCCCTGCTCTCCATTTCAGAGAAAGAACAAACTCATGTTCAGCATGGTCCAATGGGCGCTGGCTTCTGACCTCTAACCTCTGCCCTTGTGTCCCCAACATCCCGCCTTTCCAGCAAAAAATGCCTGTTTTGTCATTTCTCAGATGGGTCATCTTCTCTCCCCCTAATAACTTCCTTCTGAGAAACACACTCACTCAAATGTTTGTTGGTTAGCTCCACCTCAGATGTCATGTCTTGGGCCAAGGTCTTGTTCTGTGTTACTCACTGGTGTATCATAAGGTTCTAGAACAATGTAGCTATTCAAACAATATTTAAGAGGAGAGTGGAATGCATTTTAGAATTGTTAGTTTAAAGAATATATATATATATATATATATATATATATATATATATATATATACATATTTCAATAGTTCTTGGTAAAATCAAACTGGATTGTAGCCCATAGCATTTATTTCTAAAGAGTATTTTAAAATAGAACTTCAAAGAGGGAAGTTTGAAAGATGTAATAAACCTTGTCATTGCCAGTGTCCATACGGCAAATATGGAAACAATCTTCACAGGCTCTTTGCAGTTCTCTGATGAAAGCTAAGTGCATAACAGGCCAAAAAAAATCATAATTGACATATACTAAAGACTATTCACTGCCACTTTGTTTTACTGTAACAAGGCTGACGATAGCCCCCTTGGTAAGGGACAGTGAAATGCTATAGAGCTGTAAGTAAAGGATGGGAAAATCCCTCTCACTGGTGGAGACTATCACATATTTAAAACTATGATTCATCAGAATGAAAATGAGCAAGCCCTGAAATTTATAATTGAACCTAAATGTATGTGCCAGTCTCAGGACGATGGTTCTCAATCTCCTCAGCATCAGGAACCTGCCCACAACTTTATAATGTGGTGTTTTCTGAGTGCACGTCCACGGCTGGATGCATTCTGAAGTCAAACAGAGTGACAATTCAGCGCGACCTTCATGGTGTGGTTCTGATGGTTGATAGCAATATTGGGAATATATATATATATTCCAACATATACAAAGAAAAAGCAAGAAAATTAATATGAAATTACTATAACATTGTGTTAGGAACCAAGCCATTTTGAGCAGCATGCCGGTTTCTGTAAAGGAGAACCCAACTCTCCGAAGTTAAAGCAGCTCACAACTCCCATGATGTTAGTGCAACCCATGACTTTGCCTGGGAGGTTCCTTCCTTTCCTGCAGATCCACCAGAATGGCCTCCACTTCTTATAAGCCAGAATTTAGGCCTATTTACTTATTTATTTATTTAGTTTAAGATTTTGTTTATTTATGGGAGACATAGAAAGAGAGAGAGAGAGGCAGAGACACAGGCAGAGGCGGAAGCAGGCTCCACGCAGGGAGGTGGGACTCCATCCCAGGTCTCCAGGATCATGGCCTGGGCTGAAGGCAGCGCTAAACCGCTGACCCACCCAGGCTGCCTGATATAGGCCTATTTAAAAAACAAACAAAATCTTTCACTCCATCAGGGTTTTGGAAGACTAGAAAATTAAATAATTATGTATACCGATTTTTTTTTCTTTGTTAGTCACACATTGTTTTTCGGCAACAATTTCTCCTCTGTTCATTAGAAACTCTTTCCTAGACCCCACGGAATTATTCAGGGTTTCTATAAGGTGATGACTTTTCTCTCTATCAGCCTTATTTTTAAATTTTATATGTTTAAATGGCTTCCTCCTAACAAGAGAGGATCAAAACTAGCTGGCTTCTGCAAAATTGAGTTATATAAATACAACTTTCCTAAAGAGCAATATTGGGCCATTGCATCAATTAATCAGAGTCTGAGTCAAAGCAGCCAAATCACGAGGTCTCTATCCCAGAGACTCTTGTGTTACAGTCAAAGGTTATTGTTAAAGTGGAAATTACAGTTTCAAGTCTGTCTGAAACTCTCAGCAAGATCTTACGAACACAATAACGTTAAGTAAATTATTATCACACATCATAAGGAAATTAAGTTCTAAAATTTACAAGTTATCTTTATAAAACTTTCTTTGAAATCTAGACAAAACCCACCCAAGATAGAATTATGGTTTTAGGAAATAATCATATAATAAAATGCTACGTAAAGACATCCCAGTTCATTCACATTTTGTGCAGATTTATAAACTCATCTGTGATTATATTCTCCTACCTTTTTAGTAAGAGCTAAAAGTTCATTTTTTTTTTATGAACCCACACACCAAAATGGAACAGGAATAAATGTCACCGGGAGAACTGAAGTGGCACTTTTTCAGAACAAAATACGAATTTTCAGCAGTAATGGGAAAATTAGCACACTGGAAGTAAAGGCAGGTGTAGACGTTTGCAGATCAAACAAAATCAGCGACAGATCTAAATTGATGGAAAGCTGGTGCGTGAGGCTCCCTGAAATAACCCGCATGGACGCGTCCTGCGCAGCGCAGATGGCAATGCTTGAGGACTGATTAGGTGAGGAGCTTCACGGTGAGCTCTGGAGGGATCAGACATGCAGTCCCAGTAAATGTTTCAATTTCCTCCGGCGAGGGAGAGTTTATGGGTCAGGCTTCTGTGGGTACAGAAAGATGCCTCCCACTCCTGGGCCAGTTTGCTGTTAATATTATTTCTGATAAATCTGCTCTGTGGAGAGCTCTGATCAATTGTCTGATGTGTGTAAGCACTCCTGGGGCAGATGTGAAACTCCCCTCGCCACCTGCTCAATTACTCCCTGAATGACACCACGCCGTCGCTTTGGCCATTGGGTCACCAAGTGAAAACCGAATTAACACAGTGTGAGGAAGGTGAGCCTCCTATATCTCTCACACATCAGTATCAAGCTACAGCAATGAAAGTGTCTAAAGGGAATTCCACAAATTTAGGGTGTTACAGAGACATTCATGTTGATAAATAATTGAAATCACTGTGTCTCTTCCAAGAACAGTGTTCTATGCCTGGCAGCATATTTGAATTTACATAAAAATCATTTTTATGAATAATATCTTCTTTTTTAAAAAAGATCTTGTTTATTCATGAGAGAGAGAGAGAGAGAGAGAAAGAGAGAGAGAGAGAGAGAGATTGGCAGAGGAAGAAGCAGGCTCCATGCAGGGAGCCCAATGTGGTACTTGATCCCAGGACTCCAGGATCATGCCCTGGGCCAAAGGCAGGTGCTAAACCACCCAGCCACCCAGGGATCCCATATCTTCTTTTTTTGAATATTTTCTGAGGATGAAATAAGTTTATGCTTATTTCAGAATATTTAGAAATGTTAGAAAAACATAAAAAGAAAAACACATAATCACACATCCCATTACGAATCAACAACCATGATTAGCATCTTCGTTTTCTTCAAATCTCTTTTTTTCTGTGCAAATATGTACATACCTGAATGATATTCTGATTCGGAGATAAGATAGTGAACTGTATGCTTTTCACTTATGGGATTCTAAATATTTTATGTTGTTACAGAGAACATTTTTAAATGTCTGGTTAATATCTCAGTATTATTTTTTAATGTTTTATTTTTATTTTTATTTTACTTTTTAAAGACTTTATTTATATATTCATGAGAGACACAGAGAGAGAGAGAGGAAAAGACACAGACAGAGGGAGAAGCAGGCTTCCTGCGGGGAGCCTGATGTGGGAGACTCTGGGGTCACGCCCTGAGCCGAAGGCAGACACTTAACTGCTAAGCCACCCAGGTGTCCCAATATCTCAGTGTTAGATAAAAGACTTGCTTGTGTTATGTTGTTAGGGGTAATGATGGTGTGATAATTCAACTTCAGAAGTTTTCACCATTCAAGGTTGATAATGGAGAAATATTCAGGGTTTGCATGACAATAGATTTGCTGGAAGAAACACAAGAAACAAGTAGGATGATAGAAGAACAAGTTTGCCAAAATGTTCATAATTGTAGAAGCTGAAAGATTGACTCACATTTCTTGAACATCTATGTTGGTTAAAGTATTTATGTAACAGTGAGACTCCAACCTTATCCATAAATATAGTCAACTATACTCATCCTTTATTTTTTTAAGATTTTATTTATTTATTCATGAGACAGAAAGAGGCAGAGACACAGACAGAGGCAGAAGCAGGCTCCCTGCGGAGAGCCTGATGTGGGACTCGATCCCAGGACCCCTGGGTCATGACCTAAGATGAAGGAAGATGCTTCACCACTGAGCCACCCAGGCATCTCTATATTCATGCTTTAAAAAGAATGTTTCTCAAAGAGTTAAAAATAGAGCTACCCTACGACCCAGCAATTGCACTGCCGGAGATTTACCCCAAAGATGCAGATGCTGTGAAAGGCCGAGACACCTGCACCCCAATGTTTCTAGCAGCAATGTCCACAAGAGACAAACTGTGGAAGGAGCCTCGGGGTCCACCAAAAGATGAATGGATAAAGAAGATGTGGTCTATGCATACAATGGAATATTACTCAGCCATCAGAAAGGACAAATACTCACCATTTGCTTCAATGTGGATGGAACCAGAGGGTATTATGTTCAGTGAAGTAAGTCAGTCAGAGAAGGACAAACATTTTATGGTCTCATTCATACGGGGAATAAAAAAATAGTGAAAGGGATTATAGGGGAAAGGAGAGAAAATGAGTGGGAAATATCAGAGAGGGTGACAGGACATGAGAGACTCCTAATTCTGGGAAACCAACAAGGGGCCGTGGAAGGGGAGGTGGGCGGGGGGATGGGGTGACTGGATGACAGGCACTGAGGGGGGCACTTGACAGGATGAGCACTGAGAGTTATACTACATGCCGGCAAATCAAACTTCAATTAAAAAAAATATACAAAAAAAAATCATACACACACAAAAAGAATGTTCTATTTTTTCATGTCTAATAAGCCACTAATCTCTAAAAAGTGCAGTAATTTCTAAAGTAAATTTCCAGTTCTCTCTTTGGTGCATTGACCCCCCCCTCAACATTTGCATTAATCCTGTGCCCGTTTAATGTGACAGATTTTAATTAAGCTTAATCTGATGAGAATAAGTCCTGCGTCATCTGCCGCTTGCCCTCATGTGTGGTCTCCAGGAAACATCTTCTGGCCTCTCCCCTGCACCTTGACCTCTGCCTCCTGTCTCTCAAAGGCTGTGTGTAAAGTGGACATTGGTAAATTGTCAGGCAGAGTAGCCAGCTGTCTGCTGATGGTTTTCTTCTGACCTTCAGGGTAGTATGGCCTTCTCTTTTTGGCAGAAAAGATTGGTTGAGTATTGCTTGCTTTCCATTTGCTGATAACTGAACGGAGTGCTCCCCTCAGGCCCAGGGCTCCCAGATGCCCAGGTGAACGGCAGTGCCCGGCCTCACCTTCCTGCAGGAAGGCACCCAGCACCTCTGATTCTACCACTGGTGGTCTGTTGACTTCAGATGCTCCCCAATCAAACCCACAACCCCGACTATCCTTTATGGCAACTCCTTTGGGCAGAGAAGGGATAGTCTCTGATTCCCCCTCTCTGGCTCTTGGCCACTTTGGAGTGTGAACTCTGTTCATGAAAAGTCAAACCCCCAGAACGAATACCCTCACTGCTCAGCTGCAGAGCGTTGTTTAAAAGGATCACAATTCCCAACAGTCAGAGAATACCCAGGCATCATGTGCCTGCCGCCTCCTTTTCATTTCTGGGGGCTGCAGTTTTCCATGAGACTCTTTGTTTTCTTGTTGCGAGCAAGTTATCACACATTAGGAGGTCACAACAACGTGCATTAGTGGGCGCCCGTCCAGTAGGGCGCACGGCCAGCTGGGCTCTCCGAGCAGCGCCGTGTGCAGCTGGGGCTCCCTCCCGAACCCATTCCTGCTGCCGCAGGACCTCGTTCTTTATGGTTGTAGGGCGACGTCCGTCCCCCTTGGCTCGCCCCCACGCCCCTTGCCACGCCGCACCTCCAAGTTCAGGGCCAGGTGCCTGAATCCTTCTGATGCTTTGCAACCCTGGCTTCGCCTTCTGTGAGCAGCCAGAGGAACCTCGTCCTAAGCGGCTCCCGAATACAGGTCAAGCGCGCCCAGAAAACCTCCTCGTGTTACACTGCTGGGCCTTACAACAGAAGTGGGTGACGGGAGTGCGTCCCTCACACCCCCAGCCCCAGGCGCAGGGTGCAGGGTTCGCTCGCAGGGGCAGGCGCCGGGCTGGGGCTGCCGAGGCGGTGGGATCGCGGGCGCGGCGGGAGCGGAGTCCTGGCAGCTGTTGGCTGACTCGGCAGGTGGTTATCACGGGCTCGCTGGTCTGTGCGCATCTTCACAAAGACAGAAGAGCTGCCCTGGGTGTGCGCGCAGGCTGTCCAAGACATTCATATCTCTTCAACTTCTTATTTTAGGGTAACAGCCGATTCACTCGCAGTTGCAGGAAATACCAGACGGCGTTGTGGGAAAACAAACGCTTAAGTCCTTGCTCTTTCTGTTTGGCAGCCGGCTCGCTCCGTATTGACCCGGGGCAAGGAGCTCCAGGCCTGCGTGAACAGCGTGGGGCAAGGGGGAGGGGGGGCGGGGGGAGGCGAATATAGAGGAGGATGCCTCCCAAGTAAGAGCCTGGTAGGCTGCATCGGGGCTGCCTGCCAAACGTCCGTATAAACTATAAGCTCCAGCGATGCCTGGGTGGCTCAGCGGTTGAGCATCGCCCTTCCACCCGGGTTCTGGGATCAAGTCTCACATCCAGCTCCCTGCAGGGAGCCTGCTTCTTCCTCTGCTGGTGTCTCTGCCTCTTTCTCTGTGTCTCTCATGAATAAACAAATAAAATCTTATAAATAAATAAATAAAACTGTAAGCTCCAGGCCTATGTTAGACTATAAAGTTCAGTGGAACTTGTGTGCTGTTTTCATTGATTGCATTGATTTCGGCTGAGTACAACCAGGGCTGGCTGTTCAGGGAGGAGCGAGGAGAGCTCTGTAGGTTAGAAGAACATGCTTCACATCAGGACACCATCCAAGCCACTGTCACAGAGCACGCAGTTCCAAGCTCCAATTATCCTGAGAAAAGAGTATGAGATCGTGTTTCTCATTTTAAGAATGGTACAAATTAGATTTAGTGATTTACTTTGTGAGTTTATCTGAGAAGAACACTGGATAAATCTTCTGATACTTATTCCAGTGTTTATTTTTCCATTGTACCCACGAATCTGCCAAAAGATTTTATTGTCCCATAACATTCTGAAAGTAAAGAATTGTCTTTTCTGTGGAAAATTAGAATAATGACTAGATACGGTTTTTTTGAAGGGAAAAGAAACAAATATAGCATTCTTTGTGATAAAAAGACAGCTACAAGAAAGATAGCTAATTAAATATAAACACTCAGGTTTATGAGTCTTATGAGAGCTGAGATCCTTTGTCTATCTTTCACTGTGGAATCTCCACTGCTTGATGCAGCACAGTGCCTGGTGGACAAGTGCATAATAACACGTGTCTATAGGGTGAAGTGTAAAAGAAACAAAAATATTTGAGAACACATTATAACTATATACTAAACATCTAATTAAAACACCAAAGAAGTTCATAGAATTCTCTCCATAAGATACTCAAATAGTTAACCATATTATAGTCACCATTACGCTGAGTTTCATTCTGTTCTCTAATTAAGATGAATAAAACTCAACATAGAAAGTGCATTAAAAATAATAAAATAATAAAAAAAATGTAAAAAGTGCATTAAGAATCTTGTCCTTTTCAAATCTAACATATTAAGGGAAGAGCTTATTCTTTATATATATATATATATATATATATATATATATATATATATATTTGATTAATCTTTTGGACACAAAGTTTAATAAATATTTAATTATTAATCATCTTAATGTGTGGACTTCCAGCCATAGAATTCTGACCTCCCATTTGGATTGTGTCTCATTCTGAAAGCACATCGAGTAATGGTCTTGCTGCTCTGGTCAGGTCAGGTCATCTCACAATGGATATTGATCATCATCAGCATATCTAGTGAAGAGGTGGACTCGCTTTAGGCCATTCATTTGGGGCTTATAGAAACGACCTTCACATAAACGTGGGAGATTGGCAGTCGACTACTTACAATTGCTATTCTTCAGAAGAATTCAGTGATGTCCCTCTATCAGTTTCCATGGAAACAGCCATCCAATTATTTTTCACCAGGATGTCCATGTCCTTTTTCCATCACACACTAAAGGTAAAAATCTCAATAAGATTCATTGTTTTCATAACGGGAATGTATGCCTTGCATGAAAATTAAAAACAAACAAACAAACAAACAAACCCTTCCCTGCGAAGTCCAATAAACTATTTCTTCAGCTTTGCCACATTTTTCTAGTGCTTAGACAGATACCCTCGTACATGCGGCAAATGGCAGATGTAAGAGAGGTCTCAAGGTAGAGAAAAACTGGGGCTGAAACAATTAAAACACAGATTACTTGGGATTGATTTTCTTACCAAGAATCCTCCCACCCACAGAAAGTTTCTCCTTTCACCACTGGTTATAAGCTGCTAATCTATTTCCAACTGTTACAACTCTGTCCCACACAAAATAAACATCATGCAAACAAGCATGTCACATACTTGTTCATTTTATTTAGTTGATACAATATCCCCCAGCCCAGTTATAATATACTCTTGAAAATAACTGGACTGGTCCAAAGAAAGAAATCCCCCTGGGCTGAGCACGGTAAGCACTGACTTACTTATATTTCTCAAGCTGTGTTCCGTGGTCATATAGCACAAGGCACAGAGACAAGGGCCTTTGCCTGGAGAGCCAATTCTCTCTGGGGACCTTGGGAGACTGAGGGGCAATAAGCAAGCAAACCGCACAGTAGGACAAGTTGATGCATGAACAGCGTGACTTCAGTTGTGCTTAGATACTGCGGAGAATACAACAAGGGCCATGGGTGTATTATTTTATATTGTGTGGTTGATGCCTTCCATTCTGGGGAGAGATGTCAGGAAGAAGGAGGCCTGACACAGGCAGTGAGACAGCCAGAGGGAGTCTACCTTGAGTCACAAAGGTGGGAAGGGACCGCCTCACAATGCAAGAACTGGACATGTTTCAATCATTTGGATTTTATCCTAGGAGTGGCAAGGCGCCTGGGTCTCTGGGGATTTCTGAGCAGACAGAGGATGGGTTTTCCTGCAGAAGGCATCTGGTTGCTGGGTGGAAATGTGATTGCAAGAGATGTGGGCAAAGGCAGAGTCACTGCAGCCTGGACGTGTGGTGATGGGAGCTTGAACCAGGGTCGGAGGACAAGGAGATGGAGTCACGTCGATGGTTTTAATACACTCTGGCAGCAAAGGTTGGTAGAAATTGCTGGTGGGTTAAACGGGGTGGGTTGAGGGGAAGGGAGGAACAGAGGGTTCCTGGCCTCTCCATGAATATTGGGGAGGTAGGAAAAGCACTTGCTGGTGCCCTGGTAACTTCCCCTCGAGGATGCGGGCCCATCCCAGTGCCCATCCAATCACCCAACTACTGGGAGGAATGGACACAGCAGACAAGGGATGCTTCTGTGACCGATTCCTTCTCAAATCCGACCCCTGTATTTCTGGTGTTTGCAGAACAGAACAAACCTTCTCCCATCCCCCTGAGGTTGGAGGTGAAGCACCTGATAACATAAGCACACACACTGACTGGGTTGGGGGAGAAGCCACTCACTGTGTCAGGGAAAGTGACTGAAAACCAATCCTTCTTGTACAGAATGCTCCCACAAAGAACGTTACACTAAATGGTTTTGGGGGGAAACTAAGGGGAACATTTTATAGGTGAACTTCCAAGAACCTTGTGGCCACTCCGAAGAGTGACCATGGGTGTTTCACCAACGGCAGAAGCAGAACAAATGCGTAAGCAGCCCAACCGCTCCACTTTTTGTTTATTCATATCCTTTGGAAAAGTATGGCAGTATTTAAGAGGGCTGAGTGTCAGTTGTTTTTGAAAGTTGCATTATTTTCCATGAGATTACGGAGCATGTCAAATGAATGCGTTGCAGACACAGCATGTTGGGGTTCTGCTTGGTTGGCATCCCTCTGCACAGTCACCCCGTGGGGAGCCCTGTCACCCCATTCCCAGGAGGAATCTGAGGCTCACACTCAGATTCACAGTGTGAATTCAATAATTCAAGTCACAGTGGCTCCAGTATCTCTAATTTCCTTGGCTCAGCGATTTTATTTTATTTATTTTATTGTGGTTTTTATATTGGAGTGCAATTTGCCAACATATAGCATAACACCCAGTGTTCATCCTGTCAAGTGCCCCCCTCAGTGCCCGTCATCCAGTCACCCCAGCCCCCTACCCACCTCCCCTTCCACTACCCCTTCTTGGTTTCCCAGAGTAGGTGTCACTCATGTTATGTCACCCTCTCTCTGATATTATCCACTCATTTTCTCCCCTTTCCCCTTTAATCCCTTTCACTATTTTTTATATTCCCCAAATGAATGACACCATATAATGTTTGTCCTTCTCCGACTGACTTACTTCACTGAACATAATACCCTTCAGTTCCATCCATGTTGTAGCAAATGGTGGGTATGTGTCCTTTCTAATGGCTGAGTAATATTCCACTGTATACATAGACCACATCTTCTTTATCCATTCATCTTTCGATGGACACCGAGGCTCCTTCCACAGTTTGGCTATTGTGGACATGGCTGCTATAAACATCGGGGTGCAGATGTCTCAGCCTTTCACTGCATATGCATCTTTGGGGTAAATCCCCAGTACTGCAATTGCTGGGTCATAGGGCAGATCTATTTTTAACTCTTTGAGGAACCTCCACACAGTTTTCCAGAGTGGCTGCACCAGTTCACATTCCCACCAACAGTGCAAGAGGGTTCCCCTTTCTCCACATCCTCTCCGTCATTTGTGGTTTCCTGCCTTGTTAATTTTCCCCATTCTCACTGGTGTGAGGTGGTATCTCATTGTGGTTTTGATTTGTATTTTCCTGATGGCCAGTGATGCGGAGCAACAGGTGCTTGGCCATGTCTATGCCTTCTTTGGTGAAATTTCTGTTCATGTTTTTGGCCCATTTCAAGATTGGATTATTTGTTTCTTTGCTGTTGAGTTTAATAAGTTCTTTACAGATCTTGGATATGAGCCCTTTATCTGATAGGTCATTTGCAAATATCTTCTCCCATTCTGTAGGTTGTCTTTTAGTTTTGTTGACTGTTTCTTTTGCTGTGCAGAAGCTTTTTATCTTGATGAAGTCCCAAGAGTTCATTTTTGCTTTTGTTTCCCTTGCCTTCATAGATGTATCTTGCAAGAAGTTGCTGTGGCCAAATTCAAAACAGGTGTTGCCTGTGTTTTCCTCTAGGATTTTGGTGGATTCTTGTCTCACATGTAGATCTTTCATCCATTTTGAGTTTATCTTTGTGTATGGTGTAAGAGAATGGTCTAGTTTCATTCTTCTGCACGTGGCTGTCCAATTTTCCCAGCACCATTTATTGAAGAGACTGTCTTTTTTCCAGTGGATAGTCTTTCCTGCTTTGTCGAATATTAGTTGACCACAGAGTTGAGGGCCCATTTCTGTGCTCTCTATTCTGTTCCATTGATCTATGTGTCTGTTTTTGTGACAGTACCACACTGTCTTGATGACCACAGCTTTGTAGTACACCTTGAAATCTGGCATTGTGATGTCCCTGGCTCTGGTTTTCTTTTTCAATATTCCCCTGGCTATTCAGGGTATTTTCTGATTCCACACAACTCTTAAGATGATTTGTTCCAACTCTCTGAAGAAAGTCCATGGTATTTTGATAGGGATTGCATTGGATGTGTACATTGTCCCGGGTAGCATTGACATTTTCACAATATTAATTCTTCCAATCCATGAGCATGGATTCCATTTTTCCATCTATTTGTGTCTTCCTCAATTGCTTTCAGAAGTGTTCTGTAGTTTTTAGGGTTTAGATCCTTTACCTCTTTGGTTAGGTTTATTCCTAGGTCTCTTATGCTTTTGGGTGCAGTTATAAATGGGATTGACTCTAATTTCTCTTTCTTCAGTCTCATTGTTAGTGTATAGACATGCCACTGATTTCTGGGCATTGATTTTGTATCCTGCCACACTGCCAAATTGCTGTATGAGTTCTAGCAATCTTGGGGTAGACTCTTTTGGGTTTTCTACGTACAGTATCATGTCATCTGTGAAGAGGGAGAGTTTGACTTCTTATTTGCCAATTTAAATGCCTTTTATTTCTTTTTGTTGTCTGATTACTGAGGCAATCAGTACTTCTAGTACTATGTTGAATAGCAGTGGTAGGAGTGGACATCCGGTCCTGTTCCTGATCTTAGGGCAAAGGCTCCCAGTGTTTCCCTATTGACAATGATATTTGCTGTGGGCTTTTCATAGATGTCTTTTAAAATGCTGAGGAATGTTCCCTCTTTCCCTATACTCTGAAGAGTTTTGATCAGGAATAGATGCTATATTTTGTCAAATGCTTTCTCTGCATCTATTGAGAGGATCATATGGTTCTTGTTTTTTCTCTTGTTGATATGATCTATCACGTTGATTGTTTTACGAGTGTTGAACCAAACTTGCAACCCAGGGATAAATCCCACTTGGTCATGGTGAATACTCTTCCTAATGTATTGTTGGATCCTATTGGATAGTATCTTGTTGAGTATTTTTGCATCTGTGTTCATCAGGGATATTGGTCTATAGTTCTCCTTTTTGGGGGGGTCTTTGTGTGGTTTTGGAATTAAGGTGATGCTGGCCTCATAGAATGAGTTTGGAAGTATTCTGTCCCTTTCTATCTTTTGGAACAGCTTTAGTAGAATAGGTATTTTTTTTCTTTAAACGTTTGATAGAATTCCCTTGGGAAGCCATCTGACCCTAGACTTTTGTGTTTGGGAGGCTTTTGGTGACTGCTTCAATGTCCTCCCTGGGTATTGGTCTGTTCAGGTTTTCTATTTCTTCCTGTTCCAGTTTTGGTAGTTTGTGGTTTTCAAGAAATGCACCCATTTCTTCTAGAGTGCCTAATTTACTGGTGTATAGCTGCTCATAATATATTTTTAAAATAATATGTATTTCCTTGGTATTGGTTGTGATCTCTCCTTTTTCATTCGTGATTTTATTAATTTGAATCTTTTCTCTTTTATTTTTCATAAGGCTGACTAATGACTTATCTATCTTATTAATTCTTTCAAAGAACCAACTCCTGGTTTTGTTGATCTGTTCCACAGTTCTTCTGGTCTCTATTTCATTGAGTTCTGCTTGAATCTTTATAAACTCTCTTCTTCTGCTGGGTGTAGGTATTATTTGCTGTTCTTTCCCCAGTTCTTTTAGGTGCGAGGTTAGCTTGTGTATTTTTTTTTCCCAATTTTTGGATGGATGCTTGTATTGCGATGTATTTCCCCCTTAGGACTGCTTTGGCTGTTTCCCAGAGATTTTCAATGGTTGTGTCTTCAGTTTCACGAGTTTTGATAAATCTTTTTAATTCTTCTCTAATTCCCTTGTTTGACCCCTTCATCTTTCAGCAGGATGCTCTTTAACCTCTACGTGTTTGAGTTTCTTCCAAATTTCTTCTCGTGATTGAGTTCAAGTTTCAAAGCATTATGGTCTGAAAATATGACGGGGACAATCCCAGTCTTTTGGTATCAGTTGAGACCTGATTTGTGACCCAGTATGTGGTCTGTTCTGGAGAAAGTTCCATGTGCACTTGAGAAGAATGTGTATTCAGTTACGTTCAGATGCAAAGTTCTGTATATATCTGTGAAATCCACCTGGTCAGTCTATCATTTAAAACTCTTGTTTCTTTGGAGATGTTGTGCTTAGAAGATCTGTCATTTGCAGAAAGGGCCGTGTTGAAGTCTCTTACTATTAGTGTATTATTATCTAAGTATGTCTTTACTTTGGTTATTAATTGATTGATATACTTGGCGGCTCTCACATTGTGGGCATAAATATTCATTATTGCTAACTTCTCTTGTTGGATAGGCCCTTTAAGTATGATATAGTGTCCTCTTCATCTCTTACTACAGTCTTTGGGATAAAATTTAATTTATCTGATATGAGGATGGCTACCCCAACTTTCTTTTGAAGGACCATTTGAATGGTAAATGGTTCTCCAACCTTTTATTTTCAGGCTGGAGGTGTCCTTAGGTCTCAAATGAGTCTCTTGTAGACAGCAAATAGATGGGTCTTGCTTTTTATCCAGTCTGAAACCCTGCATCTTTTGATGGGATAATTTACCCCTTTCACATTCAGAGTTACTTTTGAAAGATATGAATTTAGTGTCTTCGTAATACCTATTCAGTTCCTGTTATTGTGGATTAATTCTTTGGGCTTCTTTCTTTTACAGAGTCCCTCTTAATATTTCTTGCAGAATTGGTTTGGTGGTCACATATTCGTTCAGTTTCTGCTGATCTTGGAAGCTCTTTATCTCTCCTTCTATTCTGAATGAAAGCCTTGCTGGTAAAGTATTCTTAGCTGCATGTTCTTCTCATTTAGTGCCTGAATATATCCTGCCATTCCTTTCTGGCCTGCCAGGTCTCTGTGGAGAGGTCTGCTTTTAATCTAATATTTCTCCCCATATAATTTAGGGATCTCTTGTTTCTTGCTGCTTTAAGGATTTTCTCTTTATCTTGGGACTTTGCAAGTTTCACTATTAAATGTTGAGGTGTTGGATGATTTTATTGATTTTTTTTTGGGGGGGACTCTCTATCTCCTGGATCTGAATCCCTCTTCCTTCCCCAAATTAGGGAAGTTCTCAGCTATTATTTGTTTAAATATGCTTTCTGGCCCTCTGGCCCTTTTGGCTCTCTCTGGAACCCCAATTATACATAGATTTTTTCCTTCTGAGGCTATCATTTATTTCCCTTAACCTTTCTTCATGATCTTCTAATTGTTTTCTCTTTTTCCTCAGCTTCCTTCCTTGCCATCAATTTATCTTCTATGTCATTCACTCGTTCTTCTACCTCATGAATCATCACTGTTAGGACCTCCCGTTTGGATTGCATCTCATGTAATTTTTAATTTCAGCCTGATTAGATCTAAATTCTGCAGTCATGAAGTCTCTTGATTCCTTTATGCTTTTTTCCAGAGCCACCAGTAGCTCTATAATAGTGCTTCTGAATTGGCTTTCTGACTCGAATTGTAATCCAGATTCTGTAACTCAGTGGCAGAGAATACTGTTTCTAATTCTTTCTTTTGTGGTGAGTTCTTCTTTCTAGTCATTTTGCTCAGTACACAGTGGCTGTATGAGCGGGCTGAGTCAAGAATATCAACCACGACCTAAGTAAATTTCACCCTAGATGATTCCGCTGAGGTCAGAGACCAGAAATTGAAAACAAAGAGCAGAATGAAATAAAGCAAAAGAGCCACTAAAGTGAAAAACAAATTTTAAAACAAAGTAGTAAAAAGTAAAAGACCAAGAATCCCAAAGAAGAAGAGGAAAAAAAAAAGAAAAAGGAAAAAAAAATTAGAAGAAAAAAGGAGGGGAGACTGGGAGATGGTGGTGGTGAGGAAGTTGTAGTGGAGGCAGCATGTAGTCTACCTGAGTGGTTCTAGAGAGTCATTGTCTCGGTTCTGAATATATTAAGTTATGTATGTTAGAAGATGCTCAGTCCCAAATTTATATAAACCAGAAATACTTGTAGAAGGCCCCAACATTGACCACCAAAACAGAAATGAGATAAAAAAAAGGGGGGCAGAATGAGTTTGAGGAATCTCACAGAATGAACCAGTACGGTATGCCACTTGGTTTTGGATGCATACTGGTCATGTCATAGAAGGTATTAACTTCTGCCATTGTAGAACAAAATGAGGCAGAGAAAAAAACCATACACAAAACCAAAAAAAATTATATTTTGTGTATCTTCCAGAATTAAGTTGAGTATCTTGAAGAGAATCTAGAATAGGAAAATATATCTAGGACCTATAATTTTAGAAATATGAAAGTCAAAAGGAAGAATCTTAAAAATGAAGAGGTGGTAAAATATTGTAGTTAAGGTGGGAAAAGAGAAAAAAATGGAAATTTACAGTCTGATATAAAAATGAGTTATACTGGAAAAAGGAAGAAAAAAAAAAAGGAAGAGTACCCTCTGGCTCTATATACTGTAAATCCCTCGACTTCCCCTTGATCTTTCCAGCGCTGCTCGGTGGAGAACTTGCTCTCCCCCTGTCCTTACAGCTGGTCTTCTGGGGGAGGGGCTGCTGTGCTGACTCTCAGGTGTGTGCACCTGGAGGAGATGCCCCGTCCCCCTCCCCCCAGGTTCGAGGCTCAGTGGGAGCTGTTTACCCCGTGAGGCCTCTGTGCCCTAGGGCCCCGCCCCTCCCAGGCACAGGTGACACCAGGAGGAACAATGACACTGGCGGTGGCCAGCTCTCCAGCCCTGGAGTCAGGTGCTGCAGTAACCACCACAGCTCCCAGTCCACAGGGGCCTGGATGCTCTGGGGGTGAGGGGCGCTGCTCTGCACAGCTTGGGAGCCCTGGTGGCAGGAGCTCCTAGCTGTCCTGTGCCCTCCCTGCCTCCTTCTGTCCCGTGGGGAGCACAGGATCCTGGGCTGTGTCCCCGGCGCCCTGGGATCCAGGGCCTGTGCCACTGGGATCACGCTCTAGGCCAGGTCCCCCAAAGGCAGCAGGTCCCCCGCGGAGTCCCCCCTGACCCTCGGCTTCTCCCCAAGGCCCCGCCGGGTGCTCCAGCCCTTTATGGCTGGGCCCGCGGTGTGGGGCGCTCTCCCCCGTGCGCCCCCCTCTGTGAGTGACCCCGGGAGACTGGAGGCCCCACCGCCCCTCCTGAGATTCGGCTGGATTTTCCTGCTAAGCACCTTCCTGTCCGGAAGAATCCATTGTGGATTTTTGAAAGTTCCTGCTTCTCCGGGGCTGGGCTTTCCTGTCCAGAGGCTTTTGTTGTGGCCTTAGTCCGGCTCCTCATGGGGACCCCCCCCACTTGATTCTTTTTTATTTTTTTCTGTCTTCCTACCTTGTTATAAGAAGAAACCCGGGGAAGCCCCGGTGGCCCAGCGGTTTAGTGCCGCCTTCAGCCCAGGGCGTGATCCTAGAGTCCTGGGATCCAGTTCCCCGTCAGGCTCCCTGCATGGAGCCTACTTCTCCCTCTGCCTCTCTCTCTGTGTGTCTCTCATGAATAAATAAACAAATAATACTTTTTTAAAAAGGAAGCAAAAACCCTTCTCTCTATAACATTCCAGCCGTTCTCTCTTTAAATCTCAGGTAGAATTCGTAGGCTTTCAGGATGGTTTGAAAGTTATCTAGGTAAGTTGGTGGTGACAGGTGAGTTGGAGACCCCTACTCTTTTACCATCTTGCCCTAGCCTATTGGTTCAGCAATTTTAAATCAAAACTCTTCTTTCTTTCTTTCTTTCTTTCTTTCTTTCTTTCTTTCTTTCTTTCTTTCTTTCTTCCTTCCTTCCTTCCTTCCTTCCTTCCTTCCTTCCTTCCTTCCTTCTTTCTTTCTTTCTTTCTTTCTTTCTTTCTTTCTTTCTTTCTTTCTTTCTTTCTTCTTTCTTTCTTCTTTCTTTCTTTCTTTCTCTTTCTTTTTTCTTCTTTCTTCTTTCTTTTTTTCCTTCCTAGTATCATTTTTAATTACCTGGTGAAATGGAAGAACACTTTTAAGTGAGAAAATGACAAGCAAGGTGCTCTAAGACCTATTGGTTTTTACCATTGGCTGTCCATTCTCAAGGAACCATGACAGCCTGGTCCCCAAGCAAGACAAGAAGGCAGTTTCTGCAAACTCTCACTGAAAACGGCAGGATCTGTGGCAGGAGAAAGTCGGGGTGAGGGGCTGGAAGCTCGACAGAGATCCCAGTGGCACGCCGGTCAGCGCAGGCTTGAACTAGAGGGCCACACCTCCTTCCTCATCACTCCGGGGAGCACCTGCTCCTCATGGACTTCATGCTTGCAAGAGCTAAAACTCTCACCCAGGTTGTGTTTTCCTCATTGATCTGTGGCCTTAATGGAGAATGTCTTTGCTGCTTCCACTAGTTTTCTATGGCCGCTGGCTGCTGTCATAGATCAGTATAAATGGGGGAGCTTACCCACCACAAGTGTATTCTCTCTCAGCCTGGAGGACAGAAGTTCACAGTCAGACCCGAGTCCCCCGTGAGGGCTCCAGGGGAGAACCTCCTGCTCCAGCATTTCCAGCTTCTGGTGTCTCAGAAATCCTCAGTGTCTCTTGAAGCTCTGCCTCCAAGGATGCATGACTTCTTCCTGTGTCCATGACTCTGGTCCTGGACTCCCTGTGACACTGGTCACTGTGTCAGGGCCTGCCATGCTCCACCATGACCTAGTCTCAACTTGATTACACCTGCAAATGTCGTGGGTCCAAAGAAGGTCATATTCCCAGGGCCTGGGGTGGACACACACACACACACACCCATCTGGGAGCACAGTTACCAACTGGTTTATTTCTGTCTGCTGTCAAAGTTTCTCCAAGTAGCTTAACAGAGTGCAAAGTACTGGTTTTTGAAGCCACTAACCAGGTGATGATTCCATAAAACAGAGGAGCTTACAACTTATCAACCAAACTTTTGAGAAAAAAAAAGTGCTCCTTAAAATCACAAATATACAAAATATGCAAACTAGGGCCACCCTAGACAAACGGGGTGTATCGTCATCTCAGCCCAGAAAAAGTGTCTTCAGAGTTGCAGATTTTTTTCCTAAGGTCATCTTATACTGCTAAAGTGTTTGCTTTCTTTGTGAGGAGAGGACGATTGACCTCAGGCCTGGATAAATGTTCACATACTGGTAAAAATCACATGGGAACTCTTGGGGTTACCTGTTGCTATGTGATGAACCTCTACAGACATGGTGAAGCAAAATGATGTCCTTCATGGTGACCTGTTATGGTTCTGGCTGTGACCTGGGCTCAGACAGTGGCCTTCCTTCCCCCAGCCAATGGTCCATATAGATGCCCTAAGGTGTCTGAATTCAGGGTCAAGCCCAGGCTTCCTCACTCATGGGCTGAGCTACCTGGGGAGACTCAAACAGCTGGGGCCAGGGCAGCAGGGGACCTTGAGTTCCCTCTCTCCCAATCTCCCCATCTGTCTCTGTTTCCTCTCCCTCCCCTCCCCCTCTCTCCCCTCTTCATATTCTGCTCCCCCAGCCACCTCACAGAAGAGGTAATAAGCAAAGAACACAGAATCCCTGACTAGATCCACATGAAATCACAGTGAGATTTCTTGTTCCACAGCAGTGAGCACTTTTTCAAGTTTAATAATATAGAGCATTGGCCATGGTGTAAGGCTACCATCTGTTATCACCCTTGTTGGCAGGACTTCCGTATAACAATAAAAATATCTGGAGAACGAGTAGAATGGTTACTATATGAGTTGGGATAGGCTCTCTGCTATAAAAATAATTCCCCAAATCTCAACGGAATCCCAATGGCCAACACCAGCTCCAGTGGACCTGGTGGGAAGAAGAGTCATCCTTCCCCACACAGCCATTTGGGGGCCACTTTCCTGGGGCACTTCACTGAGCACTAGGCCAGTTGAGTCCTCCAGAAGGTCAGGAAGGACCAGGTGCAGGGCACCCCGGAGAGTGGGGAGGGGAGGCCCAGAACTCAGTTTCAGACCCGTCCACACACAGGGCCATTGCCTAGGCCACACACATTAAAATGTGCCTGTCACTCTTCCATGCATCCACCCACGCCACAAGCATTTATTTAATGCCTACTGTATGCTAAGCACTCTTCTAACATATGGATTAATAATGGAGGAGATGAAATGAACACAGAGCCAAAGCACACCAAGAAGAAAGGCAACTTGCAAAAGAGAATAGATCATATTGTTCTTTTTTAGTAATTATCTCAAATATGTACACATATGGAAATTATGAAATAATTAATTTGTACAAATTATTTAAATTATTAAAGTACAAATTATTATTAGTGTTTCTATCTAATGAGCATGATTCTGGCTTCTTACATGCTTTATGCTTCACATTTCTTGTCGTTAGGTTGTTTTTTTAAGAGAACAAGCAAATTTTCCATTGGTGATAAATTAATGTTGACAGAAAAAAATGAGTGTGGGAAAGAGAGAGCCAAGGATGAGGGCAGAGCAGCGGGACAGAAATATCTTCCTGGAGCAGGAGAGGAGCAGGAGCAGGAAAGGAGCAGGAGAGGAGCAGGAGCAGAAAAGGAGCAGGAGAGGAGCATAGAAGAGCAGGATCAGGATCAGGAGGAGCATGAAAGGAGAAGGAGAAGGAGCAAGAGCAGGGGAGAAGCAAGATCAAGAGAGGTACAGGAGAGGACCAGGAGCAGGGAAGGAGCAGGAGCAGGAGCCCAAGAGGAGCAGGAGCAGGAGCCAAGCAGGAACAGAGGAAGAGCAGGAGAGGAGCAGCAACAGGAGAGGAGCAGGAGTAGGAGAGGAGTAGGAGCAGGAGAGGAGCAAGCACAGGAGAGGAAAAGGAGCAGGACAGGAGGAGGAGTGAAGCATGAATAGGCAAGGAGCAGTTGCATGAACAAGAGAGGAGCAGGAGCAGGAATAGTGCATGAGCTGGAGCAAGAGAAGGATCAGGAGCAGGAGAGAAGCAAAAAAGAAGCAAGAACAGGAGAGGAGCAGAAGAAGAGCACGAGAATAGCAAGAGCAAGAGCAGGAGCAGGAGACGAGCAGGAGCAGAAGAAGGAGAGGAGCAAGGGAAGGAGAGAAGGGGCAGGAGTGGAGCAGGAACAGGAGAGAGCAGGAGCAAGATCAGGAGAGGAGCAAGAGCAGGAGTGGAGTAGGAGCAGGGACAGGAGAGGTTCAGGAGTGGAGCATGAGCAGGCAATGAGCAGTTGCATGAACAAGTGAGGAGGAGGAGCAAGAGTAGTGCATGAGCCAGAGCAGGAGAGGAGCAGGAGCAGGTGAGGAGTAGGAGCAGGAGTGGAGCAAGAGTAGGAGAGGAGCAGGAGCAGAAAAGTTACAGGGGAGGAGCATGAGAGGAACAGGAGTAGGAGAGGAGCAGGAGCAGGAGACAAGAAGGAGCATGAGCAGGCAAGGATTAGTTGAATGAAGAAGAAAGGAGCAGAAGCAGGCTTAGTGCATGAGCCAGAGAGGAGCAGGAGAATGAGCAGGAGCAGGAAAGGAGTAGGGGAGGTGCAGGAGGGGAGTAGTACCAGGAGCTGGAGCTGGAGAGGAGCAGGAGTAGGTGAGGAGCAGAAGCAGGAGCAGGAGTGGAGCAGGAGCAGAAAAAAAGCAGGAGCAGGAAATGTGCAGGAGAGGACCATGAAAGGAGCAGGAGGAGGAGAGGAGCAGGAGGAGGAGCAAGAGCAGGAGAGGAGCAAGAGCAGAAGAGCTGGAGAACACCAAGAGCAGGAGAGGAGAAGGAGCAGGAGAAGAAACAGGACAGAAGCGGGAGAGGAGCAGGAGTGGGAGAGGTGCAGGAGCCGAAGCAGGAGCAGGTGCAGGAGAAGTGCAGGTGCAGGAACAGGAGAGAAGCAGGAGAGGAGAAGGAGAGGAACAGGAGAAGGAGAGGAGCAGGGGTAGGAGAGTAGCAGGAGGGGAGCAGGAGCATGAGAGAAGGAAGAGCAGGAGCACGAGAGGAGCAGGAGAGGACCAGTTGTGGAGGAAGAGATGAACAAGAGAAGGAGAGGAGCAGGAGCTGGAGAGGAGCAGGAGAGGAGCAAGAACAGGAGAGGAACAGGAGCAGGAGAGTTGCAGGAGAGGAGCACGAGAGGCATGGGAGCAGGAGAAGGAACAGGAGCAGGGGAGGTGCAGGAGGGGAGTAAGAGCAGGAGTCACAGAGGAGCAGGAGCAGGAGCAGGAAAGGAGCAGAAGCAGGAGAAGAGCAGGAGCAGGAGAGGAGCTGTAGCAGGAGATGAGTAGGAGCAGAATAAGAGAAGGGGCAGGAGAGGAGCAGGACCAGGAGAGGAGCAGGAGCAGGAGCAGAGGCAGGAGCAGGAGAGAAGCAGGCGCAGGAGTAGTGCATGAGCTGGAGCAGAAGCACAGAGAGCAGGAACAGTTGAAGAGTAGGAGGGAAGCAGGAGCAGGAGCAGGAGCAGGATATTTGGAGCAGCAGGAGAGGAGCAGGATCAAGAGAGGAGCAAGAGCAGGAGCAGGAGCTGGAGCAGGAGGAGGAGGAGGAGAGGAGCAGGAGCCGGAGAGGAGCACAAGAGGAGAGGAACAGGAGAGGAGCAGGAGCAGGAGAGGAGCAGGAGCAGGAGAGAAGCAGGAACAGGAGAGGAGCAGGAGGGGAGAAGGATCGGAAGCTGGAGAGGAGTTGGATAAGGAGCAAGAGAGGAGCAGGAGCAGAGGAGGAGCAGGAGGAGAGCAGGAGCAGAAAGAGGAGCAGGAAATGAGCAGGACCAGAACCAGGAGCAGGATGGAACAGGACGGGACAGGTCAAGACAGGGTGCGACAGGGCAGGTTGCAGGCAGCTAGTGACTCAGGGGAGTCCCTCTCCGCACAACTCCTCGAAACCATGACCCCTGAATCAACTGGGGCATGAGAACTGTGGAG
This sequence comes from Canis lupus baileyi, assembly GCF_048164855.1. Classification (NCBI taxonomy): domain Eukaryota; kingdom Metazoa; phylum Chordata; class Mammalia; order Carnivora; family Canidae; genus Canis; species Canis lupus. The sequence goes on from NC_132838.1 coordinate 3,146,625, forward strand.
ACTTGGCCCGTTATATGCGATGTTTTCTTGCTTCTAAAAATTCCTGTAATGTTTTCATTAATGGGTTCCCTCCTGATATCTACAGAGAGGGGATGAGGCCACTCGGGGCATGATTTTCCCTGTCATTCAATGTCCCCTTCATGGAGCAGGACGGACCCCCCTGGTCTGGTCCCAGCTCGCCCACACCACTTTCGGACTCCAGACGTGCCCTCCTGACATCGTCCTTCTGCGTTTACATTAGACACCTGTATAATTTCTTTGACCTTGCAGTTGTTTCTACATCTTCTGTGTGTCCTTTGTAAACTGCATTTGTCGAAAAACCCTCCGTAGTTTGGGCTGATAGCTTCTGAGTCAGATGCTTCTTTACATGAGGCTGAGTGGGTTTCAAGCAAAGGTCCGCACAGAGAGGATCTGTCATCCCCACATGCCTTGGTCCTGGTGAGCGGTCCTCACTGATGGTGACATTTCCTCTCTGCTGTTTCCCAGAACAAAAGCCTGAGAACTGCCTTTTCAACCACATGTCCTCTGTCTCCGAGGGAGGCAGTGGGGAATATCGGCCACCTGAAGTGGAGTCCAGAAGCCACAGAAGATGCCTGAAGCACCTGCTAGGGCCACACACTGTGTTGGGTGCAGGAGATCCACACTGAAGAGAGGCCCTCCTGGCCCTGTGGAGCTCTGTGTGTACAAGGTGAGGCAGACGAGGAAACTGGCACTGACGGTGTGAGTCGTGCTCCCCGACGTGGCCGCAGCCCCGAGACCCGGTCACCACATCCCTGATACGATCTCCAGCGCTGGCTGGCTGCACGTGCAAATGCGCCTTCAGCCTCAGCTGATCGCACAGTTATCACGTCCCGTAGGACCGCTGTGCCCTCTCCCACCCCACCTGGTGGGCCCCACCCATCCGCTCGCTCCTGTGTCTTGGTGACCGGGGGCAGCCCCAGCAGCTGCACACCTGCACACCTGCACGGAGGTTTCATCGCTGATGTTCTGCAGAAGCAGAGAAAGGAAGCCTGTCCTGTAACATTATCTTTCCCGCAGGGAATGAGGGGTTATTTTCACCCTTTTCCTTCCCCAAGGGAAACCTTGATTCTCTCTGCATACTCGTCTTCCTCTTACGTAGGCTGGCGAGGCTGGGGTATCTCTCTTCCCGTTTCTGCTGGAAGATGCTATGGATGCATGGCCTTTTATTATGGCTCGGGAGCCCACCCCACTTTCGTGGAGCACGGGGATGATTCTTTCAGGCTTTCCGAGAACAAGCCACCCCCCACCCCCGACCCTCCGCAAAGCCGTCTTGCCTTGGCCACACCGTGCGTGGACGTCTGCAGTGTCTCACTCTGAGCGACACATTGGGCTGGAGCCCGGGGCAGAATCACTGTTCAGAAGGATTTTCAGGCAGACGACTCCCTTTTTCACTTGTGGGGACAAATTGTTTATTTATGGCCTTTTCCTTCAGAGATTAGATAGCCTAGGTTTGGGGGAGTTTCCCGTAAGTTGCAGTGCCTGCCCTGCCCCAGAACAGTCCTCGCCACCTGCACAGCACCCACTGGCCTTCAAAGACCCTACAGCATTACAACGATGTCATCAAACAGAAAGACTGAGGAGCTCATAAAACCGCTCGTGCTGCCCTTATCTGCAGCATTTGTGAGGAGGACACATCACTCCTTCGTTTCTGGATTCATATTTGTGTCTCTGATTCTAATTAATCCAGCTTAAGAAGACTGCCTGATTTTAGCTAAAAATAAAGGTTTACCATGATTTAAGCTTTTTTGAAATTTTTAAAGTTCTATAAGCAAAACATAGATTGCCTTGGGGTAAATCACAATAAGTAACAAAAAATTGCCTCCACCTAGACAGGTATGAGAAAAGGTAATATTTGAGATCTTAGAAAGTCAGATTAGTCATTCCTTCAGAATCATCCCGAAGCACAGCAATCCTAGATTCCACACTTGTGATGCGATTTCTTTCCCAGTAAGTGGCTCATGATGGCCCCAAATATCAAATAAATAAATAAAATAAAAATAAAGAAAGGAAATGTCTATGTTTGCCCAAGGATTTGGCAATATCCAAAGGGTAAAACTCCGTGTTGTAAAGGAGCAAAATCATAATCTTTATCAGCAAAGCTACTCTTGTTATCTCTTTCATGCTGGGAGACTGACTAGCCTTCTGTACCATCAGCTTTTCCTACAAATTCCTTTTCATGCTGCAATGTGTTTGCATGAGCAAATTACTTCCAAATTCTTATAAAACTTCACATTTATAAGTGTCTCCACTTCCCTCTGAGAGGCAGAGTCCTGTGGTAGCTCAGGCCTGAATCGCAGGGTGAAGACACAGCCCCAAGTGTCTTCACTTCTCACTCTTCCCATAGGCCCAGGGCGGACCCTCTGCCAGAGTAGAAGCCCAGCATTCTTGGGACCCACAGCTATTTGTCATCTTCCTCTACAGACAGCATGTCCACTCATCACGAGAACATCCCTGAAGAGTGTTTCATGAGTTAATGAATTGCCTCCACTGAATTGCTGGCCACGGAAACCCATATACAAGTGAGACTGAATCGACAGCCTCAGAAGTGAGCACAGCTCCCTGCAGGAGGATTTTTGTTGCCAACAATGGAAGACATTCTTTCGACCCCAGGTAGGTCAGGTAGGGACAAAGGGAGACCTGTAAGGTTTCATACAAACCTCTAAGCATCCTCTGGAGCCCATGACACCTATCCACTCCCCTGTGACAGGCAGCCAGAGGACACTGAGAGCACCCAGGGTACCAGGGCCATGGGAAGGCCAAGCGTCAATGTCAGTGACAAAGGAGCCACGGCCAAAATGTTAAGAAAAATGTTTTCAACACACTTCATTAGAATAGAATACTGCATACTCATTATTTACATTATATAAAATTAGTTTGTTTTTTTTTAATAAGAAGAACAATTTTATTTCAAAATATTTGTATCCCGTTGGCTTCCCGCATGGCACGTATCTTCACTGGTCTTCTCTCTGTGTGAAAGTGAGCTGTGTCCCCCACAGCTGGGGTGCGGCTCCAGGTGGGCAACGCCGTGTCTGTCCTGTTCCCTGGGTGGCCAGTGTGAGGATTCTGGGCGTGGGAACACGGACAGGATGATTCCCAGAATGAGCATATCTTCATTTCGAATTTCTGAAAGTGTAGCAATTCCAGATGTAAGACAATGATTATTCTTTGCTAAATAAAATGAAACCATGGCTGTTAATATTTATTTAAAACACTGATTTCTATTAATATCATTTAGAATTTTACAACGAGAAAGGGACTTATTTGCATAGCTTTTACTGAAAGCAAAGAGGCCATTACAATTATTTACAATCATCATCTAGACTCACAAATGAGTAGTATTTCCCTTTACGATATTAGACGTTAATTAGATTTCATTTAGCTTCATTCCTTTTCTACTTCATTAATAAAACTCGAACATTTCTCATCTCCACCAGTAGGGCCTCCCCTCAACCCACGCAATTCTGTGCACTTGGATGGTGTCCACTCTTCCTTGCATCTCCACACACACATGGTCCTGGGAAATGCCCATCACTGCTCACTGCTCATGCCTCCTTCAGCTTATCCACGTGGATGTTTCCTGAGCACGATCTCATCCCCGCCGGCTGCTCAGAGCATGTGCCCCAATGCTGCATGTACCCCCACCCTGCACCCCACCCTGGTCTCTTGGAAGGCCTGAGTTGGCCAGCAGCGCACAAGTTATGATTTAGTTTGAACAACGGTTTTATTTCTTCATCTCTGGAGGCTTCGTGGTCTGACTTCCAACTTTTGGCTCCACTTTTAAAGAACATTTTAGAATATGTTACCACTTTAATACAAGACATACGGTTATTATTTCAAGAATCGGCCTTGGCATCCAAATCTTTCTGCAGTAAGTCTTGCACAGACCCTGGAATCAGTAAGAAGAGATCTTTTGGGGACACCTGGGTGGCTCAGTGGTTGAGCATCTGCCTTCAGCTCAGAGCATGATCCCGGGGTCCTGGGATAGAGTCCTGCATTGGGCTCCCTGCAAGAAGCCTTCTCCTCCCTCTGCCTGTGTCTCTCTACCTCTCTCTCTGTGTCTCTCATGAATAAATAAATAAAAATCTTAAAAAAAAAAGAAATGATCTTTCTGGTTTGATGCATAATATTTCATTTTTATCTCATGAAATGTATTCAAGCCTTTCCTAAAAGTCGATTTACATACGAAATGACATTTTATTTACTTTTGCCTTCGTTGGAGGAAATACAAATACTTAATATCAACTAGAAGGAAATTCTTTACATTTAATCTCATTTAAAATATTATCAAAATTTTCTAATGATTAGGTAGTAAGATGCCCATACAATTTTTTTACAGTGACCTTGAAAACTCAGGACTGGAGGGGCGCCTGAGGGACTCAGTCGGGTAAGCGCCCGACTCTTGATTTCAGCCCAGGTCTTGATCTCAGAGTGGTGAGATGGAGCCCCACTTCGCTGGGCTCTGAGCTCAGCAAGGGGTGCCCTGGAGATTCACCTCCTGCCTCTCCCTCAGCCCCTCACTCCCCTGCTTACTATCTCGCTCTCTCACCAATAAATAAATCTCTAAAAAGAAAGAAAGAAAGAAAGAAAACCCAGGACTAGAAATTCTATTAAAGAGTGTCATTTATTTGTATGATTTTTGCTTTATGAAACTGTACAAGAAGAACATAGGAACTCAGGAAGTGAAACACATGCCGCTTTCTGAGCGCTACCACCCTTGTGCAAAAGCAGCCAGGGGCCCGCTGCAGGGTGGCCGCTGCTGCTCCAGGGTGTCAGCGTGCCTCCGACAGCATGTGGGAGTCTGCTGTCTTTTTTAATTTTGTTTTGAGAAGTTTGGGTACTTGGAACATTTTAGCATTAATGTAGGTACATTTAGTGGTTTTTTCTTTTATATTTTGCCCTTGGAAGTGTCCTCAGCAATCTTCTTAAATTTCCTCTGCAGCTCCTACCAATAATTAAATATCCTCCTGTTTTTCTCCTGGTAATTTTGTGACTTTAATGTTTACATTGACATCTTTAATTCAAATAATATTTTAAATCATTACTTGGAAAGAAATGGAAATTAATACATCGTTTTTAACATTTATTCATTTATTTTTGTGTTCATGATTGTCCACTTGTTCAAACCCCACCTATAGAATAATCCATCTATTTGACACCATTTGGATATACTGCACAGACTATGTTACGTTCTTACATACTTGAGCTTGATTTAAACCGTCTCTTCTGATCCATCGATCTGTTTCAATTGCTGTGATTTTGCAGTGAACTTTGGTAGCATCAAGAACCATGATCTCCTGTCATTTCTTTTTATTTTTAGAATTTTCTCAGCCAAACTGGCTCCTGTATTCTTACAAATGAGCTTTAGAATCACCATGTCAAGTTTTTTAAAAAGGATTTTCCCAAAAAATGTCTCAAAAAACAATTTCAAGTTTGTGAAAGGCCCTTTCCGACCGAGGAGAGAGCTCTGCCAGGGCTGGTGGCCAGCACGGAGAAGGATGTGGGTGGGAGCTGCCCACCATGTGACCCACTGTTGGTGGGTGTGGGACGGAAGCTCAGGTTGCACACTGGCTCACTGGGGGTGGATCTGGGAAGTGCAGGCCTGTGCCCGGAGATCCCTCTGCCAGCCTCTCTGCTGTAGCACCTGTTGTGTGTGTGCTACCAGCATGCTCCCCTGTGTCTCAGCCTTCCAGTGGGGACGTTTCTGCTGACTGGCCGTCAAGGTCAAGGATTCTTCCCTGAGGCATGCCAGCCAGCTGTCAGGGGCTAAGGCCCTCTCCAGTCCCGCCACCATATTTGAATCCAGCACCTGTTTAGATGCTTGGGGTTTCCGCCCTCTCAGCGGCGTCTGCTGCTCCGCCAGCTCCTGAGCCCCTGATCTCAGCCTGCGCATCGGCTGCAGACCTGGGGCCTGCTTCCCTGAGTCCGATTTCCATGCCACCTCGCTTTCCAGCCCACTCTTTCGTGCCTTTGGTCGCCTTGCCATTTTTGCTGCGAGCCAGGCACGGTGACAGGAGCTGGGGGTCATAGGGCTTCCGTGTGAGGTTCTGTGTTCATCTGGCTGTGAGCTGGGTTGTGTGGCATGGCTGCTGTGGTGCTGGGTGCCAGGGACCTCAGATCCCTGGTGGGCACTCCGTTGGGTCTGCCTCCCATCCTGACCCGGGGCTTCCCAAGGGCCACCCTTCTCGGCTCCCACTGTCATGGTCATGGCCCAGCAGGCATCACCGAGGGTTGGAGGTGGGGGCGTTTCCCAGGGTCCCTTGATAAAGTCTCAGTCCTGTGGTGGCGGGAAGCCGAGGGCTTCTCCAACCAGAACCCTTGCCATGCAGCTTAGTCTTTGTCTCCCCTGTGCAGCAGCTCCCCTGAGAGCCCTGCACGTGCTGCCTGCAGTGTTCTCCCTCTGGGGATGGACAGGAGGCTAGAGTGAGCTGCAGGGTGGAGTCCCTTCCCCGCTGGGAGAGCCTCAGGAAGCCCTCAGTCTGCAGCGGCCTCTGCCCTTCTAGCCACATCACAGCACTTCCCAGGAGCCAGACACTGAATCTAATTGCTTAAGCCCATTAAGGCTCCGTGGGACGATTCCTGTCCCTATCAATGGGGCTCACTGGCATTCTGTAGGGTGTGCTACATACGGAACATAATTGCCCCCGAGACACATCTTACCCAGCACGTCCCTGGACAGGTGAACTTCTTTTCCTTCATGTTGATTCCATTTTAGAGAATAAAAGAGTTTCTCACTTCAATCTTCCATTTGGTTGTCCATGCTCGCTTCTTCTCTTTTCATTCAGTGTGAAGAAAAATAGCAGAAAATTATAAAAGTAAAGAACACATTTTGATTCATAATGTATTGGGAAAATAGGATGATGTTTAAGATTAAACGTAGGAGAATTGGCACAGCAAATGCTGGCCCATAATATAGAAGAAGTCCTTCAATGTTGAGGGATTTTTACAGGTTGATTGGTTCATTTACTACTGAATTATCTTTAAGAAGAATAATTTTAGGGAAAAAATGATTTTAAAAAGTCTTCAACATTAAAAATTCACCTGAGAAACTAAAATATTTACAGATGAGTGCTGTGGACAGAAGAGCATTATGAACAGTATGTATGGTGTCATTTCCAGGACCACTGATGGGACCGCCGTACTTATAATACAGCTACTTAAAGTGCTAATGGAAAAGCAGATTGGATTTATCGCTTTGTCCCCCAGATAATAGTCTTGTCTTAGAGGCAATGCTGAGATAGGATTACTCTGTCTCCTTTCCTCTGGTCACTAAGGGGTCTTGGCTCTCCATTTAGGTATCTCTTCCAAAACCCTGTGTGAATGGGAAGGACAGACTGGGAGATAAAGTTTAAAGGATGTGTCCATGAATGCCCAATTGTTGTGTCTGGTAAGACAGATTGATAATCGTGGGACACATTATTCTTACTTAAACAAGAGGCCATTACAATTTTCTTTAGAAGGGGGCACTCTATGGTCATATCATTTGTCCCAGAAACAACCAAATAAACATGAATTGCAATGGTTTTCTGTTTACTTTCGGAGGAAGGGAAAGAGATCCTTTTCTTCAAAGTTTACTCACTTCACCTGTTACACTGTAATTAGCGCGCTGTACTTGGTCTTCCAGAACAGCTACTAGAAATGACCCGGGATATTTTTTCAGGCTATTTGATTTTGATTCCTCCATTCTTAATGCTATCTTTGAGGTAGCTTTTGTATATTATGCAATATTTAGCAGTAATCTGGGGGGAAAGCCACTCCCTATTATGAGCCAGATATTTCCAGGTACCTACTTTGAGTTTTAAAAGACGTCAACCACTTGTTGTGGCCATTTTACAAGTGAAGGAAACTAGTGTCAGGTCACGTAATTTGCTCCGTGTTGTTCAGCCAATGGACTTTGTAAGCAACAGCCCTTAGCCATTAGTCTCCACGGTTAATGCCACAGAGTCAGAAGCAGATCCAGCACGACGGTTGCTGTCAGCCCAGAACAAGTAGGAAAGAAGAGGGAACATATGTCTCTGGTTCTTTTAGGGGCTGGACGAAGGTGGCACACACTTTGCTCACACCCCAATGAGAGCAGTGAGAGATGGGCATGGCCACTCCGGGCCTCAGGGCACTGGGAGAAGCTGGCTGGGGTTGCGGAGGGCACTGCACTGGGGCTGGACAGATGTCTTTTATGTGAATAATAACAAAATAGATTCTGAGATGTGCGTTCATTTCTGCACCACCCACAGATATATCAGTAAAGCTGGAACTAGTCCTGGAAACCATCTCATGTTTTGTTACAGGGCAGGAAAATAAACATCTATCTTGTTTCCAAATATGGGGAGTTGTAGATGAAATAATATTGGAAAAATATTGACAATCATTAAGGATAAGTCATAGGTGTTCTGATTTGTACCCTTCTCTCTACTGCATTATTCAAACATTACACAATAAAACTTCAAAATTTAAAGTCTCAAGGAGCCTGGATGGCTCAGCCCGTTAAGGGTCCTACTCTTGATCTTGACTCAGGCCTCGATTGTCCGGTCATGAGTTCAAACAGACCCACCTCCCCACTCCCCAGCAGTGCTCGGACAGTGAATGCAGCTTGACCCTGGCCACCGTGCACAGGCGTGATGTTACCTTCAGGGCTTCCCCGGCTTTGGATAAGGTTTGAGGAGGCTTGAAATAATTTAGCCATATATTTAGGTATAAGTATTCTTTCTCCAGCTGTTCATAATTTCAATAAGTAACAGGAGTCTTAATTAAGGAAAAATCTTACAGATAAAGGAGCAGAAATCTAGTTATTTCAAAGTTAAGGTGCCCAGTTCATCGTGTTCCATAAAATTTACCCATGTAAGTAGATCTTCATTAAATATGTTATTATTATCCTGTAACTTAAACCATGAATAAAACATGTTTAAATATTTTAAAATGCTTAAAATATGTTTTTCCCAAAAGAAATTGGAAAAATGGACACCACAATGAACCAGTCTTTAAGACTTTCATGTCCAATTTTGAAACATTGTGTTTTCTTAATACAGAGATTATTATTGTTATAATTCAATCACAATGTAGCAAGAAAACTTGTGGCCCTGGCCAAGGGAATTTTTTTTCAGGCTTCTCAGCGGCAAGTGGTAAATCTGTTTTGATCATAATACATATCCCAAAACTGATCTCAGAGTGACTATTGCTTACGACGATTTCAGACAAACATGGAAGCTGCAAGTGAACAAAGGGGAGAGAAAAAATGAGTGACTTCGCAGCAAGTGTCAAACAGCCTGTGGGGCCACGGAGGCCCTCGAGCCGGTGCAGGATCCCGTGGTCTGCACCGACCTGCAGGAGGAAGGCCTTCTGAGCGAGGTCAGCTTGTTGTGCACGCGGGCAGGGGCAGGTTGGTAGCCATGATGGGTGCATCAGCAGCTCAAACCACCCCCTCTGCCCATGTCCGTGCTCGCTAGCGTGTCACTTTGTCCTGCCTCTCACTGACCGAGAGGGATATCCTCCTATCCCCTAACTGGGCTTGGCCAGTGCTTTGCTTTACCAGGACAGCCCTGCTGGGAGAGACAAGACACGTGGCTGGAGAAGTGCTCGTGTGCCTGAATCTGCACCTGTGCTTTTCTCCTGCTGGACCATGTGCTCCACAGGCCCACGGGGACCTGCAGGGCTCACCTCTGCCCCTAGCACTTGGGCTTGAGCCACACCACGAGTTCGGCACAGAGCAGCGGTCCGCATGACCCCAAGACCCACTGAGACGATCAACCCCCTGAGCATCTGGGGGAGTTTGCTTGGCAACCTTTGCAGTGACCAATTCCTACTGCAGGATCGACACATCAAAATATCCTCTTTGGAAATGAAGAGAGAGCCATCCAGAAGACAGAGTCTAGAATCATGCATTGGGTATTTCTGTGCCAATTTAATTATAAAAATTTGTAATTCTTACATTTCAGGATTATAAATTTGAATTTCCAAAGGCTTTCAAAAACAATGAAGTTAGAATTTATGTAAGCACTGTTGGGGTACATTTATTTCGGCAGTCATGAGTATTTATGGATGTGTGATAGAATTTACATCAGCATTCCAGAAATCCTTTAAAACATGTAACCGACTCAGAGTAAAATATAAATACAGCACAGATGCCATCGGGGGTATGGCAGTGACAGTGAGCCCGGGTGTCTGGCATGTTTTCTGTGTCATGGGCAGCTTGCCTGTCATGGGCATTAAGGACATCATTCCATGTGGTCACCATCACTGCGGCTCTCAGGAAGACCAACAAGGGCTAGATTTCCTGCTATAGGATCAGGATTGTGGCTCTGAGCTCCAGCATCCCACAGGCGCTGTGGACTTTAGGCGGTCTGTGAGGACCTTATTGTCACATACACTGCTTTTCGAGTCAGCTGAATTCCTGTCTCTAGGGTAGGAACCAGTGCCTCTTCTCTGTAATGGGATGCTAGGCCTTGCAGGTGTCTTCCTGTGCTTGGGCTACGTGACAGCGGGTGGGTGTGAGCACAAATGCCCACCTCCCGTGGGGCATCTCTGGGCAGCCGTTGGCAGAGCCCCTGCTGCCTTAACAGCTCCACTTTCCTGCCGTGTCCTCCTCAGGAAACCTCCATGTCAGAGTTGTTTCCCGGGGAGCCCAAGGCAAGCCTGTGAAAACAGTCGCCATCCTGACCCAGGTCCGTGAAAATGTTCACTAGGCAAGGCTCTGCTGGGAGCCAGGGGCTGATCTACGTCCCCGTGATCAGCATACATTAACAATTCCTCTCAATCTTCTCTATTTGGGGTGATGCATTTCACACATAGAAAGATTACCATTTGGAAGGTGTCCCGAGATCCAGGGCCACCAAGGAAAGCTGGAGAAGAAGAAATGGTCCATGAGATCAGCCCCCAGCCTCATGCCCCCCGCCTCCAGCCCCTGCACACAGGGGAATGCACATGCTGAGGCTCATCGGCCCATGTGTTTTCACCCCCAGTGTTCAGCTCTTGCTTCTGCTGACCAGGCCCAGAAAACATCTCGAGATGCTTCTGGAGGACACTACACTTCATGTGATGCTCTTGGCTTTCAGCACGTGTGTGTGAATCTTTCCTAAAGCCTTCCACAGCCACAGAGGATGGGAGAAGCACCTGGCATCTGGCCGCTGCCCTTTCATCCACGTTGTTTGGCTGCACCAGCTGGGCAGCAGCGGCTCTGCAGAGCTCTCTCCTCTGTGCCTCATTGTGTTTTCCTTCCAAGACATTCGGCCCTCCTTATAAAATGGCATGTGCTTTTCCTTCCAGAAACCAGTCATGGAAGGTAGAATTAACCCCAGTGATAGAAAAGGGAAGGAAAAATCTTACAGATAAAGGAGCAGAAATCTAGTTCTTTCAAAGTTAAGGTGTGCAGTTCATCGTGTTCCACGGGCAGGAGACAAAACATGAGACAGGTTGTAATTCCATCTCCTCTGATCCACTCTCCTGGGTGGTTCCTCCCAAACCTGCAGATTAAATGGGAACATCTTCTATTTAAGGCCAGCCAAGGCACAGAAGGGTGAACAGAGAAAGCAAAGGGAGCCCCCTACCCCAGGAGGCTGACCTCCTGTCGCCCCACGCAGGTGGGCTCGCACACACGAGACCGAGGCAGTACCATGTCCATGTCCATTGTAACAGATTTGCTCATTGGATGCGCTGGACAGCAGGTCACACGGAGCCCGTCCGACCTCCACTCTGGGTCCAGGACGAAAAGGTCACCCGTGGGGGCTCCGCCACCTGCCGGAGGGGAGGACACTCACAGGGGACCAGCACCCCAGCCTCAGGACACCCGGCTGGCCTCGGGGTGTAGCGATCACAGAGCTGCATTTCAGGAGCTCTTCTTTCATGCACAGAAGCTGAGGAAGACGAAGGAAAGCTCACCGATCTGCAGGGCTGACTCATTTGGAAAGCACTTCAGACCCCCTCACCCCCCCGCAGGCCCCATGACCTCTCAGAGGCTGACGGGAGGTGACTGGGGACACAGATTGTCCCAACAACATGTATTTTAGGTGACATGGTCAGTGTTGGCCAGCCTCAGCACGGCGTAAAGGATGAGTCTGTGAAGACAGCTTCGCATTTGTTCCCTGATAAATACCGACTCCTCTGAGCCTCTATAAAAAGTAAATTAGACAGCATCAAAACCAGTGAGGCTGGACCCTGAGGACCCTGGGTCCCCACAGCACAGTAGGGCTCATAAGCGGTGGAGTCTCGCTCTCCCGCCCAGACCCTGACCCACAGGCTGAGGGAGGGTGGCCCTCAGGGCGGTGCTCACAGCCCCGTGACGGCCAGGCCAGGCCTCGTCACCCTGTCCTTCTCGGCTCTTCTCATAGACCCAAGCTCTGGGAACGTGTGTGCGAGGCAGGCCACCGCGGGGCTGCAGCGGGAGGGCAGCCGAGCTTCACGAGGTCAGGAAAATATTCATTTCATATTTGCAAACACTGAAAACACACCTGATGAAACACTGGGAAGTGTGTGTTGATGATTCCATGGCTGATTCCACATCTGCTTTATTTTCCCTCATTGTTTTACTTTACACTGTTAGGATTTTATTATCTGTATTTAATTCGGGACTTGTATCCCTTGAGACAGGCCCGTGGCACTGTCCACGCACTAAAACAATCCTGCAAGGGCTACATAATGTTCTCGAAGTGACCCGCTGCACGGACACAAATGCTACCTACAACCCCTATTTACTATGGAGGAGCCATGGATGGTCACGTGGCTGCTCAAGGTCCCCCCCAAGGTGAGGCCAGGATCCTTCTGTCCGAAGCTCGGCTCTGTCCAGCACCTGCCATGGGTCATGGCAACTACTCAGGCTCCTTCTCTTTGCCTTGGGATGTTTGAACGTGATCTCCTCCATATATGTCCTGTTACCATCATTTCAAGGGGGGGGGGGGAAGGTCATGGGGATTTATTCCCAGAGAACTAGCTACTCCTGGTTACAGCGCTTGCTCTCCTGTCCAACCAGAATCCAGAGGCTACACCCAGGAAGCATGCGGTTAAGGAAGCAGGTTTATTAGTTTTTTAAATAGCATGGTTATGTTGTTATCTGACCACTTAGGATGCACCCAGTAGCACACTACTTACCTACCTACCTGATTCTTGTATTTCTTGTGGGCATGCAGTGCTCCAGGTGGAGAAATCCCATCTACCCCCAGGACTTCTCCACAGCTTCTAGGAGCAGAACCTGAAACCTGCGTTAACTTCTTGTTTCAGTATGTTTTGACTCATCTTGGCCTTATTCTGCATCTTCCAGGCCTCCTTGAGGGCTTGGTGACCCAGGTCTCAGTGATGGAACCAGACTTGTGTCTGCTGTCAATCCCCATGGTCCCGGCTACGGCATCATGCCGCTCCTTGCAAGTAGCTCCTAATGCCACTTTTGATTAAGAAGAAAAAAAAATCAAATGTAAGCCAAAGTCATTTTCAATACTCCCTAATAAAAAGATTAAAAAAAAATAAACCCCCAAATCCTCACTCAGTCTATATGGTCTCAAAAACAGAAGGCAAAAAAGTCACCAAGAGAGGCCTCCGCTCAGGTTCCTGGGGGCCTGTAAAGCAGCCTCCTGCGAGCTGTGGGTAAAGGGAAGCTCTCTGGAGGGAGCAGCAGGGGGCAGAGCTGGCCTGTGGGAGAGGCTGCTTGCCTCACCAGGGACTCATCATCACCCCGGTGCAGGTGCAGCACAAGCCAGTGGGAGTTCTCGCGGACAATTAGAGAGTACACTGGATCATGGGGGGAGACAGAAAGTTTCTCCACATGCCTAGAAACAGAGAGACACTGATCTGCGTACAAATTCTAAACCCACATGGATGCATGTGTACTGATGACTCTATACCTACAGTTAGAGGTTGATGTGGACAGGACTGGAATGTTGGCTTTGTAATGAAATCGGGGAATCTTGTAACACTTGCTGTAGAGCATTCTGGATCAGTATGGAAACTTCTCAGTTGGGCTGCACAGTTCATTTTATGGATTCCTAGCTTCTCAGTAAAATTCCTGTGAAAATGCAGAAAGGAATGTAACATAAGTAGAAATAGCAATATCTATGCGTGCTTGTCCAGGCCAGTGAGCAGCTTGAGCCACCAGAGCCATATAATGCCGTAGGCAGAGCATCGGAGCTAGGGAGAAACCCTGACACTTCACCTCCCAGGCCTGCCCCTCCCCCTCAGGGAGCTGGGGTCCCCCAGACCTGCCCCTTCCCCCTGATGGAGGAGCTGAGGTCCCCTATCCCCTCCCAGGCCTGCCCTTTCCCCCACAGGGAATAGGGGTCCCTTACCCCAGCACCTCACTCGTCAGGTGGTTCTCCCAGTTCATTGGAGATTTCCTGTCCAAACCCTGAAGCCTGGCTGCCAGCAGGCGGCAGAGAGCAGGGGGCCTGTAGAGGCCCTGCAGGGTGGCGGGGGAGCGGTGGCCCAGGGGCGAGGGCCCTGCTGCACAGCCGCAGAGCTCTGCCTGAGTTCCTGCTGTGAGGGGCTCCACGCACAAGCAAACCGGTGGTGGCTCAGGAGCACGGAACTCATGGACCCACTGGTGGGTGACGCTGGATGGCTTCCCCTGGCCCAAAATTTAGGAGGAAGTAGGTATATAAACGCATACAGAGAGTTGCCGCAGGAGTAAAGAGAAACGATCAGAATAGAGATGAATGGAATACATTTCTATGTTCTATGAAACACTAAATTCAGTTTAATCCAACAAAATTCAGCTCAACAAATACTGCCTGAAGGGCTCCGGGTTCCTGGCAATATTCCAGAATCGAGTGAGGCGGTGGACCTTGGGTCCCCATGGGGGGTGCAGCCGGGCAGTCGCCTCCCTCTCCCGGTCTGGCCTCGCCACAGGGCAGCCTCGGGGCACCACGCTGGCAGGTGGCCAAGGAGGCCACAGGAGCAAGCATCTGAGCGGAGCCCGGAGTGCGGGGGGACACGTCGTGGTCGAGGAGCCCCCGGGATGTCGAGGTGGAAACCGGGCCCACTGGGAGGACTGGCCTGTGGCCCGGCCTGTCTCAGGGCCACCACTGCCAACACCTGAACACAGAACTTTGCGCTCAGGGGGCCTGACCTGGGGAAGCCACCCCTGTTGTTCGGCAGCTGCCCCCACTCTGGGTGAGGGATGCATGTCCCCAGTCCCCCAGGCAGGACCCGGCACCCAGGGAGGTGGCTCGTGACCCTGGGGCCTTGCAGCGGGGCCCTCAGGGGCCAGGCTGGGCTGGGGGGGTGGTGAGCCAAAATCGGGGAGCAGGCGGGTGTTCCCAGGGCTGCGTGGCGGGTGGCCCAACAGAGGGTCCAAAGCCCCACCTGCAGATGGAGTCAGTCTCTAATGGGTCCAAGAAACTGTTATTTCTCTCCAAGAAAAGAAAGTCGACTGTGTATTACTTCCCCAAACGTTCCACCGCCGCATTCCCCGAAGCCAACCCGCACCCAGCAGAAAGCGTAATAAGGAAGTCTAGGACAGGAAAGTTCTAGTAGAACAAGGCGCAGTTGTCAGAGATCGCATCCGCAGGCACTGGCTCCCGCTGCTCTGGGGACGAAGCCCCCGCAGACGGAAGGGGAGCGCGGCCTGGGGCCTGGCGCGGGCCTCGCTGGCTGCTGCTCAGCCCCGGGCAGATCTCGACGCCTGAGTGCCTGAAGTTTTCTCTTTGCAAAACCGCCCCCTATGTCCTGTGGTGACTGTGGACATTTATGTATTTGAGCTCCCCCTGACGGGCGCTATCATTTCATTCAAATTAGCAGGAGGCTTTTCACCAAAGTTCTCTGAAAGGATTCGCCGGGAAATTTCTCCATGGAAATGGGATCACAGGGACGTCTGTCCCCTCAAAGTGATGGAGAAACAGAATAAGCTCAACGAGGACAGCTCCTTCTCGATGAGATTTAATTCTGAAATTCGGTAACTGTGATTTGACACATAGCAACGTGGAATCTTTAATAGATCCCCATTTTTAAATACTTTTTTCTTTTTATCAAAGTATAATTAGCACATGGGTTTGTGTTAGTTTAGGCATACGGCACACGCATCCAAGAATCCTACCCATGACTCGGTGCTGGCCACGACCGGTGTGCTCACCACCAGTCACCACTGGTCACCACGGGTCACACGCAGCACTCTGGTGAATACCACACCATCAGGGAGGACAGGACAGCTCCCATTCTCAGCTGGAAAAGTTGGGTTTGGGATACGTCTCTTCTGTCCCAAGCGGGACAAAATTGAGAAAGCCTGTGACTTTGCAATGTCTACATTTAATGAAACAGTGAACAGGCATAACCAGACATCAAATAATCTGAAACATTTTCTCTTATAAAAATCAAAGGTAAAAAGGGTACTTTTCATGGGGGCAACATATCTGGACATCAAATATTTCGGCTAAAATATTTACATATTTCACTACAAAGGCATGTAGATGGGAAAGGCCCAGGTATGGCACCCTCGCCCCTACGTGGGCCTGGCACTTCCACAACCAGGGCGTGAGTAACCATATTTTATCACAGTCAATTCACAATTTATCACAATTTCAATTCATTGAAAAGTGTCCACACACATCCCTGGAATTTGCGACTTTGAAAACGAATCAGGTATTTTATGAAGAAAAGAATTAAAAGATGAAGCTACAAAAGTATCTATTTTTTTTAAGAAAATAGGAGTGACACAGTGTCTGTGTAGACACAGCCAGGAACTTTTAAAATTAAGTGAATATATGACAAGAAACGTGACTGCTGAAGTGATTTTTACTTATCGAATAGTCATGTAAAAAGCCATTTTTATTTTGCTTTAATGCACACAAATATGTAATACTTTTATTTTTAAAAAAACAAATACTTCAAATTATATAATTCCAATAATCTTAGACTTTATTGCTCTCTCAGCTTGGTCGTCCAGGTTGGGACACTCAGCTGAGGTGATGGCACACTGACCCAGGAACAGGCAGGGGCTCCTGTGGACGTCATGCTCCTGCGCTCAGCTTTCAGGTGGACGCAGCAAAGGGACTGACTCCCTACTTGGACATTCCTGGTCCTTGAGCCATAGTTGTCTAGGACCGTGTTTTGAGTTTGGGCTGCACCCTTTCCAGATCCTGGCAATCCGTAAGTGATAGAAGGGAACATGAGCAAGTAATTGAGGAAGAAACGGGAGGGGACTCCTCTCCCGGGAGGATGGTACAGGCACACTTTTCCCTGTTCCCACCCTCTAAGGACAACTGAGAGCCTTGAACTTAATGTATAAAATGAACAGAGGACGATGCCAGAGAAGGGGGGCTGGCTGGGGAGCGGGGCACCCAAGGGACACACGGTGGTTCCCTGTGTGTTCCAGGACGAGAGCAGGAGCGCCTGGCAACTGCCGGGAGGTGCCAACAAGAAACCCCAACAGAGGCCGAGCTCTCTGCATAAAGGGCCAGGACAGGGCACCAGCCAAAACGACACTTCAGAAGCAATCCCCCCCTCCGGCCACACCACAGAGAGGACTGTCCCATTAGCAGAGGTGGAGTGGGTGCACGGTTACGGGCCAAGTTAGCGCCACCGAAGCAGGTGCACACAGGTAAATAAAACAGGATCTTGCAAAATGGTCCCCAGTGTGCCCTGCTTTCCACTAATGATCACTCCTTATGCCAGGAAGCAGGGAGATGCCAACGTGGAAGGGATGAGACAGTCAGTCAATGCCAACACCTGAGACAGGATGCCGGGTTACCTGACAAAGCCCAGGGTGCAGCCGCCAGAAACACAGCTCAGGGAACCATTACAAACATGTATGAAATGAAGGATGAAAACAAGAAGCTTCAGCCAAAAAATGAAAATCCTTTGGGAAGAAACAGGAGTTGTAGGCAACCGAACGAAAATTTTAGGACAAGACAACAGAGTAACAGCATGTGAGGGTGGCTCCGTGGACAGAGCCATGAGCAAAGAATCTAACTCAGGCCTCTGCCACCGACCACTGAAGTCCAGGAGAAGAAACCGATACATAAGCCCATCACCTGTGATTCCATAAAAATAAATTTCTGGAAGAGTGTTTTGCAAACCCTCACAGCAGGAGAATTTACTCTGACTTTCCTTGCAGTCAGAGGCGAGCCATGGGGTGAACTGCCAGCAGGGCTGTTGAACCCCACGCCCACAAGCTGGGGACATGTCATCGGAAGCCTTCCACCCTGGGGCCTAATATTTTAGGCTTCTCCAGTCCTAATATTTTCACACCCCGAACTTCATTCCCGCATCTTTGATTCTTGCAATAACACATTTAGCTCTTGGGAACACACACTGTCAGGCTGAAAAAAATGTGTGCATCCCATTACGCTTCTAACCCCTCTCTGCTGGTCCAAAAAAATTCCCCCCTCTCAGCCCACACTGGCTGGAGAGGGAGATCCCCCTATGCTGCTGTTACCGATGGCTCAGCTTCTGCGTGCTAAGACCTCACGGTGCTTTCTGGCTCATGAGACATCTTTCACCAGAACTGCCCCCATTTCATGGCCACAAACGCTCAGGGGTGGGGCTGTGAGGACAGGTGGATGGGTGTTTGCAGATACACACTGTCAGGCAATGGTCTGGAGATGAAAATTTTGGGTCTGTCACCAGTTATTCACATGTCCAGCCCAGGTCAGCTCCAGTCCAGAAAGTCATTGTTTTGAGTTTGGGCTGCACCCTTTCCAGATCCTTCCAGGCCTTTAGACAAGCAAGCAAACAAGTCCACTCTCTGCCTCTGCCTTGATCTGCTGGCCTTAGGGCATCACCCCCGGTGTCCTCCAGGCCCTACACTAGCCACATCACCTGCCCGGGAGCTTTTATACCTTCTCTGTGTCCTCTTAGATGCTCTCTCAAAACTCGGACTCAGGTCCTACATCCTCCCCAATGCCTTCCAGAGTCCCTCCATCTGAATCACTAAAGCAAATAATATTGGGAGATTTCATCTGGCAATGAGTTAAAAAGGGATGTTGAACTATTTTGTTATTTTTCTCATCATGTATTCCTATCTTGTATCATAGAATCGACCCTAAACTTTTTCTCAGTAGGAACGTTCTTGCATTTTCTTTGAATTTTCACAATGACTGCAATATACAATGTATAATTTATAACAAAGGAAGAAATAAGCTGCTCAGTAAATCTTTGTTGATTTTATTTAGCATGGAAATGAGATCTTCTCACTGGAAATAGAATTTCCTAATAAGATGCTAGAATGCTTTGATCTTTTAAAATTTATGTCTCTTCTAAAACTTTTTGAGAACAGGTGACAACTCAGTGCAATTACCGAGAAGAAAAAATGTATCTCTTTTCAAAAATGTAATGATTTAAAATGTAGGCATAAGCTAACCTTTGTACTCAAAGTGCCACTGTCAGAAATTGAGCCGGAGATGATCTTACACATGGCTGTCATAGCTTGGACGTTTCTAGTAGACAGTTCTCAGCAAATCGAGAAATAGGAAACTCATGGACCAAAATTTCATCTTTACGGGTGATAAAGGCTCCTCCAGAGGATGAGGCTTAGCTCTAGGGCAGACGGGAGTCCCCGCGGCCCCTGAAGGGTCAGAATTGGGGGAAGTCCCACGAGTTCCTCCTGGTGCTGAATAACCAGATGAGTCAATGACCTTTGCGAATAACACGGATATTGGATTCACTGTTTCGGTGACAGAGAAAAGAAGAGGCACAGGAAATCTATTTTGCCCTCCCACACGTTGCTTCTTTCTATCAACGTCACGTCTACACAAGAAAATTGCTTAGAAGCTGCTTGCACCTGCGAACGCTGCCCAGGCAGCCGGGGCGGGGGGACAGTGGGCGCACTTGCAGCGGCCGGAAAATGAGAGGCCTTGGGGGACCCTGGGTGGGGGTCTGTGGGGCTCAGGGCAGCCCACAGGTGCCGTTGGGGGGGGCCCCACACTCCTTTTTTCCCAGAGAAGGAAGGCTTCTGGAGGCCACACTCACAGGTATAATTCATGTATGTGTAACCCCTCTGAAAAACACAAAGAAACCGCCTTGGCAGATGCCCGGCTACTGGTGTGTGCCCGACCACCCAGTCCTGCTGACGCAGCTGCTGGCGACACCGCTGCATACTTGGTGTAGGGACTCCATCAGGCCTGCTCGACGGGAGCCTCAGCTCAGCCGAGAAACACTGCTCCACACCAGGCACAGTGGAGGCACCGAAGCAAGCACAGCCTCGGACGTTTTCTGGGACCCACGTACCAACTCACAAACGGATGAGGCTCGGCTGCATCAGCGAGAACACACAACGCGATGGGGCCAGTGCTCTCAGGAGTGCCCCCAAACCACCGTGGGAACGTCGAGGATGGCTGGCTTTCCGACCATCCTCCACACTATTTGCTTGTTTGTTGGTTTGGATATGTCAAATTTTATTTTATTTATTTTTATTTTTTTTTTTTGGAGTTCAATTTACCAACATATAGCATAACACCCAGTGCTCATCCTGCCAAGTGCCACCCTCAGTGCCCATCACCCAGTCACCCCAGACTCCTGCCCACCTTCCCTCCATGAACCCCTTGTTCATTTCCCAGAGTTAGGAGTCTCTCATGTTATGTCATCCTCACTGATATTTTCACTCATTTTCTCTCCTTTCCCTTTATTCCCTTTCACTAATTTTTATATTCCCCAAATGAATGAGACCATATAATGTTTGTCCTTCTCCAATTGACTTAGTTCACTCAGCATAATACCCTCCAGTTCCATCCACGTCGAGCAAATGGTGGGTATTTGTCGTTTCTAATGGCTGAGGAATATTCCATTGTATACATAAACCACATCTTCTTTATCCACTCATCTTTCGATGGATGCCGAGGCTCCTTCCACAGTTTGGCTATTGTGGACTTTGCTGCTAGAAACATCGGGGTGCAGGTGTCCTGCCGTTTCACTGCATCTGTATTTGGGGTAAATCCCCAACAGTGCAATTGCTGGGTCGTAGGGCAGGTCTATTTTTAACTCTTTGAGGAACCTCCACACAGTTTTCCAGAGCGGCTGCACCAGTTCACATTCCCACCAACAGCGCAAGAGGGTTCCCCTTTCTCCACATCCTCTCCAACATTTGTTGTTTCCTGCCTTGTTAATTTTCCCCATTCTCACTGGTGTGAGGTGGTATCTTGTTGTGGTTTTGATTTGTATTTCCCTGATGGCCAGTGATGCGGAGCATGTTCTCATGTGCTTGTTGGCCATGTCTATGTCTTCTTTGGTGAAATTTCTGTTCATGTCTTTTGCCCATTTCAAGATTGGATTGTTTGTTTCTTTGCTGTTGAGTTTAATAAGTTCTTTATAGATCTTGGATACTAGCCCTTTATCTGATAGGTCATTAACAAATATCTTCCTGTACCTAGAAAACCCAAAAGACTCCACTCCAAGATTGCTAGAACTAATACAGCAATTCGGTAGCATGGCAGGATACAAAATCAATGCCCAGAAGTCAGTGGCATTTCTATACACTAACAATGAGACTGAAGAAAGAGAAATAATATAATATAAAATAACAAAGTATAGAGTTAAAATGGGAATCGATTATTCAACCTATGTGCTTATCATTGATATTTTTGGTATTGTCTGTTGTTTGCAGAGTCTCAGGCCCATTGCATACTCTACACCACCACACGGTGAGCAAGGTGAGCTAGCATGGCAATCACCTGTACAGGCTCTGAGTTAAGGAAGATGTTCTCCGAGGAGGAAGGGGAGGAGGGGGAGGGCTCTGGTCTCAGGGGGCTGTGCGACAGGTGCAGGGAGGCGGGGACGGCATCCTAGCTGAGGGTACTCATAGGGATGGTGAAGCTGGCTCATCTTCTGCATCCCCCACCAGAGTGGGTAGGCCTCTGCCGCCCAGAGGGGGGTGCCTCTGTGGGGAGTGGACAGGAAGATGCAGCAATGCCCTTCGAAGACCCCAGGGCTCACATGAGGGGAGGTTGTCTTGCAAGCATTTCATGTACCTTTTGTTCCTTTCAAGCATTTCTGAGCCCAACCAGTTCTCAAATTTGTGTGCCTCCCTCCAAGCTACCATGAGGGCTTCCAGGGAGTGAGTGTCCACATGGCACTGAGGCCGTAGCAGCCAGGTCCCCAGCCCTTCCCCCATCAGGGAGGCTCAGCAGGGCTGAGAAGAGTCGCACCCTCTCCTCGCCCAGGCTGGCCCTCCCCAGCCTGCAGTCTGACTCCTGAGCGCACATGGTCGGCTCCTTGCACACAGGAGCTCGGATCACCTGCAGGGAGGCCACGTTTCTGTCAGTGCCTGGTCCAAACTAGAAGCACCCTTACTTGGAGTTCACTTTTGCCGCCTCCACATTCCCCGTGGCCTGCTGGCCTGCATAGGTGCTATTTCAGACTTGTGGACTTTTAAACAGATACCATCCTGGGAATCTTCAAAAGATAAATGCAGACAAAAGTAACACACAGACACGCCAACCAGCTCAGGCTATGGGTAAAGAAATAGGGACTGAGCTCAGCCCCCTGCCGTCCCAGGGGCGGGGAGACTGGCATGCCTGCACAGTCCTCCCTGGGTCCTCATGTGGTAGGAACAGGTAGGGGGCAAGGGCTTGGGTCTCTTTTCATAAGGATGTGCTCATCACCATGACCTCATCTAGACCTACTTACTTCTCAAACACCCCCCTCCTTAATAGTAACACATTTGAGGTTAGGGCTTCCACATATGAATCTGGGGAGACACACATCCAGTCAGTCAGATGTAGAGACTTAATGTTAATTTTGGCTGAAGAGATAAGATGGCAAAAAAATCAGCAGTTTCTAATAATCACACCTTTCATAAAATGCACTTTAGCTGATCATATTAATGTTTCTGTACTGAGCCCTCCTGATGGGCTACGCACTATGGAGTGTTTAGAACACATTTCCCATTGAAGTCCCATGTGTACATGAGAGGCAGGGATAAATTACTTCTGTTTACAGAAAAGGAAACTGATGCTCAGAAAAGTTAGGGTTTTCCCCCAAAAGGCAAAGGAAAAAGGCAAACCAAGGGTGACACCACCAATGCAACTGCCCGATGGCCGGATGCATCCCTTCCCTGGTTGTCTGGGCTCTCAAGAAGTGACCTCCGGACAGCACACCTGCAGAGAGGGCAGCAGGAGCAGCGACTTCTACCTGGATTCTTCCCCCGCCGATGAACCCCTGCAGAGGAATGGTGGGGGGGGTCCTTCTCAGGGGAGCCCAGCTTCCTGTCCTCTAAGAGGATCCTATGAATGGGACTCGCACCCAGTGCCTCACCTAGGGAGAGGACGGGATGGAGCAAGGGCAGAGTAAGGGAGAAGGACATCTTCGATTTAAAAGAGAATTTGATTAGCAAGAGCTTTTGACCCTGGTGAATAAATTAATATTACAATGTCCACGCCCTGCCCCTGTACTATTTCTCTGTCGGCTATTACACCTGTGTTGTCTTTTAATTCGGGAGGGCAGTTGAGTTTGATTGTCTCAGATCATTTCAGTTACACCCAGGGGAAAAAAAAAAAAAAGTTACACCCAGGAAACAAGGAAGAGTGGAGATGGGGGTCGGGAACCAGCCGCATCTGGAGGGACAGACCTGAGGGATGCTCAGGGGCAGCCGCCTCCACCCGGCCTCCTTTCCAGACTGCCCACAGCTGCACGCCTCCACGAATCTTGTAGTTTGTTCAAAAACATTTCTCTTCATAGGAAACAGACACAGGAGTTCAATGAATAATTAGGACTTAGCTTCCAAATAATCAAAAAGATGAATGGAAAGGAAAGAGGCCAAGAGGAGAGGAGAGGAGCATCCTCTGGAGAAGGAGCCACAATTCCACCCCAGAGCCAGCCCTCAGGAGTGCAATGGCTATGAAGCCCTGCCTCCTGCTTCCTTCCCCTCTACGCCTGGCTCCCTGGATGGCACGGGGGGCACGGGGCAAGGGGGGCACATCAGGACCCATGAGCACAGGTTACAGGGACGACTGTGGAAATGGGTGGCTCACTGCTTCATCACCCTGGGAGTTGGGCTGTGTGACGTGTCCTCTGGGAGACCAACGTGAAGTCTTGCCAAGGAAGCGGGTGCATTCCATCAGACTGACCGTGTCTCTTCAGCTTGTTCGTAAAGCACCCACCCGGATAATAGAGGATGACTCATCAGGCCAGGAAGCCTGAGCTGAGTCCTGGTTGCCACCCTCAGCTTGATCGGGGCGAGCGGTTGACCCCTCTGTGCCTCACTTCCCGGAATCGATAGAGGGCAGGTCGGATGGTAATGACCTCCTAAGGTTGTTTTGAGGGATCAGAGTTACTTCTACTATTCACAAGATGCTTGGAACACAGTGTCGTGGTTATGGTTAGAATAAATAGAACATCATCCAGGTATAGACTTAGCATCTTCATGATACCTTGGGTTATGTTGAAATCAGATGAGCATGATTTCTACTAGGTCACAGGAACCATTGACATCAAAGCCACTCTGACAGCCAGGCACAGGAAAAGCACTTTGTTTGTTTTACAGTTCCCTCAACAGCCCTGAGAGGACTGCTGCCCTCCTGCCTTCTCCCCATCAAGGCACAATGGCATGCAGAGAATAAGCATAAAATTTTGTTATATGCAGAGGAAACACGTCACCTCTTGGTTCTTTTGAAGGTTAGCATGGTTAGGAGCCTAGAACCTAAGGCAGAGGTGCACGGAAAACCTAGGGCCCAGGGGAATAGGCCCACAGGAGACACATCCTCTCCTCTGGGACCTCCCTCCTTCCCGTCCACATGCCAGCTTCATTCACCCAATGGCCTCCTTCCACAGGCCAAGACCCCTTCTCTGCTCATCCACAAAGCTCTAAATATGTCCTAAAATCTCACCCTTAATGCCACTTGCTTTATCAAGTTCTCTTTCTGGTTAGGAACAGCCCTCACATTCCCTCTGGCCCCTGGCCTGGCTCTACTGACAGCTCCCTGTTAACATTTCACTCTGGATTGAACATGATTTATCCAGGTTCACCATGCAGGGTGACCTAGTGCTCTCATGGCTAGGATGGGGCCACAGACAAAGCCAGATGTGAGGCCAGCCATGGCTTTACATCCTGCTTTGGTTCAAGTGAGTTTTGGCATTTTTATTCACTTACAAGAGGTTCTGTGCTTGCTGCCACACCCCTGCCATGTCTTAGGAATGACGCAGATGGAGAGATGGAGAGAGCAAGCTTATTCTCAGCCCAGGGACCATGAATCCTCATTCCTCAACAGGATGAGCACAGATTTGCCAGCAACACTAGTGCATGAATTATAGAAATACAAGTAAACATGGAAAGTTTGGCATAATCACATAATGAGCATATTTAACCAAGACGTCAATGGTGATGCTGTCAATGCTTTTGAGGCACCGTGTTTCAAGATTAATCCATTTTTAATATACTTGAAGTCGTGATGATTCTAGAACATCTGTTAGAAAGAAAGTGTAGGAAAAGGAGGGAAGTTGATAAGACATGCTGCTCCTGGGGACCTGTGCTCCTACAGTTCCTCAGTCACATCCATGGCCCCCAAATCTCAGTGAGTCAGGAGACACTGGTATGACTGGGAGAATTTTTCTTTCCAGAATAACTCTTAGACTGGAAGCAGCCATTGAGAGTCTAGGCCTTCATAAGAAGCACAGTGAGTTTGAGCACTGGAAGGGACTGGAGGCCAGAGTGTCACCCAAATTATAATAAAAATAATTAAATCACATTTAGACAACCACACACGCTACTATTTCCAAGGTATGGCACATGAGCTCTTTATACAGCATTTGACTCTGCTCAACAGAGAAATAAATGAGGTTACATTTGACTTGCTTTCAAATGAGCAATCTTATAAGGAGCTCAAGATAAAATTGAGAGAAGAAAAGCCCTCAGAATTTAATTGCTTTATGTTTGACTCTCACGAAAATGACCAAACACTTCATAATGAGAAGACATGCAGTAGCCCCAAAATCTAGGTGTGGAATCATTCCCACCTCAGAGTTCTGGGAATTTCTCCCAGTCACAGAGCAGGAGGCCTATGGCCTATGGGCCCCTCATTAGCAGAAAGAGCCCTCCTGATGGTGGGCAGAGATGAGGCCAGAAAATGTCCTATTGTGTCTGAAATGTGGGACAAAGGCTACAGCAGGCCACCAGCAGGACAGTGAGGAGGCCTGGGCCTGACAGTCCCTGCGGGAGGAACCGAAGGCAGACAACTCACGGCATCACCCCCACCCGACCCCAGCCGCTCTGCCTCCCCAACTTCTCCCACCATGGCAACAAAGAGCAGGCTCCCATGGCAGCTGCTCAGGGCACCCCAGGAGGCCCAGCTCACACCTGGCAGCCCTCCCACCCCCCACCTGTGCCTGCAGCATCATCTGTGACCAGCCAACTGTGAGGCATGAATTTTCCTCAAAGGATACCTGAGTCAGGATTGCCATACTGTGAACCTTAACTAACCCCAACTGCCACACAGAGAGGAATCACTTGCAGAAGAGGTGACCCCGCAGCCCAGCAATAGACTCAGGACAATCATAGTGTCATGAAATGTCATTACAGTAAGAATAGGACATATGGTTTGGATCTATGTCCTCTGCAGTATCTAGGAAGACACAACACTTATCAAATAACAGAGAGGGCTCATGAGAGGGGAGAGGTCCACATAATAAAGGATTATGGAAAATGTGTGAAATCATGAAAATGTGGCCATAAAATCACAAGTCTCAGTGGATATAAACATAGAACAGCAATGGATCAGAAGCCAGTGAGGGAAAGCACTACAGAAGGAAATAACATTAAAATCTATCTAAATGAGGAAATATTGAGATTGCAAATGAAAAGGACTCACAGAGAACCAGGAAAAAATAAGGGGAAAAAAGCAAATTGCTTAATCATATCTTCTTAAAACTGTTGAAACTGTTGAATCTAATATTATTAGAGAAATAGTGCAAACTCAAAATTTCATCAAAACAAACAGTTTGATCAGCTTTCACTTGTGTGGCACTGAATTTACTTCAGCCTGTCTTCAGTGTTTGTAAAGTGGAATATCCTAAGGGAAAGTTGGAGAACCCCAATAAAGTTGTTGATATATGTGAGTGTGGACACAACAGTATGAAGGCAAAGCCATCAACTGTGGCAAAGATGCTGGTTCCTGTTCATTAATAAAGGAAATTGCTAGTGACGAATATAAAATTTATTAGCGTTTATGCACCAGAGTAGAACACTACTATCTAAAACAAAAATTGGGATGCCTGGATGGCTCAGCAGTTGAGTGTCTGCCTTCAGCCCAGAGCATGATCCTGATCCTGAGGGGTTGATCTGGATCCTGATCCCGGGATTGAGTCCCACGTCGGGCTCCCTGCATGGAGCCTGCTTCTCCCTCTTCTGTGTCTCTGCTTCTCTCTCTCTCTCTCTCTCTCTCATGAATAAATGAGTAAAATCTTTAAAATAAATAAATAAAAATAAAACAAAAATTGTCCAAGTAAATGAAGAATTGACAAAATCACAATTGATGATGTGTATTTTCGCCATCCTGGAAGAGGGAACACAGGCGTGAAGTGAGACAGGGCCAGGTGGAAAGATACAGCAAACACACCCGCCTGTTATACAACTTTCTATTCTTTATGTACATTGGAAACATCTCCTTCTTCACAACAAAAATTAAGTAAATACATGAAAAGATAATCTGCACAATGGGAGAAAATATTTACAAACAACTACCTAATAAAGGTATTGATTCCAAAATATATAAGGAATTTTTATAACTAAAAGATAAGACAATGAACTACATATAAGTGGACAAAATATTTGAACAGACTCTTTACCCTAAAAGGTATGTGACCCACCAATAAGACAGGAAAACAGTCTCAGCAATGCCACTGAACAAAGAGATGTAAGCTGAAACCACAAGAGGCATCGTACCCTCCTGGACGGCTGCAGTGACAGCAGTGACAGCCAGCAGCACTGCAAAGGGTGGACGGGGATAGAAGCGACAGGAACTCTCATGCATTTTTAATGAGAATACGGGAGAGAAAATACCGGCATTTACTAGAAAAAAGGAACGTATATACACAATTACTACACAAATGCTTATAGTAGCTTCATTCTGAATAGTTAAAAACAAAGTACAACCAGAACTGGGGTTGAATAAACAATTTCTGGTGTATCCACACAGTGCAGTCCTCTTCAGCGATCAAGAGAGATAGACTGCTGAACTTCACAGTAGTATGGATGAATCTCGAGAGTATGAAGCTAAGTGAAGAATCCAAAGACCAAATATCACTTTTTTTTTTGTTTTAATTTAGAGAGGAAGAGAAAGAGAATCCAAACAGGCTCCATGGGTGGAGCCCGACTCAGGGCTCGATTGTACAAACCTGAGATCACGACCTGAGCCAAATCAAAAGTCAGATGCTTAACCAACTGAGCCACCCAAGGGCCCCTCAGATTTCTTCTTATGTGGAATTTTAGATTAGGCAAAATGACTGGGAGAGCAAACAGACCAGTGGTTATCGGGGTTATGGATGAAGGACGAGGGAATTTGTGGTGAAGGTAGTGGTTAGGCTCACGACTCTGGTGCCACATACCCAACTCTACAAATCTGTAAACACTCTTCAGCCCATAAACTTAAAAATGGTGATTCTTACTACATACAAATTACATCTCAACTGACCTGATACGGATGTTAACCAAATATGTATGTTATACATAATGTATTTAAATATATTTACCATTTCATTTCATAAATTCCAAAAATATTTTTCTAAGAATATGTATGTTTTATTTGGGGGGTTATGTCTGTACGCCAGAACACAATTTGCAAAATGCTGCACAAAGGGCCCTGTTAAGATCAAGAACAAGCTGAGAACATCACACGTGGCTGATACTTAGTGCCAGTTCTTGAAATTCAAACAAATATAGATATATTAGTGGCAAATAAGCAGAGGTCCAGCTGATGGAGTGCGAGAGGCCGTTACCCTGTGCAGTTGTTAGGATTCCCTACTGACAAGCCAACAGACTCAACTAAGGCCATATTAAAGCAAGGAGTTCTGAAGCACATCCACTTACACAATGGAAACTGATCCCCCAGGTGCAATTATGAGTAAATGGAGGTAAACACTAAAAGACCAGACCCAGCTCTGTGGCATCTCAGAAGATCTGAATTTAAGACGTGTTTCAGAAGTGAGGTCACCTCCAACACGACACACCCAGAAGGTGAGGCCTCCCCTGGGACCACCCCTGGCACAGATCAGCCCTGGGCACATTTTGTGGGAGGGGAGGGAGGCGGGGAGGGAGGCGAGGTGCCTGCTTACAGAGCCGTTTCCCTCTCTCTTGTTAACCCTCTGGATTCGCAGGTGTGTCTGAACCCGGCAGGGCCCCTAAGGGGCAGGAAACCCGCAGCCTCACAGAGGGCAAGTGAAGCCACCTGGACAGGGCTGGGCTTGCCTTTGCGGAGAAGGAACAATGTCTGATGATAGAGCTCTGCCTCCTAAGGACATCGTACTCTCTCTTCCTGCCTTACCGGGCATGCTCTCATCTCCCCACACACTTTCTTCAAGGGGACTATTTTCTTCCTCGACCAACAATAAAGTTTGCAAAGAGAATTATTTTAATAGGCAAAGTGCGGCATTCTCTCAAGTCCCAGAGCTTTAGCAATTAGTTGATCCACATACCAAACGTAAGCACAAAACAGTCAGTAATCAGAAGGATGGGCCACCTCCAAAACTGTATACTGACCCCTTGGGTTTCTTAGTAAGAAAGCTGCTTGTCGGGGCGGCGTGGTTTTACCTGGAGTTCACTTCCACGGGTTGGTGTGGACAATCCTCACTGATGTCCGACATCAGGCTAGATGAAGAATGAAGTCGGATTTAGTACATCTTGGCTGAGACTCTGGGTCACATTACTAAAGCTATGCACAGAAATTTCATTTCTGCAATTCAGTGAATTGGTGGGCAAAATAAATTTTTAGGGGATGCCTGGATGGCTCAGCAGTTTAGCGCCTGCCTTTGGTTCAGGGTGTGATCCTGGAGTCCTGAGATTGAGTCCCACATCGGGCTCCCTGCATGGGGCCTGCTTCTCCCTCTGCCTTTGTCTCTGCCTGTGTGTGTGTGTGTGTGTGTGTGTGTGTGTGTGTGTGTGTCTCGTGAATCAATAAATAAAATCTTTCAAAAAAATTTTTTTTAAATCAGAAAAATCTCAGAGGCCTGAATAACTGCATCTGTCTGTCCCAACAGCAAAGAAATCACATCAGGAAACCCAAAGCTTCCTTGACCTTAAGTATTGATTCTCTGTTATTTTCAGCCTGAGTCTGAAAGATGCAAGAAGTGTGTCCCAGGATGGAGCCCACAGAGACCCCGCAACATGGTAGCTTCGTGCAAGGAGCATCCTCCATTCGCACCAGGGCTTGCTTAGGAGATGCACCCTGGAGGCCGTGCTTGGCCACAGCCTGTGCCAATGTAACTGGACCAGTCCCAGCACCACATCCTCAGAGTGGTCCGCACGCAGACCCCCAGCCCCTTAACCGGAGGTTCTCCTGGCCGCTGGACGATGACCATACCTTTCGCAACCCCCATGGGCATAGCTGTGTTTTTAGCCCTTCCTGTCCCAACCCGGAACTCGCTGTTTAAAAGGCATAGCCAGCACAAACTCCTTTGTTGGACTTAGAAGCCCCTGACTTACCCCTATCAGGGGATTTCTTCCTGGCGTGTTACCTTCCCTGACGAGGTGACAAATTCACTTCTGTGCTTTCTCGAGGGCTGGTGCTCTGGGCTTCTCTGCTCAGCTTGCCTGGGAAGGGAGTTAGGAAGCAGACGGGGCTACCCCACCAGCCACAGTCCAGGGCCTGCACCCACTCTGACCTCATGGGATGGGGGTCTCTCTGCTCTCACTGGCAAGGAGCATGAAGCTTACTCCTCCCTCTTTGGAGGCTTTCGCTCACTGTCCCCCAGGGCAGGCTGTAAGCATGAAGGTCAGCTGCAGGGACAAGCCACCCCTCGGCCTTGGCACGGTCCCTCTCCATACCTTTGACACCCAAACCAGCTGTGTCCTATGTATTCTGACCACAGCGCATCCCTGTGGGGAGAGCTACACTCGGCAGGCTCGCTGAGTGGCCCCGTCCAAAAGCCCGAGTGCACCAGGGGTCTGCCCTGCACCTGGGGCCAGATCCCACCGTGCTGGCTTTCTTTGGGCATGCTCCTAAGAACCCCATGTGAAAACCACGTGAGTGTCCCTAATCCTCGAGAGACTGAGTTACATCTTGAAAACACACATTGGAAACTTCCGGAGCAAAGCCCGGGCTGTGTATTTGGCAAGAACCACAGGATACCCCTATGGGAACTCACCTCTGAGAATGTGAGAATGTGGGTACCTGCCTCTGTCCCAAAACATTCCCAGCTTCCCTGCTGGTGCTGGGGCCTCCCCGTCCAACTCGGTGAGCCTCAAGGTCAGGGACACATTGCGGTCACCCCAGGAGCTCCGGGAAACACTGGCCACCTGCTCCCTCCTGCACAGCTTCTGAGTGACTGGCCTGTAGGGTGGCCCCGAGGGGAGAGCCAAAGGTTTGCAGGGGGCTCTCCAGGGAGCCAAGGCGGAGAACCACCGACCCGATTCTCTGTTCCCCGTTGGCTTGTCCTGGCTTCCACCCATTCAGGCAAGGTTCACCTATTCCCGTCGCAGGTGGTGTCTATTACAAATGCTGCTGAATGACACCCCCACACTTTCGGCCACCTGTAGATGGAATCATCATCTCCCCCCTTCCACTCCCCATCGGGAGAAGCATGACTATATTTTGTAATGATCCAGTGTATTTGCCTTCCAGTGACCTGTGCTGCATGCTGCATCCCAGGTGAGTCTGGCCCCCACATTTGCTAAGTCAGTAACCTCTCTCTCCTTCATGGCAGCACAGTGGACGCAGACCAACCAACCTGAATTCCAGCTCCAAGACGGGAATAGCCCTGACTTCAAAAGTCGATGGAAGAGATGAAGTGATACAACATGAATGAGGAGCTTGGGTCAGCACCTGGAACGTAACAGAACCCCAGCAAATGGCACTGCGTCCCTGGCCCCCTGGAATGTTGGATTTCTCCTTGGAAACCCACAGCAGGTTTCCCCTCACACCCCCCAGAGGCTCCTTTGGGCTGGTGCTCGCTCTCCCACAACCCCCATCCCGCCCCCGGCTCTGCAGGCTCACCCACCCTGGACTGCAGGTGCTCCGAGGTGGGGGACAGTCCTCGTGCAGCCCCCACGCCTGTTGAGCCCAGGGAGGGACAAGGCCGTGCGCCTCCCACGCCGGGCACAGCTCCACGTTGGCTTGCTGCCAAGGAAGCCGACCCCTGAGAAGGCCCCAGTGTAGAAACTTCTGCTCCTTCAGATGCACTGAGGAAACCAGGAGCTTTCTGTCCAGAGACGGCTCTGTTGTTCATCTATGTCGAGGAAGCTGGATTGTGTGATTTCTGAGAATTCTAAGTTTTTTAATTCCTTGCACTTTACTGCAGTTAAGAAGCATATTATTTTCTTCTGCAATTTTGAAAGACTTTTACAGTCCATTTAGGACAGGGATTATCCAGCATTTCTGCTTGCTCCACTGCCTTCATTCACAGTGAGTGATGCATGATACGTGAAAGAAAATTGGACAAAATCATTCGGCGGGAGTTCCCACTGCCACCCTCTGGCTTCACTTGTCACTATCCCTTCGGGTGACGACCACGAGGAGCAAATGCCCGATAACAAGTAGTCAGACGCCTAAGGTAGGATCTGCTTAGTATTATACTGAGTGAAATAAGTCAATAGGAGAAGGACAAATATTATATGGTCTCATTCATTTGGGGAATCTAAATTTAGTGAAAAGAAATAAAGGGAAAGGAGAGAAAATGAGTGAAATATCACTGAGGGTGACAAAACATGAGCGACACCTAACTCTGGGAAATGAACAAAGGGTAGTGGAAGGGGAGGTGGGCGGGGGTTGGGGTGACTGGGTTACAGGCACTGAGGGGGGCACTTGGGATGAGCACTGGGTGTTATGCTATATGTTGGTAAATTGAACTCCAATAAAAAAATTTAAAAAACAGAATTTCAGTGACTAATGGTCTAAATGAGAAAGGTTAAAGATCTATTTTTCTACATTAGCAATAAAGAAATTTTCACGTAGTAAATAGACATTGCACTTATTTTTACTTATTAAGCCAGGTACACATACACTCTACCCATGGTGGACAACTGGCTGTCTGTAAGAACTTGAATTCTCAATTTGTACCTATTCCAACTAGCAGAGATCTTGCACAAATGTTTTCATGTATTCCTAAATAATAGTTAGAAATATTCTTGGCCTGCATTACAGTTCACCGTAAAACACACTGCATCCATGTTCCCAAAGGCCAGATGTTAGTGAAACAGTTTTCCAAGTAATTATGGTTTTGGCAGGAAGGGGGTGACCATTGTGCCCAGAGCTTCCAGCGGGCCTCACCCATCATGGTCTGTGTCCTGCATAGGCTGCATCTCACTCTTCATCGAAGGCAAAGCTGGTGCTAATCGTGGAGGCATCTGGAAATGGAAATCTCAGACGATTCTCGGGGAGCTGTATTGTGAGATGCTGGTCTTTGTTTTGTTTTGTTTTTCACACTCCAAGAATTGAATTTCTCAGTTCCACGGGGGAGAAGACACATTTCCATCGTAGCAGGAGGCAGGTTGATGCCTGTTGCCTGACAAGATTCCTACCTCCTGAGGGATCTGTGTCCGTGTAAGCGCGGCTCCTGGTCCACACGGTCACATGGCAGGTGAGGGCGAACAGGCCGAGCCGGGATGTGTCCAAGGCTAGAGCGCAGGGAATCATTCCGCCTCTCCCTCACTAAAGGGAGATGACCCCTGGCTAAGGTGACTTCAGATTTCCACCTCAAAAATCATTCCTTTGAATCCACTAAAACAAAGACGAGCTGAGCCATTTCTGTTCCGAATCTTACACCTGCCTCGCTGTTCTGTGCCGTGAGATTCCAGGGATCCGCGAAGAATGGTCCATCTCGCGCGGTTTTCCTTTCTTGTGAAATGTCAGCTGTTTCATAGGAAATGTGATAGCTGCTGCTTCGCCCATGTGTTTAGGTTAAGTTAAGCTGCAGGTGGATTTTTACCTGCATTCATGTGGAGAGTTACAACTGTTGAATACGCATGTGTCCCTGGAGAAAACTAATTGATTCCCAAACAATTGGGGCAATGTTACAAGTGTTTTTAGAAACAGAAGCACTCCCACGGCCAACCAGAGAAGAAGGAGAACCTATTTTGGAAGATCAACCCTAAGCCTTGTTTCTTTTCTGATGCTTTAATAGACACACACGGCGCAGCCCTCAGAGGAACGAGGGGGCAGCAGGTGCCGCATCCCTACGGACACTCCACCAGTAGGCCAGACCCGGGAGCCTCCATCAGCTTCTTTGTCTACTTACATGACCTTCCAGAATCTCTCCCCTCGGTGCTCCAACCTCAGAGCACTCCTCCCTCATCCCTGGGAAAAACCCCAGGAACCTGAGATAGCATCCCTCCGTGGAATTCGACACACATCTATGGACACCTGCCCTGTATACAGGATCATGGGAGATGCGGGAAGCACCCTTCGGCAGGCCTGGGACCCAAGGTCCTTCTAGGGACAAATCAGACACACAGAGGACATCCCCTCAGGGTCTCCGCACAGCTGAATGGGTTGGGAATGTGGCCGCAGACCAGTTGGCACGGCTGGGCCTCATGCGCACTTTGCATCCAAGGGAGTAGAGGTGGCCACAGTCCTGTGCCTCACCCTTTAGCGGTCTGTGGCACTCTGTCCCCCTTCCGTGTCTCCCCCAATGCATGTTCCAATGGGTGTGGCAGGCCCTAAATATCATGACTACAGAAAAATCAGTGGGGGTTGCAGTTATGATGCATATCCTTTTCAAAGTAAAATTAGCACACATCGTTCTGGCAATTGGAAGACATGCCCTTTGCATGTCTATGCAACTATTCTCAACAATTCTTAGTCCCGCTGACCTGTAATCGTGTTCTTCTAGCAGAACTCCCAGCCTGGATTAATCCATTTTCTTTGTCCACAAAGTTAGGACCATTGCTAACTCAGGGTCCCCAGCTTCCCTCATCAGCTCCCACTTCCCATTCTCACCATGATGGTGGTTTCAGGATTTTGTCCCTGTCCCATGTCCTCCCTCACCTGCTCCCTAAGCCCTCACCTCTTAATTCCCAAATCATGGACGAAATGTCTGGTCCAGCCCAAAGTAGCACCACTCCTTCCGGGTTCCCCTCCTGCAACAGAAGCGCAGTTATGACACAACCAACATTACAGGAAGAGGTAGAAAGAAGACGGGCAGCCCAGGGTCCCAGCGGAGGAGCAGGAAATGGGGGCCTGACAGCAGGATGCCTTTTCTGGCAAGACTCCTCTTGCCCCAGTAGAGCCCCAAGGACAGAACTTCGGGTCCCTGGAGGGGGGTAGTCTCCATGAAAGGAGGTGAACAAGGGGCCCCTGTTAACACCCAGCTCCATGGTAAACCCACTTCTACAAATATTTCTGGAACCATCCAAGTAATGTCTCTTCATGGTAAAGAGAAGGTCTATGGATATGTGTTGCCTGGCTCTACTGTATGATCCCTCTTCGCTGGTATGGGTTGCCAAGGAGCATGATTACCTCTAAACTTCAAAGTCACCAAACCATTGGAACTGTAGCAGAGTGTCAGCAGCTTATGTGCAGAGGCTTGCCCTCACTCCCATATCCAAGCCAAGGCCTGCCTCCAACCATTGACAGTGTAGACGTGTGTGGTGCCCATGGTAAGTAGCGGTGAGGTTCTGACAGCACCCCCAGAGCACCTGCAAACCCATGTGACAAAGCTGTGTGCTGGTAGCACAATGGAGTCCTAAGCCTTCTCAGAGATCTGGCAAAGGCCATGCACATTTTCTTGGAATAATGTGTTTAAATACATAAAACAAAATGCACAGGGTTATAAAAGAGGCCAATTATATTGAAATTCAGTTATCTATATATAAGAAAAAGTGTTTTATAATAACAGATGTGCTTCATTATAAGCATGTTACATACTAAGATCTAGCAATGAGTCTCATATCTACATGACTACCATGAGACGTATCTGCAATTTCCATCAGGAACAAAGAAATAGATGGTGCTTTTAATACTTTGTTTTCTGTATGTTTTGTTCCAGCTGTTTTCTGTGTTAATACTTAAAGGAAATGCTAGATATCACATTGAAATTAGTCAAAGTAAGGATACAATTTTTTCCCATCCAAGTTTGCAGAACCATCCAGAGTCTAGATAAGGCACTCTGTGGACACCAGGTTGAGAATCTTGGCAGCAGAACTGCATGTGTGTCCTTTCCTTGAGTTCCTTTATGATTGGCTAAAAAGATGGCTTGCCTTGTGCTTCCAAGTCTGAGGAAGAAGTATTTTCAGTAGAAAACTTTGGTCATCCTGGCTTTCCCTAGGACACGTGTGTGGGTCCTTCCCCTGTGGCACCAAGAGCCATGTTTCTGGACCAAGCCATGCACCTGCCCATTTGCCAAGTGTGAACCCCTGTGGAGGCCTCCTGGCTAACAGATTCATGGCCCATCTGATCACTTGGGTCCTGCAAACATACCCAGATCTCTTATTCTCAGGGATGGAGAGCAAGTTCCAGCTGGAAGCCTGACTATAAAGGTTGAAACAACAACAAAAATAGATGAAAATGTTGTGACAGAGGAAAGGGAGGTGTTGGCCCCAGGAGATTAATTCCCTGATGATCTACCACAGGAGGCTGGAAGTACAGCTAACCACATGCAAGAAATATATTTTGGTTTTGAGTATTTATCACTATAACCCCACAGCACATCCCTCAGTGGGAAGCTGGGGGTAGGGTGCTTTATAATAACAAGTTATCTCCCCTTACAAAATTATAGATTCAAAAAGGTGCAGATTTTAATAGCTCTACTGAAACATGCACTTATATGCACCTCGTTATAAAGTCAAATAATTCCAAGTGAAGGGTACAACCTTTCAAAATTCAAAAACCATTCCCACCTTCTTTCTTTTTTTTTCCTCACTTTATTTCTAAAACAACTTCCAATAAACAAGGAAACTTTATGCTATTACTTAAGATAAAACTCATCAACTGACAAATATCAGTGCATTTCATGATTAGAATCATCAGTCAAGTAGAAATATTTACAGAATAAAATCAATATATGTCATTATAAATTGTTTTTTAGTTACAAGAAATGATCTAAGATATTTTTCTATTCATAATGCATTTCATAAAAAAATGTTCAATAACATTGCATCCATGTTTTCCGATCCATCACCATGACTGAATGCTTTGGATTAATATTTCAAGTTGTCAGATGCGTGTTCACAGCAGCCACACTCAATTTGTTTTACGGCATTACGTTAAATGCAGCATCACGATGAATTATACTCATAAAATTCTTTGTTTATGAAACTCAGTAATTAAGATGGGATGATTGTGTACTCTGAAATAGTTTATCACTGAAAACAGCTTGATAGTGACTACTTCATCTACTTTCATGATATATAACCATGTCATACCTACATGTTATGCCAATAATTTGTTTTCTTGAGAAATAGTCCAAAAGATACTCATTTTTCACTGTTAAAATAGGTACAATGCATACGAAACTATTTAACTGATATAATCAGATAACAAAAATATTTACTTACTTATACAAAGAAAAATTTATACTATTTTTGGTTGAAGCTAAACTTCTGGTGGAATTGGGTAGGTACACACCCAGGTGCATGGGTGATGTTCTTCTAATGAGGGGATAGGATAAGCAGGATTTGTGTTGCTGGAAAGAGGACAAAAGGAGCAGAGTACACTTAGATCACGAGTCTTTCTGTTTTGTATTTAAACAAGTTTGCTCAAACCTGAGCAGAATTCATATTTATGCAATTCTTCCAATAAACAGGCCAATATCCAGTGTCTAACTGAGTTCATTGCAGGTGGCTAAGAGGAGGTCTGAAAGAATGCAAACAGAAGTCAGGAAACAGACCCAAAATGACACCCTTGGTCCTTTGCCCACACTTGGAGGACAAAAAGTGATACACTAAGTGCTCTTTGTTAAAAAACTAAAATTCTTTGTGTACATTAAATGATCTTCCCCAAATCATAACAGAAGAATGATGGTAAGACTTCTCCACTGGATAAACTAAATACTAGTTTCTTACTGAGCTATCCTTCCTGGAGAAAAGTCTTTAAACCTCGTTGAACAGAATTCTGTTTTGGATCACCACCCACATCAAAACAATCACTTCCTTAAGCTATTGAAAATAGAGCCCTGGTTTGTGGGAGCAGGTAAAAGCCATGGAGGTCACCTCAGGTGAGGAGACAGAGCCCAGAGAAAGAAGTTAGTAGAATTCCCTTAGAATATTTGATCAAACATGTCTCTATGTGCCCTAGAAACCATAGGTTAATGACACTTTTTTAGATTCTAGCAAAAATACTTCCCTATTTTGTGTAAGATATATTAAGTTTCTGAAAAAAATGATTTCATTTTGTGGGAGAAATGAAAGACAAATGCACAGTCATGATAGTCACATAGTTTAGGGGCTATTTAACTCATGGATATATTGTTATATTTTATAGTAAATAATGAAAATGCATTGATATCACATAGTAAAGAAAAAGATTTGGCCCATAAAGCTTTTGTGAACGCACCCATTAAGAGAACAAATGATCCAGGTCATTTCCTTAGCTATATCACTAAGCAAAAAAAAAAAAAAAAAAAAAAAAAATTCTATTAAGTGAAACTAAAATTTAGAGATAACTGTGTCTTTGCTTCAGAAAAGAAAATATCCAGCCTTTCACTTGGAAAATTTCTCAAAGATGAAAGCAGCATAATACAGTTCACATTTTTGAACACTTAGTGGAATGCCTCCAATCAAATGGTGATGACTGGCCCCAGGTATGTTGCATTTCCAATAGGTTCCTACACGGGTCAGGGTTCAGTGTAGAAGATCAAAGGTAGAGCCCTCAGGGTGCAGATTCCCAAGAAAGACATTCACTGATGCGCCAAAAGCCACTTGAGCAGACTCAATTAAAATCTGGGCAAACACCATTTAAAGCATAACCATGTCTATTCTTCCACTTAAAAAACATGAGAATCTACTGGCACCCACATGTAGATAGAATTTTTTCATGTTTCTAGGTGTCTAGGCATAACTAACAAAAGGAGAAGCCAAGCTTCACACATTTCTTTGGCATTTTGGCTCGTTGAGGCCAGGATACTTTTTGCAGGTAAAATTGAGAGTAGGTCTGGGATCCCTGGGTGGCTCAGCGATTGAGCACCTGCCTTCAACTCAGGGCATGACCCCTGGGGTCCTGGGATCAAGTCCCACGTCAGGATCCCTGCGAGGAGCCTGCTTCTCTCTCTGCCTGTGTCTCTGCCTCTCTCTCTCTGTGTGTCTCTCATAAATAAATAAATAAAATCTTTAAAATATTTTTTGGAATGTCCTCTGATGTTTTACCTAATTCTTAATGCATCAAGCAGGTACTCTTCAGTCTGCAGAAATGTTCATCTCAATTCCGAAAAGCAGCCACATCCCCCACTCAGATAAGCCAACTTCCTCACCAGCACAGGAAACATAAATACTGGGAAAATTTGAATTAAACCGCATGACACCAACAATGATACAAGTGTTCTTAGGAACTGGAGAAATGCAACTTGGGAGCTTGGATCAACTTAACATTGTTAGTTCCACTGTGAGGATAGTCTCTAGAAAGATCCTTAAAAAACAAAAAACAAAAAACAAAACCCTAACAAACTTTACTCAAGTACTTTTGATACGCTTTGGAGAGCTTTGGAACACAAACATGCCCATCAGCATCGAGCAAAAGTTGACCTTCCATGAAGAAGGAACCATGACCGCCCCCTCGCCTGTTCCAAGGGCCATCTCTGCAGCAGTTCTCAAAAAAGTGAAACAGGAGACAAAGGGATGGAACCAGTCCTTTAGAAGGTCTTTCTGTTTCAAAAATGTTTGCCTTTAGCTATTTCTCTCCTTCCCACCACAAGAGATCAATGTTATTAAAATAGCCACATCACATTTGTTTCTTTTTTTTTTCCTGGGATCCCCATGTAGCAGCATGATAGGAATGCCTGCCCAGGTTGAGTCCTCACTGGCCACTCAGCAGGATGGAGGCACTTTACAATTGTCACCAGTGCCACCCTCCCCCCCCTTTTTTTTAAGATTTTATTTATTTACTCATGAGAGACACAGAGAGAGAGGCAGAGACACAGGCAGAGGGAGAAGAAGGCTCCCTGCGGGGAGCCCGATGCAGAACTCAATCCCAGGACCCCAGGATCACGCCCTAAGCCGAAGGCAGACACTCAACCACTGAGCCACCCAGCTTCCCCCCACCCCCACCCCATTCTTACCGCCTTCTGCCCCCAGGACACCGAGGCTCCAGGGCCAGGAAAGCAGAGTCCCTGTGGGACAGGCAGGCCAGAAGGGGAGGCGGAGGCCATGCATGTGCAGGATAACAGATTTAAAGCATTTGAACTCCAAGCAAAGTGTAAAAACAACATCTTTCTCTAAGAAAGGTTATTGGTCAAAAACACAATTTGGTCTTCCAAGGATCCATGTTGGTGAAGAAAAAATTATGTTAAAAACCAGAAAACAAATTTCTATCACTTGAAACACAGCAAAAGGTTAAGGAGAGGAAACATGGGGAGAGCACGCAGAGGTCAAAGCATATTACATATAAATTAATGCAACAGGAAAGATTAAAATTGAATTTTAAAATGCTATAATCACATACTGGAATAAAGCTTGTAGGATGGACGTTGAAGACAAGGGACTTTCAAGAAATGAACTCTGAGATGCTAGCATGTTGCCTACTTAAGAAATAAACCCCAGTACTTTTGTCCTAGCAGGTCATTGTTCTACAATGGAAGGTGGATGTGGTTCTGTCAGGAACTGTGACACAGGGATCAAATAGCAACACGCATGAATGTGCCTGTGGGTGATGCATATGCATGCAGAATGCATGTGACAGAACTAAGAAATCTGGTCTACGTTCACTTTGATCGTTCTGGGTGGCAATATATATATATATCCTTTCTTAGGTTGATTTACTGCACAGCTGTTTCAGAGAATAGATATCAAGACTTCTTGTTTTGATATTAAAATATATTTGAATTGTATAGCATCATTCCTGTGCACACCTCAGAGAATTTTAAAACTGTGTCTTCTTGTTAGTAAAATTTTTGTGAAGCCAGGAAACCAGGACCCAATAACCAGTAGACTTTGAGGCCTATGGGAATTATCTGACCGATGTCTGACTATCACATCTTTTTCTGTCTGCATTCCTGCTACCGACATCTGCTCACACAGTACACGTGGTATTATCTATTACAGAAGCATTTTCAAATCATGTGTTAATCTACAGGGAAAATAGGAGCTGGTGGGGATGGCTTAGTGAGGGGCACACCAGGGGATTTTATGTGAAAAATTGTCTTAGATGAATTTGGAAATCAAGAAAGCAAAAGCAAAATGACAAATCAGTAGATGTCAGGTTCTTTCCACACAGTATAGGATTTTAGCATGCTTTGACCCTACAGCTCGGTGGAGCCAGCAGAGTCCAGCTAAGGGTGGCATTTCGGGTCACATGGCCTGGTGGTAGCTGTGGTTCGATGCTCCACATTAGCAGAGCCAGTAAGAGCCAAGGGCTGCTTCTCTGCAGGTGCATCATTCTCCACTGCGGACGGCATGGCCCTCTCTCAACCCTGGTGAAGAGACTGTCCCCTCCATGTTCGCTGTGAGCTCTGTGTGGCATCTTTTTTTCGACAACAGAGACTCTAATGTGTAATGTCTCCTAGGTCACATGGCCCAGAGGACAAGGCTCTTCCCCCACATAAACTGGCCACCTTTCTCAATCTCCTGGTTATACGTTGAAGCAATATTCCTCGACAGGGAAGATCCTGCCTCCAGAAGCCAAGAGATGTAAGGATTATTGTTCCTTCTCAGCAGTGAGAACTGCAAGACAGGACAAGCTGTCTGTTACTCTGAATGGATGCCCCCGCTCCCCGTATCTAGCCCCCTAGTCACCCCTAGCATGGGTACATGTGGTGGCCACCAGAATTTCGGTCAGCCTTAGCTCACACCCTCTGAGGCTGGGGACCCCGTGCACTAGCCACCTCCCGCCCATTTGGTGCAAACGGCCTGATGCCATCAATCTAGTGTACCCAGTTGATGCCCAGCTGACCCAGGTCAGTGTGGGCTACCTCAGTGCAGAGGTGGAAACCACAGCCCTAGTGGAGGAATGTAAACATGTGCTCATATCTGTTCCCAGGGAGGGCAAGCTGCCTCCGACCCTCTTTCTGGTAGAGATGGAAAAGAACACACCAAATATCCTACATCCAGCATATCACATGTGGGATGGCATGGCCCACACGCATCCTCAGGCTGTCTCTGATCTGTGCCAGGGGTGGCAGATAGAATTAAATGGAGAAATCCACCGTCCTGCATCCTTTAGGTCTCTTAGGGTGGCACCAGTTTCTGGATGCTCCCCCAGGTGCAGAATCGCTCTCATCCTCCCTCTTGGTTAGCACGGGGACATCTTAGTGGTTTTCACTTAACCTGCCAAAGAGGAATCGGTGCCGGGATAGGCTAATTACCACATAATTACATTTGGGACCAGGAAAAAGACCACCAGGTGGCCCCGTGAGGTCCACGAGTGGCTGTAGTACAGTCGGGGCAGTGCTCCATTTGCTCCTATGTGTTCCCGCCACAAAGAGGTGTCAAGGTGGTGCCTGAGGTCTCTGGGCTTCTGTGTCACATGGGCCCCAGGTCCGAGCATCCTGGCCACTGTGGGAGGCGCTCCTCTATCTGCATGCAGGTGCTCAGCCTCCTGGAGACTCCTGTGGGGAAAGACAGGGAACTGTGACTGTGTGCCTTCACCATGGCGATGTTGTAAGATCCTTTCCACTGGGGACACAGCCTCGTCAGCCAGAGGCTTCTGGGACTGAAGACTAGTTAAGGTCTAGCAACTGGGACTATTTGCTGGGACAATTGCCCTCATCTTCTGCCACTCAATGCTAATTTGGTTATATTGTACAGATGGAGCATGTGGCTGTCCAGCTGCCGTCAGGACTGCTGTGCCCCGTTCAACATCTGCACGTCTCCCTGCAGCCTCGGGACTGTGATCACTGCTACCAGGGGCTTTGGACAGTCCCCTCTGGGCCCAGCTGTGCTGGGATCTTATGTTCTTCATTGCTGGCTAATCCCAGCTCAGCAAAAGCACCTGCTAACATCAGAGTGAGAACCCCTGAAAGCCGATGTGTGTGAACTGCTCCCCGCCCCACACACACACTGTAATAGGTCAGCTATTTTAAATCCATCTCAAATCAGCTATTTACTAAATCATATAAGTGTTTTTATAAACCCCAAAGTGTAAACATTCGTGGGGTTGTTGCGCTCATACACACATGTTTATGAACTGGAAGCCTGGAAGAACGTAAATGCATGGACACCCTAGGCACCCTTAGATCTCACTGATTTGGCCAATGTCACAAATGTTTGGTTTTCTCACCACCGCTGAGGCTACAAGGGGAGGCCAGAGTCAGCCAGTTACAGGGTAATAGTGGCTGCAAACCCTCAGCCACTACGCTCCTCTTCTGTCACTGTGCCATCTGCGGAGCTTCCCTCATCCCATTTCAGGGCTTCCCAGATTGGTTGCATTGCTAACGATTCACACATTCGCATCTTCTCCTGGAGCTGTTGGTCTGCCATAGTGGCTGTTCTGTGATGAATACAAGAGGGATCCCCCTTAACTAGATGGCCAGCGCTTGCTAGTGTTATGATGATGATACTAGCTACTATTTGCTACAGAACAAAAAGCAGAATTCTTCACCCAGATCTAGTAGACTGCCCC
Source organism: Canis lupus baileyi (assembly GCF_048164855.1). Taxonomy (NCBI): domain Eukaryota; kingdom Metazoa; phylum Chordata; class Mammalia; order Carnivora; family Canidae; genus Canis; species Canis lupus. The sequence goes on from NC_132838.1 coordinate 3,190,388, forward strand.
TTGGTAGCTGTCTCATGTAGGATGACTCTTCATTATTGCTTTCTGTTACTTCGTTCCCTCTGAGATCTTGCCATGGAAACGACTCCAGTGTTCACCGAGACATTAAAATTCCTGAAGAAATTGCTGGGAACATTGACAGTTAGGAAATGGGCTCCTACAACGGTGAGCACAGAGGAGAAGAGCCCAGCCAGCAGGCGGCAGGACCGGCCCAGCAATAGGCAGGATGCCCCGGCAGGTCCAAGAGGAGGACAAGGAAGCGTGGGTTTCTGAGTGGAGGGTCACAAAGAGAGAAGCTCATGCCACACCCTGGGAACCCCAGGAACTGGCGGTCAGAAGTTAGGCAGGGACGGGAACAGGAGCAGGCCTGGCAAGAGTCATGACGCCAAGTCACAAGAGTCATGACGCCAAACCTAATTATTCATGATGCCACTTTGCAGGGTCATGATGCCACTCCACAGTCATGATGCCACACTGCAGGTCATGATGCCACTCCACAGGCCACAGGTCACATCCTATAGGTCACAGACATCATGGCAGGATTCAGCCATGGAGGCCATGGGAAGATCATCTGGCTTGTGGATATTCCCCATGACCTGTCCTCAGTGTGGCCTTGAGAGAGGCTGAGGCTTAACTGGATTATTTCCTCACTGCAAGTGGCTGTTTACCCTGGGTCCTGAGGATTAAAAGTCAGTGGAGACTAAGATAAATCAGTAGCAACTGCTGGGAATATATTTCCCATTAGAGCATAATTTGTCCTGATCCAACCTCCCACTTTATGGGAACACCATGAATTTTATCTTGAGGGTTTGGGGGTATACCTTATTTTGTGCTCTTTCTCAGAAACACCCCAGTTTACATGTTAGGTGCTCCTTCCTTCTCCCATTTGCTCCCTAGTTATTGTTCTTTTCAAACTCCCTTTCAAGTGTTTTTACTTCACAAGGCTACCTGAGGGTGAGAAGGAGCAGGGCACACAGGCTGTGGTGGCCGAGAACCTTCTGAATGTCCTGGAACGTTTGCATTTGCATGCCCTCTTCCCTCCAACAGGCAATCGCTGACTCCGCCAAGACACCCTGCTTTTACTCCATCTACAGCCAGAAATCTAGACCAATACCAAAGCCAGCCACTTCCAGCAGTGTTCTCTCTGCATTACAGTTTGTGAAATAAATCATTTTACGGAATTTTTATGGTGTCAGAGGTCATGGGAGAATTGTCAGCCTCCCTCGGTTCAAGAACAGGTTAATGTGCAAGGATTCTGATGACATCACTTTAATCTTTATTTAACCATGGTGATTTGAAAACAGAAACAGGAAGTATTCTAAATTAATTTACAAAGAGCTCTGGTTCTCAGCCTCGGAAGAAGGACAGCTTACCACAGCTGTAGGGAGACTGGGGATTCTCTCTGAGCTCAGAAACCAGATTTGAGACAAGTCATAAGTGGGGACCCACTACTGATAGCAATCAGAAGACCAAACTCTACAACCAGGAGAACTTACAATGAGGCTCCCTGGGATGCATATCCCGAATAAAATTAATTTTGGCGTCCCACGGGGAATAAACCTTTGTCCTGGTACTGAACATTCCATCAGTTTGTATAAAAAATAACCCTCCAGTCCTAGAAACATTCTGATGGGATGGTGTTTATCCCCCTGCAGTGTATTTGTGCATGTAACAGATGACTGTGCTTGTAGAGATAGCGTGTACGCGTGAACATCTGTGTGCCCCTACACTTGCCTTGGAGTACAGAAACTCTCTTCTTTCTCAAAAGAAAATTCACTCTACAAAGCATTACTGAAACCTAATTCTGCTGGTAATTCTACAGGGGGTGTTGGGAAGGGAGCAAATTATATTGTCAGACACTCTGGGTTCCCTGGCTCCCTCCCTCCTAGATGTGTCTTTTCTCCCCAAATTATGATGTGCAGGCAGCCTTAAAATAGGGAGATTGTCCAATCATGGGTGTGGGGGGTGGGGCTCAAAAGCGGAGAAATCTCTCCAACAGAAATGCTATTTAAGTACCGGGTGCTGCTTGCTGAGGACGGCACCTGGAGGCTGGGCGGGCTGGCAGGCCTGGCTGCCCACCAGTGGGAGGAGAAGGACTTTGGTGCCTCGGCCTCTGGGAACCCACTGCCACCTGCTGGAGCCGCTCAGTGCACGTTGTCCCTCATGACCTTCAGACACTGGGAAGCCCGTGTGACACTGATTTGGGTTCCCAGGCCCTGAGTGGAGGACCAGTGGAGCCCACTCCTTGTGACCTGCAGAGCTGTAATAAAGGAGTTGTTTAAATGGCCGAGTCTATGGCGACATGGGTGATTCTCTTCTAAGCAGTGACTCAGGCTTCCAGAACCTTCTCAGCATTGAGGTGCATCCCCAGGAAGGCCAGCCTCCAAAGGCAACGCAGACCAGCATCTGAAGGGACATTGTTAAGGTAGGGCCTTCATGTCCATTGGCAGAGCTCACACTCACATTGCTGGGAACAGGGTCTTCCTGTCACCCCAGAAAGAGCTGACGTGGCAAATCCACGCAAGTGTCTCTACCTCAGAAAAGCTGTGCAAGCCACGCATCTTCCCCAGTTTCACATGCTCAGACACGTGCATTCCTTCTCAACTGCTGCTTCACAATTTCTGCAAATTTAGTGACTTACAAAAACACACATTTATTAGCTCACAGTTCCCTGTACCAGAGGTCCAGTTGTGAGTTAGCCCTGCTTGGGGTCAGACCAGGCTGGAATCAAGGTGTTGGTATTGTCTCAGGCACAGGGTCCTCCCACCAATGCCCTGACATGGGCAGGGTCCATGGCTGGGAGGCTGTAGGTCTGGGCCTTCTGATTTCGTGCTAGCTGCTGCTTGTGATCACTCCTGGCATCTGGAGGCCATTGTCAGGCATCCCCCCGGTGGACCCCCCAAACAGGTCACAAGTGCTTGCTTGTTTCCCAAGGCCAGTGGGAGGATCTCCTTCCAGCTTGTGACAACAGAGCTGCAGACAAAGTGGTGTGACCTCAGAGGGACCAGTTCACCATGTTCCATCCATGCTTAGGCAAGGAATCACAGAGGGCATCTCCACCAGAGCTGGGGTGTCCTGGGGGCACTTCAGAATCCTGCCTACCACATTTTGCTCAGAAGGCCTCCTGTACCTCAAGTTCCAAGAAGGTACATGTACCCAGGAGGGACGAGTACCCAGAAGCTATAGCACCAAAAGGAATCCCTTGAACTTCTCTGTCCCTGACTGACTCCTTTTCAGTGTAATAAAAACTGCACGGGCTGCTGGATTATTGTCATGCTTTTGATACCTTATCTTTCTGTAAATCCATTCATTCATTCACCACCCATTCATTCATTCATTCATTCTACTGAGTGTTTGCAATGTGATAGACACCAGTATAGATGCTAAGATTTTGCACAAGTGAACAAAACCAACCCAGTTCTTGTCTTTAGGGAAACCTACCTACTCAACCCTAAAGCTAAGTATATTTCTATTTGCTATGCTGACACATATGTGAACATGATAATTTGTGAACAATCCAACAAACATGGCTGTTAGTGAACAATTGGCGAAACCTGTTCTTCCTCTTGCATTGCCCAGGGGCCCCTCATGTTAAATGATACTTAATTCTGGTAATTCAAGCAATACTCATATTATGTTTGAAATTAATTTTATTTGTGTTTTTACAATATATGATACCACTATTCTCATTGAATGGAGTAGTCCCACCATTGGATCCTATCCATGACCTTTAAACACAAACAGCTATGTATTTTAAAGAACACTCTTGTAAAATTACTAAAATTCCCTGGGGGAACCATCTCAACCTTACCCACTTGTGTTTAATCTAGAGCCGAAAGTGACTCTTCTAATGGAGTTTCAAAAATCTTTTCAGTCCTCATAGAATTATTAAATAAAAGGGAAGGAAGATGGTTGAATATTCCTGCCCATGAAGTTGCATTTAAGTGTCAGCAGAGAATTAAAAATGTCGTGAAACAAGCTTCGCTCCGCTGAGCTACCGAAATCACCAGATGGTGTGCTAACGTCACCCGTGGTTCTGTTCTCTGCAGTACCTCTCCAAGAGCAAGTGTTACCTCTGACACTGTTTTGCATCCTATTGGAATTCCAGATGCAATATCAATTCCACTGAGACTCCCAGAAAAGGAGAGAAATTTCAAGCCACAAACACAGTACTTTCAAAGGAGCCAAGTAATGAATCTGCAAACACGTTTTATGTTTGAGCTTATTCTGTGCACACTGCATAAGGTAATCACCCGATCAATTATATTTAACCATGTAAATTCCCACAGGTTTCATTTCTGCTACAATATGAAAGGTTTATTTTGCTCCTGCCTCTCTCACTTATATCCACTGGCCTTTAGATTGCATTTAAATAATGTACGCTCCCCGGACCCCTGCTTCATGTGTGTAAATTCCCTCTCCCTCTATTCATCCCTTTCGATGCATGTAAATTGTGCAAGAATTTTCTTCCCTGTTAGACTGTTAACTTGTAGAGGAGATTACCAGTGCCTCATTGACCAAGGCTGTGATGAGTAGTGTCCTTCTCATAATAGGCATTTAATTAACACTTTTGAATAGAGGAATAAGGTCCTAGGTGAGTAAAGTATCTCCTGTAGTTAAATACCAAATACCTTTTGGCCAGAGAAGGTGACAATGCTCTCTTCACTGTAAGGTGATCCATTTGAGAAGCGAAAATGTCATCTGATCAGCGACATGACCACTTACTTTAAGGGTATATTTCTTAAGATAAAAGAGTCGGTGCCGATCCAGACTAAGCTCTGAGGCCATGCGCCCAGTGACTCCCATTCACATGTGACATTTTGTGGAAGGCTAAGTCTCCTTGGATGCCTACTCTTGAATCCACACTCCAGGTTCCTGGGTAGAGCTGTGTCCGGATTTCAGGAAGAGAGAATTTCCGGGTCCCTGGGCCTCTCAGGGTTGGAGACACGGGACTGAAACATACATTAACAGTCACCTGCTTTGTCCTGCATTTCTGGGTAACAACTGAATATTTTGAGTTTCCTCTTTGCTCGTTCAGTGTAAGTGAACACACACACACACACACACACACGCACACAGATTTCACCCAAACTCTGATCCTGTGGACATGTTACTTTTTAATGTTCGATGTTATGTTGACAAATTATAATACTTGACAGAAATGTCAAGTCTGTCACTAGTCTAGAGCCACGGCTCCTAGGTAGTTTCGGGCTCTGTTTCTGTTGCTTCTTCCCCCATTACTCTGAAGCATGAGGGCAAGGCATGCCCTGACAATTCCATCTGCTGAGGGCTCTATGCTGCTGTTGACCCAGCTGGCTCCCCCATTTCATTACTCGAAGCTCTAACTCCCAGTGTGACTGTATTTAGAAGTTAATCAAGGTTAAACGAGGTCATCAAGGTGGGCTTTAGTGCAATAGATTAGAGCTTTCAGACAGAGGAAGGTCTCTCTCTCTCTCTCTCTCTCTCTGTTGCCCTGTATCTCTTTCTTGCCCTCCATATGAAGACACAGAAGAACAATACCCCAACAACAAAGCTCTGAAACTGCCTCTTGTTAAGACAAGACTGATTCTGATTCTTTTTTTTTTTTTAAGACTGATTCTTTCTTGAGACCTTTCAAAATACCTCTTGCTCTTTGGGTTTGCACCATTCTTTTTTCTAGTTTTTAAAAAGTTTTTTGAACATGTTATAATATGCAAGAGATATTTGTGTTGCAATTGCAAAATTCAGGTATTTCCACCAAACTTGGAACCATGCAGGGATTTCTACAGTGTGTGGCACCTGTCTCAGCCCCAGGCCCCTGCTCTCCAGCCAGCTGAAGAGAGTGCTTCCAGGATGGATACATCTGGATTGTGGAGGGTGTGTGTTCATTCTAAAGGAAGGGACAGGAAGCCATTTGTAACTAACAGATTTTTAATCTATTTGCATTTCAGCACATTAAATTAAATATATTATATTCAAAGTTTCTGTCAATTTGGGGTATAGAACATTGCATTAACATAAAATGTTGAATTATTTCATCTTTTCACACAATCTTTAATTCACCCTATCTACTAGGGTGGTGAGTAAAAAGAGTGAGAAACAAAGAGAAAGTTCCTTTCTATCTCAAGTAGTTTGTATGGATTCCAAGGGAGAAATAGAATATATGCATCCTGAGGTAGTAAAATAACAAATTAAAACTTAGGAACACTCACTAATTCAATGACAACTCCAATGAGTAATGACTGAGGTCAATGTGTCCCTTTGCACTATTCGATATGTAAAGACCTGCATCTTCTTCCCTTTGTGTTCACTCGCAAAGCAACATTGCTTATCTTCTTGTGTTTCTCACAGGATTTTGCTATTTTAATTATCAAACGAGGGCATGATGAAATTAAATGCCTGACTTCAATCTAATGAAAGTTTCTTTTTAATTCTCTTTCTGACAGATTAGTGTTCAACATTTAAAAATAAACAGAGCACACAATCAGTAATCACAAACGGGAGAATGATTCAGTGCTGGATTCTGTGAAACTCGCCTTCCTTCTCTCTGTTTGCAGGCTCGGACAGGAAGCACACGTGCACCTGATTTGAATGTCCATGTCATCGGTCACTTAGATTATGTCTGTAGGCAGATATTACTGAATATTCTAGAGTTTTCATGAGTGCATACAATGAACAGTAGCTAGAAAAAGCTGTAAGAGTACTCAGATTGGAAAACACTATTTAAGTAAGGATTCATCCTTTTTATTCTACCCCTTCCTTAAAAATATCACCATGAAAATATATATATATATATTTATTCTTTTTGGTGGCGATATATATATATATCGCCACCAAAAAGAATAATGTCACTTGTCCACTCTCTTCCATGGCTTTCCTCATCTTCCTAAAAGAAAACCCATAGTCTTCCACCTGGCCTGCGGGCTGTGAAAGACGTGGTCCTCCCAGACCCAGCCTGCAGCTTTCTCTCTGCATCTCTGGGTTGTCCTTCCACCGAGCTGGGTGCCGGCTCATCTCTGACAGCTTTAGCACCATATGCACCTGCTCCCCGTGCCCTGACCCCAGGTTCTTCACCTAAGTCAACGGCTCTGAGACTATGATTTGAATCCGAGTCACCTGGAGCCAGGACACACACTGGCCCCCAGCCTGAGTTGCAGATTCGGGAAGGTCTAGGGTGAGGTCTGAGAGTCTGCACATCTGATGGGTTCTACGTGATGCTGCCGCTGCCCCTCCATGGGCCACCCTGAGAAACGCTGCCTGGAGTTCACTTCCTAAGGGTCAGCTCTAAGCTCACCTTTCACATCCTCGAGAAAGACTTCTTTTATTCCAGGGAAAGTCACGTTCCCTGAAGTATGCTTTCATTGTGCTGTATTTTTTTTCTGGTGGTGCTATAACTCACCATCACACATTTGAGGGAATACTTTATTTGGGTCTCTCCCCTCCACTACACTGTAAGCTCAGCAGCTGGCCTAACTCTTTTTCTCACAGGTATGTCCCGCTGTGTAAGTCATAGACTGTGCATTTCATTTTGCCAAATGTCTTCTTTCTGTTCAATAATAGTTTTAATAATAAATAACACTTCAATAAATACAATTTTCTTTAGTATTTTAGTTTTGCTTTTGTCTTATGGTATGAAATTCCATTCATTTTATGGAAAGGGAACTGCTTCATGAATGAAATGTGTTCCTTTCTATTCCCGCCCCCACAGACTGGTAACCATTCAACATATCACATGTACAGCTATTTTACTGTGCATATTCTCAAGAGTATTTAGAAATATCACATCATACTCTCAAAACATGCTTTTTTCACTTAAAATACCTTTTAAGTATTGCTTAAAGTATTGCTTAAGTATTGCTTGCTTTTTTCACTTAAAATACCTTTCATATCTTTCCACGGCAGTGAATATAAATATACCTTTATACCTTATCCTGTATAATAAATATATACTACTTACTAATATGGCATTACTAGGATTTACTTCTCCACTGATGTCATAAATATCACTTGGATGTTCCCACAGTTTCTCTATCATATGTTGAACATTTTTTTTTCATGAACATATTTATCTTTTCCAGTATTTCTCCTGGAAGTTACCCCTCCATTTTCAAATTTATTTGTATATTTTTAAAGTAGGCTCCACCTCTGCATAGGACTTGAACTCACAACCCTGAGATCATGACTTGAACTGATATCAAGAGTCAGACGCTAAACCGACTGAGCCACCCAGGTGACCTAAGTTTATTTGTATTTTAATATTAATATTTTTTTCACAAAAGTAGAAAGGATAGTTTAAGGAGACCCATCACCCACCTTCAACAATCTATTTTGTAATCTTATCTCACCAATAGTCCCCACACGTGTGACCATCGATGGTTTTAAAGTAGATCTCCACCATAACATCAGGTAATAAACACCACAGTATGTTTCTTAGAATGTTTTAAACCACCACCATGATACATTTTTGTTTTCTCCATAAACTTTTATTTTCTAAAGATTGTTTTTATTTTTTTTATTGGAGTTCAATTTGCCAACATATAGCATAACACCTAGTGAATTTTTTAAAGATTTTATTTACTTATTTGAGAGATAGAGAAAGAGCATTCACTTGAGTCAGGGGAGGGGCAAAGGGCCTGGGAGAATCAAGCCCACTCCCTGCTGAGCACAGAGCCTGACCCAGGACTCGATCCCATAACCCTGAGATGGTGACCTGAGCCGAAATCCAGAGCCGGATGCTTAAGTGACTGAGCCACCCAGGCACCCCCATAAAGGTTTATTTTAGAAGAGATGTATATTAATAGAAGAGTGTTGAAGGTAATAGAGTTCTCTATACCCCAAACCAATTTCCTCCTAATTAAGGATGTTAGTATTCCTCCACCTAATTAAGATGTTAGTATTAACATCTTAATTACTATTGTACATTTATCTAAATGAACCAATACTGACACATTTTTATTAAAATACACATTGTATTCATGTTTCTTAGTTTTCCCCTAATGTCCTCACACTCTAAACATCACACATTTATATTTTCTAGCTGCCCGTGGAGTTAGCTGGGCCCATTGGCGTGTGTGTGTGCAGGGGTTAGCACACACTCCGTCCGCAGAGAGGCTGACACAGCCCAGAGGCAACAAGCTCTCCTAGCACCCAGATCTTGGCTTCTGACACCATTTTCTAGTGAAAGGAGCCATGGATCTCGGAGAAATGGATGATCTTAGAACTGGTTCAGGAAGCGTTCAAAATGATGTTGGAGCACACTTGTTCTAGAAGGCAAGGAAGTACTCAACACACATACATACTCAACACACACACAATCATGTCATATGTCAAAGACACACAGACCAGTTGAAGAGCTCTGAGTGGGCAAGTGTGGAGCAGTTTGAGCAAGAGAATAAAGTGGTATCAAATTGTAATTCAATGTATGTGAGTCCACGTTGATACAGAAAATGATGGACATAACTGGGACAGAGAACAGACACATACCCAGTGCAGAGGGATTGACAGGGATGAAGGGCTCCTCTTGAGCCTCATGTCAGGGCTGCATGCCATCAGCATGACTTATTCTGGTCATGTCAACCTGGAACATCTACTTTTTTCCAAGTTTCTTCCGGTAACATCACTCTTTTTGCTCCTTCCCACACTGTTCTCTTGAGAAGCACATCACCATGCAGAGCCACATTCCAGAGGTAGGGGGATTTGCTCCATTTCCCTGAACATGGAGTATTTACACAAACAGATGTGAACCTGAGTCTTAACTGGTTTACTTGAGAAGTTCTCTGTGACCTGAAAAGGGATGATCTCTTCAATGTATTTACCTCCAACTAGTCATGGAATATTCAGACTAAGTAATAAGACTTAGACTAGACTGTTCATTTCTTAATGGCAGGTCCAAGTCCTATGAAATTTCATATCCGCTTTGCCCAGCACAATCCACCACACGCAGCCAACACTCTAACCTCTCAGTGAACATACTAGCTATGTTCACTAAATTATTAGTGATAATATTATTATCAGGGGTATTATCACTAATAATTTAGTGAACATAGCTGTATATAACAGGGATAAATTATTCGCTGTTTCTTACAAGTGATGGGAGCTCAGCGGCTACTTGTGAAATTAATGCCTGAATAAGCAAGTGTCACAGACTATTTGGAGAGGCACAGAAGACTTGCAGGGCCTTCAGTTTGGCTATATTGAAAATGAATTAAATTTTTCCCATATGAAATTTTTTGTAAAATTCTATTGGTGTTCAAGTAGACTTCAGGATTTGGATTAAAAAGGGAGGCAAGGGGCAGCCCCAGTGGCCCAGTGGTTTAGCACTGCCTTTGGCCCAGGGTGTGATCCTGGAGACCTGGGATCAAGTCCCATGTCGGGGTCCCTGCATGAAGCCTGCTTCTCCCTCTGCCTGTGTCTCTGCCTCTCTCTCTCTCATTCTGTGTCTGTCATGAATAAATAAATAAAATCTTTAAAAAATAAAATAAAATAAAATAAAATAAAATGGGGGCAAGATACCAACCTATTTATGGAAATATTCTTTGTATGTTACTACTACTTGTTCTTTTCCTTCATCTTAGAGAACAAAAGCAGAGTTATATTAATATTTGTCTTCAAATAATAAGTATGTTTGGGCTCCAAGTGTATCATAAATCAAGTGTAACTGCTTACCAACGTGACTCAGTCCAAAGACTGTACTGATTTATTCCATTTTTCCCTAAATAAGTTAGAGTAGTTCATTCAGGGATAATTAGATAGCCACATTTTTTTTATCAGATCTTAGGGTAACAAAAAATCCTAAGACAAGATAAGCATCATCCTCCTGATGTAGCCTTATTTGGGGGAGGGGTATCAGTGGACGGTGGACAGGTACACACTCTATGGTGGGTCACAGCTGCAGGACAGAAAGAATGTACACATTTGACTTCACCAATAAGAATAAGCCAGCACCTGGGAACATTGTCCGGCAGTGGACCAGCTCTGGTGCAGGAGGAGTTACTGATTTTGCTTTTATTACATCTCTGTCTTTCCTTGGAGTGGGAGAGAGGGGGTATCAGGAAGCCGGGTGGCTGGTTTCACTTCAGGCCACTTTTCCCCCTTTAATCTGTGTGCCTCTAATCAGATCCAGTGGGTCATCCATGCCCTTCTTCACAGCCCGTGTCCTCTTCTGTTGCCTGCACTGTTGTGGCTTGCCACGAGCCCCGGGGCTTCCTTACCACTTCACTTATGAGGGTTTGTCAGGTGACAATGCAAACCTATCAATGTCACTTGTGTGCTTTGCTGGCTCCTGTCACACTTAGAAGGAAGGTATGGCCATGAGTCTGCCCAATCAGCTGCTCCCTACTCTCTTGCTGCCCCCCAACCTGTCCTACCCTGTCCTGGAACCCCTTTCTGAAGCTTCTAGCCACTTGGTCCTCCACACCAACTCCCAGAATTACTAACACTCACATTTCTTTTTCTTTTCTTTTTTAGCATCTTTATTTGAAAAGTTGAAACTTCAGATGGGGTAACATTTGGATTCAAGTGATGATATATTTCAACCTCTGTGTACAGAATGCAGGACTCCACAAGCCAGCCTCCACACAGACTCCTCCAAACACATCCACAGTGTCCAGTCCACATCCAGTGTCCTGGAGCCACCTTCCAGCCAGGAAGCTCAGTTCTCTACACTTATCAGTCTCCCCCACCCTTCTCTCACAGGTTTTCCTCGAGTTCCTTTTCCAGGACAGTATCACCTTCCCCCAGCTGGAGACCAGGTGATTAAAAAACAAGTATCCCCAAGGCTCAGCCTCCAGGCTGCTATCAGCTCCCAGAGCCCAATGAATGGGATCAGCTCTAAAGAGCGAGACCTTCACCAGGTCTTGTTGCTTAACCTCCATCCAGGGACAGCAGCCTCAGAGGTGTGCAAGGCAGCTGAGCTCAGTAGTTAAAATGGGAAAAATAGGGGATCCCTGGGTAGCTCAGCGGTTTAGCACCTGCCTTCGGCCCAGGTGATCCTGGTGTCCTGGGATCAAGTCCCGCATCGGGCTCCCTGCATGGAGCCTACTTCTCCCTCTGCCTGTGTCTCTGCCTCTCTCTCTCTCTCTCTCTCTCTCTCTGCCTCTGTCTCTCTCTCTCTCATTGTGTCTCTAATGAGTAAATAAATTCTTTTAAAAATAAATAAAATGGGAAAAATAAAGAACCATTGAAGGACAAAGGGCTACGGCCACCCTTGACTGACCACCTCTTCATGAGACAGACAGGAATTCAGACGAGAATATCCAGACCAGTATGGAAAGGGCGGAGGGGCCTTTGGCCACTTGATAAAAGCCTGAGTGCTTCAAGGCACACAATTAGGCTAACAGTGAAGAAAAACATCATCAAAGCCTCAACTTTGCTTATAATCATTATTGAAGTCATACAAAAAGAATCTCCCCAAAGTGAAAAAATACGTTCTATACAAAATCACTTTCCCTCAGGAGGAAGGCTCTGCGAGCAGCATCTTCACCTGTTGCTCGGGCCTGCTTGGGCCTCCCCTGGCCTCCCCTGGCCTCCACTGCTCCAGCTTTCAGCCTGCCTGACAGCCTTCTCTTCAGCTTTCTGAGACCACACGTCCCCTGCAAACCACATCCTCAGTGCCTCCATCCGCCTCCAGTTCCGTTTGGCTTTCTTTACATTAGCTCTTCTGAGACTCCCTTCCTCTGGTTTCCTCTTCTTCCCCATAAGGTGGGAAGTAGCACAATTCCTGTTTCTGTGCAGGATGACTCTGTCTTGGCTTCACCTGGGAGGAGGCTCAGAGTTGTGGGTCCTCCCCACACCACGTGGCCTGCTTCACTGCATACTTGCAAGGCTGCCCATCTAACACCCTCATCTCTTGCTATGAGGACCGAGTCACTGCACACCGCGGGGATCACCACTGTCTCCCAGCACCCAGAGCCATGTCTGTCTTGGGGACAAACAAAACCCCTGTTCAATGATTGAGGTAAAGAAAGAAGTGGGCTTGCCAGGTCTAAGCATCTTGGTTGAAGTGTTCTTTTCCATCAAATGTTGTGACATAGAAAAGGGGACCAGAATGAGCTGTCATGAATTACGCAAACCACCTGAAATGTCACCTGGCAACAGTGCCTGAGCATAGCAAACATCAGATGTGACCCGAAACCCTCTTACGGACCACATGCATCCTCCTGACGCAAAATGCAATGTTTTCCTTCAATTTTTAGGGACAAATGATGCGTAATTCCAAGAACACTGAATTTTATATTTGATAAAATCTTCTACTTATTAAGCACTAAAAAATCTGTACTATTAGGAAATTATATTTGCTATTTATATTTGCAATGGCCACTTTACCAGAATCTTCCAAAATATCTTGTTAAGGGCTGTTCTAAGAAATCGGGCAGCTCTGCAGCACTTGTAACTATTACCAGTCTTCCACATGCAGAGTTGGTATCCCCAGTTTTTCCAAGGGTGCTTTACAAAAAACAGCTACTCTCACTGTTGTCCTCACTGGTCAAGAGATATCAGTTGGTGATAGTCTTGCTGTTTATATGGAAATGGATGCTTCTCTCTCTCACCACCTCTCCTTCCTTTGTGGAGTGCTGCTCACTGAGCTGCACCGGGTGTGAGGTCCTATACATGTACCAACGATGTTTTGATCCAGTATCTTGACTCATAAAATAATCGTACACATAGTTGTGAAGTTCGTATGAAACCATCATTCTCCAACTGCTCAGAGTAGGTACCTACCTCCCTTTCATTTTACTTACAAAGTGGGCACTCACTATCTGCACGAGTTTGGGTTCCAGTTCAGAATGCAGCAGCTGGGGTAAGCCATCCACAGCATTTTCTCTCCTGCCTTTAATGCGAGTGATCTAAGGAAATATGTCAAAAACCACAGCCCCTCCATGTCCACTGTCTACAGGATGATCAACGTATGACTCGAAGTCATTACTAAGTGAGCAAAATAGATAAAATAATCAATCAGAAATGATGGCTTCAGGATTCACAGAGTGTTGGTGCTTGCGTTGTGTTCCACTGTGTAAAAGGACGTCTAGAATGAGGTCTTTTTCTTTGCAAAGAGATGGTGAGAAAGTCAAGAAAAATCAAGATGGCACACTTTTTTTTTTTTTTAGATGGCACACGTTAAATAGCAGGGACTCTTGGCCGTAGTTGTGTCTGAGTGAAGGGTATTGCACACGTTGGAGTTTGAAACACAGCAGCATTTCAGGAAGGAAACCATAGATATGTGTGTCTGCACTGGAATGGGAATAAATATTCCTGAAGCCACCTGAAGGCAAATTTCTAGAATGTTCCTTAGAGTAACATCAACAAACAGCTGGTGCTGGTGACTTTTCAAAAACAATTGTTCAGCAACTCATGGACAGATATGATGAAGGAAGACGTAAATAAGCAGTTTGATACCCAGCACTGCAAGTATCTGCTGGAGGGTGGGAGGGCCAACAAAGACATGTGCTTAGAGATAATTGTCCCACACCAGAAGTCCCACCAGAACAGTTCTAGAAGACCGTGTTACATGTGGTAATGTGGTGGAAACCACATTACTGCTTCTTCTCTGTGCTGGGATTTAGCGCCTGTGTGAGACTGCCACATCTGGAAATTATCAGAAGAATCAAATGGGAACATATTTACTATATGGTGAATATAAATAGAGTTGATACTTATTTTAAAATGTTTATATTGATATACCTCTCAATTTCTTCCAAAGTGATTCTTTGTATAAAAATACCAAGAAATAGCACTGTTGTGCATGACTGTTTCCTAGGAACATGGGTAAATCCACTGAAACCAATTTGTTCAGGTAAAGAGAATAAATCAAAATGGAAAGAGGGACCATCAGAAACTCAGGATGTCACATGAGGCTAATGAAACAGGCAGAGCCATTTGAACTATGGCACCAAGTCTCCAGAGATGTCAGAGAAGGGCTGGTGTCCAGAGAGAAGCAGGGCCATTCAGCGCCACAGTCCACAGTCGGGAAACAGAGATGGACAACAAGCACACAGGAAGGCAAGGACCAGGGAATCATCCTGTCTAAGCCCAGCCGGGACAAGTGGGCGAGCAGTTTATGTTATTGTTTTCCCTCACGCAGCATAATTCATGCCAATATTGGGTGGCCCCACCTCAGCCAAATCCTCCTGAACTGACAAAGTACCAGCACTGGCCTGCACACAGCCCCCACTGGTGCTATTGTGACCCTGTCTGCGAACTCCATCCTCTAGCCTCAGAGCCCACCTGATGGACCACAGCTGCCCCCATGCTCTGTTGCTCACTCAGCACCCCTGCTTAGGGAGGACGACAGGACTTCCATCGTAACTAGCATCAGACAGGGTGACCAAGTGGCTGTGGGGGCCCCTCACAGCCCACTCAGTGCCTGACCCGTAGACTTATTCTCCACCCCCTCTGGAAGCCAGTGCTTCTCTCTGGCCCCCTGGGGATTATGGTCGCCCAGCACCATCACATGCTGAGCCTTGCTGCCCAGTCAGGGTCACACCTGCCTGACATCCTGTTACTTTTCTTTCTTGTCTTTTTTTTCTTTCTTGTCTTTCTAAGAGACTCCCATCTGCACTGACCCCAGGGGCAGTCTGGGGGTGCCTGGGTGGCTCACTTGGTTAAGCCTCAGACTCTTGACTTCAGCTCGGGTCATGACCTCAGGGTCATGACCTGAGATCCAGTCCCAAGGCAAGGGGGGATCCATGCTTAGCATGGAGTCTGTTTGAGATTCTCTCTCTCTCCCTCTCTACCTCCTCCCCACTCCTGTGCACCGGCTCTCTTGCTCAAATAAATAAATACCTAAAATGCACATCTGCTCAATGTCCTTCCTACGACCTAGCAGTGTCAGAATGTCTTCATCACCTCTGGTGAAGCCTAAGCACCTGAACATGATTTATTTGTTCTTTCATGACTTGGTCCATACCTATAATTTATTTCCATTAAAATAATCACATGAAAATGTAATAAAATTTTAGAAATTTTGAAAATACAAAAATAAAACACAAAGAGGGAAATAAAAACCACATCAATCCATTAACCACCGATAATCATTGTTAATATTTTCATGTATTCTGTGAATACATAAAATTCATGTGTTCTTTTCCTGAGAAATGAATTTTTTTTTTTACTTTGGATCACATATTATATGTATTGTTTTGTAGCTAGTTTGTTTTTACTGAACAGTGTATTGTGTCAGAAAGGATTCTCCTTCAAATATCTTTGCTTTGGATAATGAGTAAATAAATTTTCCCAAGTTGATATTGTTTCATCAGCCTTGGATTATCTAGCTATCTCTATGCACACACATAAGCATATCGTACTCAGATACGTGCGTGTTCTCATACACGTGCATGTGTATCTGTATACACATGGGAATTATAGTGCATAGGAAGAATTGTGTTTAAATATCTTTTCATTGTGATTATCAAGCCTGCACATAGGGTACAAAAGATTGCAGGAGACAAACCAGAACTTGACTTGGGTTTTAAACTGTAACTGGATAGTTGGTATTTGGGAATGACTTTTCTTCTTTCTCTACACATGACTCCAGCTTGTCCATGACGTGAAATTATGCAACTGAGGCTCCTAAGGCTGCCACATGTGCTCATCCCTCTCAGTCCTATAGACACACTCTCGTTCTCTGCCAAAAATGTCCCTTTTCATGTTCCTTACATCCATTTCTGTGCCTCAAAAGCCCTGGTTACCCTTGGGCATGTGTGAACTGAGTGTCATGCATGCCATGCCCTTGCAAGGACAGGAGGAGGAGCAAACTCCACCCTACCTATGGATTGCTTGGTAAAGCCCACAGATTCCTCAAACCCTGGTGTGCTGAGAGTATTCAAGAGCCTTGAATACTTGACCTTATTCCAGGAATTCTGGATTAGCAGGTCTGTTAACATTTGCAACAAGCACAGTGAAATTCTCTGAAACAAGAGATCTAACTGAGAAAATCTTCCCTGGGGGTTACCAGGAATTCTACCCAGAAAGAGGCAAAAAGAGAAAGAGGTCTCACTTAATTTCAGCTTGCACATTTACGCACAACATGAAAAGAACAATATATATTTAGCAATGGCTGTAGAAACCCACCCGTTAGCTTACTCCTGGGGATATCCTGTCCATTTCCATATAAACCTCGCTCACGGAATAATCAAGCCAATCTTCTCATTATTTGGGCTCTAGTAAATTATATTTAAAATATTCTATAGTCTATCTCTCACTGTGTCTCTCATGAATAAATAAATAAAATCTTTAAAAAAATATTCTATAGTCTATATTCCTGAAATAATATGCTTTTTTTCCCCTGCCAACCCAAACAGATTGATTAATCTTTTTTTCTGAGTAATATTAAATATTCTCTCAGGGGTCTGTGAATAAGTCTCTTTGACTCTTTATAATCTTTAAATCTGTGTAAAGTGGAACACACTGTAACAAACTGCAATTAGCTCTATTCAGCTATATCTGAGCAGGCTAGTTGCTCAGATCCCTTCATCAAAAGAAATAAAAGATAGTTATAGAGACATGTCCTCTTTAATAGACCTCAGCTATATCACTACTATTATTGATTATCACAGTTATTATTTGGAGAATCTGAGTGCTTTGAGAGAAGGCCTAAGGAAAAGAAGAAATTTAAGTATTACTTTTCTTTTTTCAAAAGTAAGGCCCCAAAATTTTCTCATTTAATCTTTATAACAACTCTGTGATACTGATATTATTACCAAGATTTTTTTCAAGATTTTATTTATTTATTCGAGAGAGAGAGAGAGAGAGAGGCAGAGAGAGAGGCAGAGGGAGAAGCAGGCTCCCCAAGAAGCAGAGAGCCCTATGCAGGACTTGATCCCAGGACCCCAGGATCATGACCTGAGTTGAAGGCAGATGCTTTACCAACTGAGCTACCTGGGTGCCCCATATTACTAAGATTTTTTAAAAAAGAAAAATTACATGTGAAAGTTTAAGATGTCAGACACAGCCTGTAAATGAGGGGCTTCTTATCCAAGTCTTTCTGATTCTCAGCTCTGTGCCTCCACCACTTCCTTAAAAAGTCTTGAAAAAATAGTTTGAATTAATTCCATATGTTAGACCAATTACTTATTCCAAGTGGCAAAGAAAAGACAGTAAAAAAAGACTCTCTAGGCAATTCAATATTTATCATCACCATTGTCACTATCATTGCCAATATTTTTTGAGGACTAATTTTCCCAAAACATTTAAATTTGGTATCAGATCACCTAAAGAAGCATAAAATAATATAAAGATGTTATGAATATGTAATATGTCAGATATATACAAAATTCAATTAAAAGTACACTGTAACCTTAGCTTCTTTTTAATCCTCGATCCACTCAAAGATGAGAAAATATCCCTTAAAAGTCACCAACTATCAAATAAATAAATCACTAGACAGCTCCTTTGCAGGAAAACTCATCCTAATGCCAAGAAGCATCTTTTATATAAAGAAATTGAAGAAATACTTGTTTGGATTTGTTCCAAGTGAAAACTCCACATCACATGCTTTAGAAGTTTGGACAATACTGAACTAAACTATTTAATAGCATAAATTCACTTGATCATTCATGTACCAATGGGCACACTTATGGGAGTGTGGACATTTAGCTTAAATATGCATTTATCTGAACTAGATCCTAAAAACAACATGGGTCCTACCAGACTCTGAGATATAATTAGCATGTTGTGTAAGTGTTTTGACCTTATAATTTTAATAATACAATAAACGAAGTAACATTGTTATGCAATCTCAATTTTCTTTCAAAATAATATATTCATAAAATCATAATGTTTTAGCAGCTTGGTGGAATAAATGAAACTCTATATAATCAATGGTCTTATAATTTAGCAATTATTCCAAAGAAAGAGATCCTCAGAAAGCTGGAGCTCTCTGGAAAGAATTCTAAGAGTGCTGATAAGGATAAAAAGAATTACTTAAATTAGTTTATCTTTATGAGAAGTCTCCTAATTAATTGCTTGAAATGAGGTTATATACGAAATGTTTGAATAAAACCATCAGAGTCAGGAATGCACTTCTATGAGAACATGCATACAGAAAGAAATTGCAGTCTATATAAATGATTTTAGCAATATTCCCCTAAAGGATGTCAAAGTATTTGTTCCTCTGTGACCATTTCTTGGAGTTGGCTTGGGTACATGGGCTCTTACAGACAGTGAGTGGGAGCTCCGTTTTGAAGATGTTTTTGAGCATCTCCCTGGGCCAGACATGACTTTTCTTCCTTTATTTCTGGAGATGAGCAATAATCTTCATGTCCTCGAACTTGTGCTTTTATCAAGAAGAGCAATGTTTCAAGCTATGAGTGTTCCTTTTGAAGTTGAGAAACATTGGCATGGTGTAGGGGAGTGGAAAAATGAAGTATAAAGTATTTTCTCCAAAATATATTGTCCTTATAAAAAGTTGTTGATTGTAACCCATCATATTTCAGAGCTTTGGATTGTGGTACAATTTTCTGTTTAGTCTCAGAAAACAAGAATTGTTACACCCGAGAGGAGTTTCAAATAAACCACAACATAAAGTAATATTTTAAAAATTGAGATCCTGAAAGTGTGTTGTGTTATATGAAGAAAACTGGTAAGACGATTTGAGCAACTCACTAGACTAGAAAAGGAAAAACAAGGAGCCCTTTGGGAAGGCATGTGTTTCATTAGATAATAAGAGGAAATCTCTGTAGTGTGTCACAAAACACTCATTATAAATGAATCATTTAATGTGCAAAATATTTTAGAAACTTTTGGAAAGCTGCAAGAAAATCTAATTTACCGGCTACCTAATAAAATGTTTAAACAACTATTTCCAGGTTTGCTTTTATAGTATCACCAAGACTATTGAGAGCCTCATATTTTTAAAAATTAAAGCTATAATTTCTGTATTTCTATTTTATCACAATAAATTATTTTAAGTTTTAAGAAATGTCTTCAAAGATATTTGTCCTGCATCGAGCAGCTTCATCTTTATAGGGCAAAAAGGCAATGTTTGAACATACCTTTTTTAACAGCATTATTGAGGTACAATTTATACACCATAAAGTCCATTCATTTAAAGTATTCAGTTCTATGGGTATTAGCATATCTAAAAGGAATTATGTCTAAAGAATATTATCATAATCTAATTGTAGGACACTTCATCATCCCCAGATTGGGCAAAGTTTTATCAGGTGAAGGAAGAATCTATTCATAGAAAGATTTACTATTTTGGCTTCATTGAAGTTCCCTTCAATTATAACAGGCAGCCTATCTTTTGTTCCTATTAACTGGCCCAAACGAGCTCCTGTGGAACCTTAACCATAAGGTCTGGGGTTTGGCTGGGACACATAACAGACAACATGGCAGCATAAAGATGGAGGGGCCTCCAACAGCTCCCTGCTTGCCTAAAGGGTCCTTACAACACTCTGAAATAATAATTGCTTTAGTTAATGTGTATAAATATTTTTTTCTAGGATTTCTTCTTACTTAGTTTTTCTAGGTTGTTAGTATTTTAACGGATTTTTTTTTAATCCTAAACTCCTCAAACATGTAACATATGCTACCTCTGTGTCCTGACTGCTTATTTATCTCAGATTCCTCTGGCTTTCCTTCTTGCCTTGAACTTTGCCGTGTATCCTTCAGTTTTTGTCTACAAACTCACTTTTAGGAATTTCCATGAGCCTAGGGACAGGTTCTTCCCTTCAGAGGGATTGTATAGAGTTCACCAGTCTAAGTAAGTGCTTATGTTGATCTTTTGTCTTTTGATTTGCCAGGAGACCTCCCCTTGCTATATGGGATTAGCATCAGGATGTGTGGGGTACCAGGAAGACTTATCTCTTCCCTTCCCTGAGGGAATACATTGGTAGATGTCATGGACATCTACACACTACTTCTCCAATGACACAGAACACATATCCTTCTCAAGCTCACATGGAACATTCACCAAGAAAGATCACATTCTAGGCCATAAAACACAATTTCACATAGTTAAACAGTAGAAATCATATGATGTCTGCTTTTAGAACACAGTGGAATTCACCCAGAAGTGCTAAAGAAAATGCTAAAAGAATTTCTTTACAGAGAAAGAAAATAATATAGATCAGAGACAGATGTATAGAAAGAAAAGCATCAAAGAGGTAAAATAGAGACTTTTATTTTTCTTATCTTTGATTGACCTAAAAAATAATAGTTTGTTCACAATAAGAATACCAACAATGTGGGACCCCTGGGTAGCTCAGTGGTTGAGCGTCTGCCTTTGGCTCAGGGCATGATCCTGGGGTCCTGGGATGAAGTCTCACATTAGGCTCACTGCAGGGAGCCTGCTTCTCCCTCTACCTGTATCGCTGCTTCTCTCTCTGGGTCTTTCATGAATAAATAAATAAAATATTAAAAAAAACAGGAATATCAACAATGTAATTGATCACATATGTTTATGTATATATTTCTGTATCTTATGTGTACACGAATGCTTCTGTATAAGCAAAATGACAACAGTGATACAAGGGGTGGAGGGAGGAATTAGATTATTTTGTTATTATAATGTACTCATAGTACCCATGAAATGGTATAGTGTTATTTGAAAATGGACATGGATTAGCCATAGATGTGTATTGCAAACTGCAAAAAAAATTTTTTTAAATAAGTATAACCAATAAGCTCAAAAAAGGGAGAAAACTGAATCATACAAAATACTCCATTAAAACCACAGAAGAAGTGAAGACTACAAAAGAGATTGAAGACAAAAATAGGAACAAAAAAAAAAATAGGGACGCTTAACAAATACAGCTTTTTAAAATCCAACTATATCAGGGCACCTAGGTGACTCGATTGGTAAAATGTCTGCCTTCAGCTCAGGTCATGATCTCGGAGTCTTGGCATCAAGTCCAGTGTTGGGCTCCCTGCTCAGCAGGGAGTCTGCTTCTCCCACTCCCTCTACCCTCCCCCTGCTTTTGTGTCGTCTCTTTCTCTCTGTCAAATAAATAAATAAAATCTTTTTTAAAAAAAAGAGTTATCAGTGAAGATATGTAGCATATAAAAATGCAGGGTCAAGTCTCCAAGAAGATACAATAATGCTTAATGTGCATGAACCTGACAACAGAACATCCAACTACCTGAGGTGAAAACTAGTGGGGCAGTAGGGGAAAACAGATGAATCCACTATTACGTTTGGAGGTTTTGACACACTCAATCAGAAAGGGACAGATCCAACAGAAAAAAAATCAATAAGGACCCAGGTCAAGTCAACACATCATCCATCAACTGGATGTCATGGACATCTACACACTACTTTTCCAATGACACAGAACATACTTCCTTCTCAAGCTCACATGGAACATTCACCAAGAAAGACCACATTCTAGGCCATAAAACACAATTTCACATAGTTAAACAGTAGAAACCGTACAATGTCTGCTTTCAGACCACAGTGGAATTCACCCAGAAATCAGAATACAGAGAGATAACTGGAAAATCCCCAAGTATATAGAGATTAAACTAATACTTCTAAGTAAGACATGGGTCAGAGAAGAACTCTCAGGAGAAATTAAAGTATATTTTGAATGAAATGAAAATTAAAAGCTATGAAACTTGTGTGAAACATTGAAATCGGTGCTTAGGGAGAATGTATAGCACAGAATACATGGATTAGAAAAGGAGAGATATAAAATGAAACATGTAAGCTTCTATCAGAGAGAACTAGACAGAAAGAGTAAATTACATCCAAAGTAAGCAACAAAAACTGTAAGAGTAGAGTAGAAATCAATAAAATTGAAAACAGGAAATCAACAGAAAAAAATCAATGAAACCAAAAGCTGGTTCTTGGAAAAAATCAACAAAATCCATAAGCCTCTAGCAAGGCTAAGTGAGAAAGAGAGAGAACAGACCCAGAGGAGTTGTGTGCTAAGACGGGCAGGCACTGCTCTCAGGACC
Organism: Canis lupus baileyi; assembly: GCF_048164855.1. Classification (NCBI taxonomy): domain Eukaryota; kingdom Metazoa; phylum Chordata; class Mammalia; order Carnivora; family Canidae; genus Canis; species Canis lupus. Next base: position 3,213,260 of record NC_132838.1, read on the forward strand.
TGGTGATCTTCCAGATTCTGATCTCTGATCAGAAGTCTTCATTCATTCATTCATTCATTCATCGAAAGCTGTGAGAGTACAGCAGGTATCATTTCTGCCCATGTAAAGTTTAAATCTTCACTCTGCTCAATGAAGTCATAATTTTACTCCCAAGACTTGGGGATTGGCACAGAAAAGCTACTGAGGAAATGGACTGCACCCAGTTTGTTGTGATTATGGAGAATCGAAAAAGCACAAATTTTTAGATGCATTTACAGATATTCTGAGCTTCAGTGCTCAATCTCTGACTCTTTCATACCTGCTGTGCCACCAAAATCATTAACTGAGATCTACATGTAAAACATATAGGCAATTTCAATCAATATGGCATCAAAACCCTAGAAATTTATCATATATTCTAGAGGAAAGCATATTACAACTTGTAAAAAGGAAAGAAATGTTATCTTTTGTTTGGATTTCTATTGTACTGTATAAAGAGATTTTTAAAAATCCATCAAATTGGCCTAGGTAATAGTAAGAAAAAGAGAATCTTGTAATGATACAATTAACTGTGCTCTATAAATATATATCACACATTTACAATTCATAGAACATCATTCCAGGAGCTGGCCACAAAAAACATGAGACAGGAATGTATTCAAGGTGTGGGTCTGTGTGAGTTGAATAATTTGGCTTTCATTCAAATATCTCATTTAGGAATTCAAAGAACAATTTGATCACTAAGTACTCTTCTTCTAAGAGAAAAATAACATGATGAGATTGAAAAAGACAAAATCAGTTTTCTAAGAAAATAACAGCAACATAATCACGGAGCAGCCAACAATGGCCTCAGATGGGTAGGTCCCCCTGGTAGAGAAAATGGACCTCTCTCAGATTCTGTTCTTTTACGTTCTTGTCTCAACTCATATTTAAAAAAAATAAGCAAAAAAATAAAGAGCATCTTTCCCTTGAACCTAAAAACAAGTGTTTCTATAGCAGTTTTCATTAGGGATAATATGAAAAAAGGTAAATAAAAAATGATTTTAAGTTTTCTATAAACATTCAGATGATTAAATGCTAAATTACTTTCAAAAGTTTCTGAACTCTGAGGCTCATGTAATTTTACTAAGTACTTTGTTTACATCTTATTTCAGATGAGTTTATTAGGGAAAGTTTCCAACAGAGGCTGCAATGACTAGTGAGCAACATCCAACCGGCAATTACTAAAACGGTAATAGACTCTCTCAGCATATTTGCTTTGTGAGCAGAGGGTAGGTGGGAAAACACAGAGTGTTCAGAGTGAATCATGTAAGGTGATTAGAGTCTGTCTGATGATTCATCTAATCTTGTTCTAACAGACTTTGGTGATCTTTGACTCCAGTTTTGGTTCAGTGCTTTAGGCCAGCCCCACAAGAGTCCCAGTGTTGGGGTCAACATCCCATGCTGCTTTTGCTCATGGGCATTTGTTTGTTTTGACAGAGACAACAGAGAAGTCATTTGGCATTTTCTTAGCACTTTTGAAGTGGAAAGGATCTCTACAGATTTAGATAACTCATCCTATCTTGACATGGAAATGCTGTCAGAAGGAGCAAATCAGGATCTGACTAAGCACTTAGCACACTCTCTGGTTACTCTGGACATCACCACTGCCCCTTGCTATATGGGATTAGCATCAGGATGTGTGAGGTACTAGGAAGATTTATCTCTTCGCTTCCCTAAAGGAATACATTGGTACTGCTTCCAATCTCAGGCTTGAAATTATCAAGAATCACAGAGAAATTTAGAAGAGTGGCCACATGGAAAAGTGGCCTAGAGAAGGATGTCAGAACCCAAGGTGGGGAGAAGGGTGGCCCAGAGGATGGACATCTGGAACCAGTGAGTTGGAGTCCTTGCAGAAGAAGGAGGTGTCCAAGTGGGTCAGTGGGCAACTGGTTGCAGAAAAAGGATTGAGCATATTAGCAAATATTACATAGTAAATATCATATTACTAATATCTCAGTAAATATACTGAAGTAAAGGGAACCAAGTTTCTCACTGTTGGAAAAGACCAGAAGGAATACTGTGGTATTGGATTAAAATCAGTGCTAATGATGTGATTTCACATATTTCAATATAGATAGGTAGGTAGACAGATAAATAGATGTATAGATGATGTAAAAATATATCTGTGTATATACATATATGTTTATGCATTAGATTCATACATATAATCCCCAGTTCTGCTTGCTGGTGGGTCTTAGGAGTGAAACCCCAGAATCCTTGATCCCCCTGAGATCATCACTGTTACATGAGCTTCTTCACTAAAATGAACCAAGGCCTCTTGGAGGAACAGAAAGTACAAGATGAGGGACACCTGGGTCACTCAGTGGTTGAGTATCTGCCTTTGGCTCAGGGCCTGATCCCACGGTCCCTGGATCGAGCATGGAGCTGCATGGAGCCTGCTTTTCCCTCTGCCTGTGTCTCTGCCTGCCTCTCTCTCTGTGTCTCTCATGAATAAATAAATAAAATCTTTAAAAAAAAAAAAAAGAAAGAAAGTACAAGATGAATCTGGGACATCTTGTACCAGGAACAAAGAAAATGCTCAAAGAGTCATGGAACATGTCAGAAGGATGCAGAGGCCGATTCTCAGGGCTCTCACTAGCCAATGATAAGACAAGTTAATCATCAAAATAAGCAATGACAAAGAACTTTAAACTATTAAGTAACATAGGGAACTAAGAGTCTGTATTTGGTTAATATATGAATAATTGAAAATTTGATGAGAAATGAGATATTTAAGTAGCTGGCAAATAACTCACAAAACATTGATTAATTATAAATGTAATACAAATCATTTTAGCACAGAAGCTGGAAGGCACCATCTTGATTGAGCAATGGAAGTGAATGTTGGCAGTAATGGCGAAAGAGAAATCACATGTCTCCTGGGGGAACAGAAGGAGAACACAACATTCTTCTTAGGTACACCTGTCAAAGGTGGAATATGGAAGAAACTCAAGTTGAGGAACTGTCTACAAAAAACTTGTTCTCTAATGTTCCAAAACATCAAGGTCAGAAGGGTCAAGGGAAGACTCAGGAGCTTCTCCAGAAGGAAGGACCCTGAAGACTCACGATGGCCATTTCCATCATGACGTCCCAGATGCTGTCACAAGCACCACAGACTAGGGACCTCAGACAACAGACATTTATTTCTTATGGCTCTGGAGGCTGGGAGTCCAACATCTTTGCTCCAATTGATTCAGTTGCCTGGTTCCAGATGGCCCTCTCTTGCTGTGTCCTCACATGGCAAATGGGACAAGGAGGCTCTGGGGGCTCAAGTAGGGGCACTGACTGCCCCATCCATGGGGGCTCCATTCTCATGTCCTAATCACCTCCCAGAAATTCCCCTTCCCAACACCATCACCTTAGGGGTTGGGATTTTAATGTGAAATTTGAGGAGACACAATCATTCAGTCCATAAGAAGTAAGTGAAATGTGTGCTTCAGTAATGACCAACTGCCATAAAGGACAATACCCAGACAAAGGGAAAAACTTGTGATCTAAGACTGTGATGGTGGTAAGGTGTTCATGCTAGTTTCCTGGTGTCCATGGTTAAGTTGGGATTATGTGGAGGCTATTCCTGCTTCCAGGAAATGTACTTCCGCTGGTGTATATGGGGAGGGTCAGGCATCATATTCTGTACTTGCTCCCAAACTATTTTGGGGAAAAAAAAGTTGTTTGGTTTATATGCTTAACTTTTCTATAAGATTAAAACCATTTAAATAATGTAAAAGCAACTTACCTACAAAAAGAATGGAACAAAAAGATGTTTTTCTATACAAAAATTCTGGGTTCATCACGAGATCCTCAAAAGGAGCTTCTAAAAGATGTATTTGGGGGAAGGAAGCCATTCCTTAGGGAAGCTTTGAGATGAAATTGTAAGAAAACTAGTAAGCATGTGAGTAAATCTAATCTCACACTAATGGTACAAAATATATTTAATTTGGAGGTTTAAAAAAGCCAAAAAAAAAATCAGAATTAAAATTCCAGACAAAATTAACATACAAGAATGTGTCTGGATTTAAGCAGTCTGAAATCCTCAAGAGGAGGTCTGAGATGTTACTTTTACACTTTGAGAAGTACATACCCTAATTTTAAGAGTAACTAACAAAAAGGAACTCATTGATGGATTCTTCACGTTAAACTGGGATTTATGAAACTGATCTCCTGAGTTGGCTCCAGGAATCACGAATGCTTGAGTAGTATGGGTGAAATACATCTGCATTATAGTGGAGAAAATGTCTGTTAACTGTTCATGTTTCCTGGAGTCAGTGACCATTGGACTAGACCAACTTCTATGAGAGAAAGGTCAATGCCAATGCCGTTCTCCCTTCTATATTACCATCTGATTTTGAATGTCTACATAAATAAGTACGTTTGGGATATTAGTCATCTCCAATCATTACTGTGTCTTTACCAGTTGAAATGGACCCCCCATTGCTGTAGTGCAGGAGTGACACAAGAGATTTCACACCATAGAGGGGATAGAGAACGTCCTTGTCACTTGTCTCATGTGAGTGTAGGATTAATGTTAGTCTAGCAGCAATACCTTTGCTTCTTTGGATTGTCCTTCCACAATTTCTACACCAGCCTTGGGTGCTCCTCACATGCTGTCAACTCTCTTTGTCTCTTTCTCTCCAGCCATTTCCACAGACACCTCAAGTGGATATTTGCGGGCTGGTCTTACCTTACTCTTGTTTCTTTCTCCTCCCTGTTTCCTCACTTGGTTTTCTGTACAGGTCTCTACAACTCCACCACCTGCATCCCTGGACCATCAGATTCTACTTCACTTTCCAAGGCTTCAAGCTACAAACATTTCCGATACTACCCCTCATGGAAGCAGTCATAGACATGGTTCGTTTGCTTTCTAAAATGCCTCCTGAGGTCATCTGGGTGGCTCAGGGGTTGAGCATCTGCCTTTGGCTCAAGTCGTGATCCCAGGGTCCTGGGATTGAGTACTGCATTGGGCTCCCTGCATGGAGCCTGCTTCTCCCTCTGCCTGTGTCTCTGCCTCTGCCTATATGTGTCTCTCATGAATAAATAAATAAAAATCTAAAAAAAAAAAAATCCTTTAAAAAAGTACCTCTTGTTTTCCCCGCATTATCCACATTCACCCTCTTATACAAGATATAAGACACAAATTAAAATTTTTTGCAGCTAATAACCTTCAAGTGAAGATTTTCTTTAATCAAGATCAAGAAGAAAAAACTTGGCTGCAAAGCATCATTCATGTTATAATTTACTATTCAAAAAGTAGGTTCCAAGATTAGAGGCATCCTGGCCCTGAAGTTTTGATAACTTTGTAAGGGAAATGAAGGTTTGGCATCTATTGTCATATCTTGGTCCCTCAGTATGAAAAATAAAATAGTCACGAGGCACATTTTTCTGCCCCATTTCATTTTTTAACATACCAATTCTGAGGGCTAGATTGTGGATTCTATCTTCTTTGAAGTATATCCTTGTATTTCTCTTAAAACTTAACAGTCTAGAAATAATGAGGCTGAACAATATTAGTTGATCTACAATGAATGCTTAAATCATAATAATTATTTCATTTAGCATTATTGTTGCTAGTAGTATGAATTTTTCACATCTCTGTGTATCTTTTTCATTTTCTAATTATTTGCCATTTGTGCTTCTTTCTTTAGTCATCTTCCCAAAAATTACAGAAAACAATAATAACAAAGCTCATTAGTTTGCATTGTTCACACTCGCATTAAAACTTCTGTGCCATGTTCACTGGCTAGCCATAACAGTGTCTGACAAAAAATTGTATTTTTATGCACATGCTGTTCACATCATTTCCCGTACTCATGAATCGAAAATTGATTCACCACATTATTTTATAATGTCCTCTCCTTTGGTTATTCTCTCTCATTTGCTCCTTTTCCCTGCCCCCCAATCTAGTGTCACCTAAAAATCAAATACAATAGCTAAGTAAAACATTTATTTTTTCCAGCATCTTGAGAGGTTCTTTTCCCCTGAGTATATTATTGGTAGTAGTTGTAAACCCTTCTTCCTAGATAAATTCATGCAATATATTTTTAAGAAGCTAATTCAAAGTTTGTATTTGGTTTTATAAACTCCCTCTGCTTTTCCACCTGAGGCACTGGCTGAAATCCCAGCAGACCGTGTGGCGTGGGAGCAGTTTCATGTCTCTGCAGAGGCGATCCCATGACCGGGGGACCCTCCCAGCGTCGCCAGCATCTGGACAGCTTCACGGGACAGGTCAGGCCAGCGTGGATGGAGCCCGAGGTCACGAGGGATGGGGTTTGTGCCATATTCTGAAACACGGGGACTCTGGATGCTCCAGAGCCAGAAGAGATGGTGTCTGCCAGTGAATGAAATGTCACCACTTTACAAGGGCTGGGCTCTTCCAGACTGGTCTCTCCCTCAATAAGCACATTTTAATCCGAGTATTTATGGCGTCACCCCATCTCCATCCCTCATATGATGCACAGGTAATTCTTAAGTGCTGCGTTTACACCCATAGGAGAGACGCACACATGAAAATATATTCAGTGGCAGAGACCTCGGTGATGTTTCACGCCTCTTGCACAGAGCACCAGTCAGTGTGGTGTGTGTCTCTGGCGGCTTCTAACATGGTGGGAAATCCCCAAGGAAATCGTGCACAATCAGGTTTTAATTTCTTACTGGTGTGTGGCAGAAAATGCTGAGAAATCGTCAACTTTAAGGTAAACTGATCTTTCAGTTCTGCAACTTGCATGTTTGTCTTCCAGAGGTGGAAGGGAGGCAGGTGGCATGTCCATCAGACCTGCCCCCATGTAGCTACAGTCTACGTCTGAGAGAGCACCAGCGTTGCTTGGTCAGTGCTTCATGAGTCTGTTTACTATTCAAACCTAAATTGTGGAATTTCTAATATTTGAAAAAATATATATATATAGTAATATTTGATTTTTAAAAGACATCTACATGCACTTAAACAGAGGCATGGGAGTATTTAGTGATTTGACCAGTGATGTGCATGAGTCTTTTTCTGACACCGAAGCTCTTGCTCGCGATTTCAGGCTGCTGGCAGTGGAACCTAGTTACTAGAATGTTAACAACTCAGCAAGACAATGACAGAGAAACATCCCCATTTTTAACAGTACACTGTTACCTTCACAATTGATCTTTATCACTCACTGGCAATGGGGAAATATTTTCAATTCAGCAATTTAGCAATGTGTTTGTGTTTGAGTTGTCTTGAGTAACTGGAACACCACTAAATTGCTCTTTTTTTGTTGTATTAATGATCTAGGTTGAGAAGTCGAGGAAAACGGATTTGGCATTTTAAAGATTTTCATGTGGGCTATTTTTCTTTCAGGCAAAAGCACTTACTTGTGTGTAAGAAATCGTTCAGGATAGATGGCATTCTCCTGTTAAGATGTGAAGGATTCCATTCCATTCAAACACCCTGTGGCACATTGTTTTTCTTGCAAAAGGGCTTGGTTATTAAGTTAACCCTCAAATACCCTCAGTGCCAGAAACAGGCACCGGTGCCAGCATCACACTAATCGATGTGTCAGGAGAGGTCATGTGCTCCTGTGAGTGAGTTGTTCTCCCAGAAAATAGGAAGAGGAAGAGGTTCTGGAATTTAGCAAGAGGGCAGCACACAAAAAAATATGCCAGATTCCGGGCATGGGCTGGTAAAGCTTGGCTGGTCTTACTTAGCTTATCTGCCCTTGGGGCTTCCTACTGATGCTCCTGGGTCTGGTAATTAATAAAGAAATAAATTCTGGAGAAAACCCATTTTCCTCTGCTTTGCACGTTATGCACGTTGGTACACACCTTCAGGGTCTTCTGATGGCACAAGTTCCTTGAAGGTTTGGAGTGTGCCTCACACACCTGCCCACCCAACGCCTCAATCATGACAGGGTGGAGAAATACTTAGTGAATGCAACTTGACGTGAATCCGAATTCTGAATACCAAACTCCTTAATGAGCTTATTCACTGAGGGATATAGATTTGTATATCACAATTATTCCAGACTTCAAAGATGAATATTCAGTAAAACATGAATAAAGGATTTATGAAATATTTAAATTGGGCACATTAAAATGTGCAATTAGACATGCTGGTCAGTTTTATTGATTGCTGACATTGATGCAGGTGGTTTTAATTACCTGATATAAAATTATTATCTCCAAGAAATGTCTTCTTGAGCACCCATAATTAGTCTGCATGAGAATGTGGTCTATTGACAATGCATTATATGTCATATTATTTAATTACATATGATTTAAGCAGTTCATTTTCTATATGGTAATGGTTTCTTTGAACTCACTTGCAGGAATATGTGTTACCCTCCTATAAAAGCTACTTTTTCAGATGAGAAATACTGATGTTTCCTGGCTTATTTTTGTTATTTACTGTAATATCAAACTGTAGACACACACAGTTCCCTGTGACTTGGCAAAAGGCTCACCCTAAATATGCAGTATTAGCAATTTGTTTTGAATTTAAAATGGCTTTAGGAGACCAGAGTTCTAGTTCCGTTGTGTCCCAGACTTTATCAGAGTCATTTTAGCTCTCACACGTCAGTGTGAAAAGCTCTCTGCTTAGTTTAAAAGGATAAACTAGATGATTATTTTCATATTTTTCTAGCTGTAAGGTACTTGTAGAAATGGTCAAGACAGAGGAATCAAATCATGCTGTGTCCGTGAAAACATGTGATTGCGACTGAGTGTTTAGTTGCCAGGCAAAACAGCTTTTTAATGTCAATGTCTCTCCTTTAGACTCTCTTAGACAGAATTCATTTGTTTTAAATTCCAAACCTGTGTTCAAAAGGCAAGAGAAAAGCAAGTGAGCATACATTGGTTCCAAGATGCACGGTGCAAGTTAGCACCCCAGGCTTTCAAGCACAGACAGGGTGGTCCAGAAGGACCCAGTGTTGGGGCAATGGGAAGGCGCATACACTCCCAGGGTAGCAGGTGCCTGGACGGCCACAGGCAAGCTCCATGTGCAAATTTTGCCTGAGCTTTGAAACTGACTGCTGAGGGAAGCAGTGTATTTCTTTTCTAGTAACTATTTCTCAAACTGCACTCAGCAGTGACCCTGTGCACAGAAACCACATCTAGCAGGAAGATGCCAAGACAGGTGTTAATAAACCAGGTGAGCACAGTCTGTGAAGCTCAAGTAGACAGGAGAACAGACTCCCCTCTGACCACGTGCTGCTCCATCCTGTTGCAGTCATGCTTTGCTATTAGCTCCATGTGGCTTCAGCTGTTACCTGGATGTGTACCTAATCCTTCCTGTATCTCATGAATGCTCTAACAATTCCTTCACATGACTTAAATACACACAACAGGAATCTGTGGTCATAGATCATAAAACTTACTATCTTTCTCAAAATTTCTATATTCCACTGTCAAAATCAATTATTTTATATATAGCCTTTTAAGGTTCTTGAACATACATATATATATATATATATATATATATATATATATATATATATATATATCTTGTACTTTCAACGCCACAAGCAAGGAAGGCACAACCAGGAATTCTTCTGGGAGGAAACAGTAGACTGTGGAGTTCTTGCAAAACAAAACAGGAAGCCAGAGGTCATCTCATGTTTCTAAATACTTAGGATAAGCTTGATATAAAAGTATATCCTTTTAAACTAAATATATATATATATATATTTTTTTAAGATTTGTTTGTATATTTTACAGAAAGAGAAAAGTGGGGGGGAGAGACAGAGGGAGAGAGAGAGAATCTCAAGCAGCTCCCCACTGAGCACAGAGCCTGATGTTGCAGGGATCTCCTCTGGGCATGGAGCCTGCTAAAGATTCTCTTTCTTACTCTGCCCCTCTACCTGTAAAAAAAAAAAAAACAAAAACAAAAACAAAAAAACAAAAAAAACAAAAAATAAAAATAGAAAAATTTAAAAATTAAAAATTAAAAAAAAGAAGAAGAAGAAATGTAGATGGTTTGGATTGAACCCAAATGAGATTTTTAAATACCTTTCTCATTTTGGCATAATAGAAAGTTTGCTTTATTGAGTTGTTTTGGAGCACCTGGGTGGCTCAGTCAGTTAAGCATCCAAGTCTTGATTTTGGCTCAGGTCCTGGGAACGAACCTGGTGTCAGGTTCCACGCTCAACAGGGCCATCTGCTTGAGGATTCTCTCTCCCTCTGCTCCTTCTGCCCTCTTCACCCTCTCCCCTCAAGCACACACTCTCTCTCTCAAAAAGAAAAAAAGTATATTAATTTGTTTTGTCTTCCTCATATATTTAAATATTAATAGCAGTGAACACAGAGACAATTCCCATAACACTAACTAGACATGATAACTACAGATACACAAGCTAGAGAAGATGATGGATTTTCTCCATACTATGGTTTTAAATATGACACAAATTTTCTTCTTGGGCAAATTGTGTATTTTGCACATGGAGGGACCCCTGGGTGTCTCTGACTGCCTTGAGGACCCAGCACTCAGCCCGCACAGCTCCCCTTCACTTTGGCCCCTGGTCTATGTCCACCCTTTAGTGAGTATCACTCCCTCTGCAGACTGGTCATCGTGGTCACAGTGGCAAAGCGACGGAGATAATTTCTGTTGTAGCACATGTAACCTCTCTTGAGATAAACAGAGCCACAGCTGAGGTGGTGAACATGAAGGTTTAACTCGGGGCAGTATCTTAAAGAGTTGTGTAGACAGACCATGTGATTCTGAAGTTCTTAGGAGCTCACTCTTGATCATTAGGACATAAGGATGGCATTGGCACCCACCTCCCTGGTGGTGATTAAAGTCCCTTACATTACCATCTAACTCAATACAATTCAGATTTCCGCGGGGTCATGTGCAGTTACACTCATATTAAGTTGAGTTCCTCCTGATTTATAGGAAAGAGGCCCTGGGCTTGTATTTGTATGAGCTCCTGCCTCTGAAACTTGCTACTTCTCCAAGATTATCTAATGCCAGTGTCCTCGTAGTGGAAATGAAGCAGTGGTGTCTGTCTGGCCTACCTCCCAAGAGGACCATGAGGACTAAAATAGGAATCATTTGAAAACACTTTTGAAACAACAAAGGTCTATAACAAGGCACTCATCATTATTAATATATTAAAATACTATTTATCTTTTATTTTCAGAGCATAATTTCCAGATACTTTCAGAGCCTTACAAGATATGTTACAGATGAGGGGTTACCCAGGTGGCCCAGTGAGTTAAGTATCTGCCTTCGGCTCAGGTCATGATCCCGGGGTCCTCGGATCCAGCCCCATGTCAGGCTCCCCGCTCCATCAGGAGTCTGCTTCTCCTCTCCTTCTGCCTCTGCCTCCTGCTCATGCTCTCTCACACAAATAAATAAAAGCTTTTAAAAATAAAAAAAGATATTTTATAGCTGAGCAATAGCATGAAACCACAAATGATAAAAGGAAGGCAAAACGATTATGCTTTTTAAGAGAAAAGTGTTACCCACAGACTTAAGGCAGAAATCTGATGCCTGGAAACAGGAATATATATGAATCTCATGTTTCTAAATACTTAGGATAAGCTTGACTAACTGACATAAATATTAATGAACACTTTTTCTTATTAATACAAAAAAAATTCATTTTCATCTTGTTTCTCTATAGTAAATTACATTTATCACTGGAGATATGGCCAAAGTCTACATTCCAGGTCTTAGTAATATAATCAGCCTCTCTTGGCTGCTAAATATCTTGTTTAGAACACTTACCAAATATTCATCTATATTTTTGTAGACACAGATACATATTTTAATTAGTACAGTTAAATCTCAGTTATAAAAATCCCAAAGATGGGACTACACATTGTAGAGCATCCTCTAAGCAGAAAACTGTTGTGTTATTAAAACAACAACAACAAAAAACAGAGCCAATGCTCTTCAGTCACGTTCAGCTGAACATAAAGGTTCTGAGAACGGCTGCACAGAAACATGGTCATCAGTGTTTTGTTGACAGGCAAGCCAACGACAGAGCAGTTTAAAAGATCTGAGGTCCTTAAGGAGATTGAAGGTGGTAAGCAAAGTCAGTGGAGTTGAGTGTCTGTTTTCCCCAACCTACCTCGAATTCCACCATGGAATCTTGTACTTTCAATGCCACAAGCAAGGAAGGCACAACCAGGAATTCTTCGGGGAGGAAACAGTAGACTGTGGAGTTCTTGCAAAACAAAACAGGAAGCCAGAGGTCAAGTGCCAATAGAGCCTGACCACATCGTACTTTGGTACTGTCTTTTAGAACTGTCTCCTTGAAGATGCCTGTTTACAAGACGGAAAGTAGTCGCCGTAGTTGTTGAACACGTCTGTTGGGGCTGCCACTAGCTGGATGGCTCTGGCACATGGTTCGCCCTTTAGGGACTTTGTCTCAGCACTTATAAATGCTAAGCTGTATAACAGGCCCTGGTCTGACATCCCCTGGCATCTCTGGTCCTCTTCTAGAGTTTTCTTCAGTGGTGATTTCTCAGCCACAAACTGTGTGCACTTTCTGGCTGCACTGTGTGCACGTCCTTCAGGCTGGGATCCCAGGCAGTCGGCGTCTTGCAGGAAATGGCCCTCAGAAGGAAGGGTGCCCCCGAGGCAGTGTGACCTGTTCTGTTCTCAAGACCACCCGTCGTGCCACCTGCTCTTACACATGGACCCTTGCTTGCTAGGAAGAGGGAGTTTCCCCAGTGCTGTTGATGATAAGAACATATCCCCTTCTCTTGTGACCTCCCCTGTAGGCTCATTTATACTCATGGTCCTTAGGGTGTTTTTTGCTCACAAATGTCACTTGATAATTAGTGATTGGCGAAAAGGATTAAATTTAAGAATGATTATGAGCCACTAAAATGAGTTTAAAGGGAAGCTAGGTGACTCTAGATGTTTTCTTCAAAACGTTACACAATTAGGTGTATATTTTTTTTAAAAAATGTAATAAATCCAAAATAGCAAAGGCTAATTGGTCTTTTCAAACAAACCAGAGGAAATGGCACCCTATTTTCCTGAAATTTTCCATTTTAGGTTGCCGTGTTTGATATTTATTCCATCCTTTATAATAGCCAGGCCAAAGAACAACAGAATGTTTATAGTACAGAATGTAATCCTTTCAGGTGGATTCAATACTTGAATTAGAGGAATGACGTATATTTGCAGTTAAGTGCCCAAAAATGTTTGTTTCCCTGCTCTAGAAATATAATTTTAACTTTTAGGAAACTTTAACTCTACTGAGGGATGTGACGACCAGTTCTTAACACCATCGGATGATGCATGATGGACCTTTATCATGCACAGGGTGGTGACTTTCTGTCACCTTTCTGTGGGATGTGGATCTGGAGAAAAGCTTTCACTAGGAGTCAAAAATTAGCATTTAGTTTGCAGGACAAGAACTGCGCTTACATCAATCTCCAGACTCAGTACTAACGACCATTGGTAAGGTATCCATGTGCCACGAAGCCACAGCTTCTACATTCCCACCAGGAGAAGGGATGGCCTCACCAAGTGTTTGGCCAGAGCTTTGGGAGTCCAGAAACAGAAATAATGACTGCTGTGGAGTTGGGGCTGTTACCTTTGTGACAAGGGAGCAAATCGAAATCAGAAGGCAGGGAATGGCAGGCGAGTTACCAGGCCCGGCGGGAATGAGCGGTGGGCTGTGCAGCAGACGGACGCTGCCACCTTCCACCTCATGCACTTGCCATCGGACCTTGGACACCACGGGGACTGGGCGCAGGCCCCTGCCTCTCACACTGGTGCTTTCTCCCTGTGACTCACCTGAGCCATCATAGTTCCCACCTCCCGACACTGAAACATCAACTGTTCACATACAGGAGCATCTCCAGCCTAGCGTGCCCTGCCTGACCCAGAGCCTCACCATCCAACCTCTGCTGAGCCTGGGACTCTCAGGGTGACTCTGCCCTGCTCTCCGCCTGGCTTGCTCCTGGGATTCTCTGTTGAGCATTTAGGGCAGTTTGGTCTGTGAATCATAATTTGAGGGAAAGTTACTCTCCGGGAAGCCAAGGGGTCTTGTTTCTGGGCCCAGTAATTCCACCAAGCACCTGTGACTTTGAGCTAGTCACCAGTCCACGCTGAATGCTGTGTTTTAAACTATAATATGGGGATCTTGTGTTGGAATCAGCCCATCTCTAGATTCCTTTTAAGTTTAAGGATGTAAAGGTCATGCATCTTGAATCGGAGACACGGCATCTCTAAAATATGAAGCACAGATGTCTGCTATTCCTAATTCTCACATCTTCTTGGTGACCTGGGGCCATCATGAAACACCAGATGCCTTGCTGTCCCGTCTGCAGTGTTCTTGATGCAGCAGGCACCACAGAGGTAAAATGCAGGATGGAGAGGAGGCAGCTTGGTTCCGTGCCGGGATTTCTGGACACGGTAGGGGTGAGTGCGTCACTTTCCCTCAGAGTGTCTGTGCCATAGGTGATGAAGACTCACATCCCGGAGTTGCACACAGAATTGAAACAGACCCTCGGGGAATCCCTGGGTGGCTCAGAGGTTTAGCGCCTGCCTTCAGCCCAGGGCATGATCCTGGAGACCTGGGATCAAGTCCTACATCAGGCTCCTTGCATGGAGCCTGTTTCTCCCTCTGCCTGTCTCTCTCTGTCTCTCTTGTCTTTCATGAATAAATAAATAAAATCTTAAAAAAAAAAAAAAAAAGAAACAGACCCTGGCAGAGCACGTTGGGTGGCACAGTGCGTACCTGCATGCCATGCGTGCCCAGTAACCCCCAGCATGGATGGGACAGCTGCACAACACTGAATGGCCTCCATTCTTATGTTTCCTATACTTCTAATAATTCTAAAATGCTGATACTAAATATTTGGGACAGCTTTCTACTAAATGAATATTTATCTTTCGCCTGAAATTCAAATTTAACTGAGCATCCTGTATTTTCTCTGGTGACCTTATCCGCTGGATTCCCTGGGGAAATCTTAGCTAACTAGGATCCCCTGCTCTGACGTAGGACCCACCCATGGTGTCACTTCAGGGTGGGACCATTTTAGGATCTCCAATGCCTTTTCAATTTCCCCCCAACAAGAGGTTGTGTTAGAGCTCGCAGATGTCACGTGTAAGAAATGCTGGTGTGGGCAGCACTAGAGGTGAGAGCCCATGGATGCAGGAAAGGCAACTTGGCACCAGCACTACATGGTGAACTCAGGTAAATCCACTCACCTCCTTGGATTCTGGTTTCATGTATTCAAACAAGGAGGTACAGATAAGAGCCTGTAATTCTATGAGCAGATTGCTCCTTGGAGGTGCTATGGAGGATTGTGGTTTGAGATCAAAATCTCAAATCACAATCCTCACCTCAAATCAGGAGGCTGCACCTCCTCCAGCAGGTGACGCAGAGCCCCCAGGGGCTGCAGCTCCAGCTCTGTACCCTCATTCCCACAGCAGGGGAGGGGTCACCCCACAAGGCTTCATTGCAGCTCCTGAATGTCCTGGCTCCACAGTTTCCATCTGATCTGGTCACTTCTGTCTGTCTGGCCCATCCACCTTGCGCTTGTTTTGGAGATTCTACTGGGGGTTGTGAAGCATGTTCACGACACTGTTTAAGATCCTCCCCACAAAATCCCAACTTTGGATTTCTCTCGGGATCTGCTTATGCTGATGTAGCTGTGCTTTCCCCATCCTGGACATGAGGACTGACTTCTGACTGTGGCCCGGCCTCTTGGGCTGTTGTGGGGTCGTCCTCAGCCTTTCTGAGTCAGCAGGCGAACCCTGACGAGGGGCAGCTGCAGCTCCCAGCCGGCTTCACGGGCTGTCCTTCCAGGGATACCTTTGTTAGCAGAGCCTTCAGGGTTTAATGCCTCTGGGGCCACTGTGTCTCAGTCTCCCTCAAGCTGCCACTGGATGCAAGACACTTCCCGGGGCCACCTGCTGGGGACATGGAGACATCGGGTCGGCTCCCCTATGGTCAGACCATGCCCTGAGACCTCAGGGATCTCCAATCTCTCTGTTGGGGTCTCCGCATTCCTGGTCCTTTGGCTGGAGACAAACAAGCTTGTGTTCAGTTCACTTCATTTGCACGAGCTCCTTGGTGGCTGGGATGAAGGTCCCTTGGCACCAGGGCCAGAGGCTATGGGGACAGAAAGGAAGCCCAGGAACTCACCACACTGCTGCTCAAATCCCGAGTCCCTGCCTATCCTCATCTTTCCCAGCCTGTGGCCCTTCATGGTCCCGGTGACCGAGTCCAGGGGCTGCGAAGTCGCATCTACACAGAGCAGCAGGGTAAAGGGCATCTGTGCTCCAGAAAACTCCTACCACTTGTTAATGCATATGTCAACAACTTTGAGAAATGTCAAGGGAAAGGTCAAATAATGAGTTAGGGACAGTTAGGGCTGGGCAGGGAAAGATAAGGGGAAAGCCCCAGCGTCAGGCCCCCATAAATCCCAAGGACACCAAGATACAACAAAAACAGAGAACAATTCAACAAAAACAGAGACAAGGACATAAATCTGGCCCCCTGGCCCCAAAACATCAGGGAACATCTTCCTTTGAAAGCTGCAAAGTAATTGCCGAGACTCAGAAACAGTCGGAGGTCATGCACTCAGGACAGCACAAGAAATCTCAAGGCCGTCAACTCAGGTTCCCTATAAAGGGCCAGCCAAAACACCCGCAGTGGCAACCGCGTCAGGACCCCTCTCCCTCCTGAGAGCTTCTCTTATCTTTGCTTAATCAACTTCTATTGCTTTCCTCACTCTCCGTGGTCAGCGAGATTCACCCCCGGACTCCGTGAGACAAGAACAGCTCTGCCGCCCGGAGTAAGCACGGCTGCTGCTGGGCTACCTGCGGTGGTTTATTGCCCTGTGGAGAGGTCATTGGAGGAGACGAAATCACCTCTGGAAGGTGGAGATAGAGCCAAGGAGCCTGGGGCGGGGGGCGGGGGGGGGGGGAGTGTCTGGTTCGGCCCGCATCGCACCCCCGCTGGACACGCAGTGACCGGGCTGCATATTTACAGAAATGGTTCCGTTCTCTGAATCACACACGGCTCGGGACAAACATTCTTGCATCAAAGCACAGGGTTAAGAGAAAAACTGCCTTCTTATCCTTCATGTTTAATATCTGGTCTCCTGCCACAGACATCATCCCAAGTACCCTATAGGCTCAAAAACTTAAAATGTACTACTGTTCCCATTTTACAGATGAGAATACAGAGACTCAAAGTACCCTGCTTAAAAACTCACCCAGACTTGGTGGAGTTGGGATTTGAAGCAGGGACTCCAGACCACAAATCTTAGAATGGCTTTGCTCTGGGTTAGTCTCGGCTAAGGGCCCATAATTCTGCAGAATCCTAATGACAGGGATGCCTGGGGGGCTCAGTGGTTGAGTGTCTGCCTTTGGCTCGGGTCCTGATCTCTGGATTGCGGGATCGAGTCCCCCACTGGGCTTCCCACAAGGAGCCTGCTTCTCCCTCTGCCTGTGTCTCTGCCTCTCTCTCTCTTTGTGTCTCATGAATAAACAAATAAAATCTTAAAAACAATATCCTAATGACAAGGCTTGGGATTCCATCAACAGGATGATCAGTAAAGTCCATTCATCTCCTGGGAAAAAAACAAAAGGCTTTTAAGACCTGATGCATAAGCTGGTTTTAGGAAAGACCACAACTTCCAGGAAGCAGGTTCCTCCCTCTGCCAGACCTTGGGGAACTGAACCAGGATGTGATCCAAGAAGAGAAAGGGAGAAGCAAAAGATAGGATTCCAGGGTCAGGTCACCTCAAACCGTGATTTGCATAAGAACCAACCAAAACCAGTTAAACTTTTAGATTCCAGCCCCACCCACAGAGACTTGACCAAGGGAAGGGTGGGAGGTGGGGGGGGGAGGATCTACATCCTCTGGAAGAATCCAAGGTCTTGGGCAATGCAGATCAGACACATCTAGAAACTGCTCTGGGATTCAACGCAAACAGGTTTCTATCCAGGATGCAATTAATCCAAATTTACCGTTGAAATTATTTTTTTTTAAGATTTTATAATTTATTCATGAGAGACACAGAGAGAGAGGCAGAGACACAGGCAGAGGGAGAAGCAGGCTCCATGCAGGGAGCCTGACATGGGACTTGATCCCGGGTCTCCAGGATCAGGCCCTGGGTTGAAAGTGGTGCTGAGTCACCCGGGCTGCCCTATGGTTGAAATTAAAATATTAAAATACAATGAAAATTTGTGATAAGAATTAAATCTAAATAAAAGTCTTCAAATTGGGCAGCCAGGGTGGCTCAGCGGTTTAGCACCACCTTCGGCCCAGGGCGTGGTCCTGGAGACCAGGGATTGAGTCCCATGTCAGGCTCCCTGCGTAGCGCCTGCTTCTCTCTCTGCTTGGTGTGGAGGCCGAGAAAATTAAGGCCATTCCACTTTAAGTTCAGCATTAGCACACGTACAGCCATCCCAGACCCCTGTGAATAAGAGCTGGAATTTACATTACTTCAGTTACAGGAAAGAAAAAAAAAAAAACAGCTTACAGCTTAATGTCCTAGAAAGCCCTATATCAGAATGAGAACAGAGCTCAATGCCCTTGAAAGCCCCATATCAGAATGTAAACAGAACTTGAGAAATTCCTCCTCCACCTTCTGGAGGTCCCCTAAACCAGCCCATAAAACTAAGCTGAAACCCACCTCGGGGTCCAAGTCCCTGCTCCCCTGTGTCAGGTACACTTGGACCCAAGCTCGAGCTTGTAAATAAACCCTCGTGTGTTTGCATCAGTTTCGGCTCCTTGGTGGTTTCGTGGTTTCTCGGATTCACAGTCTTGGGCACAACACTTGTGTCTGTGCCTCTATCTCTCTGTGTGTCTCATGAATAAATGAATAAAATCTTTTTTTTAAAAAAAAAAAAGGTGTTTAAATCGTTTAAGCGCACACCATGAGCACTTTCTTCTGACACCACAAGTGTAATTAATACATTATTAATGGGTAGACAGAGAGAGGATAGGTCGAGGGTCACTTGATTTTTCCTTTTTGTTCAAAGCCAACTGGAGCAAGTTGCCAGGCAAAGCTCTGTGCAGTTTACGCTTCGAATTAAGCTGCAACCTCTAAGGTGATCCGTGCAAGTTCTGTGGACCGTGACCCCCGGAGAGAAACCACAGTCGAGTCAAGTACCGCCACTCCTGGGTCGTACAAGCCAGAATTGTCCCCTTAGGCCCTGCTAGAGACAGGACCACACTGCAGTCAGAGTTGGTGACTTGTCTGTGGGATCTGTCTGTGAGCATTACCTCCTCTGCCTCCTATTCAGGTGGTTTCAGAAGGTGAGGCCGGGAGCCCACAGCTAAGACCAAGAAAGAATTCTTGAGATGTTTTTGGTGCATAAAGGTGGCTTTATAAAAGCACAGGGACAGGACCCAAGGGCAGGAAGAGCAGCTGCCTGGGGCTCTGAAAGGAGGCTGGTTCTATACTGGAGAGCTGGGGGAGGTAAAGACAAAGGGAAGTTTCCAAAAGGTCTTGCATGTGCTGAAGAAGACTCACAAGATCCCAAGGCCTGGCTATTGTCAAGCTAAGGTTGCTTTTCCCTCTGACAAAGCATTTGCATTAAGACAGTCTGGAGCTTCCTGGAGAAATGTTATACTCTCCTGATTAAGAGTCCATGTCAACAGGCTGCAAGTCATAAAGAAATTTAACTTTGTTTACATCCCCTTCTGCCTCTGTTTCCCTCATCACCATGGAAAGAAGGGTGATGTTAGGGTTCTAGGAAATTGAGTTGTGGGCCTCTGGAAGCTAGGCTAGTGGTAAGAATGCCTTTTCCTTGTGATGAGGGAGCAGAAGGTGAGCTGAGGACAAAGCTGACACTGACACCCTGTGGCCCTCCACCCCCAGGTAGGACATGTGGGACATTCCCCAGGTACCCCCCTGCACCCAAAGCTAAGGAAAGGAAAAACAAATAGTTAACTTATGGAGATCACAATCCTACAAGACATAAGTCTCCCTCAGTTTACAAATGTCTTAGTAGTTTCTGAGAACAAAGCATTTTTATCAATAACCTAGCTTCTGGAAGGAAATGTAGATACAATGAAATGTCCTCATAACATGCAGCCCACTGACAGAGACTTGAAGTGGGCAGGGTGTCCTGTTCCTCAGGAAGCTCCCAACTGTCTTCGTGTGAATGCCTGGCTAGAGGGAAAAACAACCTTAAATTGACAATGGCAAGGCCTCAGGTATCCTGGGCGTCTTCTTTAGATACGAAAATCTTTTGGAGACCTCCCTCTTCCTTGCCTCCCCCAGCTCCCCAGCATAGAATCAGACTCTCCTCACAAGCTCAGGGCAGCAGCTTTTCCTGCCCACGAGTCCTGTCCCCGTGCTTTCATAAAACCACTCTTTTGCACCAAAGATGTCTCAAGAATTCTTTCTTGGTCATTGGCTCTGGATCTCACCCCACCAAACCTCACCTCTATCCCAAAACTACATCAAGAGAAAGAAAAATTTTGCATATTTCCTTAGCTAGGAAATGCCATTGACAAAATGTTTGTTTTTTCATGCTGGAAAGATAAATATAGATTGAAATAAATTGAACTGACTCAATAAATTAGATATGATTTTGAATATTATTGAGGGGGGATCCCTGGGTGGCTCAGCGGTTTAGCGCCTGCCTTTGGCCCAGGGCGCGATCCTGGAGTCCCGGGATCGAGTCCCACATCGGGCTCCAGGCATGGGGCCTGCTTCTCCCTCTGCGTGACACACTCTGCCTCTCTCTCTCTCTCTCACTCTATGTCTATCATAAATAAATAAATAATTCTTTAAAAAAAATAAAATGAATATCATTGAGGAATTTCAGTGATTTTTATGCCTTTTTGAAAGCTAGAGAAAAATAGAAATGGGTATATTATTTATATTTATAAATGAAGAAACAGCAAGAAAGCATTTTTAAACCGTCTCAGAGTGAAGATGAAATAAGGAAGTACGATTGGTAATAAATGTCAACAACACACACTCTGAGTTTGATTTTTCTTTAATCCAACCTCAGAATAAAAGTAGCAAACATGTAAAGAAGCCATGGGAAGAAGAGTGATGCATGAGGGCAATACTTGGTGTGAACATATGTGGACTCTTCTCAATTAAATTAGAAATAAATTCCGATTCCCCCTGAAGAAGCTTAAGGGATGTGCCCTTCCCCCCCAAAAAAAAATCATTCTATGTGTAATTTGAAAGGATCTGAATAACAATAATCACCACGAGCTTTAGAAAAAGATTAGTGGGAAGAAAGATCTGTTTGGCTGGCATGCAAAGACTTCAAAACTGCAACCTTTGCAGCTGTGCTAGTTTGAGAACCGATGGGCAGATGGACAGATGGGTGGTGCCCGACACTAAAGGACAGCCCGCACTGTGCAACATGGAGATGTCCAGGGGTTGCTCCAGGCGGTGTTTCAGATTCTGGGAAACGATGCACAATTACAGAAGCCACTTGAGAACAATCTACTATTTGTTGCTTATGTCCTTATTTTACATTAGACATGAAAACAAATGTCCAGCATGTTGTCAGTAGCTAGATGAAAATATGAGATTTACAAATCTGAGTTTTTGTGTTGACGAAAGAAAGGACAAGGAAGCAAGGAAGGAAAGGGAACATTTTTCAATTATTTTTTTAAGATTTTATTTATTCATTTGAGAAAGAGACAGTGTGTGAGCAAGGGAGAGAGGCAGAGGAGAGGGAGAAGCAGACACCCCGCTGAGCAGAGAGCCTGGGACACGGGGCTCAATCCCAGGCCCCCAGGATCATGGCCTGAGCTGAAGACAGACACTTCCCCGATGGAGCCACCCGGGCGTCTCTCACTTATTTTTCAAAAATTTCAAAACAAAGCATGACATTTTGTTTCCCTTTACCTTACACGGTGTCATAGTGAAAGCCATACACTTGTCATTAAGGGTTTTAATTCTGGAGTTGCTTCCATCAGTAACACGATAATAATGATATTTCAAATGTTTCTTTGCTTTTATCAGAGTCTTAGAATTTGTGTCTGTGAAATGAAAGTAATGCCTTCTGATTAAAGTTCCTTAGGAATTCTGTGATGATTACCTCTTTCAAAGGTGAGGAGACATGTAGAAATCTGAGTCACTTCTTAAATTTTGAGTATTATGAAAAAAAATAAGAAGAATCTTCTATTAGCCAGTAAAACAATAGCAATCTATTAACAATTCTTTGAACACTAAACTTCGCTTTCTCAGACAATATGCAGCAGGAGAGCAGATAATCGTTGTGCTCGATTAGGAGGACCCCAAGTGAGTCTCCAGACCACAATACACGCATGCACATACACACAGGTTTTAAACTTGGGATACAACAATCTTGTGAAGATGGTTCCTGAGGAGCTACAGTCCCGGGAGAATCAGAAAGGGCCAAGTGCTGGTCATGAAGTGGACATAAGTGGGTGGCACTTTCTCCTGACAGAGGACCCCTGAAACACCAGCTGGAACCCCCAACATTGACAACAAGTTCATAACTGTCAGTGCGAACATGAGGATGACCGCTAACCAGCCATTCTATGCACACCCCAACTTCATGTGTCCCTGCAAGAGGTCACTGTCCGGGGAGGCTGAGCAAGGTGGGGTTGCAGGATTGCAGGGTTCTTGCTTCATGGAGTCCTGACAAAAGGGTGAAGTGAGGTGAAAGTTTATTAAGTGAAGGTGAGAACACAAAGGAAAGATGAGGAACTCTCTAGACTGAGAGGGGTCCCAAGTGGGTTCCCACTGACAGATTTTAGGGTTGATCTTTTAAAGAAAACCCACCAGGGACCCTGATAAATACCTGCTGATACCATGTAAGACTAACCTGGTGGATTTGTAAGTATTGTGAGAATATCCTGTCTATATTTAGAACCAACATGGTGGATTTGTTATGTTCCCCTCTCTCTGGTTAATATCTCATCGCTAACATTCCTTCATGTCTGGGATTTCTGTGAGCCTGGTCACGTGGGCCTTACCTGTGCCTCCCTACCCAGCCTCACCTGTCCTTTACTCATGGGTAAGTGGAAGGACCAGGGCTGGCCTCACTGCCTCCTGCAGCCTCCTCCTCCCCCTCTTACACACACTCCCCTCCCCTCCCCACTTGCACACCAACAAACAGCCTTTGTTAGTATGGGAAATGCTCAAGTCTCAAACTTCCTACAAGGTGAGACAAGGAGGATTTGAATAATCTCTTTTCTTAATTTCTTGGATAGACAAAGTTATCCAGAAATCCCTCCAGGAGAGAAGTTTATAACAATGAGGTAAACAGGCCATGGGAACCTTAATTGTATGTGAGATCCTAACAAGAGTGAGGTCGTAAATGAGGACAAGCCTGGAGACCTGACTTGAGTTTCTAGGACAGTGACTATTGGAAAACCAAGTCAGATCTCCCCAGCTTCGTGCATTCCCTCCAGCCTCCACGAGGCACATCACTTCCTTGAAGACTGGGTTTTCCAGTGAATGGCGGAAATTCTAGCAGTCTCTTGGATGTTTATCCTCAGCACTGCTAAATATTTATTCATTTGGAAAACAAGTTCTAAATGTTTAGGATAATGGGTCAGGAAGACTGTGCTAAGACATTGTCATGGTGTGGTTTGAAGTGCTGGGGTCTAGAGTCACCAGCCAAGAAAGAATTCTTGAGACGTCTTTGGTGCAAAAAAGGTGGTTTTATGAAAACCAAGGAACAGGACCCATGAGCAAGAAGAGTAGGGCTGTGAGGGGAGACTGATTCCCTCCTGGGGAGCTGGGAGAGAGGAAAAGACAAAGGGAGATTTCTAAAAGGACTTGAAGATGCTGAGGGACTACAAAGGATCCTGGAGGCCTGGCTATTGTCAAGCTAAGGTTGTTTTTCCTTCCAGCAAAGCATTCACATTAAGACAGTTGGGAGTTTCCAGAAGGAACATTACTCGCTGCTTGCCTCAAGTATTTGTCAATGGGCTGCAGGTTTTATGGACATTTAATTTGATCTACATTTCCTGCCTTGGTTTCCCACATCACCTTCCACGGATAAGGGCGGGGGCGGAAGGGCATCGACCATGATATAGGGAAATAACTTAGCAGTTTGGTCAAATGATGGAGGTTTTTTTTTTTTTTTTAAGATTTTATTTTATTTTATTTTATTTTGAGAGAGAGAGCCCATGTGTGCACAGGAGTTCAGGGAAGGGAAGGGACAGAGGGAGAGTCCCAAGCTGAATCTCCATGCTGAGCACAATCCCATGACCCGAGATCACAACCTGAGCTGACATCAAGAGTTGGATGCTTAACCAACTGAGCCACCCAGGATCCCCAAGGTTTTGTTTTTTAAAGTAACCTCTAGAGGCACCTGGGTGGCTCAGTCAGTGAAACATCTGCTTTGGCTCAGGTCATGATCCCAGGGCCCCCATCAGGCTCCCTGCTCAGTGGGGAGTCTTCTTTTCCCACTCCCTCTGCCCCTTTGCCCCTCACTCCGCTTGTGCTCTCTCTCTCTCAAATAAATAACTAAAATATTTTTTAAAATAAAAATTAAAAAAAGAATAATTTCTACATCCAACTGGGGCTAGAACTCACAACTCTAAGATCAAGAGCCTCGCACTCCACTGACCAAGCCAGCCAGGTGCCCCCAAACTATGGTTATTTTTACTCAATGAGGAGTCTCAGATTGAAAAGAGAGAGGAAGAAAGTGGAAACAGCATGCGACGGTCAGAGATCCTCATCAAAAGCAAAGCTGTGTTCAGTGAACGTCAGACCTGGCTGCGCAGTGTTAATTGTGGATGGAAGTAACTTAATAACTAAAGCAGCCTCTCCATGTGGCTCCCATGGCAACAAAGCCATGCCTAGCAACTGGACTTTACTTCCTTGGTGATAAATGAATCAAATATAGTTTATTTTTATGGCATGACCAGTTCGGTGGAGGAAGTCACATTGCCTTAGTAAATGAAAGAGAATTACATCCAAAGGGGAAGCTCTGATACACAGTCAGCCTCCATAGTAACACAGTTAGAGGTGTGCGTGGTCTGCTGGCTGGAGTCATCACAGGAAGTGGTCCGGTGAGGATGTGTCCATCACGGGGGTCTATGGGAAGGTCATGCCCATGTTAGCGGACACTTTCTCATTTCTCATTCTCCAAAGCATATTTTAATGCCTACTTAAATGTCAAAATGCCTCAACACATAAGTAAAGAAATAATAAGAAAAAGTAGGTTAAATGCAGAATTTTTATTTTAAGGGAATACATTTCTTTTTCCCAAAGGTAATCTTACAATTTGCAAAGTTCCTTTTTGCTTAATGTAAACTTGTACATTTTTGTTCTATTTGGAGCAAAAAAAATTATCTTACTTAGTCTCTTCTGTTCTGGATATGATATTTACCTAGAGGGCCTCTCTCACATTTGATATAACTCACATAAACAAAATTACTTTGAGATCCTCAATGGTTTTTAAGAATGAAAGGAGGTCCTCAGACCAACAAGTTTGAGAACCATTGTTCTGGATTATCACCTAATTTCATAGCATTTGTCTTCTTAAGAAGCAAGGCACAGTATTAACACATCAATTCAAATCACATCCTGAAACATTCTCTCATGTTGAAGCAATAGGTTAGGTATTCCCCTCAAGTACCGGAATATACAATTGCTATCGATGTATCAATAATCATCTTGGATGATTATTAATTCTGTGTGGAAGTTTAGCAAAAAAAACTTCACTGAGTCTTTCTCAGTGTTTACTTGTGTCTATACCAGCTTCTACAGCTAGTTCATGAGAGCTCTGCCTTTTAGCTTCAAAGCTAAACTAGTTTACCAGAATATTCCTTACATCATTAATTTCTTTTTTATTTTTTTTTTAAGATTTTGTTTTATTTATTCATGAGAGACACAGAGAGAGAGACAGGCAGAGACAGGCAGAGGGAGAAGCAGGCTCCCTTCAGGGAGCACAATATGGAACCCGATCCTGGAACTCCAGGATCACATCTGGGCCGAAGTCAGGCACTTAACCACTGAGCCACCCAGGTGTCCCAAATCATTAATTTCTTATTTTTAAGTTACTTCCATTTTTTTTTTTTTTTTTTTTTTTAGGATTTTATTTATTTACTTGAGAGAGAGAAAGAGAAGGTACATAGAGGAAGAGGGAGAAGCAGACTCTTTGCTGAGGATGGAGTTCCCAGATGTGGAACTTGATCCCAGGACCCTGAGATCATGACCTGAGCCAAAGGCAGACACTTCACTGACTGAGCCTGGGTGCCCCAGTTCCTTCCATTTTGACTATGAAAATGAGAAAGAAAAAGAAAAAAAAAACAGATGTACCTGCTTATAAAAGATGCTGTGAGCAGCTGCTCCATCATCTACAATGACCTACTGTTAGGAGTTAATTGGACAGTCAGGGAGTCAGGGCCAGGGTCCCCAACAAGAAGACATGGAGTCAGAACAGCTAAAAGGATAGAGCACTGACATCCTGCTTTGTGGTCTTTGAAGAAATGACTTCAGCAAAAAGTCCTAAAATAAGACAATTAACCACAAAAGCATTTGACAATATCACAGGCAAGGGGCTCTTAAGGCCTAGGCCCCCATGAAGTGGGAGAGCTGGGTTCTTGTCTCACCCAAGAGCTGGGTTCTTGTTTCATTCAAGAGTCCAAGAATGAATCTTACAGACAGAGGAGAGTAAAGCGATAGAAGTTCATTAATCGAGGATACAGAGAAGCTCTCAGGAGTGAAGAGGTCCCAACAGAGGTTGCCCACGTGGGCCTCCACTGACAATCTTTTATTTAGGACTGACCCAGGAACCAGTGGCCTTATCCTTCTTGTGACATTCTGGTTTGAGTAAGGACTGGTGAGAACATCTTTAATGGCTTCCTCTGGGGTCTGGATATTCTTTGTTAAGTCACAGGCAACTGTCATTAAAAAAATATCTTTTCCACCCACACCTAGGGCAGGGTGACCTGGTTTGCTCCCTTATCTCCGGTTTCCTTATATCTCAGCATTTTTGGGACTTCTGTGAGCCTGATCACATAGCCCCCTATCTACCTCTCCCCACCTAGCCTTGTCTGTCCCTTACTCACTCAGATGTCAGCCAAAAAGACTGTCTGCACATGGACATGAACCTATTAGGTCGATAGAGACATGACCAAAGCCCTGATTGGCACGACCCCGTGCACCCTGGTTGCTTAAGAGAGTTCCACAAAAGATCTCATAAAAACCCCTCAACTTAGGTACTCTGAAGGCAGCCCTTCTGGACCCCCTTGCTCTCCAGGAGCTTTATACTCTTGTTAATAAACATTGCTTTGCTGCCCACCACTCTTCGTCTGGTCTACCTCTTCATTCTCTGAAGCTCTACGACCAAGAACAGCAGCACTAAAGGCAAAGACATCTTGCAACGCTACCATCACACCCAGGGGTCTGTGCCTACAACATGCAATGGCTCTTGTTTCACGGAACCCATTTGAGGAAACCTTGTGTGGGCTTCCAAAAGTCACCCAGGGATCCTGGGGATCATCACAGTTAATTGGTACTACTGAGCCTTACTTGGCAGCACATCATTTATAGACGGACCCATGTGAGCCTCAGCGAAGTTCACAAGGCGAATGATGGGGTCAACCCCACACCACAGACCAAGGCTCAGCACACAGGCTGAGTGTGGCTCGCTCATTTTTCCAGGGACGTAAACCAAGCTGCAAATGCATCTTGTCAGATGTCTGGGCTCTACACTGTGGAATTATACTGCTAGTAAAATAATAGTGGCTGTAAGCATTACTATGACTACATAGAAGTTGAGTTTTTTCTTCCCAGGAGAGGTTCACATTGTCTAGAAGGGAGAGAAATAAATAACAATAAAAACTGGGAAATATTATGATCAAGCTTCCCGTGTGCATTTAATAAAAGTCTTCTGAATGTATCATTGGGTTAATGATCTTATCAAGGGGTAGGGAACGGTGTACCTGCTTCCACCTGAACGATGGGAGGTGGGGGGCTCACGAGAGGGCAGGAGGTGAACCACAGCCTGATTCTGGTGGGGGCTTTCCTCAGGAGAGCAATGTGGGGGTCTTGAGAGGAGGGGAGAAGGGAAGCCCCAGGAAAGGTGTGTCGTGAACACAAGTCTGTGGCCAGAGAAGCTGTGACAACTGGGCACAGCCTCGTCCAGGAGCTCAGTGGGCGCCTGGCAAAGGGCGTGGAGCACAGCACTATGGTTGTGGCTGTGGTGGGTGGTGGGAATCGCAGGGAGGATGACTTTGACCCCCTCTAAGCTGGAAGGAGCCAGCAAGGGACAGGACAGCTGGAAGTGCCAGAGGGGCAGTGGGGAGACGGATGGTTGGACACAGGGGGTGGAGGGGAGACGGGCAAGTGCGCTGGTCCTGGCAGAACACTTCAGTGTGGGATGAGAGGCCGAGATGGTTTTCACAGGTGTGCTGCTTATTTCTGCTTCCCCAGGCCTCCCCCCTCCCACGTGTGGGACTGACCTCAAGTCCCAGATGGTGTGGGTGGGGCACAGATCATCCAGCATACTCTCTCTCTTTCCAAAGCGAGGACACTGGACTCTGGGGGCATCCCCTGTGATCCCACTTCTCAGGAGGTCTCCATCTCCTCATGTTTGGTGCCCACGCCAGAGACCAGGATTAGCCCAAGGCCTCCCTCTGCCTCTGCCTCTGCCTCTGCCTCCCACAACACTGCCACCAGGGATCCAGCCCTGGGACCTTCTGCTCTGTCAGCAGGGCAGCTGCCGCCCCCCCCCCCCCCCCCCCCCCGGTAAGGGCCACGCAGAGGTGGCATCCAGGGTCTGCAGCATAGCTCACCCCAGGTGAGCCACATGCACCCATCTGTTACTTCTAGAAGGAGGGGAGAGAAAGCCAACTGGATGACCTATCAGGATTGATTTTATTTCATTGTGCAGATAATCCCAATTTCCCACAAGTATTCCCAAACCGATTGTTACTTTTTAAAGGCAGATGTCTTTGTGAGCAGGCTCACACGGGGCGTCTCCCTTTGTGCCCCCACATCCTCAGGCATCAGCCCAGCACCTCTTGGGGGGCCAGACTGGAACTTAAATCCACACGTGACTTTGTCTACTTTTACTACTTCTACGGTTCCCTGGTTTGAGTTACTGTAACCTGGCGGATCCTGGAATGCTCTCCCAAATGTGGCAAGACTCCTTTTCCTTCCCTATGTCTTCTGCTTCTGTCTCCCGCTGTTGGGGCACATGGAGCCCTTTGCTCCCTGGAAATGCCATGGTAATTCCTCTGCATTAACTCACTAATGCTGTTTGGATCCTGGCTCACCCTGTGCCCTGCTTGGTCTAGTCCAGCCCTACCCATTCCTTAAAAAGTACGCTAAACATTGTGTTCATCCATTAAGTGTCCCCAAACCCAGGGATCTTTACTTCCTGAATTTCAACATCACTTTTGATTCTCCTCCTACATTGTCTCAATAAATTCAACTTATTTAAAAAGTGAGCCCTTCATAAGCTTATCAATTAACACGTGGTCCTGAGGGCATAGATCAAAAAGTGCTGATAACCCAGTGGTTGAAGAACCAAGTATCTGCCTAACAAGAAAACAGCCCTGTGCGTGGATGTCTCAGAATCACCCGCCACTTCAAGAGGTTGTGATTTTCTTTCAGCCCTGTCACCCCCACCAAGGCTCTCTATGTGGCCTTGCTCCCGAAATCTTTCCAGAAGGGTCTGCGGCATCCTTCTTGACAGCAAAGATGACAACACAGTGTTTTCTTCACCCTACAATATTTGGGATTTTGTCTGGCACAGAGTAAAGCCAGATTCAAGACTTGGTCCATTGACAAACAGGCTACAAACAATAAATTCTGTATTGACAAAGTCTCCTTCTGATCTCTGCCGGAGGTTTCCAAGTTCCGTGTCATCCCTACATTCAGTGGTGTCCTAAGACTGGAGACCTATCTTTGGTTATGGCTGGAATAGCCAGTGGTTGAATGTGCATTTAAACACTTGGTAAACACTTTTAATTATGATGGTGGGTTGCCCACCACTTATAAGAGTTAATGTTTGGGAAAATTGCCTCTAATAGAATTAGTCCTACTTTCATCTTTTGTGATGGAAAATAACTAAGGTCCAAAGGTTTAAGGCAAGGAACATAAACCTTTTAGAAAATTCTAAAGAGGCACTGACTTCTCAGGTTGCTATGACTCAGCTTGGTTCTGGTTCTTTCTGAAAAAAACGTTCCATTAGAGGAGTGTGGAATGTTCTTATGGCCATTCTAAGCCCACAAGTACTTAATTTCTCCACAAAGAGGAAAAAAGCTATTGTTTTCGGTTTACTCAGATTTTTTTTCTTACTCATTTCATTATTGGCCAATCTTCAAAATGAAAGCTATGGTGATATCCTAGGAAGTTCATCTCAAGGGCAGCCGGTAAGGATGGCTTCTTACAGTCACTGTTTCTGAGGCAGAAACTCACTTCACTTTTCTCTCACAACCAAGTGGGGAGCAAACACTCAGTTGCTAGTGGCTGAAATAGAATTAATGATTTAATGGCCATATGTATCTCTTCTTCTCAGCAAGCTTCTTCCTTTGGATGACATAGACGGCTTAGACATGTAGGTCACTCAAGATAGCTATAGATGTCTGTTGCCAGGGAAACCAGGCACAGCTGAACACACTCACCTCTGAGGTGGTTAGAGCCCCCCTTCATGGACAGAGCTTCAGAACTAACTGCCAGGACACACGGAAGACCCCTGTGGGTCTGCGGACATGAGCTGTGGAAAGCAAGCCCATCACTGGGAAACTTCTGGATATCTGTTATCTTGAATCTAAATTTTAAATAATTCTGAAGAGTTGTGGCACCTTTGAAAAACAAGTTTAGTTGGCCCACAGGGGACCCATGCTGGTTTGAACGTGGAGCAGATTTGCCCTCTCTGTGCAAGGACCTGTTGCTGTTGAGTAGATAGAGAGGCTCAGAGTCCCAGAGGTGCCGGATCCAAGCCCTTGCTGCAGAGCTCATCATTTGCTGATGAGCTCATACGGCTCGTGTAATGCATTATTTGCCCTTTGACTCCCTCGATGACACCATAAAATATCCACTGAAAGAGACCTGGCCCAGCCACACACACATTCAGAGGAGAGTGGGGCACATGAAAGCACTGGTGTCAATCATATGTTTCCTTAAATCTGTTCACAAGGGCAGTGCGCATATGGCAACACAGTCCCTGCTTTCACAGGCAAGAACAGAGAAGGTGGACAGAGGACACTGACACAGAGCCAGGGAAAGCAAGGAGACCTCGCCCCCCCAAAGGTAGGCTTCTCCTATTTTGTTCAACAACCAATGAAGGCACTGCCCTCTTAAAAAATAATTTCAGTGGGAATTACCTTCTTCTGCAGGTGATCACATAAATGGATGGAAAGTCCATGTCTGGATGTGTGAAAGTGAAGGCTTTTTATGAGTGACTAGCCCACCTGAAGGCCCCAGTGGGGTCAGCTGCCTGAACCATGCTCCTCCGGAATCAGACATGGTGCCATCGCAGGTGAAAAAGGACGAGCGGATTCTAGCAACCCAGAGTTAGTGCAGGTAATACAAGGGAAAATGAAAGGGAAATCAGAAAAATCAGGACACACACAGAGGTCCTAAGAGGTTATGTGTTTGTATTTCTTGCAGTGGGTTCTCACAGTGGCAATCTTTCTATGAAGAGGGGCATGTTCACATTCATGCTAATGCTGGGAACAAGGGGAGAGTACTGAACAGCAGCCACAGTAGCAGAAAGGGAGTTGGGGGGTGGTGAGGCCCTTTGCAGGCCAGGCCTGGGGACTGCTTACCTTTGAGGAGGGGGCGTCCCCACCCCAGCCTCACCCGTTCCTGGGAGCCTGACACAGTTCCACATGCTCAGCAAATCACTAAAAGATCCACCTGTTTCCAGTAATGGCACTGCTATGATCAGGCTTATTCAGATCTTCTTTTATGGCTCATATGAATTAAACAAATTTTATTCCAAACATTAAAATGTGTTTTACCAAAGGAGCCTCATTATTTTTGTATAAAGTATCTTATAACCTATGTTATAGGTCTTATAACCTATACCCAAAATATGCATTAGTTTAAGAAACTGCTGTGAAAGCAGCAAATATTTTTCAAGCACCTTCTGTGTGTTGAGGACAGGAATAGGTCATTTTACTCCATTGAGTTCTCGCTAGAAAACTGTACAAA
Organism: Canis lupus baileyi; assembly: GCF_048164855.1. Taxonomy (NCBI): domain Eukaryota; kingdom Metazoa; phylum Chordata; class Mammalia; order Carnivora; family Canidae; genus Canis; species Canis lupus. Next base: position 3,245,294 of record NC_132838.1, read on the forward strand.
CAGATATTATAATTGCCCTTTGCAGGTGATTTGCTCAATGGTCTTACATCCTAGAATGCCATTTTATTTTAAGAAACTTCCCTGTGGGATGTATCACATAATGCGGGGAGAAGCCTACAAAAAGGAAAAGCCATAATCACATGTGGCTGCTGCCTGACTTTCCAGCTATGAGATTTCTAATACACGTTCAGTTACCATTGTGTTATCACTCCAATCACATGATACAGACAGAGATCATGCCGTGGCTTGGACACACTATGCATTATTTTTTTTAATTGACTCTAACAGTAACGACAACAGAAAAATAAAAATGAAACTTTAAGTTGAAACTTAGAAATTGTATGTAACTTGATTAGCTAATTGTTATTTCTGTAGGGGGTCAAAATAATTAGTTTAGAGAAAAAGATGTGTCAACTGTTATTCTGGAAAATGAATGCATCAAGTATTTTGATGGTGGGACTATTTACAAGACAACGGGAGAGTAAGCCTAAATGCTGCATGTCTGTGTGTGTGCGTGTGTGTCTGGGTGTGGGAGCTTCGAGCACATGGCTGCATGCAGCTGGGTGTGTGAGAGACGCCGCAGAGGAGACAGGAAGGAGGATTCCCTGCCCCTTATAAAATTCTAATGTCTTCAAATCCCAGACTGTGAAGCACTGAGTTCACTGGAGAATCTTCTCCGAGCCACATAGACATCTAACAGAGGGCCTTTAAAATTTTTACCCCTTTTTAGTATAATAATTAAGACCAAGACTAAAGGAACCCAGGAGCAGGAGCAGGAACAAACCACACGGTGTCTGCTGCGTTGTAATCTCACCTACAAAATATAGTGAGCGCTTTTTGCCAGCGTGGAAATGATCTGCGTGTAGTTTTCAGCGCTCTGCCTAGTTCTAAAGGAGATTCTCAAGAAAATAGGCCCCCTGGTATGCTAGGGAGGGCTGATTAAGTCAAGGATTAACTGTGCAGACCCCAAGAAAGAGTGTGAGCAAAGTGGCCATGGCAGTTAAGTTCCCAACCTCCAGGGGAGAAAGTGGAGGAGGTTTTCCTGACATAGTTTGCTCTGCACAAATGCTTGACTTTTTAGGACAAAATGTGGGTAAACCAAAAAACTTGAGAGCAAAATAACAGCAGACCAAAGGCTCTCATCTAATTATCTTTGGAAATCTGTGCTTTAGAGATGTGGGCCACGTGGTTGTGATTACTTGACATTTCAGAGATTTTATCCTATGGATTTGAACGCTCCGTGTAATTCAACTCAATCTGAAAGGATGTTGAGCGGAACGTGACCACGATAACAGAGGTGCACCTTCCACACATGGACAGAATTCAGTCTCAAGTATCATGACGTCCAGACCTTCTCCAAGCCTGGGTCATCCAAGTTTACAAAGAAATGGGAGACAAGTGGAGGTGCTGACAAATATTTATGCTACTATTTTCTGTTAGAAATGGAGTTGAGAATGAAGGAGCAACAAAGAAGTGCACTCACGTGTCAGCGCTATTCCTGAGTACATACCAGCGGCCTTTGTGGCCTTTCCCTAAGCTCAGCGGTGTCCTCCACAAGGCTCCTGCGCCCCGGGGCGGCCCCCAACACGGGGCACCTCTGCCGCGACCTGCACTCAGGCGCTGGTTCCAAAAGACCGGTTTGTCATGAACGCAGGGACTTACCCTGCTCCCTTTGTTTAAACACCCCACACCTAAGTAATTAGGGCCCAAGATGAAAAAGATTGTTAGAAAAAAAAGATTTTGAATGAAAATTGCAAGTAATGTATTTGCAGAATAAAGGGACAGGTTGAGGGCAACAGGATTACATTGATCTGTGGATTTTCTCTCCTTGTGAAAAAATAAAAGTAGTGTGTCGTTTGGACTAAGGTGCTTCTAATTGCTAACCTCTGCGATGTTTTTATCCAACTGCAAGAAGTACGTGCAGTAGGAGGAGTGTCGTTTCCCATCAGTGATGGTTGGAGTTGGGGATAATTGAGGACATAGCACACAAAGAACTCCAGAGAACGAGTATACTCATTTTTAAATTTTTTTTAAAAATATTTTTATTTATCTATTAGAAAGAGAGAGAGACAAGGAAAGAGAGAGCACCAGCAGGGGCTGGGGATGGACAGAGGCAGAGGGAGAAGCAGACGCCTGGCTGAGCAGGGAGCCGGGTGTGGGGCTCAACTCCAGGACCCCAGGATCCTGAGCTGAAAGCAGATGCTCCACTGACGGAGCACATGAGGCCCCATTTTCTAAATATTTAAATTGGGTCCAGTTGCCTAATCCTTTGAACTACCTCTTTTTGAGGCTTTAACACAGTGTGTTCAATAAAAGGAGACCAGGATTATGGAGGCGAAACTGGATTTTGGTGCAGACACCCCTACTGGGTGCTCCCACAGATGGGAGGAGGAAGAAGGGGAAGAGCAGATGGAAACGCCTTCTGGTACATAGCGAGGGCATGACTGCCCGTCACATCGCACAGACAGTGGATCCATGTTGGAAGCACATGCATCACACCCTCAACTGCGTCTTTAAGAAGCTGTAGAAAGCACCTCCGATGGCTTAGTCCTACATGATGTGCCCCCTCTGCCTGCTTCTCCCTCAAGGCCGCAGCTCCCGGGGCTCCCTCATCAGAGCTCATGGAGAGTCGTTGCAGCCTGCACTGACCACTCCCTTCTCCAACTCCAATTTTATGTATTGACTCTCAACTTCAATGTCAACTAGAAAGGCCAGATTTGTGAGAAATTAAAGGCTGGACTTGGATTCATCCAGGAGAACCGGGTCCACAGAGCACACCAGGGGGGTGAAAGCCACAGTTCCCTCAAGCTTGTGGACCATGTCCAGCCTGCTCCTTTTGACATTAAGCATTTACCTTTCTGTATCTTATGCAATTCACACGAACAAGTTGTTTCTTCCCCAATGAGAGTCTAAGAGGTTGTGAGGGTTGACATAAAGGTAAGCATTTTCCTTACACATTCTCTCAATTTCAAATTAATACTCAAATATAGTGAATGTTTAGCAAACATCTGTCCAAAGGAACAAAGGTGACTACATAAAAGGCCATCAGAAAATTCTGAGAGCATGGAAAAAGGGGTTATGCTGTAACCCGAAGTATCCTACCTTGGAGCCACCGTGTCATCAATGTTTGCTTGGGATGGAAAGTGCCTTTCATTTACACACATGGCACCGTGGGAACAAGTGGATTTACTGCAACATTCATATCCAGCACCTCTCAGAGACCTGCTGAGTGGAAGACTCCATCTCAATACTGCAGATTTAAAACAAATCAATAAATGTGGTCCAAAGTGGAGACAGAAGAAGAAGGCAGAGAGCATAACTTCACACAACTTCACTTCCCAGACCTGCCCACCAGTGTGCATTCAGTGTCCTCGGGAAACAAGACATGGGTATTTCTGGAAGCATTTTAAGTCAAACTTCGTTTTCTGACTTATCAGTAACACCCCCCAGAATAAGGGTGTGGAGTCCAGAGCAGCCGGTGGACCCCTCGGAGAAGCTCAGCAGGAAGACAGCACAGAGAGCCGCCCCCCGACACCCCCGGCTCGCTAACCGCAGGGTACAGGAACTAGACTTCAACTCCATGAATCAGACTACGTGTCCCCCTGCAGCCTTAACCCTCAGTGCCGGAGGCATGATGAAGGATGATGGGTTCATTCATGCCGTAACCCTCCAGGAGCCTACAAATACATGTTAGGTAGCATATTCAATCAAATCTGGTCAAAAGCAAGATCCTATCTTGGCTGTGCTAATGGGACTCAGTTGCCTCAATGAGTCCTCATCCCGACTTGACAAGAGAAACGAAGTCTTGCCTTGTCAAGTGCTCTGGTTGCATGTGGGTCCCGGTGTCTTTACAATGAGGATTCCTTCATGTTGTGGTGATGGCAAGGTCACCAGTCAGCCCTCGGGGCTCCAGCCTGCCCTTCCCTCCACTGGGCCCTCAGTGACCTGGAGGCGGGAACATGGAGGGGCTCCCCCGCCTCTGTCTTCTGCACACCACTTGGCATGAGGGCTGTTCACCTCCCTTCCACTCCCAAATGGCAGCCTGCACTCAGGCTCAGGGCTCAGCTCCGGCCAGGCCTCAAGGACGCAGGGCTGAGGGAGTCCAGGCCAACATCCTCCCCGCAGAGATGAGGCTGCCCCACTCTGCCCTCCTGGCCCTGCCCTCCCAGCTCTGCCTCAACCAGGTGCTGGTCTCTGGGCTCTGCCCTTGGCCCACAGAATCTGGACAGTCACAGGCACTTCAACTGAGATGAGGCCTGTTCTCCACCTGCAGGGGTGTTTGCTTGGGTGTCCTGCACCCTTGAGGTGCAGCAGGAAGGAGGCTGTGTGGATTCTTCTGACACCACTCCCTACTCTCTTTCCTCCAACCCAGGAGCTACATTCCTTCCCGCTGGAGCAGGGGTGACCAATCCTTCTGCCTCCCAACACCAGGGGGTGGATATGGGTTGGGTTAGGTTTGCATCTAACTGGCTGCTTGCTGTTTTAGTACCTTTGTTCTCAGCAATAAATGTCTCTCCCATAGTTCCCAGAGCCAATCCCCCCTTGTCCTTGTGAAGGAAATTCACCTCCTTCGGGATTGGTTAGCACCTTATCCTGCTTCAGCTGGAGGTGGCTGGAGGTGACTCAACCTCCCTGTGCTTTGGACTTCTCTGTCCGAGCTTACCACATTCTTGTGAGATTTAAACGGGCTTGTTCACATAAAGTAAATAAAATAGCTTCTCATTCATGGTATAAATGTTTAATCTATAATTAAATGATTATTTTGAAAAAAAGAATGAGGATGAGAAGTAGCAGAATGGCCTCCAGACCAGCCTGAGAACACCCAACAGAATAAAAGAATGAAAAGAATAAATATGCTAAAAAAAATACAGTGTTACAAGTTCAGGACCATGTCAAGGTGGAGAAGCCGAGAAGCAAACATCCTGAAAGAACCTTGTGATCCTCTTTGGGTTGATTTCATCAACAATAAGTCACTTGGGCTAAAATCATGATGTGTCCCACCTGTTCTCTGTGAAGTCTGCCCTCGAGTGTGAGATTCTAGCATCCTGGCAAAATAGAACTGAAATCTCAAAGTACAAAATGGATTCTGGAAATATTGCAAATGTATGTGTGCAGTGATGACAGGTTATTCTTAATGGACATGAAGACGGTTCCATTAAGGCCATTTTACAGCGAGTCAGCCCACCTGGGATTGTGATACGAAGGATATGGATTGTCCTGCATTACAAAAGGGAAATCTAAAATTGCCTATGATTGCTGTTAGAAGCTGATTAACTTCACCGTGTAATTTGGGAAGACCCCAAACTTCACTTTCGCCGGAAGGTGGGATGAGGCATGAGGTCTAGAGCGGCAAGAGGATGGCGTCTAGAGCCACTCTGGCATTTTGTCAGCTGGGACTCTGGAATCACTTGACCAGTCTGTACTTCTGTGTTTTCATCTAGAAAACAGGCCATAAGAGCACCCATGATGTGGGTACACTGTGAAAATAGCACACAATTCACTAAATCTGTACTAACCTGAAGGATCAATGCAATTGCATAAGGCTTTATGTAAAAAAGTGGATTCTCACTTCATTCAAACTCCTCATTAGCAGAAGAGTAAATTTTAAATATGGAAATCCCTTCTTAAAAAGTTCATCTAAAAGCAAATACATACAGGGCCCCTGGGTGACTCACATGGGCAACTGTCTGCTTGAGCTCAGGTCATGATCTCAGGGTTCTGGGATGGAGTCCTGACGTTGGCTCCCTGCTCAGCAGGGACTCTGATCCCCCCTCTTCCTCCACTGCTCCCCCTGCTGTGCACTCTCTCCCTCTCTCTCTCTCTCAAGTAAATAAATAAAATCTTTAAAAAATAAAATAAAAACTAAAAGCAAATATATATCTAGGAAATTGTGGTTTGAAAGTAACAATTTGCAGCCTACAGTTTCTTCCCAAAGATTGCCATCAGCCCTCAATATACTAATTAATCATTTTTTGAAATGATTAATTTCAAGGGGACAAAGATATTTATATCTAGATGTATGTAACTGATACAAAATCAGAAACCATAGAAATACAGAATGTATCCACCTTTAAAATTAGTAAATAGTTTAAAATCATGTTATAATGTAAGGTACATGGGATTTTCGCGGTTTTTCTTGTTAGATTCCTTTCCCTGTCTCATCTCTGGAGAAGCCAAAACAAATAACTTTACTTCTGTAAATTGTTGGTTTCACTGCAGTAACTAAAATATAATCATATAAAGCTTATAGAGAAAAAAAAAGTTTAAAAATAACGTTTCCCTTAAAGTAACTCAAATAATTGACGTTGAGTTTAGACATGGTGATGTGTGTTTGGTCGTTAGAGAAACAGGGGTGTGGATTCATTGAGGGGAAATCATAAAGCCCAGACTCTCCGGGATGGGCTCCCCTTGGAGCAAGTGCCCTTCACTCCCTGACCACTGACTTGTTCAAGACACACATTTGCTGACAGCATTGTTTTTTTCTAAAAAGACAACAACAAATACAGGGGGAAAAGCCTGTGCTGTAGACATTTAAAAATGAGGTGGGTGTCTTTAAGGTTATAGGGAAAAGGGATTTGGAAACTACAATTTAGTGCCCAGATAACGGATTACTCAGCACAAATAAAGTCAATTTCAGACATGTGTTATCCTAGATCATTTGTCTGTTCCATTTGGGAAAAAAAAAATTAGTGCAGGCTCAAGACTTGTCCAAAAACCTAAGTAAGTAGCCATGAGACCCAAGACACGGAGATCTTAAACAAACAAAAAATGCATTAAAAAACAACTAAAGGAAAAAAACAAACAAACAAACACACCAAAAAACCTCCCTTTCTGAGTAATTATTCCAAACTAAACCTTTAAAACAATAAAATGATTTTTTTTAACAGTGATCTTATTTACATTTATTTTTTCCATTATTACACAAAAGTAACTGGAAAATGATAGGAAAATGCCCAGTGTCTTTTTTATAAGAAAATGATGGCCCATAGACAAATAAAATAGCGTAGAACGTTATAATCTGGGGCAACCAATGGAAGGCTAGGTAGATAAGGAGAGAGTCAGTGGGAGAAGGGAAAGGATCTGGCATTGACACATGAACTAGTCGGGAATGACACTAATTTACAGGGTAATTATGTATTATTCCCCAATATTACCATGATAGTACATGGTTCAGTAGTGGAAGACTTCCACATGTTCATAAGTGTTTATGACAGTATCAATTTTCTAGTTTAGAATTTATATTCAAAATTACCAAAATAATTAAGATGTTAAGGTACTGATACCTTTTTAAAAGGACACAAATGATAGAAGTTAAACAGGAGTAGGTGGGACCAAAGAGATGAAAAATAAGGTGGAAGGGAGCTGATGTCTTCATTCTAATTGGTGGATGTTAAGAGTTACTGGGTACTTTCGACAAAGTCCGAAATATAGATAAATACTTAAAGCAGTAAGTGGATGCTGATTTACACACACTCCGTTCCCCACCTTTTAAGTCATCATATAAGAGGTTAAGCCAAGAAATAAAGTGTATAAACACACCAGTCACAATCACAGTGATAACTCACCAGAAGACCAGTATTAGAGATAGGTTTTTTTTTTTTAATATTTTATTTATTTATTTATTTGAGAAAGAGAGAGAGCACAAGAGGGGGAGCAGCAGAGGCAGAGGGAGAAGCAGGCTCCCCCTGAGCAGGGAGCCTGATGCAGGACTTGATTCCAGGGCCCTGAGATCATGACCTGAGCTGAAGGCAGACACTTCATTGACTGAGCCACCCAGGTGCCCAGAGATAGTTTTATCTGACAAGTGATTGAGTTGAGCACCAGAATATTGTATTTTCTATTTGATACCCTTCTGTAAGTTTTGAGTTACTCAACCACATTTCTGTGTGACAGGCCTATAGTCCCTTTGCTCAACTACCTGGGGATAGATGTGTTTTGGAATTAACATGTTTTTCGTACCACATCTCTTCCCAGTAGGGTCTGGGACAGCATCTCATCATCAGCGGCTCTACACATGGGATGTAGTTTCGACATAGCTTCACATTAGTTTAGAACAGATTTCACTGTAAGAGATTCACAGAAACTTCATTTCCCAGTGCCCTGTGGGTTTTGTAGCTGTTCTGGGGACGTTGTGGAGCTCTACCTAGCCCATAGAATGACACTCACACACATTGCCTCCACAGTAGAATCGCCACAGAACATATTTGGTGCACCTTACCCTGAGCCCTCATGTTCCCTTTCAACTGAAGTGTCTACTATGGTGAAGTAAAGGTAAGACGCATTGACCAAAGGCATTTTCTCCTTTGAAACAACCAAATACATGTATTTATGCAGCAATAGCTACAGGGATGAAATGCTAGAGCAGTTTCCAAAAGAACATTCGGTGTAAGCATGATAAAGTCTTTGTTTGGATTTTGATGGAAGCGTCTCCATTAGTTTGGCTGAGGAGGGGCCCTGCCCTGATCTGCAGTATTAGCAGCAAGGAATGCCTGTCCTCTGCAATTCACCCATCTTTCCACTCCGCCTTTGTCAGAACTAATTTTATTCATGTTTTTTTTACCTAGGACTATAACCTTTACTTCCAGGAAGGACAAGATAAGTTCCCCCTGCAGATGAACAAAATAATAGAATGTAATGGCAGGTGGCAAACTCAGCCAAACACCAGATGATTCAGTTTATACACTGACATTGATGGTGAAAACTAGAGAATGGGATCCCTAATGAGTACTAAGGGAACACAGTTGGTGAGGATGACTACCACCCATGAACTCATAATTATTTAATCAGCCAGCAGTATTTGGGAATTTAATGGGAACAATGCTGGGTCATGAGATAGCAGAGCATGGACCACAAAGCATGTCCTCCAAGAGCAACAGGACATGGAAGGGGATCTCATGTCAACTGTGAAGGAGACTGGAGTCATGGATGCTGGTTAGAGAAGAAAAGATGACAGCACATAGTGTTAATAAAGTTATTGTTTATTTAAATGTTAGTACTTGATTTGAGTTTTTTGAAAAGGGTAAGTTTGAGATTGCTGGTGTCAAGAAGTCTCATCTGACATCATAAATCAGACCTGAAACTGGCCCTGTTACTATAGGAACCATAGCCCCAAAGCCTCACTGAAGTTTTGTTTGACTGTGAAAATTTGACTTGAAGGTAGAGTGAGGAGGGTCCACCAGGCTGCTGGCCCGTTTGGGTTTGGAAGATACTGAGGAGCATGAGCTCTGGACACCTGGCCATCTCCCACTCCTCGAGTCCCTCTTACATCCAGGGTCCTTCTTCATGAAGGTTGCGGTGGCTACTGTCCCAGGGAAAGGAAGGAGGAACAAAGAGCCAGCATGAAATATCCCATGGGCACATGGCCTGGAATGTTCAGAAGGAAGTTGAGGTCAAGAGGTCTTCCTTTTGAAAGGATGAGGGAAAAGGTAAAGGTTAGAATGGATTGTGGCCAGACTGTGGGGCACCCTGCACGCCACAATGAGGAGTCTGGAAATTATTCTATGAGGAACAAACACTGGTTAGAGGTGCAGGATCCTGAAGAGCGAAGCTTAGGAAAATGAATGAGATCACAATGTGCAATTGTAGAAGCAGAATAAGAACACAGTGGAGAAATAATAGATATATTAGTCTGAGTTTGAAGAAATGGAGGGTTAGACTAGATGAGGCAACTGGAGAATACATAACACTGAATGTGACTAAACGTTCAGGTAACTCTGTGATGGCTTGCAGGGACCCACTGTGGGAGAGAGGAGGATACCCAGGCAGCTTCCAAAGATTTTATGTCTCAAGACAGAGATGTCTTGACAAAGGACAGGTTTGAAGACAAAAATACACTTGGATTTTAAGTCCAAGAATAGGATGGTCTGTTCAGCTGACAGCGGGAAGACAGGAAGCAGAGTCTGGGCAGGTGTATATCCAGGATCCAGGTATAGACTGCTGAAACCAGAAGAGCTCATACAGTCACCAGAAAAGGAGAACGCCAGGACTGCAATAAACTAAATGTCTGGCACACTGAGAGCAGAGGAGGGAAGAGACCCATATGGAGAGAGAAGAAAAGGAGGGAAAAGGAGACAGAAAATCAGAACGTTGTGGAACCACAGTAACCGGGGAAGGAGAACTTCACAGTCATAGAGTGGGGGCTGCACGTCGTCCTGGGACCAGGACTGGGACAGGAATCCATCACTCACGGGGACGGATCCTTGGGGTGAAGACAGTTAACTTTTCATATTCAGGTATATTTTCAGATGGAGGCTTTTTCTTTTTCTTTTCTTTTTTAATATATTTTTTAAAGATTTATTTATTTATGATAAACATAGAGAGAGAGAGAGGCAGAGACACAGGAGGAGGGAGAAGCAGGTTCCATGCTGGGAGCCTGACGTGGGACTCGATCCCGGGACTCCAGGATCGCGCCCTGGGCCAAAGGCAGGCGCCAAACCACTGAGCCACCCAGGGATCCTCTTTTTAAAAATATTTTATTTATTTATTCATGAGAGACACAGAGAGAGGCAGAGACACAGGAAGAGGGAGAAGCAGGCTCCCTGTAGGGAACCTGATGTGGGACTTGATCCTGGAACCCTGGGATCATGCCCTGAGCAGAAGGCAGACGCTCCACCGCTAAACCATCCAGGCATCCTGAGGTGTAGTCTTTTCGTATTTGCTTCCTTTGGTAAGACCTGATATAGTATTTTTAAGACTTTATTTCAAATAATTCCTGTAGCAAGATATGCCCTCTTGAACATGTTGGAAAATACGACTATCTTAGATTGTTATGAAAGTAGATTGCATTCCCACTAGCCTCTTAAATTATCAGACACCGCCTGCCTGGCACCACCTTCACCCCCAACCCCACCCCAACCCCCACCAGACACAGTTTCTAGAGCAAAACTTAAAATCTCTACTGAGCAGATCAGAGACAATAGGGAAGGTGTAGATAAAAGGAAGGAAAAGTCCAGAGAAAAGGTTCTCAGAAATTATGAGTCCATATCATATACCACATTTTGAAGCCATATAAAAAAGGTAAAAAAAAAAAAAAAAAAAAAAAAAAACACAACATACCAGCAACAAAAAAGGGACTCAAAAGCTGTGAAGCCAGAAACCATCAAAAATATATCCTGGGGGATCCCTGGGTGGCGCAGCGGTTTAGCGTCTGCCTTTGGCCCAGGGCGCGATCCTGGAGACCGGGGATCGAATCCCACGTCAGGCTCCCGGTGCATGGAGCCTGCTTCTCCCTCTGCCTGTGTCTCTGCCTCTCTCTCTCTCTCTGTGTGACTATCATAAATAAATTTTAAAAATTAGAAAAATATATATATCCTGGTACAATTCTTAAAAAAAAAAGGAAGAAAGAAACTCATTTCACTTAAAAATAATCAAATAATCAAAAGAAAAAAATCCCAATCCATTCTTATACAAATTACTCTAAGAAAAAGAATTAAGTACAGAATAATGTCTCTTCCGAAAATAAAAGCATGCCAGGAAGACTTTTCCACAAAACAGGAAAACACAGACCAGTCTCACACAGGAGATGTTAATGCAAAAGTCTGAAATAAAATATTAACAATCACAATGTTAGAACGTATTAAAAAGAAGTGATTCATGAGCAAGGAGGTTTATTCCAGAAATATGAGTGGCTCAGTATTAGAAAGTCTACTGACAAAATGCATCATCGCAACAGAGGTAAAGAAAAGTCATATGATTTTCCTAGATATATAGAAGATATTTGACAAAACCCATCACTCATTTTTCTTTTTTTTTTTTTTCCATCACTCATTTTTCTTAAAAATATTCAATAAATAGAAACTGATGATTATTCTTTCTTTATGTGCTTCACCCAAAGACAGCACCTGCCTTAACAGGAAAGAACTTCCACCCACATTAGAGACAAGGCATTAAAAAAGAAAAAGTGATCAGAGACATAGCAATTAGGAGGAAAGAAATAAAGTAAGTCGACTGCCTGACAGAAACAGCATATGCAAAATAAGAGAATTTGGTACAGGAGCAGATTTTAAAATCAATGTAAGGAAATAAATAGCCTTCGTGTATACAGACAGAAAGCAGGTTAGAAGATCTAGCTAGAGAGGCATCTACATTAAAAACAGCAAAACCATTTTATTATTTTTTAAGATTTTATTTATTTATTCATGAGAGACCCAGAGACAGGCAGAGACACAGGCAGAGGGAGAACAGGCTCCCTGCAGGGAGCCCGATGTAGGACTTGATCCCAGGATCCTGGGATCACGACCTGAGCCAAAGGCAGACACTCAACCGCTGAGCCACCCAGGTGCCCCCAAAACAGCAAGCAAAACAATTTTTTGAAAAGAAAAGAAAATGCCTAATGCATTTAATAGCAGAAATTCAGATATTTATCTAATAAAAGTTGGAATTTAAAATTTCAGAAACGCCGTCTTCAGGAGCACCGAGAAACGAGATGTAAAGCTAATAAAATATACACATAGATAGAAACTCTAAAACTCTGAGGAAAGAAATCAGATACTGAATATAGTCCACATGCATGAATTAGAAGATCAATAGTAAGAGGTCGATTTTCTCATGAAAAACAATTCCAGATAGATTTTGCAGATGTTGCTCCCTCCAGGAGGTGGCGCGTGATGGACACTTGGTAACTGTGGGCTGCACGGAAAGATTCCCAAGTGGAAACGAGGGAAGAGGGTGAATTTGCAGGGATGGGTGGGGAGCACCCGAGGCACTACCTCGGGGAGGGAGGTACTGGGTTAGGCTCATCACTGACCTTCGTGTCGCTGGCACACCCCCCTCACCAGTTGTCACAGCTACATGGGGTTTCCACAGAACTTCCCTCCTGGGAACATTTAAAATAAAGCGACAATAGACAATAGACATGTGTGTCAAGGTCAAGCTCCATGTCCACGTAGACATGTACAAATTTGTTGTAATAACTAAGGCATTCTCTAAACTTCAACACTTTCAAGTCTCATTTTTAAAAATTGAAACTCATAAAAGGGAATGAAAATAAGATAAAAAGGATACTGAACAGGCTCTCAATAGGAAATGTTAGTAGTATACTCTCACACATAGACTGTACTAAGAAAGCCATACCAATGACCATTTGGCAGACTTAAGGCAGTTAATTTTTATGTTTGATTTCCGAAGGAATCAGAAAAAAAAATGAATTAAAATTTGAAATTTGACTGGCACTGTTGACTGTTGCAAAGCACACACACGTTGGCTGGATGATGTGGGGAAAGATGAATTCGCTCCCACTCCTTATGGAGGCTCAAGCTTGTGGGCACTTTGGAAGGCTATTGTTTTTTAATGGATTTATTTATTTGTGTGTGGGGGGGGCAGCTGGCAGAGGGAGAGAGAGGATCTTAAGCAGACTCTGCACTAAGCACAGTCTGACGTGGGGCTAGACCCACGACCCTGAGATCAGGATCTGAGCACCCGGGCACCCCCAGAGAGCTGCTTTTCAACACTTTCTGCCACACTCCACAAGGAGAAGCCTCTAGGCTGTGAAGGAGGACCGCTGGCAGGTAGAGGACAGCACCCTAAGTGCGTGACCCTGAGTTCCCACAGGACAGCGAGCCCTGGCAGGCTGGCTGGGCTGCACACTGGCTCCCACTATTTTGATTCAGGTATGTCAGAGACAGCAGCAGACAAGACCGTGTCCTGGATATGCTCTTGCCCGCATTCCACTTGGGTAGATGTCCATCACAAGAATGTCCAGAGCTCTGCAACTGCTGACTTATTTGTTCTTCTATTCACTCCATCGCTCACCCCAAGGACCACACGGTTTCTTGTCTTCCCCTGTGGCTGTCTGGAACGAAGAGAAGTCAGCCCTTTAGGGGGATGACAGACACCGGTGTTCCCCGGTGCTGACTCCCAGTGTGCACCCCATCCTCACCCATGGGGTAGCCCAGGCCTCAGGTCACCATTAGGTCTCCCTCTTCCAAACCTCTCTAAAGCTCGGCTCTCCCTTCACACTCCTGCCAGCGTCTCAGAACCACCACAGGGAGCCCTGACATGTGTCCTCAAAGACATATGTTCAAGTATACCCCCACGCCCGGTACAGGTGAAGGTGGCCTTATTTAGAAAGAAGGGCTTGGCACTTGTAATCACGTTAAAATGAGGTCCTAGCAGATATGGCCAGTGTCCTTAGGAGGGGACGGAGGGGCACAGAGACCAGGCGGGGAAGGAAGCCAGGGGACCAGGAGGCAGAACTCGCAGAAATGAATGCCCACAGCTACTCAAGGATGTCAAGGAGCCTCCAGATGCAGGATGAAGCAGGAGACGGTTCTTCCCTAGAGTCCTTAGAGGGGACATGGCCCCACTGGGAGGATGAATATCATTGCTGTGAGCCTCCCGGTGGGCAGTGACAGGTTAACAGCAGCCACAGGACCCGACGCCACCTCTCACAGGACTTTGGGTCCCAGGCCGTAATCTCAGAAGAGTGTACTCTCTTTCTAGAAGTTCTGTAGGAAGACGCCAATCCTTCTTATTTCAACAACTGTGAAAGCTCTAAGTGAACCCAACAAACTCCATTTTGGTGGCGTAACCCGGAGATTTGCATGCACATGTTTTGCCTGCTCACATGCTTGAGCCTCAAAGGTGCACATGTATAACCAGGGGCAGCGCCGTTCGCTGCACACCCGGGAAGGCATGCCATCCACAGCAAACAAATAGTGCAGCCATAGCATCGGGCCGCTGGGGAAATGGCCAAGAGCTCCTTCTCAGGGAGCAGGGGGGCGCTGATTCAGAGAAAGCAGTGGGCGTCACCATGCCGCATGGGAGGAAGGCAGATGATAGAGGTGGGGACCTTAGTCCTGTTGTCACAGACCGCACTGTCGGTTCCATTGTTCAATTGCAATTTGCACCAAGTTCTGACTCACCCAACCCTGGAGGGGACATTTTGGGGATGTACAGAAGCTGCAAAACTATAAAATCAATTTAGCTGAAAAAGCTTTGGGCAGTTTTTCTTTTGAACAGTCTCATGTTATTTATTATTTCTTATACAAATGAATAATGCAACAAATATTCCACACAGTATTATGGGGGCGGGGCACAGATCAATGTTTTGAATGACTATGTCTTCCTTATGTGCTTTTTCCTTCTCAGCATTCATTTTGACTTTCAAAAAATTACTGTTCCTATGGAAACAGTAATGATACCACTTTGCCCTAAGAGCAGTACATGAGAAAAAATGATAGTATATAAAGAGTGTCTTTTGGTTTTACACTGTTTCATCCCTACAATGTCCATAAATACATACCTATTACTATCCATAATACCAAAAAAAATAATTTTAGAAAAACCATCCAAAGGAAGACTATTCTTGATATTAGACTCAAATATTTTTTTCAAAGTTCTATTTCTTAGTGAAACAGAAATTTTGATCCTTATTTCATTAGTTTCTTAATTCAGCCTTCCGACAATTATTTATTCCATGCTTACTCTCTGTAAAGATATAGAGAGTATTTTTCACGGTGTGATTATCTTCTGTTAGATCGGAGGAGACTTTGACAAGAACTAGTGCATGTGTACCTTATTATCCTTGTGTCCTTAAGGAATTAGAATGATGAAAGCATCTGGATTTTTTTGTTTTCAGAAGGATTATTTTCAAAGCTAAATTGTCAAAAACAAAAAACGAAAAAAAAAAAAAAGGAAATCACTGTGGTCCAACTCACTCTGCCTTCATTCTGTCAGCGGCTGGTCAGCATCACATGCCTGCAGGTTAATCATTTCTAATCTTCGGAGCTGAGACCAGAGTGGTCCTGAGCTGCTAATAAGTACAGACATTAACTCGGGGACTCTCTAAGCCAGCGCCTTGCTGGTCGTTTCTGAGGGATGATACTGAGAAGTTAGGAGAAATGGGGCGATGTGCATATTTCATCCTCAAGGTAGCATAAATCCTAACTCGGTGTGATGTAATTGGGATTCACAGATAGGTTTTATCTTCAGGCGAGAGGTGACTCTTACCTCTACAGCTTGAGGTTCTCTGTTTTTCTTGTTTAAATAATTTGCATTTATCTTAATCAAAATGTGTAATTCGGGGCTGATGAAAGGCACTCATTTTGATGATAAGCTTTTTTTCAGTAGGCTACATATCAATTTTAATTGGATGTCAAAGTCTATGTTCTTTGGCCTTGTGTGATTATTCACAATTTAATTTGCAGAGGAAGCAGGGAAGAAACCAGGGGAAATAGCTTAAACTGAAGTTTTCGTATTAATCCTTTGGGTGAAGGAAGTATACACAAAACACAGATGGTTGTGATGTAATAACACTGAACCTCGCTGGACAAAGCACCTTGCCCACCCGGCACAGTCTTACCACCAAAACCCTCTAGGAAACTTTTCTCTGAAGCCGGAGTTTTCTGCACCTTCGAACCCTGACATACTGACATAATGGAGAGTTGACTTGGAGACTCTGGGCTTCTCATGATTTGGGCCTGAGAGCAGACATGCCCACAAGAACAACAATTAGCCGGGAGGGGGGGGGGGGAGTGTTGCAGGGGTGAGAGCCAGTCCACATGATGCCTGTTTTCATGTCTTGTGGCCACTCTGGAAGGTGGCATGAGGCAGTGGGAAGAGACCCGGGGTTTCAGAGACTTAACCAGCTTCCAATTTCAGCTCCACCTTCCACAACATTTGAGAAGTGCAAATAATTTATCTTTTTAAACTCTCGTGTTCTGATATCTAGAGTGGGATGATAACTGTGTTTGCAGAGTTTTTTTGCAAATAAAAGGAGAAAATACATGTCAAGTGCCTAACAGAGATATGGCACATAAAATAAGCAAAAATATATTTATACATATCTTTCTCAATTCCTAAGAGCAAATTTATTATTTTATTTCCCTCTCTAGAAAGAAAAGTTTCTAAATGACAGAGAGAAGGAAATCCTTTGCAGATCTTCTAAGTCCAAAGGCGGTTGTAGAAACAGGGCCACGTGTGGCCACCTGGACTGCAGGACAAGAGGAGTCAGGGTACAGAGCATCTTCAACCCACAAACAGATCCCCAAAGGGCACTGGGGAGGCCATGGGCTTATGCCTCAGTTTTTTTAAAATATAAATGTTCGTTGGTCCTTTAAAAACTTCCTGCTGGTGTGCACTCTCTTGGATTATTTATTCTCATTTTATTTACCTCAGCAATCTTTTGAGGCAGTATTACTTGCCACTCGATTGCTCAGCAGGCCAGAGGGTGAAGCCTTGCACCCCAGGTCAAGCTGCAGAGCCTGGGCAAGCCTGACCCTGGGGCAAGGAGCACTTGTCACCCCACCTGCTTTCTGGTCCCTACGTCCCCCAAGCCCAGCAGCACACCCAGCTAGTGTGAGGCTGAGACACTCACAGTGTGGTTGCCCTTCTTCCAGTCACTTATTCACCTTGTCTTTCGTCTCTCTCTCTCCTTTTTTTTTTTTAAGATTTTATTTATTTATTCATGAGAGACACAATGAGAGAGGCAGAGGGAGAAGCAGTTTCCCTATGAGGAGCCTGATGCAGGACTCGATCCCAGGATCACACCCTGAGCCAAAGGCAGACACTCCACTGCTGAGCCACCCAGCTGCCCCCACATTGTCATTTCCTTTCCATCCTGTGTCTCTCACTTGCACAGACCAGGCCTTCCCTTCTGTTTCGGAGCTGATGTTTTGTCTTTGAAAATCATTCCTACTCCTGCGATGCTTTCCACTATTCACGCTGCTCCCACCATGTTTCTGTTTCTAACTGGGAAGTTGGCTGTTATTGTCCTGACGATGCGCTGCTTCCACACGGATGGAGCTCAGGGCAGGTGATCATCCTAAACCCAAGCACAGGGAAGCTGCCAGCCTTCCTGAGCTCATGGATTGAAAGAGCAGTTTCTAGTAACCACTAGAAATCCGTGCTGCCAGAGACACTTGACCCTGGGGCCCCCCTTTACCTGCTGCTTGAAATCACAGCTGGAAGCCCACACCTCCATCACTGGCCTCTGGTTTTGCTCAAGCTGGTCTTCAGCCCAACGCAGTCCCGTCACCCTTTCTCAACGAGGTGGCTAATTCCACTTTGATAGTATCTACATCACGTTACCGAATGTTCATCTCCAGCCCCAACCTCACTTCTGACCTTCAAAGACCCCACCACACATCTGTTCAGCACACCCGAGGCTCAGCCTCATGTGGCTCATGTAGGGTCACCTTCGTGCACAATCACTGGCTGAACAGACCAAACAGAAAGTTACGGGCTCAAGTCACATCAAAAATCCTGATCCATCAAAAATCCTCCAGGTTGAGAAGACCCACCCAATGACTGTGTCTTTTTGTGCAAATTGCCTACCCCTCTGTATGTCAGGTTCTTCCTCTGTACACAGAGGTGAGCTATTGGTTTCAGGATAAGGAGGGAATGCCCCTCGTGGCCGCACCAGTAGGTACATGTCTTCAGGGACAGCGATGTGTCATGGGGCAACCAGCTGTGAGACCAAAGAAAGGCCCACACTTCCCTCCCCTGTGCACCTTTTATTTATTGAATTACCTGTTCTTTGAATCCCACAAGTGACTTAAAAATCACTCTAAGATTATTCTTGCATGTTTAGTCAAATTCAATTGGCACTTCTTGCTAGATATGCCTGCTTTTATCATTATATCACTATATGTTTTGATGTGTTTAAATTAGGACCATTACCATCTGTTCCTGTCATTTCTTGCTGGGTGACAAACCACTCCAAACTTAGCAGCATAAACCAACAACCACTGATCCATAGATCAGAAATCTGAGCAAGGCACAGAAGAGGATGCCCTAATACTCCATGATTTCTAGGGACTCAGACAGGAAGTTGAGACCAGCTGAGGAGGACATGAAAGGCTAAGCTGAAACTGCTGGGCCAGGGACCCCCTTTTGAGATGGCTTCTTCACTCACACATCTGGTGCTATGTCCAGGAAGGTTGGGCTCAGCTGGCCCCTAGATGGGAAATCTACATGTGGCCTCTCCTATGTGGCAATATTAGGGTCACTAGAGTTCTTGCCCAGTGGCTGGCTTCCTCCAGAAAGTTTCTCCAAGGAACCAGGCTCAACCTGACCCAACCTCAGAAGTCACAGGGCATCAAGAGAGAGCACATTGACCCCCTTTCTTTGTGGGAAGAGCTGCAGTCAGTTCCCATTATCCATGGTGGCTACTTTCTATAAAATCTCCATGAACACTGAAATTGCAAATACTGAACAATTATTCCCAAGGGAAGCATGAGGTTAGGTTCCTGGGAGCCTCTGGTCACAACATTTTAATAAATCAATGAATACACAACTTTGTTTTATGTGTGTTTCTGTTTAAAGAAACTTTATTTAACTTAAATTGTTGACTCATTAACGTTGACCCCACAGCCAGCAGCTCTGTAACTCAGGAACAAACAACACTCATCTACACAGAGTATCTCCTCCATGGGCTCATCACAGCCCTCTTGCCCTTGGAAGCACAGACAGCGCTTCAGTCCTCTGCTTGGGGGATATTGTCAACAGTGACATCACCAACAAAAAAAGCACAAAAATGCAAAATGAAAACATGTGTCACGTAAAAGATGATGTAGGACCCTTGTCTGCGGTCTGAGATCTGAGACAAGAGAGCTGAGCACTGTCCTGTGCAGCAGCAGGTGGAGCCGGGCAGTCTGGAAGCTCTGGGGGTATCTGAATGGCTGTGAATGAGCATCGAGCATGGATTTTGAGATTACGAATAGAATTTAGTGAGTAAGCAAATCCACAAATAGGGAATCCACAGATGAGGACCTGCTGTGTTTTCCCAAATCACCACCCCCTGGTGACAGTTTATTTTTGTGCTTTTTAGTGAGCAGGCTCTAGATGCTCTTCATCAGTATCAGTGTAACAGAGAAATATTTACGCAGATAAGACACAGGCCATGATCTTCTCAAAACTCTGCTTAGTGAAACGTTTGATCGCCATGGGTGGGTGGCCATAGTCGGGTTCGTGTAGCTCTCTACTCTGGGACACCCATCCTCCATGGCCACAGCCTCCAGCTGTTCAATAGGACTGCTTGGAGAAATAAATTAGGTGCTCCAAAGCCCTAAACATTGCTAGGGCCTTACATTTCTAGGAGTGGCAAAAAATTTTAGTCTGTAACCAGATCTTAGAAAAAAAGACTTAGATCTTCGCTAAAACCATGAGTTTCTGCACAGAAATCCGAGTTCAGAGCCATGTTGGAAATCTGTTAGGGAAAGAAAAATAAATTAGATGAAAATAATCAGGGAAGGGAGAGGTTGATCTTTTGTTCTAAAGCATTTGAAACTGTGGGGAACACATCCACTAGAGAAGCACTGTCATCTTCTAGAAGAATGAGTAAGCTGTAAGCCTTGCATGAGCTCCAAAATGTCTTCCTGAGATCACTCCCTTGCCTGTCATCTCAGAGTGTGAATAGTATATACAAGAACACATTTTAAAAATAAAGACATAAAAGTAGCTCATAATTAAACTTTGTTCCACTCCCACCTCAAATCTATTCCTTTGTTCTTATTTTTTTCTCACGCACAATAGGAGATACGATCACTATTGTAGACAATTATTTCCTTTTTCATTCCTTTCGGCAACTGAAGGAACAGTGCGGGCTTTAGAGTCCAATGAACTTGCTTTGGGAGCTGAATAAACTGCAGTCAGTCACTGGGTTCCTCTGGGTCTAGTTCCCCCTGTCTGAGCCCTCATCTGCAGTGACATGAAAAGTGCCGTCCTGGCCCACAGCAAGTGCTGAATCATCACCTGCCCCCATGCTCACTCCTCCTGTTTCTAGGTCAGTAACTCCAGCAAGTATCTATTTGTGGATGCAAATTGACCTAATTCCACATCTGAGGTCAACACGAGGACCCCTGTCTGCAGAAGGTGTCTGCCACTCCCTTTCTCCCAACAGCTCCCCCCGCACACACACACCTGGCACCTGCACCTGTCTCTCTCTCTCTCTCCCTGGGCTCAGCCTGCTTTCCTGATCTTGGACAGCATCGTTTCTGTCATAATCTTCCCACACTGCCCCAGCATCCCCAGCAGCTTTCTGCCTTGAGCTCTGCATACAAGCTCTTCCCTGCTATCTGTATACTGGCCACTTCTCATCATTCCTGCCAATTTCACCTTTGGAGAAGCCTTCCTGTCTCTTTCTCATGTGAAAGACCTTGTCTCTCAGTCTCTGTCACAGCCCCTCCTGTGTGCTTCCTCTCAATGCGTATGACATCTTTCATTGGCCTGTTTGTTTGTGTTTGGCTTTTTTCACCTTCCAGATCATGGGCTGGACAAATTCAGCCTGTGAGCCAAATCCAGTCAACCACTTGTTTTTGTACAGCCTGAGTGCTAAGAATGGGTTTTATGTTTTTAAACGGATGAAAAATAGCCCAATAAAAATAATACTTTTTGACACTTAAATATCATAGGTCATTCACATTCCAGTCCATAAAGTTTTGGCAACACAATCATTCTCATCCAAGTACTATTTACTGCTGCCTTCACACTACAGACACAGGGCTGAGTAGTAGCTACAGACATTGTATGGCCACAAAGTCTAGAATATTAACATCTGGCCCTTTACAGAAAACATCTGCCAGCCTCTGACCTAGAATACAGCTGGCTCACATCTACCTTTTTTGCTTTTGTATCACTTTTCATACTTCTGTGCCTAGTACAGCATGAGTGCTCAATAAATGCAAGCTGCATGAAGACTGTGTCTTCAGAGCATTGGAGATGTTGTTATTATTCTCCACACAGCACCAATACTACAGAATAAAATAAATAATGTCCTTTTTATTGACTCTGAAATATCATTGATACAAAAATCCTCAACAAAATAGTAGCAAGCCAAACTCAACAATACATTAAAAAGATCATACACCATGTTCAAGTAGGATTTATTCCAGGGAGGGCAGGATGGTTCAATATCTGCTAAAGGCCACCCTAACAAAATGAATGATCAGCTCCATAGATGCAGAAAAATCACTTGAAAAATTCAACATAAATTTGTGTTAAAAAAAAATCTCAAAAAAATAGGTTGGGAAAGAACACACCTCAATAATAAAGCCTATAAATGGCAAGCCCATAGCCAGCATCATAATCAATAGTGAAAAGAAAACTTTTACTCTAAGATCAACAACAAGAAAAGTCCTGTCCAGAGTGATTAGGAAAACAAGAAGAAGGAGGAGGAAGAGAAAGAAAAATAGAGAAGAATGAAGGAAAGAAAAAGAAGAAATCCAAATTGGAAGGAAAGAAATAAAACTGTCGCTATTTGCAGATGACATGATACTATATATAAAAAACCTTATATACTCCATTGAAAACTGTTGGAACTAACCAATGAATCTAGTAAAGTCACGGGATACAAAACAATATACAAAAATCTGTTGCATTTCTATACACTGATAACAAACTATCAGAAAGAGAAATTAAGAAAACAATCCCATTTACAATTGCATCAAAACAAATCAAATACTTAGAAATAAACTTACTCAAGAAGGTGAAAGTTCTATGTATTAAAACTATAAGGTGATAATGGAAGAAACTGAAAAAGGTGTGAATAAATGGAAAAATATCTAATGCACATGGACTGGGAAAATTACTACCGTTAAAATGTTCATACTACCCAAAGCCGTAAACAGGTTCAGTGCAAGTGCTATTAAAATTACAATGGCATTCTTGAAATAAATAGAACAAAACAATCATATAATTTGTATGGACCTGGGTAGCCTGGGTGGCTTAGCTGTTTAGCACCACTTTTAGCCCAGGGCATGATCCTGGAGACCCGGGATTGAGTCCCACATCAGACTCCCTGCAAGGAGCCTGTTTCTCCTTCTGTCTGTGTCTCTGCCTTTCTTTCTCTCTGTGTCTCTCATGAAAAAATAGATAAAATCTTAAAGAAAAATTTGTATAGAACTGTAAAAGATCCTGAATAACCAAAACTATCTTGAGAAAGAGAACAAAGCTGGAGGCATCATGCTCCCTTTCAAATTACATTACAAAACTAGAGCAATTAAAACAATATGGCATTGGCATAAAGCAGACACACAGACTGATGCAACAGAAATAAGCCCATGCATATACAGTGAATTAACTTACAACAAAGGAGCCAAATACACAATGGGGAGAGGACAGTCACTTCAATAAATGGTATTGAGAAACTGGCAGCAACATGCAAAAGAATGAAACTGGACCACTATCTTATACATTACATAAAAACTAACTCAAAATGGATTAAAGAGTTGAACAGAGAGGGCGAGGCAAGATGGCAGAAGAGTAGGGTCCCCAAATCACCTCTCCCCACCAACTTACCTAGATAACTTTCAAATCATCCTGAAAACCTACAAGTTCAGCCTGAGATTCAAAGAGAGAACAGCTGGAATGCTACAGAGAGGAGTTCGCACTTCTAACAAGGTAGGAAGACAAAAATAAATAAATAAAAAAGAATCCAGTGGAGGAGGGACCCCCACGAGGAGCCGGGCTAAGGCCTAGTGGCCAGAGCCTCCGGAACAGGAAAGCCCAGTCCCGAAGAAACAGGAATTGTAAAAGTCTTCCCGGTTAGAAGGGCGCTTGAAGGGAGCTCGGGCAGGATCCCAGGAGGGGCAGTGGAGCCCCCAGGTTCCCAGAGGCACTAACAAAGGAGGTGCACCCGGGGGAGAGCGCATCACACACCGTGGGCCCAGCACTGTAAAGGGCTGCGGCGCACCCAGTGGGGCCTCAGGAGCAGCTCAGGTGGCGGCTCTGTGCAGAGGGGGCTGCATAGCCCCCAGAGCACGATTCCAGCAGCGCAGGCCCCAGATCCCAGGGTGCCGGGGGATACAGCCCAGGATCCTGCGCTGCCCCCAGGAAAGGTAGAGCCTGGAAGGGCACAGGACAGCGAGGACGCTCCTGCCGCCGGGCACCCTCAAGCTGTGCAGATCAGCACCCCCCACCTCCGGAGCATCCAGGCCAGTGTGGACTGGGAGACTGCGGTATTTACTGCAGGAGCTGACTCCAGGGCTGGAGAACTGGCCTCCGCCATTGTGGTTGTACCTCCTGGTGTTACCCTGTGCCTGGGAGGATCGGGCTGCCAGGGAACAGGGGCCTCACAGGATAAACAGCTCCCACTGAGCCATGCACCTGGCAGGGGTGGGGCAGCTCCCCCAGGTACACACACCTGAGAGTCTGCACAGCAGGCCTCTCCCCCAGAAGAGCAGCTGGAAGGACAGCGGAAGAGCAAGTTCTACACTAAGCAGTGCTGGAAAGTTCCAGGGAGAGTCGAGGGATTTACAGTATATAGAACTAAAGGATACCCCTTCTTGTCTTTTGTTGTTCTTGTTGTTGTTTTTTGTGCTTTGTTTTTGTTTGTTTGCTTTTTCCCTTTTTTCTCTTTTTTTCCTTCCTTTTTTCCAATACAACTACTTTTTAGCCACTCTTCACTGAGCAAAATGACTAGAAAGAAGAACTCACCACAAAAGAAAGAATCAGAAATAGTACTCTCTCCCACAGAGTTACAAAATTCGGATTACAATTCGATGTCAGAAAGTGAATTCAGAAGCACAAATATAAAGCTACTGGTGGCTCTGGAAAAAAGCATAAAGGATTCAAGAGACTTCATGACTGCAGAATTTAGATCTAATCAGGCCGAAATTAGAAATCAATTAAATGAGATGCAATCCAAACTGGAAGTCCTAACGATGAGGGTTAATGAGGTAGAAGAATGAGTCAGTGACATAGAAGACAAGCTGATGGCAAGGAAGGAAGCTGAGGGAAAATAGAGAAAAACAATTAAAAGACCATGAGGAAAGGTTAAGGGAAATAAATGACAGCCTCAGAAGGAAAAAAATCTATGTTTCATTGGGGTTCCAGAGGGTGCCAAAAGGGACAGAGGACCAGAAAGTGTATTTGAACAAATGATAGCTGAGAACTCCCTAACTTGGGGAGGGAAAAAACACAAAACATATGATCCTCTCAATAGACGCAGAGAAAGCATTTGACAAAATACAGCACCCATTCCTGATCAAAAGTGTAGGGATAAAGGGAACATTCCTCAGCATCTTAAAAGCCATCTATGAAAAGCCCACAGCAAATATCATTCTCAATGGGGAAGCACTGGGAGCCTTTCCCCTAAGATCAGGAACATGACAGGAATGTCCCCTCTCACCACTGCTATTCAACACAGTACTAGAAGTCCTAGCCTCAGCAATCAAACAACAAAAAGAAATAAAAGGCATTCAAATTGGCAAAGAAGTCAAACTCTCTCTCTTCACAGATGACATGATACTGTCCATAGAAAACCCAAAATACTCCACCCCTAGATTGCTAGAACTCATACAGCAATTTGGCAACATGGCAAGATACAAAACCAATGCCCAGAAATCAGTGGCATTTCTATACAATAACCATGAGATTGAAGAAAGAGAAATTAAGGAGTCAACTCTATTTATAGTTGCACCCAAAAGCATTAGAGACCTAGGAATAAATTTAACCAATGAGGTAAAGGATCTATACCCTAAAAACTACAGAACGCTTCTAAAGCAATTGCGGAAGACACAAAGAGATGGAAAAATATTCCATGCTCATGGATTGGAAGAATTAATATTGTGAAAATGTCAATGCTACCCAGGGCAATTTACACATTTAATGCAATCCCTATCAAAATACCGTGGACTTTCTTCAGAGAGTTGGAACAAATCATCTTAAGATTTGTATGGAGTCAGAAAAGACCCCGAATAGCCAGGGGAATGTTGAAAAAGAAAACCAGAGCTAGGGGCATTACAATGACAGATTTCAGGTTGTACTACAAAGCTGTGATCATCACGACACTGCGGTACTGGCACAAAAACAGATGCATAGATCAATGGAACAGAATAGAATGCAGAAGTGGACCCTCAACTCTATGGTCAACTAATATTCGAAAAAGCAGGAAAGACTATCCCCTGGAAAAAAAGACAGTCTCTTCAATAAATGGTGCTGGGAAAATTGGACAGCCACGTGCAGAAGAATGAAACTAGACCATTCTCTTACACCAGACACAAAGATAAACTCAAAATGGATGAAAGATCTAAATGGGAGACAAGAATCCATCCAAATCCTAGATAAGAACACAGGCAACACCCTTTTTGAACTTGGCCACAGCAACTTCTTGCAACATGCATCTATGAAGGCAAGGGAAACAAAAGCAAAAATGAACTCTTGGGACTTCATCAAGATAAAAAGTTTCTGCACAGCAAAAGAAACAGTCAACAAAAGTAAAAGACAACCTACAGAATGGGAGAAGATATTTGCAAATGACCTATCAGATAAAGGGCTAATATCCAAGATCTATAAAAAACTTATTGAACTCAACAGCAAAGAAACAAACAATCCTTCATGAAATGGGCCAAAGACATGAACAGAAATTTCACCAAAGAAGACATAGACATGGCCAACAAGCATATGAGAAAATGCTCCGCATCACTGGCCATCAGGGAAATACAAATCAAAACCACAATGAGATACCACCTCACTCCAGTGAGAATGGGAAAATTAACAAGAGAGAAAACAACAAATAATGGACAGGATGTGGAGAAAGGGGAAGCCTCTTGCATTGTTGGTGGGAATGTGAACTGGTGCAGCCACTCTGGAAAACTGTGTGGAGGTTCCTCAAAGAGTTAAAAATAGATCTGCCCTACGACCCAGCAATTGCACTGCTGGGGATTTACCCCAAAGATATAGATGCAGTGGAAAACTGAGACACCTGCGCCCTAATGTTTCTAGCAGCAATGTCCACAATAGCCAAACTGTGGAAGGAGCCTCGGTGTCCATCGCAAGATGAATGGATAAAGAAGATGTGGTCTATGTATACAATGGAATATTCCTCAGCCATTAGAAACGACAAATACCCACCATTTGCTTTGATGTGGATGGAACTGGAGGGTATTATGCTGAGTAAAGTAAGTCAATCGGAGAAGGACAAACATTATATGGTCTCATTCATTTGGGGAATATAAAAAATAGTGAAAGGGATTAAAGGGAAAGGAGAGAAAATGAGTGGGAAATATCAGAGAGGGTGATGGAACATGAGAGACATCTAACTCTGGGAAACAAACAAGGGGTAGTGGAAGGGAAGTTGGGCGTGGGGAGTGGGGTGACTGGGTGATGGGCACTGAGTGTGGCACTTGACGGGATGAGCACTGGATGATATGCTATATGTTGGCAAATTGAACTCCAATAAAAAATAATTTTAAAAAAGACTTGAACAGAGAACTTGAAACTTTAAACTCCTAAAAGAAAACAGATGGTAAGCTCCAATATGGGTCTTGGAGGTGATTTTTGAATCTGACACCAACAGCAAATCAACAAAATCAAGAACAAAAAAGTGGGATGACACAAAACTAAAAAGCTTCCATACAATAAAGGAAACCATCAACAAAATGAAAAACCAATCCACTAAATGGGAAATAATATATGTAAATCATATATCTGACAAGGGGTTAATATCCAAAATATTTAAAGAACTCATACAAGTTGATAACAAAAAGAATCCAATTTAAAAACAGAAAAAAAAAAAAAAAACTGACAGAAGATCCAAATAGATCTCTTTCCAAAGAATATATATAGATGGCCAACCAGTACATGGAAAGATCTCAACCACACTCCCCATGAAGGAAATGCAAATCAAAACCACAATCACCTCACATCTGTTAGAATGGCAATTGTCAAAAAGACAGGAAATAACAAATGTTGGCCTGGATGTGAAGAAAGGGAACTCCTGTGAACTGTAAATGAGAATGTAAATTGATGTAGCTACTATGGTACAAAGTATGGAGTGTCCTCAAAAAATTAAAAATAAAACTACCATATGAGGAATTCCAGCAATTCCACTTCTGGGTATTTATCTAAGGAAAGCAAGCATGTTAATCCAAAAAGATACCTGCACCCTCATGTTCATGCAGCATTATTTACAATAGCCAAGACCCGAACAAACCTAAGTGTCCATCAGTGGGTGAATGGATACATAAATTGTGGTATACATATACCTTTACATACACACATAAATAAGAATGAGATCTTGCCATTTGCAACAATATGAATAGATCTCAAAGGCATTATGCTAAGTGCAATAGTCAAACAAGAGAAATATTGCAAACCCTCAAATGTGGAATGTAAATATATATATTATACATATATTTCATATAAATATAATATAAACATAGAAGATATAAATGCTTTGTTGCCTCAAGAGGTAGCTGTGTCTAGTTATGATGGAAGACTCCAATTTTTTTTTACTTGGTAAATTAGACATATTTCATTTTGTAAATTTAAGGTGTCCAGTATGCTACTTTGTTCTATTTACGTATTGTGTTGTGGTCACCATTGGGTCGATATTTATCACATCACATCATTGTAGTCCAATATTATTGTCAATATTCATTACTCTGTGCATTAGATCTCCATGGCTTATTTACCACTCATTACAAGTTTATACCCTTAACACCATCCGTCTTGTCCCCTCATGCTCCAACAGCTGGTGATATCACTGTTTCTCTCTATATATATATTGTTATAGGCTTAACTTTAGATTCCAAATAAGTGATATCAAGCAGTACTTGTCTTTCTCTGTTTGACTTAACCTTCTAGGCACAATGTGCTCAGAGTCCATCCACATTGCCACAAATGGCAAGATATACTTCTTTTTCATGGCCAAATAATACTCTGTTGTAAAAAAAAATAATAATACTCTGTTGTGTATACGGACCATATTTTTTTTATCCACTTATCCATTGATGGGCTTTTGGGTTGTTTCCATATCTTGGCTGTTGTGTATATTGCTGAGATAAACATGGGTCTGCATATATCTTGTCAAAATCCCATTTTTGAGAACTCCACTTTTAAACGACCTATTCAGCTGTCCAAGTTTGTGTTCATGTTCAGTAAGAACTAACACACCTTACTCAGGTGTCCTGATGACTTTTATCTGTGAAAGCCTCACCCTATCTTGAGCCCAGAATTTCTTCCTATGAGAAAGACGTTTCTTTTAGATTCTCTGCTATACCTGTGAATTCTCTGCTCCTAAGGAATGAAGCATTTTTTTTTTTTAAATAATGCACATACCTCAGTTGAAGTCATGGCTCCTTGAACAGCTATGATTGGCAGGCCAACCAGGCCAAGTGATAGCAAATTGCTAATAGTTGAAAGAAACTTCCAAATTTTAAGAATCTTAAAATGTCAAAAAAGTGAATATATCAAAACGCTAATATATTGGTTTTGAACACTTATTACACACCAGGCACTTTTTCAAGTCTGTTATAGTTATTAATTTATTTAAACATAATAATATACAGCCCTGTATAGCAAACTATATCCTTATCTCTATCTTATAAATGAGGAATAAGGAATATCCAAATAACCAGGCCATCAATCTAGTTCATTTTTTGCAGCGCTGTCCCTCTTGTGCCAACACAGCATGATATTGTTGAGAAAAGAATTAGATCTCAGAATAGTACAATAAATAAATAAATAAATAAATAAATAAATAAATACTATCTTTTAATATAATCCCCTACTAGGGTTGCCAGAGTAGGTACAAAACACCCAATTGAATTTGACCTCAAAAAAGCAATGAAAAATTTTTAGTACAAGTCCCAAATACAGCACGGACATGCTCAATATTTAAAAAATAATAATTGTTTATGGAAATTCAAACTTAGTAGAATCTGGCAAAACTATCTCATGCTAGAGCAAAGTGCTCCTTCACACTTCCTTGTAATACCCCACTTCCCTTCCAGGATACAGGGAACAGCCCACATATTTTAAGCATATTTAACACATGGTATATTTTTACAGGAGTATATACAGAACCTTCCATGTGCCAGATGCTTTACATATGTTACTGGTGGTCCACAGAGCAGCCTGGCAGAGCTGGTATTGCTAGCCACTTTCTATAGATGAGCCCATTGACAGGGCAAGAAGTTAAGTAAAACCTTCCAGGTTATGAGAAAGTGAGAGGTGAAAAATAATACACACATCTGTCTGGCCTCAGGGCCAAGCTCTTTGCAGCTAAAACCACAGTTTTGTGTTATGTTTTCCATATTGACTGTTTGGAACTACTTTTTCCAAGTGGGCATTATTCCTTGTGCTACAATCCATCTCAAACAGTGGGGACTGTTGCCAAAATAGGGGAGTCAGTGCCTTGCTTGTGTCCTCTCCATGCACTGTCTACGGTGCCTGGGACCACATGGCCAGCTTGGTGCCAATTCATCCCCCACTTGTCACCCCACAAAGACTGAACATGAAATCCATGCTCATTTTGCTTTCTAATGGAAATCTGGGTGTGTGAATCAATAGGTGTGTGTTTTCCACATTGAATAGGGATAAAGCCATTAAGCAAAAACATTCATTTATAGATGATAGGAAATGAATAGGAAGTGTTTGCTTTCAAGTTGTTGACCTACAACCAGACAGGGTAGAGAGTAACTCAATGTGGTTCAAGCTAAATGTTTATTATCCTCAAGACAATTTGGCATTTCATAGTTATTTTATTTGCCTAGTATTTATTGTTTTGGGGTTTAAGATTAAAATCAATGGGCTTTACTTTATTTTAGCTGAGAGTTTTCATGAAGTAATTCAACCATGTTTTTCCAATGATATTTTTTAAGAGTTTATTTATTTATTCACAAGAGACACAGAGAGAGGCAGAGACACAGGAAGAAAAAAAGCAGGCTCCCTATAGGGAGCCTGGTATGGGACTCGATTCCAGTACCCTGGGATCATATCCTGAGCCGAAGGTAGACACTCAACCACTGAGCCACCCAGGCATCCCTTCCTTTAAATTAAATGTAAAGACATTCCTTTTTTAAGAAAGATTATTACACTTTTAATTCTCACATTTGTCCTTGGGCTTTACTTTTATGTAAAGTGGCCACACCTTCCTACTTTCAGTACCATTCTGGAAGAGTTCTTAGGTCCTTTAAGAGTGGTGGTCCTCACGTAGGAATGGAGAACCAGCCCAGCTTCCATGGCATCAGCTGTCATTGACAATGGGTGGTGTTTTTGGTGGATTAAAGTAGTGGCAAGAGGGAAGGAAGAAAGCAACTAGTATAAAATGGCATGAAAAAGTAAAGGAAGAAGAAAGGTGGAAAGGGAAGGAAAAGGTAGGAACTCCATAGAGGAGTGAATGTTGGGAAAACCACATTCAGATGAGCCCAGTCACCTTTCTTTGTTTGGCTTCCATGGATTCATTCTCTTCAGTGCTGAATGAGACATCTTCCTAAAACATAGCTCCGATCAGATTGAAAACTTTTGCGACTTTTCATTGACTGAGTTCTGAAGGCCACGCTCCTGTGAATGTACATAGTTGTCACCATCCCTGTGCTGATGCTGCTGACCCCTCTTGCACTGTGACCCTCCACGGCCTCTACCCTCAGCCTGCACTAAAGGCTCCAACAAAGAGATACACAGGAAGCTCTCTGACTTTTAGGAAACTGTTGGTGATCTCATTCTTTTGAAAGTCATTAAGGCAAAATGACTTTATTCAATCTGAGGCCATAAGTTTAAAGTGAATAAATAAATTGTGGTTTTCCATTAAAAAGAATGCACAAAAATTTCTCGATTTTGAAACCCATCTGAGATGAGACCGCATGGAGTGTGGCATCCATAGGATTGAATAACATACCCCTGAATGAACATGATCCTCATGGTATTTATGTTTATGAGTTTCATACATCCCAGTCTTAATAATAGCAGAGTACTAGAAATTCTGACCAGAGTGGTGACACAAGAGAAAAAAATAAAAACTATCCAAATCAGAAAAGAAGTAAAATCATTTCTGTTCACAGATGGCATGATCTTTCATGTATAAAACCACACACATAGATCTGTTAAAACCATTGAACAAGATCCACAAAGTGGCAAGATACAAAAGCAATATGCAAAACCCAATTGTGTTTCTATACACTAAGGATAACCAAGTTAAGAGGAAATTAAGAAAGCAAGTTTATTTATTATATGAAAAAGAATTACATGCTTAGTAATAAATGTAACAAAGGAGGAGGAAGACTTTTATGACTAAAAACCACAAAACATTGCTAAAAGAAATGCACATAAATGGAAGGACACCTTGTGCTCTGGGATCAAAAGATACAATGGTGTTAGGACGTTCATACTACCCAAGGTGGTGGACCTGCAGATGCAAGGGGATCCTCATCAAAATCTCAATGGCATTTTTGCAGAAACAAATCTGAATTAAAGCAACATATGTGTCTCCTTATCAACATATTACATAGTAAGATCTAGTGGTGGAAGAATTTGGAAGTGATGATAAGCATAAACATTAAGTCAGTACACATCTGTGCGCTACAATGTGGTAGGAAATGTCCATAAACACTGATTGGGAAAGACACCTGGGTGGTGTCGAAACCTCCACAGTCATAAGTGGAGGAGATGAGTTTCAGGGAAGGTGAAAATAAGACATGACATTATTGCTGCCCAAGTTCACAGACCTAGTCCTATCCCAGGCCCCTCAGTGGCCCAAGGGAACCAGACTAAGGAATCTGAGAGGAGAGGGTTGAAGATTGCAGGCACTGCAATAGTAAGCCAACAGCTCTCCTTCACCAGCTAATAATGGGCTATGCCTCTAGGATTCCGATGTAAAGTTTTGAGATAAGCAGGTGCTTTCTCCATATCACCATCATCATTGTTTTTACTGATTCTTCCCATGTGTGATGCACTGCATGTTGAATAAATGAATTCTCAAGGAAGAAATGATAGCATTTATCACATATGAAGTCAAGAGAAGTATAAGCACATTTACTGATTAAGGAGCAGCTTCTCAGGACAGACTTCTACATGCAGCGTCACCCTTGCCTCTTGCATCTCTCAATTTCCTCCCTACTGGTTAGTCACTGTTTTCCACTCTGAAGGGGAGGATGGAAATGTCAGAGTATAATATTTAGCCTCAGTCCCAGAATCTGCCAATTACCTCCACCACCCCTCTCCAAACATAGCACCTGTCATCACACTTGCTGTTCCTGCATGACACAGGAAAATAAAATATTGTCTTAAAGTCACAGAAATAAATGCGACAATAGAACAAAGTTAATAGAGTTTTTAATGAACAAGAATTCATAGATAAACCCAAGGATTTTCAGCATAAATAACCATTATTTATAAGGTTAGTACAGAGATTTTTTGGTACAGTCTATAAGGACATTAGAAATTACGAAGTAAACAGAACTAAAACATAAGCATAAAAATAATCCTAAAGATGCAGCACTGACATGTAAAATGCATAAATATATATGCTTATGCAAGAGAATATGCTATTTTTTGCATAATGTCAAACTTCTAAATCTTTTATAGAATTTTCAGTGTGTTTCTGAAGTTTTGTGTAATATAATGAAGTGATATTTGCCTGTTGGGTCTCCCAATAGACCACTCTGTCTTACTCAAGACTATCCTTAATCCTGGCTAGTTTTCTTTACTGTGAATGGTGTTTAATTTAGGATTATGAGGTACTTTCAGTGGATCCACACTCATTTGTGTCTTTTGGAAAATTAATTAAAAAATGCATGCTCTAATAAAAATATTTGGGAAAAAGCTTTAACTATTTATACAAAGAAAACTGAACTCAATATAGTCTGATTTAAGTAAACAAAAGCTACCTAAATGCAATAATCTAAGCTGATAAAGATCACAAATGTGAACAATGATATATCTATTTAAAGAAGTTCTCACACTGGGAACTAATGAAGAGAGAGCATAGTGACCTCAGAAGAAAGACGGTATGACAATATCAAGACTGCAATGCATGGCCTTCAAACCAGACTTTGCAGGCATGCCATTAAACCCATTCTCATATGCAAATACAGAGCACAGAGGACTGATGGATGCTAGACATATATTTGACTGTAACCAACATAGAGATTATAGTGACTGATATCACTCCAGGAGGACATTTAGACAGAAAAAGAGCACAGATTACCTTAGGCAGTATCACTATCTAAGGGATATTCACACAAAGACAAACCAGCACGAGAAAACACACAAGATAATCAGAAACATGAGAAGAAATGCAGAATAGCTGGTAGCATGGGCTAAGTGTTCCAGGAAGGACAGTAAGCAAGTCCTTTGGATTGGGTCAACAGAAGGGCACCCTTGAATGATGTCTCAGTAGAAATGCTGGTGTGAAGAAGACCAAGGCCAAGGGCATGAAGCCAAAAGATGAATGATTTATAAAGAAGAGGTGCTCACTGTCATCTTGTCCATCAAGAAGCTTTCTCATAAAGAAAGGGAACCAGGAAAGAGAGGTAGCTGACATAGGGCAGGAGTGGTGAGGTACACTCAGGCATGTTTCTTAAGTGAGGGAAAGGATGCAGGGAAAGTGAGAGAAAGGAAACAAATAGACCTGAGAGGAGATCGGAGAGGAGAGGAGATGGTGCAGAAGAAGGCCTGAGCCGGAGAGAATCGGTCTTCCTCAGAAGATGGGGAGAAAGCGGGAGATGGGGCACAGTGTTAACCAGCCTCGTGGGTGAGGGTGCACCGGGCCTCACGCCATGATGCAGGACCAAAGAGCAGTGGCCATTCACATCCATTATAAAACAAATAAAAGATGAAATAGTATTTAGAGCACAGCAGAATGTAGTGAGAGGATCTGTTTAGTGTGACAGTCCCCCTGTGCCCCTTGGAGACTTCAGAAAATGTCCTATCTCCACCTGCCCTGTTCATTACCTTTATTATGATACCCGATGTCCATGTGGGAAGTCACAAATGCATTTTTTCAGATTGATGGGTTTCAGGCATTATCAAGAATAGAGATCAGTGATCTTTAGAAAGTACTACAAGTAATAATTTCTGGCAACTTGTCTCAGGGGCCTGGAATGTCACCATCATCATCATCATTATCTTCAACTTCATCATCATCATTGTCTTCATTATTGTATCATCACCATCATCACTGTCATAATTATTGTTGTCACCATCATCATCTTTATTATCTTCATCACCATCATCATCTTCATCATCATCACTGTCA
Source organism: Canis lupus baileyi (assembly GCF_048164855.1). Taxonomy (NCBI): domain Eukaryota; kingdom Metazoa; phylum Chordata; class Mammalia; order Carnivora; family Canidae; genus Canis; species Canis lupus. The sequence goes on from NC_132838.1 coordinate 3,280,209, forward strand.
TCACCACCATCATCATCATCATCACTATCACCTGATTAGCATTTTTTGAGTCCTTGTTATGCTCCAACAACTATTCCAAGTGCTTTTCCCACGTCAGCCTATTTCATCCTCCCTGGAGCTGCAAGGTGGCAAGCTCTGCAGATCAGGAGGGGACAGTGGTGCGTGGCCAGCCCAGCCTCAGGGAGCTAGCAGCCCCAGTGCAGGAAGTGTGTTCTCAGTTGGAATCTGCACGAGTACCAGCGACCATACTAGGTGCCCTGGCACACACAATCTCACCACATTTAATTATTTTGGGGGATCAGTTTTGTAGGAAGTTAGTATTTATTACAGAAAAGTGTCTTTGGTTAAATCAAAACAAACTTAAAAGGAGTGTATTGATTAATTTTTATATGTATCATTTTTTCCCATGATAACATCGACATGGATAATTTCTCATTCAGAGAAATGCTGTAACAACAGATTCAAGGTGGTAAATTCACAGAAAAAGGAAACTTGATAATTTAAGAACTCACTATTTAAAAAGAAAAATAATTAGGAGCATATATTTTAAGTAAAACGAGACATACATACATAAATAATGACTAATGCTCCAAAAAGATGGGATTTAATAGCATATTTCATTCATGTTAAAAAAAAATTGATTTCCTCAGAAACATGCCTTTAAAAATGTTGTACTGTGTTCACTAGAATTCATTCCTTTATCCTTTCAACAAATAAATCTTATTACTATGCTTCAAGATATAGATGATGAAATAATTTACATAATAAAATTTAATGTATTTAATACTTTTAGTTTCAAAAGGTCACTCTGTTGAGAACTCAGTGTTCTTTTTTTTATGATTTTATTTATTTATTCATGGGAGACACATAGAGACAGAGGCAGAGACACAGGCAGAGGGAGAAGCAGGCTCCATGCAGGGAGCCTGACATGGGACTCAATCCCAGGACACCAGGATCATGCCCTGGGCCAAAGGCAGACATTAAACTGCTGAGCCATCCAGGGATCCCCTATAGCCCTGTGACTTATAGAAGAAAACAGAGCAATATCTTTGTAATCTTAGGGGAGCCCAATGCGGGACTTAATCCCAGGACCCTGGGATCATGCCCTGAGCTAAAGGGAGACCCTCAACTGCTGAGCCACCCATGTGCCCAAGAGCTCGGTGTTCTAAGGGACTGCCCCCTGGCACAGGCTTATAGGCTGCAGGAGGGAAAGGAGCAAGAGGTCTGCCTGGGTTGCAAGCCCACTATGAAGGCAAAGATTTGAGTTGTGTCTTTCGATGATGTCTGCCTTATTCAGACATAAAACAAACTTAACACAGTTATAAAGCAGGTTCAGGATCCCAAATTCAATGGCATTTCACTAGGCATGTGATTTGGGTTCCTACCCATCACACAAAGCAAAGCACAAGACAAAGTCATGCAACAAACAGGATATACCAAGAGGTAGGAAAGTAGCAAGCCAGACATGAAGTCAGTCCCTGAGCGCACAGTTGAGGTGAGGCCTCAGCATTCCCTGCCTACTGTTTGCTACACTTGGGCTGTGCAGGATGTCTGTGCAGAGGTCTCGGGGCAGAGCTGTGGGGGCAGCTGCCTTGCACATGAGGTCAGATGTGGAAGGTGTCAGGTTTAATCTGATCGGTCGTGAAATGGAATAGAGAGGCCAGGCAAAAGTTGGTCGAAACAAGCTTTTAATGGGACGCACTCTCGGCGAGGTTCTAGGCTCCACGACCCGCAGGGGAGGGAGAGAACAGGCAAGTCTCAGGCCAGGGAAGTCATGCCCAGGCAAACCGCAGGGGGGTCTATAATGAGTTTTCAGTGGTGGGAAGATGGGGGCAGGGCAGCATTCCAATTAGGGCAAGGGTTACAGGTCTTGTAAGCTAAGTTAGGGTGGTGGAAAGGGAGGAGGGCAGGGGGTGGGGATGAATGGGTGACGGGCACTGAGGGGGGCACTTGACGGGATGAGCACTGGGTGTTATTCTGTATGTTGGTAAATTGAACACCAATAAAAAAATAAATTTATTAAAAAAATAAATAAAAATAAATAAAAACTAAAAAAATAAAAAATAAAATAAAAAATAATAATAAGTTAAGGTAGGGCAGCAAGGCAGCGTTGTTGGGAGGTTGCTGGCCTGGGGTCAGCCGTTTTGAGGTCCCGAGTCTCGCCAGCCCAACAGAAGGGATAGCGTCTGGGGAGTCTGAGAGTTTGTTGCAGAACTCTTCCCTTCTAAAGGGGCTTAACCAGCCTTGGGTCTTGCTAGACTCCTCTGGTTCCAGAGAGTAGCAGTCCCCAGTTCCTCCAGGCTCTCTTGGCTTTGCTGGTTATCAGTTCCTGGTACCTCCAGCCTGTTCTGGTTTCTGTGATATCTGGTCTTGGCTGCTTACATCACTGCTTGATCCTGTGACTCCATCTGGCTCTCTACAACCTCAAATAATCCAAAAGCCAATTACATGGATGAGAACTCCTGACCTGGGCACAGCCACTTACTCTTACTGATCTTTTACTTGGGTCCTGGCACAAATAAGAAGACAACAGGGAAGGAAGGAGGTCTGCCTGGGACCCGAAAGCGCTGGGAGGAATCCCAGCACAGAGTTGTACCTCCAGGAATCCCGGAGTCTGCCCTCTCGCTTCGCAGCAGGACACTGTGACCAATATCCCTGTTTCGGAGGTGGAGACTGGGTTCGAAAGAGTTAAGTAAAATTTCTAAAACAACAGCAACAACAGTAAGTAGTACTGATAAGGCCAATAAAAGGAGTCTTTAGTGTGTTGTGAAGTGTTTGTTTTTGCACAGACTGGGATGTATCCCTACCTACAGGCAAAATCATCAATGTAGCTTCTCCCACAGTTTCTAGAAAGAAGCCAGTTCAAGTCCAATTGTGAGATGCATTATTGTTGTGAGGCTGGTACTTGGAAGTCCATAAAGGGGACACATTGTTGTAAGTTCCCCCAGAGATCCACTCGAATTGAGGCTGAGTACAATCTCCACTTATCTTTTTTTTATATAATTTTTTAAGATTATTTATTTATTCATAGAGACACACAGAGAGAGAGAGAGAGAGAGAGAGGGAGAGACACAGGCAGAGGGAGAAGCAGGCACCATGCAGAGAGCCTGACTTGGGACTCGATCCAGGGTCTCCAGGATCACACCCTAGGCTGCAGGCAGCGCTAAACTGCTGCGCCACCAGGGCTGCCCCCAATCTCTACTTATCTTAATGAACTTGTGCAAAATGGCCATTGCTTCTCATCCAGTGAAGAACTGATAAAATAAATTTCATTAAATCATGTGGTTGCTTTTGCTAAAAACTTACACTTTTTTTTTTAATAGTACTTTTTACAGATCTTGATGACATAGAAATACATTGCTTTTTCTGAACTAACACTACTTCTTCACTTATTTGATGAAGGAAAATCTTAACCATGAGAGTAATGGTAAGAATTATGTCACCGAATATCAACATTAAAGTATAAAACCTGCTCAAATTCATGTAGGCTTTTTTATATCCCAAGCACTACTGGTATTTTCAGTTTTCAAGGAGCAAACTGAACAACTGATAAAAATTAACCATCTGTTTCTCTGCCTCAGTTTTTGAGGAAGAAGCAAGGAGAATCATACTGCCCACTTTAAGGATACTCACACTTTGTTTGTAACCAATGGAGCTCTTTCTCCATGGGGGCCCAGCGAGTAATGCCTACAGACAGTGGCCTCCTTGGTGGTGTCTGCAGTCAGTTGATTGTATGGGTTGCCCTAAGGGACCTTGGAGACAGCCCTTTCGAGTGGACCTTCATGTCTGACCTCATGCCATCCCCAGTGGGCTACAGATAGGTATACAGGGTATCTCTGAAAAGCCTCAGGGCACAGTGGCCAGGGTCCACACTGGCCAAGTCATCATGCCCATCCATATCAAGCTGAAGAACAAGGAGCATGTGACTGAGGCCCTACACAGGGCCAAGGCAAGTTCCCTGGCCCCAGTATGTCAGCTGTGCTTTGGTCCTACCTTTTCTGATGCCATTCCTTCCATTGCTCCCTAGATCTACATCTCCAACAAGTGGGGCATTACTCAGTTAAATACAGATGACTTTGACAACATGGTGGCTGAAAAACGGTTCATCCAGATGGCTACGGGATCCAATACATTCTTAATCATAGCTCCTTGAACAAGTGGTGGGCTCTGCATTCATGAGAACCTCTGTGCTACCCCCTCCTTATTCATGCCCTCCAATAAATCCTACTTCCCATCAAAAAATTATTCATACTTTGGCTTATTGTATTTCTGGTAATTCGTTTGTTTGGTCATTAGTTCAAAACATGCTTATTGACACCCTTCCTTGCTGCCAGCCTGTTCTCAATCCTGAGAGCTCATCAGTGGACAAAACAGACAAAAATCCTACCTTTGTGGATCTTAACTCTAAATTGGGAAGGGAAGGATATAAGAAATAAGTAGATAAATAATTAAAATATAGTGTGTCAGACAGTCAGTCACACTAAAAGTATTATAGCTTTAAAGTTACACAATCAAAAAGGAGTTTACCAGAAGGTGATGAGAAAAATCTTGAAAGTGACCCATGTGGACATTAGAGGGGAGAGTGTTTCCAGTGTGTTCCAGGGACCAAAGCAAGTGGGGTTCCTTTGGTTCCCTGATGATGCAGAGAATGAGTCATTCAAACAGGTGATGGTAAGGATGTTTCTTCTGAAAAATGTATAAAATAAAAAACTTCATCTCAGTTATGCTTCTGTCTTAATTGAATGAGAGTCAAAAACCCTTTGGGTGCTGTTTTAAGAAAACAAAAACCATCCTCGATAGAGACATAGATCATCCTATGGGCCTCCTGAACAGTCTGATAAAGTTCGAGTTTTTCAATTTCATGTTAAAGAATCCAGATGTCTTCATTAAATACTTTATGTGAAGATAAAGTTGTTAAGGTCAAAATACATACACCATTGCTGCTACCCCCATGGATGAATAGTATGAGTATATGATACAGATATGATACCTGTTCTCCTCCAACGGGCCCACAGATTTCTCTTTGCCAAACCCTTCCATATCTGCATTTCTGGACATCAGATATTCTGATTCCACTGTGAATTCCCATGAAACTGTTTGCATCTAACTCACTCATATGCTACAGTGTCTCACAGGAAAAAATACCACTGCTCCCAACAACTTTCTTCCAGGGATCATGTAGGACCTCAATTCAGTGATCCCTAGCTCAACTCATAATTTCTTGTCTAAGTTATTTCAAGAAGATTTTAAGAGAGCACTCATTCTAAGGGTGTTATGTACTCCCCTCTAACATAACAGTATGACAGACATCTTAGGGCTAGAAAGGAACTATTTAATCTAGCTCATCTGTTTGATACATGGACCCTGTTTTGTAAAATTTCTATCACTTAGTTTCAAGTTGTCCATTTTGTAATGGAATCCTCTAATGAGAGATTCGATTAATCTGGAAGTAGTTAAATCTAACAATTCAAGTTGTAAGCCACGGATAATCAAATCTAGCAATGTGCAAAAAGCTATATGCCATGAACAAGTGGATTTTTCCCAGATATGCAAGGCAAGTTCAACATTCAGCAATCACTGTAATGCATTAGATCCACAGACTAAAGAAGAAAAATCATACACATGTATCAATTGAAACAGAAAAAGCACTGATAAACATCTAATGTCCATTCATGATACAAAGAAAAATTCTCTCAGCAAACTAGAAACAGAGAACAGAACTTTAGTTGGTAAAGATGTCTACAGAACCACACAACTAGCATATTAATGATGAAACATTGAATGCTTTTTCCTGAAATAGGAGAGTGTCTGTTCTCACCACACTTATTCAATGTTCTCCTGGAAGTTCTAACCAGAATAATAAGGCAAAATAAATAAATAAATAATTGATAATGACTCAGTAGAGCAAAGACATCAATTTTCTCCAAATTGATCTATAGGTTTAATGCAATTGCTGTCAAATTCCCAGTAAGGTATTTGTAGACATAAACAACCCTATTCTAAAATTTATATAAAAAGATTCAGGGCCTAGAATAGTTAAAATAGTCTTGAAAAAGAATAATGTGAGAGCAATCATGTTATCCAATATTAAAACCTATATACATCTATAGTAACCAAGCCAGTGTGGTATCGGCAGAGGACAGACACACAGATGAAGGAACAGAACAGAGAACCCAGACAGACACTGACCCACACAAATATGCCCAACTGATCTTTAACAGTGGACAGAGTAATTCTATAAAATAAAAAAGGGTAGATTTCAACAAATAGTACTGGATTAACTGGAATCAGAAAGAAAAGAAAGAAAGAAAGAAAGAAAGAAAGAAAGAAAGAAAGAAAGAAAGAAAGAAAGAAAGAAAGAAAGAAAGAAAGAAAAGAAGGAAGGAAAGAAAAGAAGGAAGGAAGGAGAGGAAGAGAAAGAAAAAGAAGAAAAAGGGAACTCTAAATAAACTTCATACTTTATGCAAAAATTAACTCAATTGATATTGATCACCAACCTAATATAAATATACAACTTTAGGGGAAAGAGAAACAAAAGATAATCTTTGGAATCTAGAGCCTGGCAAAGATTTTTGAGTCTTTACATCAAGAATGATGTATAAAAAGAAATTTTGATAAATGGGGCCTCATCAAAATCAAACAGTTTGGATCTGTGAAGTACCCTGTTAAGATAAAGAGACAACATACAAACCAGGACATTATATTTGTAAGCCACAGATCTGACAAGGGACTGATACCAAGAATATATAAATAAATCTCAAAATTAAACAGTAAGAAAGCAAATATCCAATTAGAAAATAAGCAAAGTATATAAAAATAAATTTCACTGAAGATGATACTCAGGTGACAAGTTCATGAAAAGATGTTCAGCAGTGGAGCATTGGGAAAATGCAAAATAAAACCACAATGAGGTATCAGTGCACACCTATCAGAATTGGCTTGAGTGAAAACAGCCTCCAAACCAGGAGGTGCTGAGGAGGTGGAGAACTGCTCACTTGCACACTGCTCAGGGGAATGTAGCAGTGAGGCCTCTCTGGAAGTGGTGTGACAGCTCCTTTCAAAATTACAGACGCACTTCCCATATGACAATGCATTCAACGTTGCATTCTTGGGCATTTATCCCAGAGAAAGGAAAATATGTTCACACAACAAGCGGCACACTAGCATTTATAGCAGTTTTATTCATAACAGCTCAAAACTAGAAACAATCCAAACACCCTTCCAAGGGTGAACAATTAAACAAGCTGAGGTTCCATACCATGCCTGGAACAACACTGAGCAGTAAAATAGAGCAATCAGTGTAAGCAACAACATGGATGGATGTCACAGGGACTAACGTCAGGGACAAAGACAATCACAGAAGTTACCCGTTGTCCCATTCCATCCATATAGCACTCCCTGAAATTATCATTTTTTTTAAAGATTTTATTTACTTATTCATGAGAGACACAGAGAGAGAGGCAGAGATACAGGCAGAGGGAGAAGCAGGCTCCCCTCAGGGAGCCCAATGTATAGGACTCGATCCCACGACCCCAGGATCACACCCTGAGCCAAAGGAAGACGCTCAACCACTGAGCCACCCATGTGCTCTTAAAATGATAATTTTATGGAGATGAAAAACAGATTGTGGTTGCCAGGTGTGAGGGAGGAGGAGGGTGGGAGGACCCTGCTCTAGAGGGGAGCATGAAGATCCCTGAGGTGGAACTGTTCTGAATCTTGGGTTGGTGACAGTCACGCGAAACTACAGGGGATACAATTGCAAAGATCTACACACACACACACACACACACACACTTCTTTCAATCTTACAAAAAATGTTGCCAAAAAAGAATCGCCACATGATAGCGTGTTACTATACTCACTCTACCATCAGGGGTGTGTATGTGCTTGTACGTACGTATTTGAGGAAAGCGTGAGCCTAAGTTGCAGACATGATTACTCTTTACTTGTTCAAATGTCAGCATGTAATCTCTAAAACAATAATGACTTTCTATTTCCTAACCACAGTGTGACTATCAAAATCAAGAAGTTAATATTGATCTAACCCTGTGGTCTAACCTACAGACTTTATTCATTTGGGCAATTATCCCATAATGCTTCTTATCTGATGCAAGATTCAACCTAAGGTCCTCTTCACATTGAATCGTGTCTTTTTTGTTCCCCACAGTCTGCAACCGTTTCATGACCAAGACATTTTACAGAACACAGGCCAGTTACTGTGAAGAACCCTCCCATTTTGGTTTATGGGATCTTTCCTCCTGGTTAGATTCCGGTTGTGCATTTTTGGAGGAGATATCACAGACATCAAGTTGGAGTCTTGCCCATGTGTAGTATATGAAGGCATTTGGTCTCAACTTGTCCCTTAAGGTGACGTGCATTTGATCAAGTGACCCCTTGATCAAGACGCTCTCTGCTATAATGTTACTATGTTGCCCTTGGTAACTAACAAATCACTGGAGGAAGATACTTTGAGATTAAATAGATATCATATTTTTCTTCTTCTTCTTTATTAATAATTTTGACAACCATTGATGTTTCTTATCTAAAGAATCTTCACTGACGGTTGCCAGATGATGATATTTTAGGTCAATCATCTCTTCTGCTTTCATTAGATTCCTACCACCATAAGAATGGGCTTCCTCTTCTCTCCCATTTGGATCCTTTTACTTGTTTATATCATTGAGCTATATCTCTGCATGACACCCTATCATCCAACTGAACGGACACCTTCTCATGTCCATGTTCTCCTATTCTATTCCTCTAACATTTGTTGCAGATTGTCTAGTGGTCTAATTATTTGTCAACATTATTAGGACTCCTCATACTATTTGAAAATCTTCTGTTCATTATTTCTATGCATCAGCACAGAGTTAAGCACCCCTCCCACCATGAACTGTCCCTCATGACCACCACTACAGGAAGATTCTCTAACATCCAAGTCTGCTTAGGTTATTCAGGCTTGAAACACATTCACAATTTCCTGTTGCCTGCAAGATAAAACTCAAATTACTTAGCAGGACAGAGAAGTCCCATGTTTGTACCACCCCTCTCCATCTCTGCCAGCATCATCCCCTGTCATTTCTCCCACGAATCCTAGTTCAGCCTTTCTGCTGTACTTAAAGACCCTGGATTTGTTGCACCATTTCGTGCCTGACCACAAAAATTATTTCCTCTGTTCCTGTTTCTTTCCCCATCCTATGTATTGTGAGAATCTCACTCACCCCTTCATCAGTCATGTCAGGTGAATTATGGCAAATACTCCATTCCTGACCCTAAGTACTAAGCTGGCTACCCCAAAATCTGTCTTCACCTCTCTTCAAATGAGCATGTCCTTGAATGATAGATTCAACTAAATTCCTCTAATGCAAATCACTTTCTCCCTCACTTCTTACCCTTCCTTTGGATCAGAGAAACAATATTAATTATGTTTGTGTCTCCAGTGGGAGCACATAGTGGATACATGAAAAAAAAATGACTCAACCAATTAATGATTCAAAGGTAGAGATCAGTGTATTTTTTGAATTGAATTGCATTGAAATGAATGAACAGAAACATGTTCCTCCAGGAAGTTAAACTTCATTCCTCTGCACAATTATCAAAATTACCCTGGAGTTTTTCCTACAGTCTGTTGGGTAATCCAATTTAAAATTTAGACCAAAATATTTTAAAATTTAAAAGTTTATTGGAAAAAAATATACTTAGAATAACAAAGTAAGAACCAGGATAGACTGGAAAACATTAATTAAATTTACTCTGGGGTGATTTTAGAGGTCATATCATCAAATCAGAATGTTTTATTAAAACAAATAATAACCAAAGCTTTCATTATTATTCCTAAGGTCATAACTTCATAAATTCAACTTTATTAACTTCAAAAGCAAAGTTGGATTTATGGTTTGGAAATATTGAGAACATTCTCTCCTCCTTTGAAGAAGCTAATGTATCCTGAAAGCAAAACTTCAACACCACTTACAACACAATTCTGGCACTCTGACACGTAAGGAACCTATAAATCATCACTCCCATCCTTACAATAAGATCAAACTGAACAAATGACAAGCTGAAGACTTTTCCTGGAAACTAGGAGAAGGAGGGTTAGGACAAATCGTACCCAGAAGTCCAGAGAGAGGTTCATCCGGAGAATGACAGACAGGTTGAGCTGGCCCCAAATAGCAGCTACTTAAGCTTCCACTGGTAGGAACACATTCGTTCTGATGAATTGCAGGAGGCTAAGAAGCCCACCGTTTTTTGTTTTGTTTTGTTTTGTTTGTTTGTTTGTTTTGTTTTGTTTTGTTTTTCCACCAGGTTTTCACAGTCAAGATCTTTTCTGGCTCTGGCCATAGGAGGGGAAGAACAACATGCTGAAGCATGCTCAGAACCTTCTCCACAACAGAAGCCCATCCCATGGGGAGGAGGCTGTCATAGCAGCTGGGGAAAGATTTCTCCCACTCTAGAGTCCCCTCATCTTCCCATCTCACTCAAAGAAGATACATGTTTCCTACCATCATAGTCAACACAATGAGGGGATCAGGAAGGAGCCTGGGTTCAGAGCAAGCATGTGGGGCCCAGGACAGAATGGGTTGCAGCACTGGGAAGTTATGTGAAAGCCACAGCCCCAGATGCAGGTCAGCACCAACACAAGATGTAGCTTGAATAAAACATGCCTGCCTTCCTCCAACCTCACTGCACACGAGCAGGGCTTCTATGTGGCAACACAGACCCTCTCTCTCTGGGGAGTGTTCAGGGAAGCCTGGGGTCAAGGGTTAGGCAAAGACGAGGGCACCAGGGGAACAGCAAACATTAAGCATGCACATGTCCTGGCCAGACTGACATAAATCCTCACACCAAGCCCGAGGTCCCTTCTTATTACACAATACCACATGTCTGGCTTCAACACAAAAAATACAAGGCATGACAAAGGCAAGGGATGAACAGTCCCCAGAACCAGACTCAGATATGGAACAGATGCTGGAGTCATCACCATACAAGAACTGTGATTAATATGTTAAGGACTCTAATAGGAAGAGAGAAAATATGTGAGAGCAGATGGGTGCTGTCAGCACAGAGAGTGGAAGTCCAAGAAGGAATCACAATTAAATTTGAGAAACCAAACTCAGTGAAAGAGATGCAGAAATCTTTGGTGGGGGGGCGGTGGTGGGAGGCTAATGAGTAGACTCAACACAGTGGAGGTCGAATTAGTGAGATTGCAGATAGGTCAGTAGCTACTTCAGATTGAGTCACACACTCAAATAGAATGAACAACACAGAGCAGAACAGCCAAGACCTGGAAGACTACAGATAAATGTTCTACACGTAGACACAGCTTCTAATGACAGCTGATTTCCCATGGGGTGCAGGTTAACAGTTCTGAAACCAGCACACATGCATACTGGAACTGCACAGTCCTGTGAATGGGTGGTGGGTGGCAGGAGAGGAGCCAGGCTCCTTGCTGTTGGAGAGGAGGTTACAGGTGAATAAAGGTGACTCCAGTGGTGATGGCTCTGAATTAAAGACATTTGCCTTGATGCAGATGCAGATGTGTGCAAATTGAAATAGTCATAGATAAGCACACATACTGATTAGTTTACTTACATGCATTCCCAGCTCCGCCAGCTGAGAACTACAAGCAACAACACCTCTGAAACAGTGAGCACACCTGGCACCCAGACCTTGGTTTCTAACACCACTTTCCAATAAATGGAACCAAGGTTTCTGGGGGAAACAACAATCTTTAGGACTGGGGCCAGTAAGAGACCAGAAGAGACAGAGCTATCTAGTAATGCTGGGACATAGGGAAATGCTAACCAAGAGAAAACACAAAACTGGAAATTAAAAAAAGAAGAAGAAAGAAAAAACCCACAAAAACAAAACAAAACAAAGAGATCCATACATGAAAAAGATGTATCAAAGGAACACAGGAGCAAACTGAGAGCTCCCAATGACCAAATCAGGTACAATTTGAACAAGGAAAATGTAAAGTAGTGCTGGAATATAGCCATATCAGAAAGTAATCCAAAGAATAACACAAACATCCATGCATCCATAGCAATGTAACCAAATTATTGAATAAATAAATAAATGGGAGAGAAGAGACGAATTACATGCCCAGGTTTATGCAGATTGTCCCCCTCGAGAAGTTGGAACATGACTCTCCATCTGCACACAGAGCTGGAGGGAATAGCTTTTCCCATCCTATCTGCCACATAGAAGCTGAATCATTGTGGTAGATCAGATTTTATAATTATGCTAGAAACAGTTGACGATGACAGAACTTACACTGTCGGATGAAGTGGGTCCATCTCTCAGAAGCGTTTACAAGCATGATTGCATTTTGTAACAGATACAGACATATCGATGGAGAATCACCTGTGAAGGATTTCAGACATTTCCCCCTTTGCCCAGACAACGAGGGATAGGCCCTATGCCAGGTAAGCAGAACTGTCTGGCCTTTGACCTGTCTGACTGTGCCAGTCCTACATCATCCTGCAAGACACCTCGGTCCTGTGCTGGCCCATGACGGAAGAAAATGTTCACAATCCAGCCAAGCTTGGATTTCAAGTGCATGGTCTTCATCACTGCATATTCCTTTATGGGGTTCTTCATTTCAGAGGGTCATGAGTTATCCCTTACTTGTAGTAATTATACTACAAGAACCTTGAGTAAAAGACCCCACCCTTCTGTCTTTCTCCATGCCTGCAAGACAGAGCCGTAAAACGAGGCCCAAACGCAGGATACCAAACACAGTGGACACTCAAGGAGTTAACTTCACTTTCTTCATTTTATAGATCATCTGAGTTGAGCTGAGAATTTAAAGAATTTAAAGGGGTCACAATAAACATGTGATCCCAGAATATCTGCACAGTCTAAAACATGGTCACCTGCATCCATTATGAAGATTCACATTCAGAGATGCTTAACACCTCTGTTGAGCTTGAAGATTATTTTCCTAACATGAGTCAGGGGTGAGGGGGAGGTCAGCACAGCTGATAAACATGTGCTTTAAGCAGGCTCACGTTCTTATTCTTCACATACTGATTAGAGATATTACCCTTTTGCTATTATTCAAATACGGCAGGACAAGTGACCGCCTGGGGAGCTGGCAATCTATGAGCAGGCAACATTTTTCAGGCAGATGAGCCAGTCTTTTTCACAGCTGTGTCTGTACCTGCTGGTTTCATGATGTGTTCACAGCACCAAGTCTGCAAAGGCATGTCAGGATCTCATGTTTAAAAAGATGTAGACACGTGTGGAAAGTAATGAAATATAGAATGCAAACAGCAGTTTTTCTTTTGTCCCCACAGCAGGAGTATAGATGATGACAGTTTGAAAATTGAGTCTTGTATAGTTTTGTGCTCTGATATCCTAACTTGAAAGGGATTCAATTAAAAAACCAGGGAGGGAATAAATTCATGTCAGTCATCTTATATTAGTTTATTGTTGGGACTTAAATGTCCCAGAAATCTTGCCTACCATGCCAGCCTGCTGTGCTGGCCACATTCCACTGGGAGAATTTCTCTGGGGGTTTAAGGTGTCCTCCCACCAAGACCTCTCCGTGTGTCTGCAATGCACATTTTAGGGCTTGGCTTATGAAGCCTATTTCCCCATGAGCCAGGAATGAACCCTGAAGAGGTAAGACTTGCCGTGGGCCTCCCTGAGCCCTCTGAAGTGTGGGCGTGAGAGCATCAGAAGGGGGAAGAAAGCAAGACTCACAGGAAATACGAGTCACCAAACACTTTGTCATCATCAACTTGTGCCCACAGCGAACTGCGTGAATGCCAACCATCTATAAGTTCAACTGCAATCAACATAAACACACTAACCTTATCTGACTCTCCTGGGGAAACGCAGACATTGGCTTTCAACCTTGGATCAACTCTAGTTTTCTTGGATCCTGAAAGCAAATGAAAAACTTGACCAAAACATTAAAATATGAATATTGTTCTTAAATATGACAATACTATGCAAAAGCATACCAACATTAGTTGGTGACTATAAGCTGAGGCAAGTTATCTGTCTTGAGGCGGTTATACAGAGGACCTTCAGTACTTGGGTAGGGAGCAGTGCCATGCATTTCTCCACCAGGATGCAAAATGCTTTGGCCACCTTGTGTTATCACTGCAATTTACATCTTAAAACTTGCATCGTCTCTGGTGGGTCATAAAAGTCACCTCTTTACTCTTTTTAAGACCACTGTTAGAAAACACTGATTATCTTAATTTCGGTAGTGTATTTCTTCAATTCTTGATGTTTGAAGAGTTTGGATTACTTGAAGCCACTACAATTTTATTACTTTGTGTGTGTGTGTGTGTGTGTGTGTTTTTAATTTTATTGATTTATTTTACAATCTCTTCACCCAGGGTAGGACTTGAACTCACAGCCCTAAGATCAAGGGTCCCATGCTCTTCCAACTGAGCCAGCCGAGCGCCCCAAAACCATTACAATTTTAAAACAACTACAGTCTTCTGCTGCCAACAATTAATTTGTTTTTAAAAATAATTTTATTTAAACATTTTTAATTCTGGAGTCATTCAATCAAAAGGTCTTTAAAATTTTCTCATTAATAACGTTGTTCAATTCACTGTTCATGAACTGTTTACTATTTATCCTCAGAAAAAGGGAATACAAACAGCAGAAGTGAGTTCTACTAAAGGTTCAGATTCTTCATTGCCCTCTACTGTGCAGAGATGTTTGGGATTTTTTTGGGGGGGGGGCACAATTTCAGACATGTAAAGAGTTAGTTGCCAGAGCGATACAACTATGTCCCATGACCTTCAGACATACTCCTCATAGCTAACATTTTGACACACCAGCTGTATTATTTTCTCTTCCTCTGTGAATACTTAGAGCTCACCGTGTACTTCCAACAAACAACTGTACATAACACGCAGTTATAAAGATTAGAAAATTTACAGTGAAACGGGTTTAGTATTGGCTTTTTAAAAAAAATTTCCCAATTGGCCCCAAATACACTTTCTGGCAAAATAAACTCCAAGATCGTGAGTTGCATGCGGTGGTCAGGTCTCTCCTGTGTCCTATACCTCAGAGCTGTTCTTTGGCCTTCCTGTTTCACCGTAACATTTTGCAGGTGCCTGCTGACTCGTGGTGAGGCTGTGCAGGTGATGCACGTTTTTCTCAGTGACCTCTCAGGAGGTGCAGGGGCAGGAGGAGCAGCAACGTTCACGTGGGCCATCTCCCTCAGATGGTCTTCCAGGTGTCTCTCGTACAGCAGTTACTTTTCTCTATTACGATTTAGAAGTATCTCATGGGAGATGGCTTTAGGCTGTGTTTATATCCCATCATCCTCCAAATGCTCAACCCTTTGGCGAGCCTGCTTCAGTGTTTCTTGCCTGAAATATTCATTACCATGATGATTAGCAAGTGCTCCCTTAGGTTTTTCCGTTATTAAGGTATTGTCTTTTTCTCAAGTACCCTAGTTATGTAGCTGTTATTAAAGTACTTCAGTAGCAGTAACAGAATGAGAATTTTGTCAGGAAAGAGCCCTTATGTGAATCTTTCTGAACTGCACAGGCTCTCTTGATCCTTGTAAATCTCAGAGATCCAGTGGCCGTGGCTGTTCCAGAAGCAGCTGGCCCAGTGCTGACCCGGGAGCCAGAGACCCACGTGTGGGATTTCTCCCAACTCCATCTGCAACGGGTGCTACCATGGCATTAAAATCACCTAAAATCAAGGTAAAATGAGACAAACAGCAAACGCCAGGTTGCATGCTCAAGGAGAAAGTCTGAAGGGATAAAAAGTACAAAGTAATGAAAAGCACAAGACTGTGGGCCAATCATTTCATCTCTGACCTTCAAACTCTTCCTCTGCTGAAGGAAGATATCGATGAAGTTTTGGAATATAGATGAGGTCCAGAGCCAACAACCAGGAAAGAATTCTTCACATGTCTATGGTGCAAAATGGTGGTTTTATTAAAGTACAGGGACTGGACCCATGGGCAGGGAGAGCGGCTGCCCTGGGCCTCTGAGGGGAGACTGATTATACACCCAGGGGTTGGGGGAAGCAAACAAAAAGGGAGATTTCAAAAGGATCTTCATATGCTAAGGAGGGCCAACAAGATACTGGAGGCCTTGCCATTGTTAAGTTAAAGACTGCTTTTCCTTCTAGCAAGGCATTAACATTAAGAATGTCACACCTATCCCAGCCTGGGTGGGGGGCCTTTGCAGGATATCTGTTGTGCTTTGTCCTCAGCTAGCCCTGCTCCCTCATCAATATGACTTATGTCATTAGATCATCCCGAGATTAAACCAGATCCCATATGTGGTCTGACTAGCACACAGAAGCACTACAGAAGCTACATTTTCTGTTGAATCGTTGCCGGGCAGAGTCCTCATCACTCAACTCACCCAATCCCGTTTCATCCTCAGGACAGCCTTATCCACTGAGATTTATCTGTCCATTTACTGATGTAGAGGTTGAAACACGAAGTAAGAAGTGATTGCCCAGAGGCAGACTCTCAGGTTTGGGATTCGAGCTGGTGTGTCTGAGTCCCGAGCGAGGCTGGAAGAAGGCAGGTGCAGCAGGACCCGCTTGCCCACTGGAGGAGACTGAGCCTCGGTCCTCCTGGAGATGGAAATAATTATCAGGACAGCCAAAGTCATGTGATTAGTTGTCGCCCTTCCAAAATCCCTGTGGAATTTATCCTTCTACCACTAGCCCCAAGTCAGTTGAGTTAATGATAGATGTTCCACTCCAGCCATTGACAGAACTGAGGATTTGTTCAGGAATGAACTAAGCCAAGTGTCTCTCATTGTTTCAAATATAGATGCTGCTTTAGAACAACCAGGTGGTGCTGGTCTGTAAACTGAGCATCCAGAAAGTGGAAAAAGCATGCCTTCTCTCTTCATCTGGATGCTCTGGTCTCACCTCTTCATGTCAAGGGGAGAAACTCCCAATAGGTCTCTCAGCACTTCTGTCTTGGCCTCCAAGCTGGGGGCATCACTGCTAGTTATCCTTTCCATGAAAGGCATGCTCATCAGCCTCCAGAGCAGGGCTGCGCAGGGCCCTCCGCTGAGCACCCACAGGCCTGCTCTCAGCCCGCCAGTGTGACAGGAAGCATGGGAAATCCACCTTCACCTGGACACACGGAAGCCATTACTGGAGGGCTTGGGGTTACAGGATAAGGCAAGGTTCACTGAAAAAAGAAATAAGCCCCTATCCCCAGCTGAAGCAGCGAGGCGGTGCCACCTGTCACCTCTGGTCGGTCACATCCTGGTCCTCCTCTGGCGCCTGGTCCACTGTGTGTTGTCTCCTGAACATGGAAGGTCATCCTTTCCTGTCTCCCGGGCAGACAAATCCTGGGACCCTCTGTCTGGGAAATACGCCCCCCAATGTGCCTTCTTGTCCCTGTAACCTACCTTTTGTGTGCCCTTCACCTGACACTCCTGCCCATGCTCTGCTTCTGAACAGAAGACAGGCCAGAAGACAGGCAACGTGGCCTCAGTTTGAGAACATCCCAATTAAGATATCTCTGTGGGGGGACGCCTGGGTGGCTCAGCAGTTTAGAGCCTGCCTTCAGCCCAGGATGTGATCCTGGAGTCCCGGAATCAGGTCCCACATCGGGTCCCCTGCATGGAACCTGCTTCTCCCTCTGTCTCTGCCTCTCTTTCTCTCTCTCTCTCTCTCTCTCTGTCTCTCATGAATGAATAAATAAAAAGTCCTTACAAAAAAAAAAAGATATTCGTGTGGGGAAAACATATGTATCTTAGCTTCATGCTGTAATCAGAGTAGGAAAAACTTGGGCAGAAATCCTATTTAAGACAATGCTGGGATGGGCGGCCCCAGTGGCTCAGCGGTTTAGCATCACCTTCAGCCCAGGGCATGATCCTGGAGATCCGGGATCGAGTCCTGCTTCGGGCTCTCTGCATGGAGCATGCTTCTCCCTCTGCCTGTGTCTCTGCCCGCCCCCCCCCCACTGTGTGTGTGTGTGTGTGTGTGTGTGTGTGTGTGATCAATAAATAAATAAAATATTTTTATAAAAGACAATGCCGGGCACTGTGGTACCCAGAGACGTTGGTAACTTACATCCTCAGAGTCCAGGTACAGACGTAACTGGATTTCCGTTTTCATGGTTCCCAACTCTGGCTGCACGTCGGAATCATTTCTGAAGGTTTCCAAAGAGACTGACACACCAGCTCATGGCAGATTTGCCCTCTGACCTCGAGGCCCTGGGAGTGTTCAAAGCCACTGTGGCAAGAATGTGTGATGTGAGAGACTGTCTCCCCAGCTAAGAAATACTCAAAAACGCTCAGCAGAGACTTGGATTGTCCTTGGTGTGGAGGCCAAGAAAATTAAGGCCATTCCACTTTAAGTTCAGCGTTAGCACAAGTACAGCCACCCCAGGCCCCTGTGAATAAGAGCTGAACTTTACCTTACTTCAGTTACAGGAAGAAAACAGCTTACAGCTTAACGTCCTAGAAAGCCCCATATTAGAATAAAAACAGAGCCCAGGCCTAGGGCAGGAAGCACCTATTAGAATAAGAACAGAGCTCAATGCCCTTGAAGGCCCCATATCAGAATGTAAACAGAACTTGAGGAATTGCTCCAGCCCTTCTGGAGGTCCCCTAGACCAGTCCTTAAAACTAAGCTGAAACCTACCTCGGGTTCCAAGTCCCCGCTCCACTGTGTTGGGTATACTTGGACCCAAGCTCAAGCTTGTAAATAAACCTTTGTGTGCTTGCATCGGTGTCGGCTCCTTGGTGGTTTCTTGGATTCGCGATCTTGGGCACAACACTTGGAACCCCAATTTTCGTTTCTGTTTTGTTGCAAGCATTTCCTAATATTGAAAAGAAACCCAGCAAAAAGAATGAAAAAAGAATTTATGTACATTTTTAAGCTGGACACTTGTTTGCTCACCAAGTCAGATTTAAAAGGTAGTACAGAGTAAAGCTCATATGACTTTGGGTCATTGAAATAAAGTAGCAAGAAAAGGACCTGTGTCACCCCTCTTGGCTTTATAAGCTGGGAACCTGTCCACATTTTATGGGAAATATAAGAAACCCACAGCACAGGAGCTGCTGTCTTTATTACCTGGACAGGGGCCTCCGGGAGTCAGTTAAGTCCTAGGGCAGAGCAGGTGGGCTGCACAATTTTGAGGTGATGGGTCAGGACCCTTGAATGTGAAACTGTGATCCGCTCTGTGCACCAAAGAAAAGCGTGTCATGATCAAAAAGTTTATTCTAGGATGTCAGGGGAGCTCTGGGGACCCTGCAGTAGTATTTATACTAAATCTAAGAACAAAAAATAAAGGTATGACAATCTTGGAAGAGGTGGAAAAGGCTTTTGACAAAACACAGTGCTAGATTAAAAAATTAAATATCAAATTTCACTGAATTTCACTTTTATCTATACAATCAGATAAAAAAGCCAGATACCTATTATAATATCAAATATTTCCATTTCCCTTGGGAAGCTGAGGATGGCCACCACTACCATTAACATTTACTCCAAGTATTTACTAAAGCATTTAGGTAAAAAGCCACGCAGATGTACAAACATCAGGAAATAAGAGGTAAATCTGTCCTTATTTGTGTACAACAATGATACGTAAATGATCCAAAAGAATCCACTGAAAAACAACCACAAAGAATGACAGAATTGATAAGGCAACAAGGCAAAAGGAGTTTTCAGAAATCAGCAGCCTGCATACCAGTGAGGACATAACCTGAGAGAGAGCCAGCTACAGGTGCGACAGGAGAAAAGATGCTACCAACAAAAATACCAAGGAAGGAAATGAAAAAAGGACCTTGAAGAATCCTAACAACAAAAACAAAAAACCTATAGGTTATTATTTTCATTTCCATTCCAGAGTCTATGCGGGAAAACCAGCAAGCAAACACAGGGCTGGAGGGAGTGCTAAAGCTGAGGCTACCTCTGTCGGACATTGACATAGATTATAAAAAGCCCCATCAATGAGAAGAACCCTGGGCTCCAGTACTCAGTGAGTAGACCAATGACCAAAGGCGAACACCTGAAGTAGATCAGACATGTTCAGAAACATATTCAGAAATTTAGTATAAGATGAAGGCTGCAACTTCATTGCCAGGTAAAGTGCAAGATGTCTAGTTAAATTTAACTCCAGAAAAACAATCATTTTTCATAAACCAGAATGCCATTTTGACCTAAGAGCCATAAAAATCTGTCATCAATATACTATGATTTTTTAAGATTTAATAAATATTTTAAAACTCATTTTGCCAGAAGATTGGCAGCAATTAAAAGATGGGGAAATATGACAAAAAACAGCTCGTTTCTGATGTATACGAATTTGTAAACCACTATGGACATTAGCATGTTGATGCAGTACAAATGGAGATGTTCACAGCCGGTGATGTGGAGATTCTCTTTCCAGGTATGAATCACAGAAACTCTCACTCAAGGCACCAAGAGACAGGCAGGATAATGTCCTTAAGAGTCAAATGTGAGAACAAAAGTTACCTCAAGTGTAGCGTGTAGCTGTACTCTACCTATGGAATGGGATGCCATGCGGAAAATGAACTAAGTTATATTAACAATTAGCTTCGTTGAAAAAAAAATATATATATATATACCATAAAGAAAAGTGAATGAAAAGCAATTTAGGATTGTGGTTATATAGGAACAGGGAGTGTAAGAAGGCCTCACAATGAATTACCATATCCTTTTTTTTTTTTTTCTTTTGTTTGAATTACCATATCCTTTAAGTGCGTGGTGCATATGTATCCCATGCTTTATTCCTTACTCAGAGTCTACAAATGTTTTATGTTCTCAACACTTTAAAATTTACAGTAAGTGAATAATTACATGGAAAACATGTGTTCTCAGTACTCTCTGGAACTCCTAGCATCACACTTGCTTAGGTGGAGGGGTTAGGCGTCGTCCAGCTGGTCCTAAGGTACCAGGCTTTGCAGTCCTGCATGGTGCTTATGTAGACTCTCTCTCTCTCTCTGGCATCTGGTGTTTATCTCAGTCTCAGCCAAAACTTCCACTTTATCGTCCTTTCAAAATATGCTGGGCCCTTGGAAATGGGTGATGATTGCATCTGAGAGATACTTCTATTATCAATATCCTCAGCAACAGAGGAGAAAGCAACCAAAAATTTACCTTTTGTATCTGGGTTACTGAGAAACCACCTGGTCTTTCTCCCTGACGTTTTTATACTTAACTACACCTACCATATCAGCCAGTGCTTGGCTTTCTAGAATATGAAGGCCCAAAATGCACAGACACCATAGTTCGCCTCACTTTGAATCAATAGTTTGGTGCATTTTATACAATTTAACATCACTCAGGAAACGAAGTTCATTTGTCTGCATTTATAGGGCTCAAACTTAAAGCATGTGTGTCCTGAGTAAGACTTATGCTGTCCCCGTAGCTCTGTGGTTAACTGCACAACGTGCCTACAAGTGTGAGCACCTGTCAAATAAATTGACAATAGTTCATAAAGTTAGCACATTTCAAAATTAATTCAGGCATGGCCCCTGCTCTGCCCTCATGCTACCGTCCACCTCCTGCCTCCAGTTCATGAGGTCAGGTGTTGCCAGCAGAAATCAGGGAAGTCAAATCAGAGGAAGAGGTGCCCAGTGAGGATCTCAGCCAAGTGACCTCTGTTTGCATTCAAGGTCACCTGAAAGTGAGGATTACACCCAGGCCTGAGCAGACGAAAGCCGGGACCAGTGTGCAGCCTGCACCCTGATGTGGGCCCCCCAGAAGGCAGGAACGGTGTGCAGGCTTGCGTCTCTGACTCCCTGGCCAGGCCCAGGCACAGACGCAGCAGGAGCAGGAAGGGCGAGGCCCCATCCCAGCTCTGAGGCCCGAATAAGAGCAGCCCCGGAAGGACACGTGGGACTCTCCTGAGATGCTCTCAGTGTCCCTACCAGGCCCATCTGGCTCCTTCTCCGCCCTGAGATGAGCATGACCCATCCGTGCATGTCTGGGGAGCCTCCTGAGGATGGAGAGCCCCTGGGACACTGGGGCAGGGCCTGAAAACCGTGTCCCTGCCGGCCCACCAGGAGGCCCGAGCACCCCGCCTGCAGTGTTATGTCCAGTCCTACTCGGGATTCCTGGCCAGAACCTTCCGTGTGATTATGGTACATCTGGTCACCCTCCTTTGGACTCCCCGTTGCCTGTGATTGCCCGGCTCCAGTGAATGCAAAGTTTTACCCTGCAGGATAATAATCAATCTCTGGACCCAGCCTGACCCAGGACATCAATCATGGGCCTTTCCTACCTACTTTGCCCCATTGAAAAGAACTAGTCACGCTCAATTTCACCCCAATGTGTGAAGGACACAGAGCCGGAATCTCATGCAGCTATTTCAGGTATTTTAACAGGAGCACAAGGAAGGCTCCAGGCGTCCTGGCACTCCAACACTCCCTGACCCCAATCTCAGGATCATCCCTGAGCATGTATCAGATCTCCACTCGCCACCAAAGGTGTGCAGTGCTTTCTTCTGCAGTTGGGAATAGCAGCTGTACACTCTGAATTCTAATGAGCAACCCAATTATCTTCTGAAGAAAAACTATCTTTTTTGTTGCAGGAAGAATTTCTCCAGCTTAGTGAGCTAGACCCAGCTCTAGCCTCCCATTAGCCCCAGACCGGACACCACTCTAATCCTCCAGTTTGGTCTTAACCTGCATTAGACCTCCACCCATAAGATGCTCATTTAGAACATTGTTCTAAATGATATCTAGAATGATGATTCTAGATAATCATCATCATCATCATCATCATCATCATCATCATCTCCAGATAATTCAGTAAAATAGAAGAGAAGTATGCAAGATGTTAGAGGATCACAGAGTATGGGTGTGACATCAACACAAAAGGGCCAAATGACCAAGGGTAACCCGGAAATCACAGGCTTCCAGACTGAGAAGTGGAATGAGTCATACTGTGGATGAAGGAGGTGGTGTGCCCACAGCTGAGTGGGGGCACAGCAGCAGAGGTTGGCTGGTGCCAGGCCTCTGGGATAGAAAGTCCTCCTCTTAGGCAACAGACAGGCCCTGAAGAACGTAAGCAAGGGAAGGACAAGGACAGATCTTCATTTTGAGTCTGGCACTCGGGCCATGACGTAGAGGATGGTGCATTGTGGGCATGGTCAGAAGGAGGGAATCAGAGTGAAAAGCTATTTATCCATCCATTCATTGTTGATTGTCTGCTTTGTGACAGGATGGACATAATGGCTGGTGCTTTGGAGAGGGCAGGAAACAGGCTCACTCCCCTAGGCCTGTTTCCATGGATTTTCACAAATTCTGAAAAAAGTACCAGTCATCACAAGGCCATAGAACAGAGAGAGGCTGATGGGAAAACATCAGGAAAACATTCTGTACAGAAATTTTTTAACCTGAGACATGCAGCTGTGTGGCTAGTCAAGGGGTGGGGGAGTGGGAGTGGCTGGCCCCCAGAGGAGAGGAAGGCCCAGGAGCTCAGGAGGGATGAACAGCCTGTGCAAAGACACTGGGCACACACTGGTGCAAAGAGCTCAACAAGTGAGGCCTGGGGGAGAAAACCAGCAAGTGAAGAAGGACAGTGCAAGTGCACATTATTGAGCTCCCCCCACCCCAGCAAGAAGCCAGGCTCCATCACGGAGGGAGCCTCTGAGCATCCAAGAGCAAGCATCTCAGATGGAACCCCCCAGGTATGGGCTCCTGGTCTCCACTGGTCTGGGGTTGCTCCCCAGGACTGGTTTCCTAGCCTTTCCAGGTTTACACCTCCATGGGGGGGCCAGGGCGGACTGAAACACTTGGCGGAGAGCAAGAATATGAGGCCCAGCCTAGGAAGGTATTGCCAGGCCTCTCTGAGCATCTGAGGGTCCTAGCAACAGCTGGAGGAGAGAGGTGAGCAAAGAAGACCACAGGGTCTCTGATCTAGCACCCTGATGCCTATTGGTTTGCAAATATGTTAATGTTGCAGCTTGGGAAGCAGAGTGACATCCACACTATTTTTTTCTCATTTATTTTGCCTGTGTACCTGCCCTAGTCTACAAAGTGGCAGCATTCCTCAAAAACCAGCAGCAGAGCATGGGCTTCATGAAATCAGAACTAAAATGAATGTTTTCATTTCAAAGCTTGAGCTGACCTTCTCATAACACCAGCTTTAACAACATAAAAAATTAAAAGGTGCGACCTAATTGACTTCCCTTGGTTACCCTGGTAATCTCCAATAATATCTTCTATTTAAGACATATGGGGAACTTTACAAAGGAAAATATAACACAATTATTTTATTATTATTATTCAAAATTAGGAGCACTCATGCATGCCCTCACAATAAGCACCCTCAATAAAGTTTTAAAATAATAAGCACTTTTAAACCATTATGTTGAGAATACAGAACACTGACCTTCCAGGATGTCTTTACTAATATTGCAAGCAACATATCTGCAGAAAATGTTGTGGTTTGGTTGGTTCTGCTAATTCTCAGGTTTCTAAGATTCTCTGTAAAGAATCTGGTATGAGACCCCCGTGGTGATTAAAATATAAAGGATACCTTCATTTTCATGGACTAAGTTTGACTTTATGCCAAATAACAACTTCCGTGAATATATGATGTACTATTTACACATCACTCAAATGTTGACAGGTATCCTTATTTCAAAAATAGCAATATTTTGTTGTATCTTAAAATATTTTTAAATTCAGTTTTCAATGTATTAAATATCCTATCTAGAACTCTGCTTTGGGTGTGTTTATACATTTATTTTTTGAGAACATGAAAGTATTTCATGGTTTATCTCAATGGGGCAGCTTAACTTGTGAATCTACAAAGAATAATAGGATTCATTAAAAAAATCTTCCGCCTCCACCTCACAGGCCAGGGCTCTGTGTTGTCAAGTGTGAGGATGAAGTAAAATGCCCTACCACTGATTTTCAGGAAGGTCTGGAATGTCATTCTACCAGTTGGTTTTTTTTTAATGCACAAAATTCAATTTAACACCTCTAATGTAAGAAAGCTTTTAGTACTGCTATTTATTTTATATATATATATACATAATATATATATACATAATATACATAATATATAAACATAATATGTATAATATGTAATAATATGTATTATACATAATATGTATAAATATATACATAATATACATAATATATAAACATTATGTATATATATACTATATAAATAGTATATATATGTATATGTATACATAGGATGTAGAAGAATATATGTAATGGCATAAAATTTTTCTTTCTTTCTTTTTTTTTTTTTTAAGTATTGTATTTATCTATTCATGAGAGACACACAGAGAGAGGCAGAGACATAGGCAGAGGGAGAAGCAAGCTCCTTGCAAGAAGCCTGACATGGGACTTGATCCCAGGACCCCAGGATCATGACCTGAGCTGAAGGCAGATGCTCAACTACTGAGCCACCCAGGCACACCTAAAAATTTTCAATTATAAAGTAATATTTCAGATTTGGCCTTTGTTTTAAAACATTAAAGCCCAGATTCATGGTCACTGGTTTATTTCTATTTGATTTTATCTTACTTTATTTTACAAAAAAGTTTGGCAATGCCTTTCTACAAAATATATATTTGACATTATTCTAATGGATTATACTAGTTAATATTGCTTTTGGGAAACTTGTTAAAATATAAAACACATAGTACATGAAAACCGACCCTGCCAGTACCTGTGCTAATCATAGCCACATACTCAACAAGTTCTTTCCAGTCAAATAGCCCTTACTTCTTTGTCCCTCTACATGCATTAATTACTCAGATCTATATGGATTTATCATTTTTCTTTGCAATTATAGAAACAACTCCAAATATAAATAAAAACTATGTTGTTGTTGGCTTGTTTGTTGGCAAACTATTGCATATGTCTCTATAGAATATGAAAACAAAATTTTCTCTCCTACACTTAATACAGTCAATGAGTTGTCCTTAGAAGTGAAGTCATGTTAAAGATTCAGAAACAATATTGGATGCTTCATTGATTCAAGTGTATGAAATAATACTTAGTTACTAAATAAGAATTTTTTAAAAAGTGTCTAGGGGGACTTACAGCAGAATAAGCTCAGGACAGACTATTGTTACCTCCAATTACAACTAAAGACTATGGACAAAGTGCAAGGACAGACTATTGGTACCTCCAATTACAACTAAAAACTATGGACATAGTGCAAAAATCTATGCCTGATGTGTAGAGCATGCAGGGGATTCAGGAGGTAAATAAAAGTTGAAGGACAACCAGTACAGCCATGGTGCCATGCTTGGTCTTT
This sequence comes from Canis lupus baileyi, assembly GCF_048164855.1. Taxonomy (NCBI): domain Eukaryota; kingdom Metazoa; phylum Chordata; class Mammalia; order Carnivora; family Canidae; genus Canis; species Canis lupus. Next base: position 3,306,435 of record NC_132838.1, read on the forward strand.
GTTTTGCTTCTTTCTTCCTTTCCTCTCTGGCTTTGACCCAAGTGTAGCTGGCTAATTCATGGAGCCACATGGCAAGGCCAGACAAAAAACACTGCAAAAAAGACTGTCCTTCTGGACAGATAATTGAGAGTGGGTGTCTCTGAGAGTGTGGGGTGAATCTTTCTTCTCTCCTTCCAGGCACACCACAAGGTCAGTGTCTATTGCAGAGCTGCAACCAGAAACCATGGCATAAACCCATCCTGTGGAGAAAGGATCTGGGAAAAAAGCTCTAGCTGCATGAAGACCATGGAAGTAAAACTTGTGTTTTCTCCCACTGCTCTACACTGAAAGTGAGGCCTGACACAGAACTGTGTAACACGACAGTGGCTATAACTTTGAAAATATTTCCAGACATAAGACTAAAGAAGGGCTTCCTTGGAATTCAGAAAGTGTGGGAAAAACTCACAAAGATGTGAGCAGGAGCAGGGGACCCCCTAATTCCATGTGGGAGGTGATAAGGGATCTGGATGTCCAAGCTGCACGTGTTCAGAACACATGGAACACAGTGAAGGCTCTGTCAACTGAACTGCCATATAAATTATTGCCCATGTTACAGTAACACCCTGTGGTGGTGGCAGGGGCAAACCCAGATGACTCGCACAAGCTTGAAAACAAAACTGACATTGAAAAGCCACCCATAATCTGCCACCTTAACCAACTGGGTTGATTACTGATCAAAACGAACAAGTAAGCATTCTCCAAATTTAGCAGGACTCAAAAACCTCACAATGTTATATGTGAAATGCCTGAGTTACAATCCAAAATGACTCGACATGCCAAGGGCCACAAAACACTAAGCAGTTCTCAAAATAAGAGACAGTCAAAGAACACCAACCCTGAGATGACCTTGAAGTTGGAATGATTGAAGATTTAAAGCAGCTGTTGCAACCGTCCTCCAAGATGCAAAGGTGAACACATCTGAAGTGAGTTGAAATACAGGAATTCTCAGTAGTTAATTGGAATTTCTCAACAGATAAATAGAAACTCAAGATAGAACAAATTGTAATGTTCAGCACTGAGAAATGCAATAGTTGAAAAACAGCTCAGTGGATGAGTTCAATAGAAAAGTAGAGTGACCTAGAAGAGAACAGTGGGAATTATACAGCCTGAACACCAAAGAAGGAAATGAACAGAGCTTCAGGTTATTGTAGAACAATGTGAAAAGTCCCCACATTTATGTCACCAGAATCCCTGAGATGGGAGAAAGAGACTGGAATAGAAAAATCTATGTGGAAAAATATATTTTGCGAAAAATATAGATTTTGCAGATGCAAGATAAGCAAAACACAAGCAAAAGAAACCCAGAGAGAAACCTGTCCAGAAATATCAGGCACACAGTTCTAAAAAGTAAAGGTTAAAAAGAAAATCTAGAAGTTAGTCAAAGAGGAACAGCTTATTATGTGTAGAGGGTGGGATCAGAGGGCTGAGGATTTCCCATCAGCAAGGTCATAAGATGGTACACTGAGGACAGAACAGCAGCCCAGAATTCCATACTCAGATTCATGTCTTCCAGATGATGGCTAAATAAAGACATTCTGGGATGAAGGAAAGTGGAGAAGTGGTCACCAGCATCCAACATAAATGCTGACAGGGATTCTTCAATCAGAAGCAGAATGATCCCAAAGGGAAATTTAGGATGAACCACAGAATGATAAATGTACAGGCAAGTGTATAGATCATACTTCTTAAAATTTTTTAAAAATATTTGTAAAAATTGAATAGAAAATGCGGCATAAGAAGGAGAGGGAGTGGGAGTTTCAGTGGATATAGATGTATTGCAGGTGACAACGGGGAGAATACTGATGAGTCCCACATGGCTGCAAACCTTCTATGTCCTACATGAAATGCTGAAACATTGACACTAAGTCAATTGTGAAAAGTTAGGTGTTCATAGTATAATCAGAGATACAACAAAAATACAGAGAGGTAACAATCCAATAAATACAAATCAAACATTTTAAATATTCAAATAACAAAAAGAAAGCAAGAATATAGATCACAAAAATTAGCTTTATAATACCTCCCATTATTGACATAGAAAAAGACCTTATACATAAAAATTTGCATCGAGTAAAATATTCTTTAGGGAACTGGGCCAAAAAAAGAGTACTATCAAAAGAATTTTTTCTAATCAAAATTAGTTAAGTAAGTGTGTGACGTTGAAAAGGATAACATGCACAAACTTGAGTTTTCTTGTGTGTGAAATTCTTTGACATTTACAATTAGCTTATATTTTATAATTTTTTTCTTTTTAATACAACTTACATAACTTTTGCCCATTTCATGATTGGATTGTTTGTTTCTTTGCTGTTGAGGAAAACTCAGCCATTCTCAAGCTTTGAAACATTTAAGGACCTGGAAAAGCAGTCGCAAAAATGTAATAATGATAAATGTATATAAAGCAATCAACATTAGGCACATACTTGAATCAGGGGAGAAATCTGACATAGATCTGAATTTTTCTTGTTTTGATATCTAATACTTCCAAAGGTGAAAAATAATGGAAAAAATGACTGCATACTTGTTCAGATGTAAATAACAGGAACAAGCACCCTGGAGTGGATGTCACCTAGGCAGGCATGGGAACATCATTCAATATCTGTGAATTGGACCAAGAATGACCGAATGTCTCTGTAGACTCAGAGTGTCCAAGATCTAAAGAAAACACAGAACAGTGAACAGAAAAAAGCCCAGCAGATCATGACCGGACACACTTGCCAGGCATTTCAGGATGGAATCCAGAACACTTATATCTCTACAGTCAGTATCAAGCATATTTTCATGTAATAAAACAAGGAGTCGGACGAAGCAGGAAACACTAGGGATGACCTTCAGAGAGCACTGTGTTCCTTCTGGTTTTACCAGGTCTCCTGGGTCAGCCTCCAGTCAAAGAATAATAAAAAATAATTGAATCGTTAAGAATCATAAAATAGAACATTACTTTAAAGGCATCGAATCACTTAAAGCTATAAAATACAAAAATACAGCAACTGAAAATAGAGTGATAACTTAAGACATTGAGAAAGTCATAAAAAAAGTTACTAAAAGAGTCAGAAGACTGAATCCAATATACTAATTCATGAATTCAATCATGATCTTAAGAAAAATAACTGGTGTTTCATAAGCTATTATTCAGCCTTCAAAATAAGTCAGTCACACAGTACATTTTATGAGTTAAATAATGGACATTATTAAAAACCCAACAAGGAGAAAAGTCAAGTAAAAGACAAAAATTATAGGTCATTACAAACTATTATAATAGAGAAAATGTATCATCTAGACACTTTTCTGTAAACTAAATTCAAAACAATGCTAGGATTTCCTGGTTTAGTTTTTATTACTTTCTGTCTGTGTACCATAGTCCTTATTATCTGAAGATCAAATGTTACAAATCCAAGTAATTACTATTATTGAAAATGTTTTCAAGAAAATTTTCAAATGAGCATCATGTACCCAATGTTCTAGAATCCCTGCATGAACACAAACATAAAATTTTATTTACTAATAACGATGAAATAAAAGACTCTTTCTGTAATTTAAAGACAATAGGAGAAACACTGAGAAATCAGAATGCTTGGCTCTTTCAAAAGTTGTGTCAATCATTTCATACTCAGGGCTTGCTTTGTGTAACTCAGCCACCATGACATAGTACAAATCCTACTGAGCCCCCACTTCTAAACCCTTTGTTATTTATTCTACAACTGATATTCTCCACACTCAGAGTACATGTGAAGGGCAACATACACTCAGATTCAAGCTCTGATGTCCAGGTAGTTTAGATGGTTAGCCTCCTGGCGGAATACAATGGTATTGGGGAAGTCAGGTTGTGCCCAGGCTGTATCACCTCTGTGTTCAGAAACAGGACCCCACAAGATAACTGCGGCAGTCTGTGCAGGTGTGCGTGTGCGGCTGTACATGGTGAAACACTGACCGAGCCCCACAAGAGCTGGCTTGAGGAAGTTGCTTAGCCTCCTAAGGGCAGGGCGGTTCAGAGGTGAGAGAGGATCAGGATGCTTCCATCTGCCTCCTTAACCATTGTCAGAGCTGCCAGATGGAAGCTGTGACCCCGGACACCATGTGAGGCTGTCACTCAAACTGGACTCCAATCCAGTCCAGTGAATTTACATCTGGGTCCAGATTTGTAAGTAAACACAAATAGATTTTTGGAAAGTTTAGCTAAGAACTGAGATGCATAAACTACTGCCTGAGATGCTTCTAAAGCATGTCTAAAAGAGGACCTGCAACAGGTGTTATCTGCTACCTCTCCACAGGCCACTCTGGCTTGGGGCCAGGAGGAAGCCACCTCACCAGGCCATCCATGCCTACAGAATATGCTGGGTAGCCATGCCTGAGACAACGCAGCAGCAGTGACAGCAAGGACACCATGGCACATGACAGGGTGGTGGCCATGGAAGCTCTCAGCAATAAAGGCCCTGCCTGCTCCCCAGATCCTGTGTGGTAGGGACTGGCACTACAGTACAGATATTCAGAGGTCACGGCACTGGAGACATTCCGGACTAATCCTACCTTCCCCCAAAGAGGGGGAACTTGAGAAACTCCACATATACTTCCAGAGATCTGGGAGTGTTTCAAGTCATGAAAACCATCTACTCCTGGAACAGTGCTAACAAAGCATTCCTAACATGGCTTTTGACTCCCTAGCCCCTTGTAGATGTCAAAGTACTTCTCTACACTTCTCCTAAGAGGCACTGTTAGTCCAGAATTTCCTAGGCTCCCTCTCTAACTGTCGCTGCATTCCCTCCATGGCACTGCTTATCTAGTTGACACAAGTCCTTTTGAATCTAGCAATCCATCCTAGGGCATGTCATGGCCATTCAGTGGCCCTTATGGAGATAATCACCCTGTGGAAATGCCTCTTTACTTTGTTTCCAGTAAACAGGTCCCTTGTTTTTCTCTTACTTCACTGGTTCCTAGTTTTCAATTATTGTTGCTGGGTTTTCTTTCCCTCTCCAAAGTCCCCAGTGCATATATTTGAATTATCATCTCCCCAAATCATCACCCCCTTGTTGGTAGCATCCCATCCCATGGGTCTAAATACACCTGCTGATTGACAGCTCACAACTGTGAATCTCCTCCCCACACCTCTCCACTGGACTTAGTCCTACATATTAATCTGATATGTAAGAGGCATCTCTATGAATACCTGCAAACCCTATTAGTTTTTCCTATGATTTCCCCCACGTAAGTAAATGATAATTATCTCTTCAGGCCAGTCAATAATCTTACACTCAATCTTGATTTCTCTTTTTCTCAAGTCTGTATCCTTTCTTTCATCAAATCTTATGTTAAGTCTCACTTCAAAATACATATTCAATTATTTTATGTTTTATTGCCTGGCTCCAACTACTACAAAGTGAGCTCCATGGAGGGCAGAAATTTTGTCCATTTTTTTGATTGATGTACTTGCAGCTATAGGTGTTCAACAAACATTTGCTAAAGTGACAGATGAATGAATTAATGGAAGAAAGCTTGGTTGGCTTCCCGTGGGTCACTGCTGTTACTTGTTTCAAAACTGAACAGCATCATCTCCAGCACCCACTTGCAGGAATGACCTCAGGCATAATGCTTCTGGTCTTCTGGAAAGAAAGAAGGATTAAATTGTTAGCATCTCAAAGGAGAGAGGTTGAATGGAGAACTGGTCAATCCATGTCCACAGTACATAATCCTTCCATGTTGTTCTTCCATTCACCGTTGAAGCTTTTGTGGATCTCTGGTACCCATTGTCTAGAAAGAAAGCTGTTAGCAAAATAGGAGAAGATTCTCATTCTAGGAGGAGTATATTGATAATGTGGTTATTCCAAAGCTATTCTGAGAAGTGGTATGACACTATTAGAGAAATTATGGGTGCATAGGCTTCATGGCTAACATTTCCACTCTTGTGTCTCTATATTTCAAAATAAACCTTGCTCAATTCTAAAAAGGGATTTCAAGACTTATTATAAAGCTATAGTAATTGAAAGAGTGTGATGTTGTTAAAAATGCAGGCCATGTTAGAGTTAAACAAAAATAGAAGTCAGAGAGAATACTACAGACAAGCCATCATATTTATGACAGATGTGATATTTCCACCCATGACAAACACATCATTTCAGCAGCTGGAGATGGTAAATTGGATATCAGTGTGAAAACAAAACTGCATCTTGACCCCTACCTCACACCATATTTAAGCATTCATTCCAGGTAGATTAAAGATCTAAATGTGAAAGTAAAAAAAGAAACTTTTAAAAGAAAAAAATAGGAGAATGCCTTCTTTACCTTCATAAAGTAGGTAAAATTTTCTTAAGGTAGAAAAAGCACTATTTTCTCAGATGGTTGATACATTAGACCCTTAATATCAAGAACTTGTGTTCAATAACAATAATGGAAACATGAAAGAGTGTGTAACAAAGCAACCAAGAGTAGGGGAATCTAATTGCAATCCCAAAAAAGGACTCACATCTCAAAAATGCAAGTGACCTCTTAACCAAATAGAAGAACAACAATTTATTTTAAAAACTGCAAAAGACTGAACTTCAAAAAATACTACAACAACTGATCAATAAAAACATGGAAAGATTTTCAGCATTGTTAATCACAGGGAAATGTACATTGAATCCACAAAGTAACACCACAACTCACCCACAGGAATGGCCACATAAGGAAGATGGAGAACTCAAGACTAGGCGAGCACATGGAGAAAAGGGAGAATCTTGCTCTGCTACTGAGAGCTCCCACTGGGGCGACTTTGCAAAGCTGTGTGGCTATGTGCCAGCAGTGAGCTCACACACACTGCATGCCCCTGAGCAGCACTCCCAGGTACACATTCAGTGGAGTCGGCCACTCATGGAAACCAGAGTCATGTACAAAAATGTTCACAGTAGCACCATCTAGTAGTAGCCCAGAATTGGAAACAGAACTGCCTAAATGCCCATCACTAGCAGAAGGAACACGTAAACTATGATTATTCCACACTAAAATTCTACATGCAATTTAAAACAGAACATAGATGAAACTCACATAAATAATGTTGAATGAAAGAAGCCAGACACCAAAGAGCACATGGCCTTTTTGTGGTTGTGTTTTACATGAGGAACAGCAGTCCCCCCGGGGTGGCAATGAGTGGGGAGCATGGGACGAGGGCGTCTGTTTAGTGAGCAGTGCCTTTCCTTCCATCTGGGTTCTCATAACACAATGGAGGGTCCATTCCTGAAAATCCATCGAGCTGTACACCTAGGTACTTTTTGCTGAAACGTAATAATTCAGAATAGCAAAAATGATGTGTGTTTTAAGTATCCATGGTCCGTTCCTTTACACAACTGAAATCTTGGTAAAAGATTAAAATGCCTTCTGACATTAAGATAACAGCTCATGAACCAATGCAGAAATGGTGTGAAGGAACATTTTGAAATGGATTTTCCAGTTTCTCATCAGTATGATACATTCTCCTCTGAGGTTAATGTTATCTTTCTACGATATTTAGTGCTCTCAAGTTATAAAAATGTTTTGCCGTGCGTGTTTTTCACCTTAAATGTTTCTAAGTAACAGAAATAAATTTCTTTTTTCCTGCAGGAATATCAGTAGTAATGGGGCTTTTATGCTGTATTACACAGACTGTCAATTATGCCCCTCCAAATTGAAATATTCCATAATAAAAAAAGTTAAAAATAAGAGATAGTGAGGCTAGAAAAATTCTCAACAGCTATGCAAGAAAGAGAATGTAGCAGACTCGCTCATATCTGTCCTTAGAAAGATCTTCCTGCAAGGTTGGCATCAGAATTCCCCTGATAAGTGGTTCCACATGCTAATGGAAGGCTTCCCCTTCCGATGAGAGCTGCTCACCATGCCTACTGTGTGCAAACAATATGATGGAGCCCTTCTTACTGTAGCCCTTGATCCAGGGAACCGACCCATGAGTGCTTACATCCAGGACCCAGAACCTGCAAGACTGCAGTGTGGTAGCACGTGCATCCTGCCCTAGTGGCTGAGTCCGAAGCCAAGGAGATCTTGGAGCGCTGGGAGTGAGGGTTCTGTCTGGAGCAGCCAAGACAGAAGAATAGAAAAGGGGGAGGTGCTGACACACCACAGAGTAGAGCCTGAAATAGGAAAACAGAGCTTTCACATGTGGGGACGGCAAGTCTGACCAGGACTTTATGCATGGAAGACTGTGGACTGTGTCCCTGGCTTTGCCACAGCACCCAGGGTAATATTGGGCAGTGCATCCGTGCACCTGACCTCTGACTCTGGGGAAACCCATAGAAGATGACAGGGACAGCTTAATTTGAGTAAACATATCAGATACAAGGTTATATTAATCCTCTTCTCTTTTTTTCTTGTTTATAGGCTTATGAAGAAGTTTTCTGAATTTGAACTCCCGAAAGGGTTTTCCTGAAACAAAAGGAAGCTCTCCAAGCTCTCCCTACAGACTGAGCATCCCTTGTCTCTCAGATGGTGAGGAAGTCAAATGAAAAGTGCTTTCCATTCAGATGGATGATATTGAAAGGCTGTTCATGTGAACTCGTGGCAAACAAATATATTGAAACTTTAGTTCTATATATGGATACCGCAGGCTTGATTACACGGCGTCATCATGGAGAAATGGCTGTGCTCTTGAGTGCTAACCCAATCGGAGCCCAGATGGGGTGGAATTTAAGATGATAAATGTCATGCTGGGAGCCTTTTTGGAAGGCAGCCCAAAAGGTTTCCCCCCACTTGCCATTAGCTGCATACCCCAGCTCCCTAATTGTCTATATTTATGATTCTCTTTCTAGAGATTTAAGGTGTGTCCTAAAGAGGCCATTCAGTGCTTCCCCAGAACACTTCCCTCCTGATGCGCACTGAGCGCCCAGGGCCTTTTGGGCTACACTGGCTCAACAGCACAGCACGGCATGACGACATTCACCCAGATATGGGAAAAATCAGCCCTTTGCAAACTACACCCATCCATGACTTTCCAATATACAAATAGAAAAATACATAGAGATATTCGTATATTAGCAACAGCACGATAATGAGTTGGCTCCTTTTACCTACTAAAGAGGAATTACAGAGAATGCAAGAACTTGTCTTATCCATCTTCACTTAACGTCCCTGAAGTCGGACCGTCACACTGCTGTCACAACAAAATACAGCCCCTGCTGCTTCCTGGGCAGGAGATGATGTCAGAGGAGAGGAGCTGGCTAGCCAGCCTCTGACTACGCCTTACTGGCAGGATGATGTCTGTATGCTGCTCACAGGGCAGAGCATGGTTTGCTCTCCATCAAGTGCAGTGGGGATATTGTCTGTGAGGTCACCATGGCCCAGATGCAACCGTCATCTCCTGGCCTCTCTGCCAAAAACGCCCAAGATAACAGCTTTATTTATTTATTTATTTATTTATTTATTTATTTATTTATTTTAAATATTTTATTTATTTATTCATGAGAGAGAGAGAGAGAGAGAGAGAGGCAGAGGCATAGGCAGAGGGAGAAGCAGGCTCCATGCAGGGAGCCTGACGTGGGACTCGATCCCAGGCCCTGGGCCGAAGGCAGCACTAAACCGCTGAGCCACCTGGGCTGCCCAGATGACAGCTTTATTGATGGAATGCTCTCTTTTCTTTCCCACACCTGCCCACTGAGGGCAGCCAGGTCATCCCATCACTGTCTCCTCTGTGAAACAGTTTTGTTTCCTAGTTTTTGCAGAAAAGTCTGTTTTTCCCCAATTCCTCTGAGAATGATTAGAAGAAGCCTGTGCCACTGGTTGGCCCCCTGGGAGGCTGACCCACGGTGAATATCAGCATGGAGGGCTTAGCTGGGGAGTGCCCTTGGTATTCCCACTGGTGGGAAAGCAGGGAAGAAGCAGGGCTGGGTAGCTGGGCTGAGAGGTGGCCAAGGAGGGCCTTTGCCACCAACCCCACAGGGCACAGGGTGGTGCTCAGTGTCACCTGTCCCTGGTTGGGGGCTGCCCCAGGATGGAGGGAGAGCCAGGGCACAGCAGCAGGCTTCAGCGAAGTCAGGGAAGAGGCCAGACAGCAAAGGACCGTGGGGATGCTCCACAGGGTTCATTTTACAGGGCACCTTGGTTGGCCTGTGCCCAGATTGAACATCCTTTCTAAGCGTGTCTGTGGGGGTGTTTGCAGATGATATTAACATCTGAATCAGTGGACCCAGTAAAGTGGCTTGCCTTCCCCATTGCGGGTGGGCTCCTCCAACCCAGCCTCCTCCAACCCACTGAGGTCCCAAATAGAACAAGAGGCTGAAGATGAAGGAATAAGTCCTCTTTTCCTGCATCACTACTGAGCTGGGACATCCCATCTCATCTTCTCCAGCCCTGGGACTGAGACTTACACCATCAGCTACCCTGGTTCTCAGGCCTTCAGACCTGGAGATAACCCCCCAACTTTCAGGCTGCAGACGTGGGACTTCTCAGCCTCCTTAGTGGCATAAATTGGCTTCCTGAAAGAAGTATCATTATCTGTCTGTCTATCATCTACCTATCTATCTAATTAGCAATCTATCAACTATCTATCTATCATCTTTTTATCCTACTGGAACCTATCAGAATAGGTCCTAGGACCCCTAACTCAGCACCTGTGAGTCCCAACGTCCCCTGGAGCCTGTGACGCCAGGGATTATCCTTACTGTTCCTAGTCCTCGAGCCCTAGTGGAAGCAGGGGTCGGTCCACAGCCTGGAACTGGCATTGGCTAGGACTCCAGTACTTTGCACTTGTAGGGTGTCAACTTCTCCATTGACAAAATAAGAAAAATAATAGTACTTCTCTCACATGGATTGCTGTGAGGATTGTAAATATTATAAATTATAAATATTATAAATAATATATTAAACATAAATATATGCCATGTCAATAATAAGTTTATATTTAAAACACTCCACGTAGTATTTGGCATAAAAGTTTATTATTATTATTTATTCATTCAGCAAACAGTCCCTTCATGCCTATTATATGCCAGGCTTTTTTGAGACGATATAACTCTAAAGAATGTGACTGGCTTATCTCACTTAGCATAATGTCCTCCAGGTTTATCCAAATACTGCATGATTCCATTTATATGAGATATTTAAAGCAGCCAATTCTATAAAGCACAGGGTAAAATAGTGAAAATGGTGCTTGCAAGGGCTTTGGGAAGGGAGAAATAAATGGGGAGTTGTTCAAATGTCTATAAAGTTTTAGTTATTCAAAAAGAGTAAGTTCTAGAGATCTGCTGTACAAAACAGTAACTATAGTTAACAATACCATACTGTGCACTTTAAAAAAATTGTTAACAGGGTAGATCTCATGTGAGGTGTTCTTATCATAAAAAAAGCAGAGGCCCAGGAAAGTTCTGAAGGGGAGGAGTTACCTTGATCATTATAGTGATAGCTTCACAAATTCCAAACTCACCAAATTGTATACATGAAATATGTGCAATTTTTTGAAGCTCAATCATATTTCAGTAAAGCTACTAAAAAAAGGAATGACCAGCTTATTAAAGCTCATGTTGTAGAGGAAAGACAAGTATGTTGCCTACTAAACATTTATTAAGCATGACTTATGAGGTAAGATCTATTCTAGGGGCTGGAGACAAAGCACAAAAGTTACAAGAGGCAAGGGCAGATAAGATACATTAATTGGGTGGTGTGTTGGAAGGTAATAAGCGCTTTGCAGAGAAAGGGAAAGAGGGTAGATAACACAGGCACATGTAGTTAAAGGGGTCAGAAAGGCCATATTGAAAGTATAGTAGGGAAGCAAAGCTCATCGGAGCTGAAGCAGCTATTCCTGCAGGCGTCTGGGGAAGATTCTGCAGGCTGTGCTCTGGATTTGCAAGGAGGCAAGCAGAGGGAGCAGCAGGAACAGGGCAGCAGCAGAAGAGGTAAGGGAGGATCGCCATGTCTGCCATGCGCAGATGTGGTGATATGAGTCCCCAAGAAGGATGCTGGATCATGCCACTCTCATAGGTCATGGCAAGGACATTAGAGACCAACAGGGTTTGAGCAGAAGCTCCTCTGGCCACCACATTACTCATAGTGGGATGGGGTACATTGATGTAGGAAGACAGGTGGGAGGGGAAAACTCAAGGAGGTCAAGGAGAAGGTCAATAATGAGAAGTGGTCAGGATCCAGAGAATGTTGAAGCTCCAATGGACTAATGTGATGTGCATGACACTCTATGAGAAAGGAAGGACTCAGTGGTCAGTGCAGGTGAGTCCCAGTGTTCAATGCAGCATCTGGAGCTGAAAGCCACCATGAAGAGGGGCAGGCAGCAGACTCCTGGCTCACCAGGTTGGTGGAAACAGATTGAGGTGATGACGTTGAGTTGGTTTTGAAAGATGGACTTGAATTTTCTGGGTAGAAGAGGAAGGAAATCCATACTGGGCAGAAGAAAGAACACAACAAAATGTGAAGGTCCAGCATGGCTCAGCTGGTGAGGGGACTTGAGCTGGTGGTGACTTCTTATGAAGTGTGAGTCCTTGAGTTTGAGTGATGGAAGTCAGATTTTTCAGACTGATTACTGATGAATCATGGAAAGCACTTCTATGGAATTTTAACTTTATCCAAAGTTAATAGAAAGGTTTTTACACAAGGACTGGCCAGAAGCATATTTCCCATTTAAAAAGAAAATTCTACTGGCATAGAAAAGATTAATTGAAAGAAGACTCTGTGTTCAGAAGACCAGTTAGAATCCTGTAGTAACCATCCAAGGGAGTCACGACAAGAACCTGAGTTGCAGCATCGACAATGGGAAAAGCAAATAGAAAACAGATTTATAAGATGATTATGAGTAAGAAAAATGTAGTTAGTATAAAGCTAACAATATATGTACAGGGTGTGTACAGGAAAACTATAAAATACTAATGGAAGGAGTAAAAGAATATTTAAATAAATAAAGTTTCCCTCAATAGTGTTAAAACCTCAATTGAAACCAACTTCAGGGATCCCTGGGTGGCACAGCGGTTTGGTGCCTGCCTTTGACCCAGGGCGCGATCCTGGAGACCCGGGATTGAATCCCACGTCGGGCTCCCGGTGCATGGAGCCTGCTTCTCCCTCTGCCTGTGTCTCTGCCCCTCTCTCTCTCTCTCTCTCTCTCTCTCTCTGTGACTATCAAAAAATAAAAAAAAAAAAAAAAAGAAACCAACTTCATCTATAGAGTGAACTCATCCTAATGGGCAAGTTATTTTGTGGATATTAACAACCTGATCTAAAGTTTATGTGGAAGCAAAAGACCCAGAACAGCCAGCTCAATATTGAAAGAGAAGCACAAAGTTGAAGGAAAGATACTATTTGGCTTTAAGACTTACGATAACACTTTGTGATGGTGATGAAGACAGTGTGGTTGGTGAAGAAACAGATAAATAGATCAATAGAACACAAATAAAAAGGCCAGAAATAGACCCAGACAGATATAGCGAACTGGTCTTTGACAAAGGAACAAAAGCAATTCAGTGAAGAAAGGACAGTCTTTTCAACAGATGAGTCTGGGATGACTGGACATCTACATTAAAAAGAATAAAAACGATTTTAGTTAGACCTTACACCTTTCACAAAAATTAGCTTGAAATGGATCATTGACCTAAAAGTAAAACCTAAAACTTCTACAATATAGTTTTAGAGAATGGAGGAGAAAATCCAGGTGATTTTGGGATTGATGATGACTTTTTGGATATAAAACCAAAGCACCATCCTTGAAAGAAAGAATTATTGATTGAGACAAAAAATGTCGGGTGGCAAAGGACAGCATGAAGAAAATGAAAAGAGAAGCTACAGACTGGGTGAAAATCCTCACAAAACACTTATCTGATCAAGGAATTGTATCAAAAAAATACAAAGAATGCTTAAAACTCAGCAATAAAAAGTCAAACGGCCAATTAAAAATGGAGCCAAAGATCTTAACAGACACAGACATCCCATCAAAGAAGACAGATGAACAGACATTCATCAAATAAGTGTATGAAAATATGCTCCCTATCATATGTCATCAAGCAAATGCTCATTAAAACAAAAATGAAACATCACTATGAATTTATTAAAATGGCTACAATTCAGAACACTAACAACACCAAGTGCTGGAGAGGGCGTGAAACAATAGGAACTCTTGTTTTTCGCTGGTAGGAATGCAGAATGGTACAGCCACTATGGAAGGCAATTTAACAATTTCTTACAAAATTAAATAGACTCTTATCATTTGATTTGGCAATTATGCTCTTTGATATCTACCCAAATGAGTTGAAAACTTATGGTCAGGTTTAATCCAATCGGTAGTGAAGTGGAATAGAGAGACCAGGCAAGTTGGTGGAAACAGGCTTTTAATGGCCTGCAGGGGAGGGAGAGAGCGAGAGAGTGAGAAAGCGCGAGAGCACGGGGAAGTCACCCCAGCAAACTGCAGGGGGATCTATAAAGAGTTTTCAGCGGGAAGTTGGGAGCAGGGCGATATTCCTATTAGGGCAAGGTTACAGGTCTTTGTGTGCTAAGTTAGGGTAGGGTGGCAAGGCGGCCTTATTGGGAGGTTGCTGGCCTGGGGTCGGCCGTTTTGAGGTCCCCAGTCTCACCAGCCCAACACTTATGTCCACCCAAAAACTTGCACACAGATATTATAACAGCTTTATTTAGGATCGCCAAAACCTGGAAGCACCAGAGATGTCCTTTAGTATGTAAATGGATAAACAATCTGGTAAATCCAAACAAAGGAATATTATTCAGTGCTAACAAGAGCCAACGAGCCACAAAAAAACATGGAGCAAACTTGAGCTCGTATTACCACCAGGAAGAAGCCCATCTGAAAAGCCTGCATCCTGTGAGATTCCAACTATGCGATGGATGTTCTCAAATAGGCAAAACTATAGAGACAGTAAAAAGATCAGCGGTTGCAGGGTTGGGGGGAGGGATGAACAGGTGCAGCCCAGAGGCTTCCTGGGGCATTGAAACCACTCTGTGTACACTTTCTCAACACCAAGAGTGAACACTGACACCCACTATGGACTGCAGCTAATAAGAATATAGCAATATTGGTTATCAGTTGTAGCAAGTGCACCACACTAGTGCAAGATATTAGTACCAGAGAAGCTGTGGGCAGAAAAGGGGAGTGTATAAAAACTCTCTGTACTTTCAGCCCAATTTTTCTGTAAACCTGAAACTGCTCTAAAAAACAAAGCCAAGTAGCTTGTTTTAAAAGATTTTATTTATTTATTCATGAGAGACACAGAGAGAGACAGAGACAGAGACACAGGCTCCATGCAGGCAGCCCGATGTGGGACTGTATCCCAGGACTCCAGGATCATACCCTGAGCCGAAGACAGATGTTTAACCGCTGAGCCACCCAGGCATCCCATATTTTTTTTTTATCTGTAAAAGTATACAATTAAAGAGAAGAGAAGAAAGACAAAACTTTCCAGAGTGCATTTTAGGTTCTGGCTTGGATATTTTGACACATCTTGATGCCTTCCACCTCAATCAGGACACAGGGGAGAAAACAGGTTGGGATGTGAGAATAAAGAAAAATACATTTTTTATTTTGATTTGGGCATATTAAATGTAGTTTCTATCAAACCATGCAAAAGCCAGCTACAATAACAGTTTAATTATCTTTTGCCTGTCACACTCCCAGCAATTTTCCCTGATCAAGGCATCAATGTGATTCAGCAAAATGATATATTGTAGTAGAAGCACACTATTTCATTATAGGGAAACAGCCAATAAATGCTAAGCAAAGTTAATCCGTTTATCACATCAGTTATAAATTATATATGAACCAGATTTTATGGCATCCTTTATAACTAAGCTAGATAACTCACAAAAGCTCCTGGATAGGTTGAAAATAAGATCTACTGGATGGGCATTTAAAATTTCCCTACAGTCACTGAATTATTATGCAAACATCATCTTTGCCTTGGCAGTGTAGAGAGCCAGATTTATGGATTAATCCTTTGCAGAGTGTTGAATCTTCACTGAATAATTGCATGAAGCTGAACCAATGCCAAAATTGAATCAGCATATTTAAGGAAATTTTTAAACATACAATGTCTGTAAGAGGGGGAAAAGCAGCTCTTTTGTTTTGTTTTATTTTGTTTTAAGAGACATGTAGCCCTGCACAGATGGCAGGGTTACTCCAGCACAAATGAAAAGCATTATATTCTTGCCTCCTTTGTATACAGACACAGAAATGCACCATCTACTTAGTGCAGGTATGAATGAAAAGACTCAGTGGCTTTTCTGGCTATTAAATATCATGTGGGGGATTAGTAACATTGCTGGGTACCAAAGGACTCCATAAAGGCTGGGGGACTGGCCATCCTTCTGCCACGGCTCAGCTCACTTCATTTTGAGTAATGTCAGTTGGAGACATCCTAAGTCAATTGGTCTGCAAAGCCAAGTACTTCTCAGATTAATTATTTTTTTCAGTGAAGAGCTAAATCTAATAAACTAAAACATTTTATAAAATATGACTGTGCTTGGATACAAGTAATTAAAACCTGATAAGCTATGGGTCTCGACTTTTCTTATCCTATCTCTTTTTTGCCATTTCATGGAGGTCTAACCTGGAACTGGTGTCGTCAAAGACAGGGGTGATTTTTGAGGGACCAATTATGGAAAGAGCAGGCATACCACTATCCTGGTGGTGCTTTTCTCCCACAACTCTGGTTTTGAACCTGAAGTCACATATGATGCTGGCAGAAATGTGCCTTATGTTTTCGTCAGTATTCAAAGGAGTGAACGCAATAACAGAGTAGTGACTTAGAGAGATTTACCCTTCTCCTAACTCCCAAAGCCACCGAACGTGACTTTACATGGAAAAGAGTCTTTATTGGTATAATTAAGAATGTCAAGGTGAAATCATCCCGGATTGAACTGTGAAATGTAACCAAAATTCTGCCAAGAAGAACAGCAGAGTAAAAAGAACAAAATTTACTACACTAATGCCTAAACTCTGCTGTAAGCTTTGGTGTTTCTTAAAAAAAAATTTTTTAAAAAGGATTTTATTTATTTATTTGACAGAAAGAGAAAGAGAGAGTGAGAGCACAAGCAGGAGGAGGAGTAGCAGGCAGAGGGAGAGGCAGAAGCAGGCTCCCTGCTCAGTGGGGAGCCTGATGCGGGGCTCCATCCTAGTATCCTGGGATCACAACTTGAGTCAAAGGCAGATGCTCAACTGACTTAGCCACCCAGGTGTCTCCACATTTTGGTGTTTTAAGCACAATTGTCAGTATTTGTTCCCACAAACCTGCAAATTCCAGCAGGTCTCCTAATAAGGAAATCCCACCTGCTTACTCCACCTGGTTCACAGATTTATTGTTTGGGTTTCTCAATATCTATATAATTCACAGATAAACACACCAACTGCTCAGGAGGCATTCAGCTCCTCCCCGCCTCAAAGCCACATAAAGAGGAGGAGCCCCAAACGGGAGTCAGGAGATGAATCCAGTGAGGTGGGTGGGATCAGGCATTAGACCAATGTGGATGCCACGAGTGGGGATTTTTTTTTTTCACAGAAACTCTTTTGAAGGCAGAAACAAGGGGCAGGTTGTGACCCCTGAAAGCTCCCTCTGTCAACAATGCAAAGAAAGGGCTGGAAGTTTTGAGAATGAATACAGGGAGATCCCTCGCAGCATTACATTGTGCCCATTAGTAAAATTTCCTGCTTTTTATTCTCAGATGACGGTGAGAACCATTGGCCTTTTAGGGTGCATCTGTGTCTACAAAAGAGTGAGATCCAGAAAACTTTGTTAGATGCATCATAACTCAAAGTGTTTCACAACATTAACTTTTTGCTTTTGTAAATAAGAAAATAATGCATTGTCTGGGCAATAATACTAGTGAAGGAGCATTAGTAACTCATAAGGTGAATGGGGATACATTAATCCAGCCAAGGATTTATTGCTTATTTAATAATTGGCATACTGCCTTAAAAATAAAATTTGAAGCAATCATAGAAATTTTTATAATAAATAAAAATAAAGTAAAAAATATTTAAAATGTAATTCCAAACAGAAGTAGTTATACTTAATAAATTCATAAAATAAATATTTTTGCAAGAGAATGGGAATTATTGAAATAATACCAAATCTCAAGGTATTTAAAAGAATTTTAAGTATCAATATGTATTTTTATATTACCTGGAACATCCAATGGGGTCAGCCCATAGACCAACTAGCTTTGCCCCTTCCTAATAAACACATATTAAATCCCCCAATCATATACAATCATATTTAAAACAGATGATGTTCACTACAGAGAATGGGAGAAGGATTTCAGTGGATCAGAACTACTCTGTCCCTTTTGGAAAATCAACTAAAAATCTCATGCCTCACCAAACACATTTTATTGTTTAAATGGAGAAATCTATACTATTATCTTCAAAGAGTTGGTCTTAGTTAATCTTGATTGAGCAAAAGCTGTTCCAATGGACAGTTATTGGCATTAAGTAAAATTATAGATATGAATGATATTTTAAAAGCTTTATATAACCCTTATTTTTAAGATCAAAGAATACAGATACTGCAGAGAGAGAAAATACACAATATCTGGACTTGGCAAGAAAAGCACAGCCTCCAAAGCAGACAAGACTGCTTTAGTGAGAGAAGAACATTGATTTTAAACATCTTGCTCAACAAAATTCAGTCCTTAATTTACTAAATCCCAAGACCTTGGGCAAAGTGATCTGTAAAGGCCCATGGATACAAGAGATCTCAGACATATCAAGACAGGAGATTGGCTTGGGACCCAAATCATGTCCCACATCCTGTGATATAAAACAAACCCAAACAAGATTAAAAGAATTTAAACCCTTCAGAGTAGGCTCTGTAACCATAATGGAATCTAATGTGAAATCAATACTAAACAACAAGAAATTCTCCAAGCACTTAGAAATTAAACACAGTGTTTCTAAATAAGCCATGAGTCAAAGAGGAATTCTCAAAGGAAAGGAAAAACAAAGGTAAGTGAAAGAAGAGGAAAACACAGAATATTGGGACATGCAAGATCCAGCAGTCAGCGGGAGAGTACACTCATAGGCCAATTCATCAACACTAGGATAGAGAAAAGTTTCTGATTACCACCATTCCTAGGTCAAGAAATTGGTGAAAATTAATTGGTACTATTTTAGTACCAAAGTGAGCATAATGAAGGAAATAATAAAATAATAAAATAAAGAACATAAAACAAATACTAAAGAGTAGAAATCTGTGAATCTAATAAAAAGAAAAACAATAGAGAAAACCAATGGCTTAAAAAATCTTGTTCCTCATTGATCAACCTCTAGCAAAAGTAACAAAAATAAAGAGAAGAAATAAGTTACCTACATCAAGGAGGAGGTTGCTATTATTCCATATCCTGTAGTGATTAAAAGCATAACAAGGAAATACTGGGATCAAATCTATGCTAATAAATTCAACAATTGAGAAGAAGTGAACCAATTCCTCAAAATGCACTATCTTTGTTTTCGATGGCTGCTGTGACAGATTACAAACTGGTGGCACAAAGTAATACAAGTGTAATTATCTTACAGTTCTTGGGGTGAGAAGTATGAAGTTGTTTTCACAACTTCAGCTTAGAATTGGGGGTCCACAGGCCATGTTCCCTCTGGAACTTCTTGGGGGACAATCTACTGCCTTAACTTTCCCAGGGCCTAGAGGCGCCACACTCTTTGACTCCTGGCTCCATCTGCAAAGCCAAGGATGTGGCCCAGACCCTGGCTTTCTGCTAACTATATTGGTTCTCTGCCATCCCTCTCTTTCCTTTGTGAGAACTTTCTGTTCACATTGAGACCACCTGGGTAATCCATAAGACTCTCCTCATTTTAAGGTTATTCGCATGTGATTTCCATCTGTCACCTTAATCTCTCTTTGCTACATAACCTAGAAATATCTTCTTGAAACTATAATTTTCTGTACTATACCCACAAATTACCACAAATAAACCAAGATTCAATGGATAATTTGAATAGCCTATAACCATTAAAGAAATGGAATTTGTAATTATTGAGCTCTCAAAAAAAAAAATCTTCAAATTCAGATGGTTTATTTGGGAATACAACCAAATCTTTAAGTAATGAACACCAATTTGTACAATCTATTCCATAAAACAGGACAGGAGATAACACTTTTAAATTCATTTTATGAGGCCAGTATTATCCTGATATCAGAACCAGATAAACACCACACAAAAAGAAGAAAACTATGGACAAATATTTCTCATGAGCTTAGATACAATTATCCTCAAATAATTAGCAAATTGAATCAAACAGTGAATGAAAAATTACACAATATGATTAAGTGCAGTGCTAATTCAACATTAAAAAATTAACCATATGGGGACGCCTGGGTGGCTCAGTGGTTTAGTGCCTGCCTTCGGCCCAGGGTGTGATCTGGGAGTGTCAGGATTGAGTCCCACGTCGGGCTCCCTGCATGGAGCCTGCTTCTCCCTCTGCCTCTCTGTGTCTGTGTCTGTGCCTCTCTCTCTGTGTGTGTGTTTCTCATGGATAAATAAATAAAATATTTTTAAAAAATAAAAAAATAAAAAATAAAAAATTAACCATATTAACAATCTGGTAAAAAAACAATCATAAGATCCTAACAAAATCATATGATCCTAACAATTGAAGTACAAAGAGCATTTGACAAATCCAACGTCCACTAGTGATAAAAACTCTCAGAAGAAAGTTCTCATAAAACTAGGAACACAGATGAATTGCAACTTGAAAGAAATTATCTAGAACAACAAAGCTAACAACAGACTCAACTGTGAAACTTTTCCTCCCAATGTTAAGAAAACATGAAGATGTCTGCTCTCATCACTCTTATTCAAAATGGTATTGGGAGTTCTAAACAGTGCAAAAAGCAAGAAAAAGAAATAAAAGGCATGCATATAGGAAAGGAAGAAATTAAAACCGTGATCATTTGCAGATGACATGACTGTAGAAAATCCCAAGGATTCTACAAAAAGTCTTCTTATAACTAATAAAGTGAGTTCAGTAAAATCAAAGGATACAAGATAACATACAAAACCTACTTGCATTTCTACGACCCAAAATGAAAATGTAGGAAATGATATTAAAAACACAATGTCACTTATATTCACTCCAAAGAAAATGAAATCCTTAAGTAAATCCTCCACATAACAAGTACAGAAACTACATATTGAAATTACAAAATTCCAATGCCAATAATTTTGGAGGAAGGATAATCTAGCCTATGTTTAGATTTGACCCGTAAAATGGACTCTTCGATGTATTCTCTGATGCATGACATTGAAAGCACATCTTACTATTCACAATGTTAAGGGGAGAAATTTAACTTCACATAGATTTCTTTTAATTTACCCAGGAGTCAAGTTTTCTTTACATAGAAAATTCATTCATTTATTTATGTACATAAATAAGAAAATTTGAACAGTATTTATTCAATATTAATCATATAATATGTGTTCTGGGAAAATGGCAAAGATGAATAACAAAACTCGTCCTTTCAACAAGATTTGTAACTGAATAGAGACACAGATGGTAATAAAAGGAGCCAGAAGAGAAGATCTTTCTCTAGAAATTTCGTTGTATGTTCGAAGGTTGGTCTTCATGAAAACAGATACATCAAGTCACATTAATGCAAGCACCAGTGGTGAATGTTACACGATTATAACCTGTTTGATCATTTTTCCTTCAAACCTTCAACAATTGACAAATTTACCCTCATATAAACATCTGTGTAGGTTTCACTATAATCTTCAAAGACTGTTTAAAATTGCAGTTTCCTGTATCCTAGTAAACAGAGATGTTCTTTCTTTTATTCGCTGACCATTCTTTCTCTTTATCTGAATAACCAAAGACAGAAAGAAAGATGAGTTCCTTGTCCATCCTGAAGCTCTGGTCATGCTAATTTCTACTTTCAGTTACTTTCATAAAATGTTTCGAAGTATTCTAAAAAAGTCCAAGGTAATGTACTAAACATTTATTTTCACTCAACTTGACCCAATTAGAGCTAAGTTAGTAAGTATCCAGGCTGGGGCATCTGTAGCCTAAAACCAATGATGATTTCATAGAAAAATGTGAAGAACTCAGGAAAGCTGGGAAAAAAAAAAAAACAAATAGGAAACATAATTAGGTAATAACTTCAGTCCATAAACAAGCCAAATGTATATGATGGGTCTACAGGAAAAAGCATGGAAATTCAAAGTTTAGGCAGAAGGAGCATGTTCTAGTCCAACAGGAGGTAGCATAGAGGGGACACGGTAGTGGACACCACCCAGCAACAGGACTCTGAGAGCCTAGTGGGCCTTGGGCTGCTCATTCTATCCTGAAACACTCCAGGTTACAGCGGTCATGAAAAGATGGTGTGCATAATCAATGACTTAGTGTCTCCCTTCCCGTCTACACTGCAAGCTTAACAAAAGCCACTACCTTATTGTGCTAATCTTTTCTCTATATCTCGACAAGGCACCCTCTGTGAAGCCCAAAGTGCACACTCAGGAGGAAGCAGAGAAGATACAGCATGGCATGAACAGGTGAGCCTTGGGTACCATGAGCCAGAGCCTGCTTTGGGGAGTATTCACAGTGCTGCAACATCGTGGTGCGAGTTCTCCGCGCCCCCCCCCCCCCCCCCCGCCGCCCATCACAGCAGGGATCTGGCCAGCACCTCTGCAACAGATTCCTTTGTGTTCATTTGTTCGGCAAACACATGTTCAGCTCCAATCGCATGCCAAACAGCACTTGCCAACGTGCTCCTCGCCAGGGTCCTCACATCCACTGGACCAGAGCCTTTGCTTCCATCCTGGAAGTATCCTATTCACTGCCCCTGATCAGGGCCCTTCTGTCCCTTTGGGGAGGAGTCCTCACCCCCTCTAATAACATACTTCCTGGAACTCACCATTTGAGAGTATCTGTGCAGATACATAACCCCTCACCAGCGTCAAGAGATTTGAAGCTCCTTGGATCTAACCATGCCTCATGCCTCTACTTCTGTGCCAAGGAGTAGTCTCCTAATAAGCCCCTTTTAAAAACCCTCAGCTCTGCATTCTTCTATGGATATGTCCTTTCTCATTCCTACTTCTTCTCAATTCCAACACGCATGCCTGCTACACCTCCCAGAAGAGGAGATGTCCTCTTTATTCCCAATTTTTTGCAGAAGAATCTTCCCATTTCCTTGCCTTGCTTAAATATGTACTTCTCTGTGGCATTGCTACCTCACAGCCCTTGAAGATGGAAGCTTCTGACCCTCCCACAGCCTGCAGTCCCTGGGTTAGGGAGGGCCCATACAGAGGGCCGTGCTGGCCTTTTCCTGACTCTTCATGGCCCAGCATCCAACTCAGGCTCACCCTGATGCTCGTCTAGATGCTCATCTAGAGCATTGTCCAACCATGGCCAGTCTATCACCTCCTTCTGATCACCTGGTCAGTCTCCCCCATCCACTGGAGACTGAAACCCCTGTCTGTACTCAAACCCTGCCATGATCAGGGCTTCCCAGTAGTTGAGGAGTCTTGG
The DNA here is from genome assembly GCF_048164855.1 of Canis lupus baileyi. Classification (NCBI taxonomy): domain Eukaryota; kingdom Metazoa; phylum Chordata; class Mammalia; order Carnivora; family Canidae; genus Canis; species Canis lupus. The sequence goes on from NC_132838.1 coordinate 3,329,905, forward strand.
TCCTCCCATGTCATGCTAAATGTAAAGACCTTCAGGTCTAGTTGATTTTATTCAGTCGTGATGCCAGACCCAGGAGCATGTCGTCCCCTGGAAGGGCTCTCCAAAATGCTGAACTCTAATACTCATGCTCAGGTGGGAGGGCTTCCTTGTAACCCTCTATGACCCCTGTGACCCCTGGGTCTGCCACACAACCATCCTTCTAAGGTTTCCAGGGCATGAGCTCATGGCTGTCCTTCAGCCTTCCTTACGCACTCTCCTTAATCATCCAAACTACTTTTAAAAAATTCATTATTTTATTTGAGAGAGAACACAAGAGAGAAAGAGCACAAGAAGGGGGCAGGGGAGGGGTAGAGGGAGAAGCAGACTCCCAATGAGCAGGGAGCTTGATGCAGGACTTGATCCCAGGACTCTGGGATCATGACCTAAGCCAAAGGCAGACACCTAACCAACTGAACCACCCAGGCACTTCCAACTAAATTACTCTTAAATGGGTTAAAATAATATTTCTTGGGATCCCTGGGTGGCGCAGCAGTTTGGCACCTGCCTTTGGCCCAGGGCATGATCCTGGAGACTCGAGATCGAATCCCACATCGGGCTCCTGGTGCATGGAGCCTGCTTCTCCCTCTGCCTGTGTCTCTGCGCCTCTCTCTCTCTCTGTGACTATCATAAATAAATAAAAATTAAAAAAAAATAATATTTCTTTCACCAGATCTGCTCAGGGCAAAAAACAGTTCTAGAATAATGTTAGAATTTACCTTCCACGGATTCTATAACTAGATATTTAGTAAAAACAAAATAAAGCAAAGTCCAACACACAATGGTACCAACATGTGGTCTCAAACACATACAATAGAGGAAGACCTCCATGTCCCAAGCATCGTGAGCTACCATAATGAAGAGGGTGACAAAAGACAGATGCCCTGACCTCACGACACTTACCATCTGAGGGGGAGATAGCTGTGAAGCAGACAATTATAAAACATTAATTCACTGACTATAAGTCAAAGAGCTTCAAATGAGCACTTTGCAATATGTTAACACTGTATGATCTTGTTTTCAAACTCAACCTCAAGGGCAGAGAAGGTTTTCTTTACAAATAACTTTTTAAGTTGAGGCCTGAAAACTGATTAAAAGTTAACAAGTCAAGAATAATACAGATGAGCTTTTTGGACACGAGGAAGAGTGGGCATGAAGATCCAGGGCGGTGAGAGGCACTGTGTCCTCCCGGATCGAGGGCAGAGCAGAGTGGGGGAAAGGGGGCAGAGGTGAGCACAGGAGTACAGGGGAGGGGAGTGCCCCCTCCAGGAGCTGGGCCAAGGGAAGCTGGAGTCAGTGGCCAGATGGGCTCTCCGAGGAGGCCTGCGTGTGGGAGCTTCTGGCACAGAGATGAGGGTGAGGCTCTGCTGCAGAAGCCAGTGAACAATGTGGGGGTGCAGAAGGCAGGGGGAGGGTGGGCTCAGGGGACCCATAGGGGCACCAGCACACCCAGGCAAGAGGACGAACAATCCTGGGCAGAGTATGACCTGTAAGAGAAGGTGTGTGAGGGCCTCCTCCGGCTCAGGCGAAGTGTTGGCTTCTCTTCCAGAAGCCCAGTGATGGCCAAGTAGAGGTCAAGGGGCAGGGGTTCTGGTGGACACCTCAGGCTCACTGCTTCAGGAGGAAACCATCTTATCTTTCCCAGGGCAACTTCTCCTTCACTCCAAAGGTGTTTAAAGAATTAAAATTACCTTCTATGAAATAAAATGAATGTCTTTTAATAATGTGCCCTGTCTCTCCTGTGGCATGTTGTGAAGCCCCCCAGCATCACCCACACACACAAATGCCAGGCCAGGAGGACCCATTCCCACATCAGAGAAGAAATTGGCTTCTCAGGAACAGGTGCAGAACATGCACATGTAATGCTTGGAGGCACTGAAAGAACATTGCTTTGTTTTGGGATTTGGGGGTATTTAGCATCACCATAACCCTAACAGCTCACCAGTGCTAACAACTGAACCAGACTTACAGATTCAAAGGGCCAACTAGCAGAAAAAAATAGAGCATTTTCCAGTAGTTCTTATGCCAATGATAGGTCTGGTTCAGGAATCAACGGTGGTGTCAGTAGTGACAGTGGAAGGCAATCCATTGAAAATTTAGGGGTTTTGTGGTCCAGGCATTTCTCTAAGGAGCTCTATCTCAGATAGAAGGAAGAAATCTCTAGGGCACCTGGGTGGCTTAGTGGTTGAGCATCTGCCTTTGGCTGAGGCCGTGATCCTAGGGTCCTAGGATTGAGTTCTGTATCAGGCTCCTCATAGGGAGCCTGCTTCTCCTCTGCCTGTGTCTCTGCCTCTCTCTGTGTCTCTCATGAATAAATAAATAAAATCTTTAAAAAAAAAAGAAATCTTTGAATACACTTTGAACATTAACATCATATGATACAAACGATTGAATCCTGGATCTAATATCATGGTCATGTGGTACTTCAGGTACATGACTGATGGAGAGGTTGTTCATGCCTGGAGATGAACCATATGAATCATCAGAGGATATTGTTTCTGTAGGAGAAAACAGGCAGACTTGCACAATTCGCCCCCTCCTAGACCTTTAGAGGCCGCCTCGTTTGTAGATCACGAGTTGCCAGTAATTATCTTGAAATTTTAAGTTTAAAAAGTGCTTCAAATCAGGCCCGAATTATGTGCAGACAATCGTTGTAATTAGAAAGATAATATGGTTGAGAAGACCTACAGGCAGAAGTGCACTAAAATAATTTTAATGTCGAGTGACAAGAGCGTAGACATAAAGCTCAAATGAATGTAACTCTTGCTTTCAAAGCCCTTGGTAAAGGGGAAGCATCTGTAAACCATCTGCTTTACTCCGATAGTAAGACTTTATATATATGCGTATATATTGTGTTAAGGTGGAATTTTCTGTCTGGAAAGGAAATTTGAGATAACAGTAAGTCATTTTATTCATTTGTGCCAAATTTACTGAGTCCCTGGGCTCACAGGCCACAGAATGATTCAGAACTTCTCCATCATTTAGTTACTGAATAACCACAAAGTGGGTTGACATTTTCATTAAAGGAAGAAGAGCAGATTATTATGCCTGTGACATTCTTCAAATAAATACATTTTGCTGACCTTTCATATGTGAAAGTCCATGACATTTTTTAAAAATTTTTGTTCATTTGGGAATCTCAGAAGAGGAAGGCTAATGAAATGACAGGCTCCAGGATTAAAAATACTTACTGAGAAGTGGGAGGGACAAATATCGAGGATGTGACATTCAAGAAAGCTTTGAAACACCTCCAGGCATACACTCATTTCAAAATCTTGAAATGCTGTTCCTCCCTGACTCTGATTTTGGGGCTAAGAACTCATCTGAGACAAATGACTTACCCTACGAGTTATGCACCTGCTTAGGATGTGGAAGGTCAGGGGACCGATGTCACCTGTGGTCAGAGGGGCCAGAATCGCAGAGAGATTTTCAGAGTGCCCACAGCACACGCATGGGCCCGCCACTGGAGTGGCTACGAACATTGGCCCACTCCTAAGGTGGCAGTGAAGGGACAGCAGGAGGCTCTTCTGTTCCCCAGGGCCAGCCTATCCCAGACCAGCCTGTGCACCTGGGCTCCTCTGTGATCCTGATCTTCTCCCAAAGGCAGACAAACTCCCTTCCATTTCCAGTGAGTGAAGGAGGAAGAGTTGTTCCTGCTCCCCTTCCATCTGGAGACCACTGAAGAAAGAATCAGTGAGCCTGAAGCTAGGTTAGGAGCAGTCACATACACTACAGTACAAAGAGAAACAAGAGTGAGAAAAGGAAAAAAAGAAAAAGAAAAACACTTCAAAACCACTGGGATACTACAAATGATCTAACACACCTGAAATTGCTATGCTGGAAGGAAAAGTAAAAATGAACAAGACAGAAGACGTATTTCCAAAATTAAAGATAAACAAGCCACACATCCCAGAAGTCCAGAATTTCCAGAGCAGGATAAACAAGGAAACAAGCAATCACCCAAAAAATACTCTGAGTTAAATGCTGGGGGACTGGAGGAGTGTGACATCAGGACCAAGAGAGAGCATCTTGGAAGCAGCCACAAAGAAGAAATATCACAGATTACTGACAGAAGAACAAAGAATTTTAGCCGGCTTCTTCTCAGATGTGATATCAGCTGGAAGATACCAGAAGAATGTATTTAAAATGATGAAAGATAAAATAATTGTCAGAGAGAATTCTAAGCTCAAAGACAATTTCTTTCAAAAAACAGGTGAACTAGGTCAGCGGGGAGAACAGGCCCATTGTCAGGCACCCAGACGAGGAGCCACAGGGCAGGTGTCAGAACCCACTGCATGGAACACAGATTGCGTTCCCCCACACCTGTGGATCCAAGGTTATGTAGTACATTGCAAAGCACAGAATTTTCTCAACAAATTATTTTTCCATTGATACAGGTCTACATTAATTAGCCTCCCAGAGATCCAAACCGGGATGTGTCCTTGCTGATTTCTGCTGTGGTGACTCTACCACCTGGAAGATGGGCTGTTTCTCTGCTCTGTCCTCCCTCTGAGCAGATCACTGACCACCAGCCCCCACGACCCCGGAGGCTGATCCCTGATGAGCTCCCACATAGCAAGTACTTTGTACTTTACGAGTTGCCTATTAACAACACCTTAATCATTCCACAAATCTAACCATTGAACAGTTAGGAAGTGCAGCCATGCAAGTCCACCTATTTAAAACATTCTCTTATTAGGGAGAAAAAAATCTTTTAACTATTTATACTCTGTCCTCAAAATATTACGTTAATCTTTTCTGGAATACATGGAAATATAACCAAGGTTTGAACCAGTATGTTTTGCAGATGAAAATTGAAATAAATGCATAACAGTTTGATCTTCCACCTCCACCCCTGATTAAATTATAATCTATAAATACTGTCACCAGTTCCATTTCAATAACTTTGCTACAGTCTAATTTAATTTAATATGGGTCTTGCTGAAATGCATTAATAAGAATGGAATACAAGTTTTTTTTATTTTTTAATTTTTATTATTTTATTTTATTTTATTTGGAATACAAGTTTTTAAGAGAAAAAAATTACCAAGAATTTAGCAAAGGATTTTTTTCTTGCTGGCCTTTTATTTTTCTTTTTTAAAAATATAAATATACTAATTTATTTGTATCTACAGAGACATCCTAGGAACTTAGCATTGGTTACTTATAATTTAGATGGACTCTGAAATCCACTATTATAGGATCTCTAAATATAATAAAATTGTAGGACTTGAAAGGACTCCAAACCAGCCAATCTGAGTGGTTCATGGGAGACACTGCTCAGAGAAATAAAAGTCCAATTTCTTTACAAAATGAGATTCTTCTTTAATTAGATCATAATGATTATGAACTATTGGAAGCATCTAGAAGCAGTCCATGATAAAGAATAACACTAGTGACCATTGAGTAGAAGGGAAAATTGTACAAATCAGGATGTGTCAGGAGATCATCATCGTGGATAGGAACAGCCTCCAACTGAATCAAAGTAGAGAGCGGCCATGGTGATATGCACAGATTCTGAGATGGGTCAGCAGTGCCATGCCTTCTCTAATTCCCAGCCCTCAAGTCCTAGAGTCTACCACCAGATGGTATTTTTCTTTCTGATTAAAGCATTACATTCTTCTGGAGTGTTATTTAAAATGAAAGATTGACTAAATATTCTGACATTAATATACTGGGGAACTTATGTCATTTGATCAACCTTCTCCCAAGCTGTCTCAGGAATTCCTTGGAATTAGCAGTCTTGAAGGAAACTGGAGGTTGAGCTAAAATATGTAGATGCTAAGTGCACGGGCATGGGGCACTCAGTAGGCACTCAAGAAGGAAAGAATAATACACGGTCCTTGTCATCAGAGGTGTCACAGTCCAATTGAGAATATCAGATGTGCATGTAAAGGATAAGTAAAAACAAAAGCTACCATGTCCTGCGCTCCTGATGGGTGCAGACAGGATACTCCATAGAGAAGGGAAAAATCAAATGATGATGAGAAAATCAGCAAGCATGAGTGACTACTAAGAAGAGCTCAACAGAAAGTATTTTGACTCCTTCAGAGGCACAGCCAGGCCAGTCTATAATCACAGGCCATTAGGGCTTGGGAAGGTGTAAGGGAGATTTATGACCACTGTCAAGGGCACTATCCCTCCCTGGGGTTGCCTATGTGTTTGAAAATTTCCAATCAGGAAGTTTATGTCTTGGAACAGCTTATTTCAACTCAGAAAAGTCTTCTTATGTTGGTTCAAAACTTGTCTCCCTTTGCATTTTGCCCCAAGATCTCAGTTACCCTTGGGAGCTATAAATGTGTTGAGCATCATGCTCCCACTTGACATCTTCCAAATTGTCAAAAAAACATTCCATGTGTCTTCAGCATCTTCTGATCCTGAGACTTATCATCATCCTAACACTGACCCAAAACTTGGTACAAAAAAAAAAAAAAAAATGTGATCTGGTCTTCTGTTTTAAAGAATATGATTCACTCAGGGCAGAGTTTGGAGAACATTTGCAAAAGTTAGTAAAAGCCAGAACACAGAGGCTTTGGAATGTTTGGCTACACAGTCTGTACTTCATCCACAGGCAGAAGAAGACACTAAATCCTACCCCATAGCAGATTTACAGGTAAAAAGTGACCTCAAATGTATCTCAGAGGTCAACCTCGATATGTTATTTTTTCTGTTCCAAGGTAGATAAGCCTCAGTATTCCTGCTCATGTGAACACTGATGTCCTGTTATTCTGAAGAATCACAGTTTGGCTGGCATGCTTCCTCCTTGTCTCTGAGCTGAGCTACCTGAATATATGCATGCTGTTGTTTAACACATCCTTTTCCATACCATGTCACCTGAGAGGGGAATAAGGTTCCCTGTTTGTGCCTTTCCCAAAAAACTTCTGTCCTGCAAGGAGTTTGCGGGTATAACTGATATTATTGAATGTTTGTGACAATCAAGGTTTCTTCGACCACTATGCTGCACTGCCCACTTCCTCCCACCTCAACTCCTTCTCACTGAACTAACTTCTCTTGATTTATGATCCATAGCATTTCAGGTTCTCCCCTCCTTTGAGCTCTGGACTTTCCTCTGCATATTCAACCTGTAATCATGTCGCCCGGCCACATGGCGCAGCACATGCTCCAGACCAAGCCCTTTCCCAGGACCAAAGCTGTTCAGAGAGCACACGAAGGCAGTGTGCCATTAGTGCTGGCAGGGCCACACCTACGAAGCAGCCATCTTTGCCAGGACATGCTGTGTGACTTCCTGATTTGAACCCCGGTTTCCATAGAGTAACCCAGCTTTTTGAGTTGTACCATCTGGGAAATTCAGTTTTTCCTTAACTAGTATGAATTGATTTGTAGTCTCTTGAAATGGAAAGAATCAAAACTAGTAAGATCTTGTTTGTGTACAAGTGTGTAGGAACGCCCCTGAAGGGACTTGTATCAGTGCTGATAGTGGCTGTTTGTGAATGTAGGGGGTTTTATTTTGTTCTTCATTATTTATATTTTCCATATTGGGTATATAGACTTTTAACATTTTATCTTAATGATTACAACTCACACTGTAACAAACAGAATAAGTGAAAGAGGCACAGGTACACTAGATCTGCGTAGTTGTAGTTGACTCAAGATGGTTTGCTGGTGGGCATGGGGAATGGAGCCATTCTGGTGAGAGGGGGTGAGTGCGTCGGTGTGTTGTGGGTGTGCTCTGGGCTAGGAAACACTGCATCATATGTTGACGAAAAGGATGTTGATGGGACATTATGAGCATCCAAGGGAAAGAAGTCTTCATCATACAACTGAAGCTCTTGAAAGAGTTGGGAAATGGAATTTATAACACAAGACATCAACCCTGTGCAGGATGAGGATAGCAAGCAGTGGGCAGCCCCGGTGGCTCAGCGGTTTGGCGCCGCCTGTAACCTGAGGTGTGATCCTGGGGACCCGGGATCGAGTCCCACGTCGGGCTCCCTGCATGGAGCCTGCTCCTCCCTCTCCCTCTCTTGCCTGTGTCTCTGCCCCTCTCTCTGAGTCTATGAATAAATAAATAAATAATCTAAAAAAAAAAAAAAAAAGGATAGCAAGCAGTGGGTGGAGGTGCAGGAGATGGACAGTGGGTGGAGGTTCAGGGAGATGGTAAAGTCGAGGGTGACATGGCATTAGAGCCTCCTTCTGATCACTTCCAGGCAGTTTCTCACTGCAGCATGAAGCAGGAGTCTCAACTGACTGGAAGCATAATGGAAGCTTTAATTGTTAGAGAGACGAAGCGTGCAATGGTGATTTTTGGCTGGTTGACACAATGTCTAGGGCTTTCAGATATTGTGGAGAGCCCATTTGAAATTTCTGGTCATGAGCTAAAGTGGCCAGGGAAGCCACCTGTTGGTTGAAACTACCTGGTATTTCACTCAGCATAATACCCTCCAGTTCCATCCACATCGAAGCAAATGGTGGGTATTTGTCGTTTCTAATGGCTGAGTAATATGCTGAGTATTATGCTGAGTGAAATAAGTCAATTGGAGAAGGACAATCATTATATGGTCTCATTCATTTGGGGAATATAAAAAATAGTGAAAGGGAATAAAGGGGAAAGGAGAAAAAATGAGTGGGAAATATCAGAGAGGGAGACAGAACATAAAGACTCCTAACTCTGGGAAACGAACTAGGGGAGGTGGGCAGGGGATGGGGGTGACAGGGTGATGGGCACTGAGATGGGCACTTGACGGGATGAGCACTGGGTGTTATTCTGTATGTTGGCAAATTGAACACCAATAAAAAATAAATTTATAAAAAAAAAAGAAAGAAACTAGCTGGTATTTGACCGTAAAGTAATAGTATTAAGACAGGTCTTCTCAAATCACATGGCTTCATCTTCCACAAATAAAAGCCTCTGTGGCAACATCCTTAACAACTGAACTTCTCCAATAATGGAATTTCTCATCCATGGGCACTAGTCCCAATATATTCTGCTCAGCAGTTTGTGACCTCCAATAAAGAGAAGAATATCCTACTGGCTCTTTTCCTTAGAAAAATTCCTAAGGGGAAAAACCTGTTTGTCTTTAAAATATAATTCACAAAACGAAGCTAATTCGTGTTTAAGTCATGCTCTGTGAGTAAACAGAGCTAAGATGTGAAAACAATCTGCCTGGCTGGTTTTGAAGCCTATTTCTTGGCTATTTATTTTCTTTCCTACCTCATTTTGAAAAAGCAAACAAACAAAAGGCACAATAAAAATATAGACCGTGGAGTGACAAGTTCACGGACAGCGACAAAGAAGCTAGATTGCTCATCAAGCAGGAGAGATCTGTGTGTTTTACAACCATGGCTTATCCTTTCAGGATAGTTTTAAAAATTTCCTGATACAAAATCTTCCCAATCCATCCTTCTGAAGATAAGTCTGGAAACAATTTTTCTCACCATTAGCTTTATTCAAAACTTGCAGAAGTAATATGCTTCTACATTTTGATAAAGCCATCCTTGTGCAGTCCTCCAGGAAATGAAATCCTTAATAATATACATAAGATTAGGGATGCCTGGGTGGCTCAGTGGTTGAGTGTCTGACTTCAGCTCAGGGCATAATCCCAGAGTCCTGGGATCAAGTCCTGCATCAGGCTCCCCATGAGGAGCCTGCTTCTCTCTCTGCCTGCATCTCTGCCTCTCTTTGTGTCCCTCATGAATAAGTAAATAAAGTCTTTAAGTATATATATATATATGTGTGTGTGTGTGTGTGTGTGTGTGTATATATACACATAAGAGAAGGAGAAGAGAAGGAGCTGAGGTGTATGTACACACGTAAGACTGAATAATGAAAATGAACGTTTATGACAAAACATATAAACAAAGAGATTAGACATATGTAAAATGTGTAATGTTCTAAAATAGCAAAGGATATGTGACCTCCAGCATGTGAAAATGCCACATGCACCTTTAAAACATTGTCATTATGAAAATAAACAATCATCCATACATCATCACCATGAGCTATAACCACCAGGAGGGAGTAGGGAAAAGAAATAGAGATGCTCTTATTCCACAGTACTGGGGTTTTTAAATCTAGTTTTGTTCCTTGGGTGTTGAGTTTAATAAGTTCTTTATAGGTCTTTATCTATATGTCATTTGCAAATATCTTCTCTCATTCTGTAGGTTATCTTTAGTTTTGTTGACTGTTTCTTCATTTTTGCTTTTGTTTCCTTTGCTCTAGTTTTGGATGAAGTAGGGAGCAGCATAATTGGCTCAATTAAGGACCAGTGAACCGATGTGGACAGACATCAAGGGCACAGTTAGGAAAGTGTAATCAGAGGCTCTGCCAGCCACTTAGAGGCAAGAAATGACGAGAAGCTGCAGACAAAGAAACAAGCCAGCGTCTGAAGGTGGCTAAGAGATTATCAAAGGAGACGTCTTCTGGCTCTGAAATCCTTTCTCCTTTGCTCTGTAAACATCAGGATTGTGCCTCATCTTATGTTAGATATTTCCACCAGACACTGTGCAGGTAATGGAAAATTTCTACAAAGGTAAACTGGAATAGTTGCAAACATCAAGGAAAACCCAAACATTGCAAGGACATGGTTGCATGGACATGCAAGGTTGACATGGTTTTATACAAAAAGAAAACAGAAGAAGAAAGTTGTGTTGTCTGTAATCAATATTCAAGGTAGCTATATGTGGAGAAAAGCTTGCTTCCTAGCATAGCTAATTATAATAAACTGAGTCAGTGTGACTATTGAAGCTTTCAGAGAGTTGATTTTTGGGCTCATGGCCTATAAGCACACAGGGTAGTATTCCTTAAACTGTTATTTGTTCTTGACTAGATAGAGACACAGCCAGTCCACTATAAAACTGTCCTAAGTATGTATTCTAACATCATGGAAGAGGCAGATACATTTCTTATCACTAAAGTTAAATATATTCTCAATAAAGTTATATATTCTGGGATTTCTCTAAATTTGATCGGCAAACACATCCATTTGAGCAACATACAGGAATAAAATAGGTGTTTTTGTTTTGTTTTATCTTAAAAAGAAAATTAAAAGTTAAAAATTACCCAGCTGTCTGCATTTTAAAATCCTCAAGAGAAAACAGTGGAAATCTAATGGAACTCTAACAGATAGGATTTGTAACTAGTTAGATCTATGGACTAAGTGGGACAATGCAGTGAAGGTGAGAGACAATTCACAAAACAAGCAGGGCAGCCAGTTCCTGAGAGCAGACAAGAGTCATCCAGCTCCATCCCACCTACAGAACATGACCTTGAAACACTTATTCTATGAATGGAACTGTGTGGTAGGGGGACGCAGCAAGTCAGACAGATGGGAAGGATGCGAGTCCTGAGTTCTTACTGACATAGATGGAAATGAAAGGACAGAAGCAAACCAGAGAAGGGCCATCTTTGGGCTATACCTCCTTCTACACATCCTCTTCTCTACCTCCCTTCGCCTCCTCCCAATCCAGTGAATATAGTGCAGGAGACATAATAATAAATCAGGGAGGCTTCTACCGACTTGAGGGATTTATTGACACTGCAGTCACACAAAATTGAGTAATACTTTCCTCATCTGAGGCCCATGAGTCAACAGAGAGGATTCATAGAACTCAGTTTAGGTTTTCTCCTTGGTTTTACAATTTTAATTTCATGGAAAATTGAAGAGCCCAAGTTACTATCTTAAGAGGCAGTTCTGTCTGAGATTATATCATGGTCTTCTCTAGAATGGCATAAAGATCCAATCTCCCCCTTGAGCCTTAGGAACAACAGAATAATGGCAGGGATCAATTTTGTTTTTCAGAAAAGTTTCTGGATCCATAAAATCCTTGCTAAATAAAAGTGGGAAAAGTCTCTCAACTTAGTATTTCTAGTACCCAAAAAGGATATTGAAATCTTATTAATAATTTTGACTAGGTGATTTCAGGGGACAAGTTAACTTCTGTTAGGATATCAGGTTCTGAAACTTTTAGTGTATTGACTTCTTGGAAAATCTCAACTACTTTCTTCTGCCCTCCTCAACACCAGGCCATCAGTGAGAACATCAAAAACCATGAGAGTTCTTCATTTTCATTCATGGAAAAGGGTAAGAGCCATAAAACTATAGAATGTTAGAGACTTAAAAGTATTAGTGACCCACATACCAATTGCCTAATTTTTTCAAAGAACCCACTAACTTCTAGAGCAAACACATGGCCAGTCAAATTGATTCAGTAAATTAAACCCTGAATTCCTTTTTTTTTTTTTAAGATTTTATTTATTTATTCATGGAAGACAGAGAGAGAGAGAGAGAGAGAGAGAGGCAGAGACACAGGCAGAGGGAGAATCAGGCTCCATGCAGGGAGCTTGACCTGGAACTCGATCCCAGATCTTCAGGATCAGGCCCTGGACTGAAGGCGGTGCTAAACTGCTGAGCCACCCGGGCTGCCCTAAACACTGAATTCTGATGAAAGCCTAAAGCCCAAGACTCCAGTTTCCTATTTTCCATCCTGACATTTCTTGTATGATAATAATAATTACAAAATCTCACCTCTAATTTAAAGGCTTTTGGATTGTAGAGTGTTTAGACTTTTAAATTCTCATTTCCTAAATATAACAGAAATATTCATGGGGATAGTTCATATATAGGAGAGAAAGTGTCCCTTGAAATAGGCTATTTCTAAAATGGTAAAATCTTGGATAATTACCACAGAGAAACAGTTGATAAATCTGGGTTCATTGGTGAGCTTTTCTGGCATGAACATGGTATAAATTAAAATCCCTTTGCTTATATGCATTAAGAGCATTTCTCACTCAGGCATCTTCTCGTTTTTGCAAAATCAGCAGGAATACAGCATAATGCACTGTGATTATGGTCAGAAAGTGGAGGGTCATGCTGAGAGAAGGGCGCAAGGGGCACAGCTGCCTCGTTCATGGTCCATATCCCTAAACAGGAATAGTGACTGCACAGATGTGCCCACACCTGAGCCCGTGATGCAGCATCCCCTCCAACATGACTAGTAATTAAAACTGAGGCAATCAGATTTTCTCTCCCAGTACATTAAAACTTAGAAAAAAGAGACTCAGAAATGGAACATTACAAGGGTGCCTTACATGAATATCAGCGTCTTAGAGATCAGTTATAGATGGACTAAATAATTAAATGAAAAGAAGCAAAACAAACTATCATGCATGGGGTGGGTGTGGGGAACAACATAGAAAAGATTGGCACCTGCATCTGTATAAAAACAGAACACTTCTTTTTTTTAAGATTGTATTTATTTATTCATGAGAGACACACAGAGAGGCAGACACAGGCAGAGGGAGAAGGAGGCTCCCCAGAGGGAGCCCCATGCAGGGCTCCATCCCAGGACCCCGGGATCACGACCTGAGCCAAAGGCAGACGCTCAACCACCGAGCCACCCAGGTATCCCAGAACAAAGCATTTCTGTACCACAAACTACACCCTGAAAATTACAGTGCCAGTTACAGAACAGATAGGAAGAGTTACTGGCCTGTATTGGATCAATATAAAAGCATCAAAAGACAACCTGCAAACTATACTAAAATATATGTTGAAAATGGTCAAGAGATGAGAATTAACCATTTTCATGAAATGGATGGATGCTCGATGGGCAAGATCGGGTGGAGCAGGTGAGAGGGGAAGTAGAGAGACAGGTGTGCTTGTTGCCTGGTCTGGACAAGGCAGCTTGGGGGTGCTGAGCACCAGGGAGGGAGAGCCATGCAGAGGAGTTACAGCCGCATCCAGGAGATAGCCAGGGGCCCCTGAGGGCTGGATGTCTGCAGGGGGAGGGCAAAGTGGCCTCCGCAGGTCTAAGGCCAAGAACAGCATGAACAACAGCCGGATGAGGGTAGCACTCTCTGAAGAATGTGGGCTGGCAGGAGGCAATATGCACCGGGTGGTGTTGCAGTAGTTTATTCTGAATTATTTAATCACGGGAGGGGGGAGCGGAGGGGGCGGGGGGTGGCGCGGGAGAAGTACATGTGTGAGGCTTTGTTTTAGTCTGAACATCCTAGAAGTGTTAGCAAACATTTGCAATATTCTAAACTACAGTACATACACCGAAAACCACACACCGGAGAGCCTGTGAATGCTTCAATTTGTTTTACCTGGGAGCAGCACCAGGGTTTGTTCATCAGCACAATCAATGTTTGAAGTAATTTTTCAAGAGTGAAATGAGGGTGTTCAAGATCAAGGAACTGTGTAGAATCACTGAACAACACACCATAACAATCTGGCAGTTGCAGGAAGCGGTACACTCAGAATAGCTCCCTGGGCTGGGATTCCTTGAAATGCAGTATTTACCTCTCACCAAAAAGTCATTCATCTAGCCCTGATTAGAAGATGCACTAAATTCTATTTCTCATATTGCTACATCTATCTCAGGCACACCTTTCATGCAAGGCTCTTGTTAAGAGACCTACAGGAAGTTTGAGCTTCATCGAGGGCAGGTTGGATAACCTTTTGTCACTCACTGCTAATGATGTTTCCATAGGTGGAGGAACTGCCCACTTCCATGGGAACATGCGGCACAGTAGCCAGTCTGTAGAGAAGAAACCCATAGCCTCCATCTACTTCCAGCCATTAGAATCAATCAACTTTTCTAACAAAAAGATAAACCCTGAGATGTTCTTAAGACTTCCATGTGGCAGTTGCAACTAGCAGTTGGATACAAGGATGTGAAGCTCCACAGCGTACGATGTGGGGTCCTAGGGATGCCGTTACTTAAAACCATGGCATTGGTGAGTTGATCAAAGGAAAGAAGGATGAACAGAGTCAGTCCCGAGGAGCTCAAATATTTAAAGATGTTCTTGAGGGAAGAATCAGAGGTGCGATGGTAGATACCATCTGGAGAATTAGTAAAAACTGAGAATATGAATTCTAGAAAGCAAAGGAGAAGAAACGCTTCAAAAGAAAAGAAGTGGCCAGCTGTGCCAAGCACTAGTTCTGGGTTTTTATGAGAAACAGGTGGGGAGAGAGAGAACGTCCCTGCAAGCCATCATGTTCTTGACGCTCATCTTATTGGCTTCTATCCCATCACTGTCTTATTGCCTGTGGCTTGGTAGGTGATCAGTACCTCACTGCTGAACTAGACCAACATTTTCAATAAAAAAATAGACTTTAAAATAAACATGACAAGTTCTATGTATGAAAATATTCTGATATAACTCACACTTACCATATTTATTTATTATTCGGGTGAACGAATCAGACTGAAGTGTTCACAATTAAAAACCAAACTTTCCACATCAAAAAGAAAAGATGAAATAAATTGAACCACATGTCATGGCTGAAAATATCTCTGGCCACATGATAAACCAGGATGCAAGACACAGTATGATACCAACACAGTATAGTTCTTTGTTTTTATATTTAACATGCAGAGTTAACTAGAAAAATATCGGGAGTGAATATTCACACTTTGCTATAAATGGATGGAATGATTTCAGGAAAGGGGATGGGATTTGAAGGTTGTTATGATTTAAGAATATGTATAGTTTTTAAAGATAAACCTTATGTATGTTCACTGAAGAAAATGTGTAAATAAGCATAAGAAATTAAAGCCTTCCATAATACCATCACCTATAAGTATCTGTTGCTAACATTTCTATATGTTTTACTTCAGCCTTTTATGAATGTATATTTGGTTTTTACATATAATTGAATCATACTATATTATGCAACTTTTCCCTCATTTTTAATGTAAAATTTTCACAAGTATTTTTAAAATTTTCTTTTACTGTTCCTAAATATTTCATTTCATATAAGGATTTCCCAAAATGTATGTAACTTGTCCCTAACTAGTTATATTAACAATATACTGTTTATGATATTTCAATATAGTTAAGATCCCTAGAATAAAAATCTTTATGCATAATTATTGCTTGTAACTTGAATCATTTTCTTAGGAGCTGTTTTTAGAAGAACATGAAAAGAGCACCTGGGTAGCTTACTGGTTAAGTGTTTGCCTTCAGCTCAGTCGTGATCCTGGGATCGAGTTCCGCATTAGGCTCCTCGCAGGGAGCTTGCTTCTCCCTCTGCCTGTCTCTGCCTCTCTCTCTCTGTGTCTCTCATGAAAGAATGAATGGAATCTTAAAAAAATAATAATGATAATAAATTGGGCCTTTGTGGATGGGAAAAGGGAAATAAATAGAAGCAAATTTTTAAAAAAATAAAAGAATAGAAGGACATGTAAAACCTTTCCACATCTTGGCGATATTGTGAAGGAGCTTTTCCAAACACTTGTACAGAAGTCATCCCCCACCAGCAGTGTAAAGAATAGGGCACCTGTGCACCCAGCCATCTGTGCTGATGGGGAAGTGGTCTCAAGTGAGGCCAGAGAAGTCAGCAGGGACCAGGCAAGAGGAGAGTTTATTGAGATATTCATTCATCTCATTTCTCTCATTTTTTCCCCTTTCCAATCCAAATAATGTGTTGACCCTATATTCCTTTCCTTGGGGAAGGTTATTTTCTAAAACTTTACAATATTCAGGAAGAAGGAATTACATCTGGACAAAAGAAAACAAAAACAAAAACAGAGAAACTAGCAAAGAGACATCCCAGATAGAGTGTAGGGCATGGTCCCCAAGGGTCTCAGCCCCGGTGGCTAAATCAATCCCACCTCATAGAAGGTCCTGCGTAGCCAAGAGACCTTTGAGGGAATGGCGGTGCGACCATTCAGGAAGCTGCATCCAGGACTGGACTCAGTGTCACTAGTTAGCCAGCTCCTACCTCGAGGGAGGCGGTCACGTGGGCTGGGGACCATGGGAGCAGGGGAGCAGCGGCACTGTGACACTGCAGGATGGCCGGCACCCCAGCACTCCAGCGAGAGTCCTGAGACAGAGCAAGAGGCCACCTGCCCGCTTACAGGGGCCAGACAGGACCACGGAGGGGGCAGCATCAGGTAAGCGGGCACCTAACTTTGTAGAGTGGAGTTCATCACTGCTGCGGTCAGACCACGGAGGAGACACGGAAAACCGGGTTAAGACACCAGGGCTTTGTCACGGTCCAGGACCATCAGCCAGTGCTGGGGCTGATGGTCCCGGACCATCAGCTGAAACGGGGCCAGGCGGCAGTGAGGCTGGCTCCCAGAGGCCGAGGCAAAATCAGGTGGGAAGCAAAATCCAGGAGAAGAGCCTGAAGCTGGTATCCGTCTGGGGCAGCAAACGGAGGTTCCAGAGCAGAGGGAGAGGAGAGGACACGGAGAGGGACACAGAGCCCGAATCGTTTCTGCAGAAGCAGGGCCGACACAGGTGTGGGTCTGCACGCACATCCGTGGGGCGCCCACCAGCCGATGGGCCTGTACCAGCCGGTGTTGACAGCGTGCTGCTTCCTCTCCAAATCCGCCCTCTAGGAAGGACGCAGGATCTGACCCGCTGAATCGTGTCCCACGTGGAAGGCACGGGTGTGCAATGGCTCCGAGCTCTGCCCTTCGCGAGGGTCGGTGGTGCGCCGGGGCCACGTGTATTCTTCCTCCTAACAAGGGAACTGAGGCACAGAGAGGAGGAAAATTGACTAGAAACAGCAAGAAAGGGGCTCAGGGTGGGAAGGCTGAACGCGCACGGAAGCTGAAAATGAAACTCGCAAGTCCCTTGGAGGAGCTCCGGCCACTCCGGCCACCAGGGGCAGGTGGTGAAGGTAAGACGTCAAATGGCCACGTGGATGTCACTTCTGGAAGCCGGTTCAGCTAAGTGTCCATCAGCAGCAGTGGGAGGCCGGACCCCGTGGCCTTACTGGGCCTTCCCTCCCCCGCCACAGCGCCCCGGCCCCTGGGGAACAGTCAGGCCTGCTGGAAGCAGGTATTCACAGCAGAATGATGCCCCCTTTGGTGTGTGTGCCGTGTTCTCAAACTTGACTTGTTGAAAGGGAGCACTTGGCCCTAGTCCCAGACTCTCTGATTTGTTCATGGTGAGGCTCCAGAACGTGCATTTCTAGCAAGTTCCCTGGAGGGGGCTGGTCCTGCTGGTGCAGAGGCTTCATGAACATGAGCTGGCAGGGGCTTGAGCAGCTGGCCACACCAACAGGGCCTGTCCTGTAGGGCAACCTGGACCCCCAGCCAGGAAGGCAGTGATCCCGGCTTCTTGTCACCCCACGCTCAGTGTCACCAGGAGCTTGAGTGGACACCCATTGTCACACCAGCTTCGATCTGCCGAGCCACATCTATAAACAGGTCCCAGCTGGCGGCGTGGATGCTGATGCATGCTGTGCACACCCATGCATGCACAGAATGATGGTTTTGTAAGGGGGATTCCTTTGAGGGGTCTTACCCTTTATGAACCGAGGACAAGAACTGGCTACCATTGAATTCCTTGACTGACACCACCATCTGCTCTCCCGGCCTTTAGAGAGGATCCCAGCTGACAACTAGAATGTCCCCTCCCTCAGCCTCCTTGGGCCCCTCCAGCCACGTTCGCACCTGACGGGAGGATGGCAGCATTGCTAACCAGGAGTCATTCCTCATCGCTGGGGCTGCACAGATGTCCTGCGCTGAAAGTCCACTGCCAGCTTCAGGCACAGGGAGGTGCAGGAAAGCCACACACAGACTCTGAACTGAGCGTTCCGCACCGGCGCCATCCCTGCCCACCTGCCAGCCTCACCCTGGCCTCAGCTCCTGCACCCCTGCACAGCTGGCACTGCCTCCGTGTACACAGGCATCCTGGAACAGACTGCTGTGCATTTACTGCAAGCTCCCTGCGGGATCCCACAATCCCCAGCTCCCTGCTGGTCCCAGCCTGGGGCTGGCCTGGTTTTTGGTGCCAGAGCTAATGTACCTGTTCCCGCTAAGACCTTGGTCTTCAATGGAGGCTAGACTGGAACTGTCTGGACACCAACGTAGTTCCCACTGCTGAGAGTGACCCTAAGTGTCCCTCTGGGCATCCTAGTCTCTGTCGATCTACCAGCTGGTTGGCTTCCCATCCTGGAGGAACATGTCACCAAAGAGCTACGATGATGACAGCGTATAAAAAGTTTGGTCTCATGAGCACCAGGATATAATCCCTTGCCTGCCACAAGCTAAATTCCACCACCACACATACTTCTAAACATAATATAGGAATTCAGGCATTGAAAAAATTTTGGATTAAAGAAAACTTGTCAGACTCTTCCTTTCCTGAAATGGTTTTTCCTGGAAGGGTTTTTAGGGCTGCTGGGTCCTCACCGGGTCCCTTATGTTTTCAGAAGCAGCCTCCTGTATCCATGAGAGTCCTCCCTGCCCACTTGGTGTTTCTTGTAGTGCAATTTTCAGTCGATCATGACACACTGCAAAGTCAGCATGGGGCTATTTCTAAATAAAGGAAACATTACTCTGAATAAAAAATGAGCCTCCCAGGGCATGATTCCAGAGTCCCAGGATAGAGTCCCACATGGGGCTGCTTGCAGGGAGCCTGCTTCTCCTCCCTCTGCCTACATCTTCTGCCTCTGTGTTGTCTCTCATGAATAAATAAATAAAATATTTTTTAAAAATGAGCCTCCAAACCCCACATAGTAAATGTTGTTCAATTTATTTTTCTTCTTTCAACCAAGGCTATACAGCTTCTCAATCTATAGAGCTTCCCACGCCACCAATGGATCTTTCATCCAGAGAAGCCTTCCTTCGCTTCTTATTTCCAGTTACACACTGCTCAGTTGGCTACATCTAAGAGAATGTATTTCCAGAACTTTGGTTTTCATGAAATGCTTTACCTGAGGGCCCAGAAACTAATATGAGTTCAACAGAAAGAATCTCTCAAATCAGATGCCTCTCATATCTTCCCGTTCTTGCACACGGAGCCCTGCCAGTCCCACTAACATCTCTACCATACTTAAAACATCACCCCTAGACAATTTGTGTGATAGAAGTCTGACCTTTAAACTTACATTCTATAAAAATGAAGTCCTTCCCTTAGGTATGTTTTATGACGTGATTTCCCAGATCAGTATGTGTTTACAATTTTAAATCAGTTTTTTTCTCTGATCTTATTTTAAAGTCATCACAGATGAAGAAAGCATTTATAGCTGGTGGCTTGTGTCATCACAGTTGAAGAAAGCATTTATAGCTGGCTACTTGTCCCTGGAGAAGCAGAGATAAAATTTCAAAGACTTGAAGATGGCAGACTTGTGTCTAAATCTCAGCCCTGTGGTTTCCCAGCAAGGAGACTTGGGGTGAAGAGGATCCAGGTGTCTGCCTCATTTCTATAATTGCTGCAAAGTGATGTAAGGTCTGTAGATACTAATCCTGCATAAGCAAGACCTGACAAATGTACTGTTTCTGAGGCTTGCCCCACAGCCAGGTGTATGGGAAAGCCTCTCCTCACACACTGTTCACAGCATGGCCTTCAGAAGATGTGGTAACCCCTGTGCCAGGGTCCATCCCCACCGGTCCCAGCTTCATAGGGCTTTGGGATGGAGCAGAACAGAGCCCTTTCTGGATAATGCAATTTGAGGAATGCTGTTGACCATCACAACATAAGGCTGAGCAATCCAACAATAGCATGACTCAGTTTCCAAGGAGATTATGAGTCAGTCGCAATTTTACTGACTGCCATCACCAAAGCCACGCACATGCCAGCCCTATTAATGAAGTGGGTCTGGAGACAGTGTTCTGGGATGTGCCCTTTGGGGAAGCTTGACTCCTTTCCTGACACTTAGAGTCCATATCCAACCCAGTTCATGAGCTGTCCCCCATAATGGCCGGCTCTTCTGCTCGTACCTGTACTGCCATACACAGCAGAACATCTTCTCCACCTGCAGAATGCATATACTGCAAACGAGATAGCTCCAGTACAATGGGAGCAGCCCCTGACCAGCTGGCACACAGCCCCCTTCCAGCAGGAGCACTGACCCCTGGTTGTCAAAATCCCAGAACCCAAGGTCCATGAGGACTGACCTTCTGTACCACTGTCAGCAGCTGGCACCCCAAATCCAGACAGCCTGGCCACAAGTGGGGCCTCAGTTCCCCACCCAACAAGGCGATAGTGTGGTCATTTCCCTGGAACCAGACCCTCATGGTGCCTGCCCATGCACCGAGTAGTCTTCCCAGAAGGAGAAAGGGGGATAGGGCATTTCCCTGAGGGGTTCTTAGCCTATTAAATTTGCCCCTGAATACCTATTCCTCACCATGGGAAGGCTCATGATGTGTCACCAGCACCCTCCCCACACTGCCTGGCTCTCACGTTCACCACACCTACTGGCACCCACCTGACTTGTACATATGGCTTTGGGAATGCATCCCCCACCCCCACCTCTAAAGGTTAGTTAATTCTGTTTCAGCAAAATTAACTATCTGAGGGGTCATAAATGATTTAAATTGTTATCATTTCTGTCCTGGCCCATGAGTGAGCCAAGTGAGCAGGCAATCCAAGCTTCTGCAGGTGTAATGCAGATTCTCCACCACATAACCCTGCCGGTGCTCTGAGAAGGGCTGGTGGCTGAGCACCATGAACATCTTAATAGGAGGTTTGAGAAATCTAGACACCAGAGGGTTCATAGGATAGGGTTTCATGGTGTTTCCAGAGCATGTAGGAGGCTGTTTGGGGAAGGGGCTCTGGGACTGCACTCTTGAGCAGATTGTCAGGCGTGCGCTGCACTCAGAAGGTCATGGCAGGCCAGGTCAGAGTCTCCACCCTCCCCTGGGGAAACAGCTTTAGCCCTCAGCCCTGGAGCCAGCCTCTGCTCCTTGCTGGAGACTGGAGATCTCCTAAGGCCCACAAGCCACCACCCTCAGCTCCACACATGGATGTGGGCCTTCTAGTCTTGCAAACATTTCTACAGTCCCGGGGCTGTCTTCCATCAGAGGCCTGGCCCAAGTGCCCCACTTGCTTCCTACACACCTCTGTGCCCTGGGGTCCAAGCGAGGGCAACTCTAGGCAGAGAAAGCTGAGCTTTGTTACCCAGAGCTGGGTGCCACGGACGTGTTTGGGAAATGGGAGACTTCTGTCCCAGGCAATCTACCATCTCAGACATTTCAAGTTCTCCAGCCAGGCCACAGTGGCTGTACAGCAAATCCTGAAGTGAGCTCTTATCTGTATGAGGCATGAAGAGAAGCATAGGTAAGAATCCCAGGACTACTGGCCTGGATAATAGACTTTGGGTTTGAAACTCTATGTCCCCCGAGGCTGGGTGGGGAAGGCTCCCTCCAACCCCCTCTGCAGCTAAGGCCTTCAGGGTTTCTCTGCTCTGGCCCCCATCCCTGGGTGCAAGGTCCCCCCAGCCATCCTGCCCTCTATCTCTGGGGGAGCTGCACCTCCCTGAAAAGCCTACTCAGCTCCTGTGTTTTGCTGGGCCTCCCCCTCCGAGAATAGCCACAGACCCCATCTCATTAATAGTTCACTTGGCCAAGTGGTTCTGTTTCTGAACAAATCAAAATGTGAAAGCCCCAAGTATCTTCATGGAGTGCCCTGCTCAAGTAGAATGCAATCTTTTATTGACTTCAAGAATGGAACTGGAATTGCAGAATGCACAATATGATGGTGTTTTGTTATGTCCTTGGTACTATTTAAAACTAAATACTACCTGGTTTCAGGCACCTAGGTGGTTCAGGGGTTGAGCATCTGCCTTCGTCTCAAGTCGTGATCCTGGGGTCCTGGGATCGAGTCCCGCATCAGGGGGACAGGGAACCTGCTTCTCCCCCTATCGTTGTCTCTGCTTCTCTGAGTCTCTCATGAATAAATAAAATCTTTTAAAATAAATAAATAAATGCTACCTGGTTTTTAATTTTCTGAGCAATCTGTGAGAAAATTAGCAAAGTTTGTTGCTTCCTGTTTTTCCCCTGACTCTTTTAAATATAAATAAAATTAAATTAAATTCCATAAAAATAAAATTCCTGTCCCGACCTTCCACAGGGGTTTCTCTGTGTATGGGGGGGGGGGGGGGGAGAGAGAGAGAGAGAGAGAGAGAGACCTTCCCAATTTCCCCGTGCCCAACTGTCGTGTGCCATAGCATTGACAATAAGTTCACTAATCACATTGGTAGGCCAAGGACAGACGTTCCCCCAAGCCAGGAAAATGGTTCCAATCCCATCTTGGCAAACCCTGAGACTATCAGCTACTAAACCCTGCGCTCTGGAGCTGCAATGTCTCCGAAGTGGAGAGATGCCCTGCACCAGCACCAGCTTTAGGCTGCATAGAGCAGGGACAGCTCTGTGTTTCCTCACTAGCAATGACTGCATGGAGGGAAGCTGACCCTGGGCTGAAGGAAACACAGGATTTGCAGAGGCCCTGATGGTACCCTGTGGCCTGTGTGGAGGGGGCGATGCATCTCCTCTCCAGGCTGCCTCTGCACCCTGCTGACAGACTCTGACGCACCAAGGACTCCACTGCTCAGCTACTATGGGGTAAGGCCAAGCCAAATTCTCTGTGGAGCTGAAACTCCCCGACGGGGTCACTGTGCTCCAGGATGTGCCATCAGCAGGTGCTTGCCTCTCCCACCTGGCAATGCTCATAGGACATCTGCCCCGGGCCTTCTGCTGGGCTGGGACTGCCTCCCAGCACTGATGTCTTCTCAGGAAGATCAGAGGCCTCTTGGTCCTGCCGATGGCTCTAGTAGCTCTTGCAGGAAACCCTGCTCATCTATCCCCCGATTCTGCGGCCATTTGCCCCCTCCACTCCAGAGTGCCTGACCCCCCACTCACATTCACCTCCCAGAGTTTTCTAGCCCCAGCCTCCAAGGATCCTCAGAAGAAAGCTACTTCATGGCAGGCACTGCAGATGCATCCTGACTGTGGTCTGCACTCGTGCCCCATCAGCCAGAATGCCATGCTTTTGACCTGCTCACCTGCACAAGGAAATGTTTTGCTACCTGATGGTTTCATTAAAGATGTCATGGCCGAGCCGGGGGACAGACTACCTCCAAACTTCTGTGAATCCCATGAACCAAAGCACCATGAACCACAGGGTCACACGGGCTCTCCATGGCCCAGATCACAGTCATCCCACACCCAATAGCTGAAGAAACACGAGTGTTATTGCCTCTTAGGATGGAAAAGAATCAAAGTTAGATGCCAATCCCACTGCACTGAAGCCGAGGTGTGGACCCTGTCTACTCCTTCTTGAAGCTGCAGTGGAATCTGTTCCTTCACCCTGTCCAGCTAGGGGCTGCCTGCTCCTGATGCCGTGACCTGTCCACCTGCAAAGCCAGCCATTCAGCTTCTTCAGGGCTTTTCCTGTCTCCCCATCACACCTCTTTGTCTGGTGGACCTCTGGTCTCCTGCTCAGAGGGTCTCATCCCTGAGGTTGGTTCCTGACAATTATCCAGGATAATAAACTTCCCATGTTAAGGCGTTTAATGGAATCACAAATACAAAGAAACTTTTGCCAGACAAGGAATCCTATTTGCAGACTCCAGAGATTAGGATGTAGATGTGTTTGAGGGATATTATTCTATCTCAAACCGCTTTAGGCAGTGAGTAAAATGAGTGAAATTGGAAGAAAATAGCAGTTTGTGCTGCAAGAAGCTAAGACAGGTTCAGGGAATGGGTACCCAGAAAAAACTCCAGGGTGGACATAAGAAGGAGAAAGTACTAATAAGGAGAGACAAGTGTGTCCAGAAGGAGTGACAAGAAGCTCAGTGATGAGGAGCGAGGAATATGTGTGGTGTTATTGACCTTGGGGCTTAATAAGGTTTAGATCTGTGTGTTGGGACTGGGGCCCTGGAGTCCTAATGGTCAGTGACTCCCAGGGATATAATAGGTTGTGGGTGATAGAGGCATGAAGGACATACAGGGCAGCTGTGGTCTTGGCATCACCTGGGGCGGTGGCAACCCCAGGGAACTCACTATTCCCAGCCCCCTGTGAGGTCTTTCACCACATTGTGTACATATTTTGGCAATGACCTTGGATGACCAGACTTAAGCAGAGGTAACAGCTGGAAGGACATTTATTTAGCACATGGGCCACCTCTTGGGCAGGGTGACTCCCTGTGAGTTGAATTGCCAGTAAGAGCTGCCACCAGCATTACAGGGAACTTTGCCAACTGGAGACAGTGATGGCCTGATGCTTCCAGAGATGTCAGGACAGCAATGGCCAAATTGTTGAAGAGCCCACATAAATGTGAGTGACACCACAGGCAAACAAATAGCCCAAGGGGTGTGACATTGCAAGGCGGGGCGGTCTGCTCCATGGACAAGCAGTCCCAGACCCAGACTATTCCCCAAAGTAGACAGACTATGAGGGTGCTGTAGCCTGGGAACTGGGGACACCAATGTTATGGGCACAGTGTAGACAGCTGATGAGCCATGGTCTGTGGCCAGGCTGGGCCTCTGGGTGCTGACACCATAACCCATGGCACAGCTGGCAGCTGGAAGCAGATACTCACAGGCCTGGGCAACACCTGCAGATGGGCCCAAGGTGCAGGTTCACAGAGTAGCTGATCCTGAATGATGTGTAGTGCAGGCATCTCAGTGCATCTGAAGCAATGGTCCTCATGGGTGGTACAGAGACTACAGGCAGCTGGTTGCTGGATCCTGTGCAGTGAAGGAGCACCTACCATGGTGTAGTTTGGACAGATTTCAGGGCTGCACCCAGTGGCCAACTTGCTAGTAACAGCCAAACAGAGTTGATTAAATTTTTATTTTTATTTTTATTTTTATTTTTATTTTTATTTTTATTTTTATTTTTTATTGGAGTTCAAACATATAGCATAACACCCAGTGCTCATCCCCCCAAGTGACCCCCTCAGTGCCCATTACCCAGTCACCCCAACCCTCTGACCACCTCCCTTTCCACTACCCCTTGTTCGTTTCCCAGAGTTAGATGTCTCTTATGTTTTGTCACTCTCACTGATATTTTCACTCATTTTCTCTCCTTTCCCTTTATTCCCTTTCATTTTCTCTCCTTTCCCTGTATTCCCTTTCAGTTCCATCCATGTTAAAGCAAATGGTGGGTATTTGTTTTTTCTAATGGCTGAGTAATATTCCATTGTATACATAGACCACATCTTCTTTATCCATTCATCTTTTGATGGACACCTGATTAAATTTTTAAATGAGGAAATA
The DNA here is from genome assembly GCF_048164855.1 of Canis lupus baileyi. NCBI lineage: Eukaryota > Metazoa > Chordata > Mammalia > Carnivora > Canidae > Canis > Canis lupus. The sequence continues at coordinate 3,355,861 of NC_132838.1, forward strand.
TGTTGCCTCCAGAACCCTAAAAAGCTAAAAGACACTGGAATCTGTTAATGTGAATGCCCAGAGTTCAATAACTGTTTCCCAGTAGTGCCAGGGGTGGAGCAGCCCTGAGCAGACCAGGTGATACCTCACCTCTCTGACAATAAAATCCAATGGACAGCTAAATCCAAAAGAAATCACATTTGGAGGGTCATAGGGGAACTTGCTGTCTACACAGTGAAACAGGTAGCTCACTTCCTGCTCATTTACTTTAGCCATTTTCCACACACACTACATATTGTGCAGGTAAGTAAAAAAAAAAAAAAAAAAAAAAAAAAAAAAAAAATTCCTTTTCACTTATGTATAAATCATGGGAAAAAATGCAACATGATGTCAGGTGCAAAATGCTGGCCAATCTTTCCAGATCCTTTGGGAAGAAGTCATATTTGGTTTTATTAGCCAAATGAGTTGTAGGTATACTATACATTTATGCAATCATTTTCATCCTAAAGCAACAAAGGATTTGGTAACAGTTTCTTGCATCTCTATAGTGTGTGTATGTGTGTCTTTTCCACACAGACATGTAGTACATTGTTGGAAAAGCTAAATTCAGTATGTTTTGAAAAATTCATTTCTGCTTTTAAAAGATCATGTGAATGATTTTCAGCTTCTCATTAAAATACCTAAAGCCTTGATAATAAAATCTTTTACTGAAAATGTAAAACACTATGACCTAAAATACTTTTAAGGAGGTGTTTTCCCACCGAATTATATAATCTACCAAACTGGAGTATTTTGTTTTATTTTTTTACCAATAACCAACATCTACTGAGATTTTGCTAAAGAATGAGCAATATTCTGAGTGCTTAGGAGAGACACAAAAAAATATAAACACTAAAATATTCAAGAGAGACGTATAGAGACAGATAAGAATATAATTTCCCACTGCTAGATTTTCCTTTGAATTCCTAAGAATAAGAAAAAAATGGTAACCTGATGCTGATAACCAGGTTAAATTTCCTTTCACAAATATGTCCTATGTATCACACTTTTTCAAGAATTTTGACTCTTACCTGTTTGACTTCCAAAACACTACTCTATTGTTAAAAAGCTAAGTTTTAAACAATGAATAAATGAAAACCATACCTCAGAGAAGACTTTACTTTCAACCTTTTTATTTTGGATTCAATCTTGAGCATTAAAGACAGGTGTTTACAATCATAAAACAGAATTATCTGATTCAGTGAGTTGACACTATAGACTTGATCCCTAACTACAAAAGAAGACATTCTCACTGTCCCATCATGAATTTAAAATCCCACCTGGAGGGGCACCTGGGTGGCTCCAACGGTTAAGCGTCTGCCTTTGGGTCAGGTCATGATCCTAGGTCCTAGGATCAAGCCCCATGTTGGGCTCCCAGCTCCATGGGGAGCCTGCTTCTCCCTTTCCTTCTCCCTGCTGCTCCCTCTAATCATTCTCTCTCTCTTTCTGTCTCTCTCTGTTTCTCTCTCTCTCCCTCTCTCCCTCTTTCTCTGTCAAATAAATAAAATCTTTAAAAAAAAAATTCCACCTAGAGTGAACCAGATTCTGCTGTTCTCTTGCAATTCCTAAGTGTGAATCCGAATATGAGATACTGAAATATTTACTTCCCAGCTGTCAGTTCTCATTAAAAGTGTGATAAAGCACCATTTCATTTTGTTTTTAACAGTAAGATACATCTGTCAGATGCAATGCCAAAGCTTATTTCTTTTGTAGAAGGAACAGTTTGAAGCCTTTCACATAACAATACTACTTTCTAGAGATCCAGCAACTGCAGAAGATATGCTGAGTTTGCCCAATGTGAAGGACTCAGTGGGTGTCTGTGTCTACACTGAGTGGTATGTGGCAGATGTGGACACCCAGTCTGCTTCACGGGAAGTCATTGTCAGTCTGCTGTGCAGGATGGTGGGCTCTGGTGCTATCTGGGGCCCAGTGCATCTACCTGAGGGAGAATGCCCCACTGTCCATGGCCGCAGGTTGTCTGGATTCACTTATATTACTTTATTCTTCCTCAGAGAGGAAATAGAAAGGCATGTAGCTTGAAATGAAAGTTTCCTCAAGTATTTGATGAATCAATAGGCTAATTTTCACATCTCATATCTTCAAAATCTCTCACTCATCAGATAACCAGTAACTAAGTTGACCCTGGTTTAGTAAAGCGATCACTGTCTCAGCAACAGGCTGTAATCTCCAGAAATCTGATGTGAAGAAATCACATGGAAAGAACACACTTGCATTGTTCCCTGAGAAATTGAAGTAAAACACAGCAGCTGCTATTGGAGTGGAAGATAGCTGCCCCTCGATCCTTTCTGCCACTGTAACTTCACTGGGAAGTACCCTACAAAGGGCAGAGTCTATATAGGCCAGAGTGTTGTCTCCTCCACAGGGAGAGCTATGGGGCTCAGTGGCTCCTGTCAGGCAGACTTTCCAGTGATGCACTTCATCAACAGTTCCGTGTGCTGTGTCTGCTGACACACTCTTTGCCTTCAAAAACCTGGAAAAACCAATGAACTCAACCAATAACATTCAGGTTCCGCGTGAGATTCATGGCCACCTTTAAAGATGAGGTACATGGTGTTCTCTCTCTCTTGAATGAATGAGAAATGGAGCCTCTGAACGCTTGGTGGTCCCATTGTCTGAACCAAATAATAACTCATATTTCCAACTCCAAATTCAAAATTCCTTCCACTATCACCTCATAAAGAAAATGATATATGGGTATGTAATAAAATTTAAGCCAGTTGAATTGCTATTGACCTATGGAAATGGGAATATAGCCTGGACCCAAGTAAAACATAAATCACTGGTAGATGTGAGCTTCAACACAGAATAATTACTGCTTAGAATCCAGGAGTGTCATGATTTAGCAAATGTTACAGCTTCTTTATTTAGAAATGAATGATACCCTCAAACTAGTGTTTCCCTAGAGTTTCTCAGAGCTTGCAATGGTCAGCTGAAAGTCTGCTTTCTAAAGGTCAGCATTCTAGAGCCACCTTCAACAAGAAAATTTCCCGAGGACATGATTCTAAAAAAAAAAAAATTAATAAATGTTACATAAGAAAAGAAATTCCTGCAAATATGTTTGAAAAATGCCAAATTACTCCCCTTGAAATGAGGTTCTTAATGATGCAATCGTTCAAGGTTGTTAATATTCTAATTTGTTAAGCAGGAAATATAATCAGCACTCCTTTCAAAATCTATTGAACACAGAGCACTTTTTTGTTAAGCATGTGAGGGTTTAGGCCCACAGAATCCACTTGAGAAGCAAGCATCCAGATGACAGGTGAAATTTATATCCCGGAGAGGAGGGGCCGAGATGGATGTTTCCTTTCTGCAGACCAGACTAGAATTTCCAGGGTGAAGAATAAGCTCTAAATCACCACGTGGACTGTTGGTTCTGTGGGTGTCTGAGGTGGGAATGGGCATGGGGGTGTTCTGCTGGGTCATCCTGGAAATGCATATGGAAAAGAGTGGATGGGGTAGGACTGAGCCGCTGCAGCCAGGCACTCGGCAGGTCCCCTGGCAGCTCCAGAGCAAGGTACCTGCAGAGTCACTGTGTGTCCAGGCAAAGATGTATAACCAGGGGTGAGACAGGATCCCTTCTCTTTAAGGACATAGGGGGTGCCGTGAGTGGGGAATGTGGGCACCACACCCTACAACCCACCTCAGCAGGCCTTCTCCCCCACTCTGCTGACAAACACCCGTCCAAGTGGAGAAGAACCCAAAACCAAAGAAGATGTGCCCCTCTGCCAACATTTGCACACACACACACAGCAAAACATATGGGTGACAGGAAAGCCTCTTAAACATGCCAAGAAGAGGCCACCTGTTTGCCAGCTCATTATCCACACCTCCTCACACTTTACTTAAGCAAATAACTATTTCAAGTAGAGCCATGCTATTTAAAAGGGAAAAACCAATAGAAAAGTTGCTCATGGAACACACATATAGTATCAGCAACAGCTACCATGACACACACACACACACACACACACACACACACACACAAATTCCACAAAATGCACTTACACAATGTCCACAGAATTAATTCATTAATTCATTAGTTATTAATCAGCTTTTTAAAAGTTCATCATTTGATTGATGAAATAGACCATGTCCCAATTAGGGTATAACTAAGGATATGAGTCTTGAATTACTCTCTCTCTCTGACTAAATCAAAAAAAATGAAAAGACCTCCCATAGCAGTAAAACACTCGAGCCCATCCCTCCATCAAGCAACCGAAATGAGGATTTTCACTAGGGGTCAGCACACCTCGGCCCACGGGCCTGCCTGCCATTGACATGAGTGCAGAGCAGAGGCACGCTGTCCTCTCTGTGCTGCCTTCATGTGGCAACAGCAAAGCTGCCTGGTTGACACAGATACTTACAGTCTGGCCCTATCTGTAAACCATTTACCAACTTCAGTTTATGTTTATTGTCAGATTTAATACATGTACAGACAGCGTTTGACTTGCTTTCCTAGAAACCATTCATCAGGCCATGGCAGAAAATCTCAACAAATTCCAAAAAAGAGATTGTACAGGCCATTTTTCTAGCCACAGTCACAAGTCTAAAATTTTGTAACACACACACCAAGGGAAAAATCTCAACAATTGGAATTTCTTTAGGATGTTATATATCTATTTATAAGAGAAACAGAGAGAGAGGCAGAGACATAGGTAGAGGGAGAAGCAGGCTTTCCACAGGGAGCCCGATGCTGTACTCAATCCCAGGACTCTAGGATCAGGACTTGAGCCGAAGGCAGGCACTCAACAGACACTCAACCACTGAGCCACCTAGGTGCCCCAACAATTGGAATTTCTAAAAACTTTTCTTAAAACATCAGTCAAAAATACAGATTGCTGCTTTGATGTTACCATAGTTAATATCAACAAAGAAGGAAATGTAAAAAAAGAAAATAAGAAAAAATATATTAAAATTAAAATGTGCATAAATGTGTATAAGCAGGCACATTACTTCTATCTTTATCCTAAGATAAAAGGTAAAATGGGATCGGAAATGTCATTGTCCTGCAGTTCACTATAGTTTTGTTTACAAAAGAAAAGAAATCTAGATATAAAACAATTGGTTGCATGAATTATGGTAAGACGGCATAAAGAAACGCTATTGCATGCATCCATTAATGGTACAATATGATCACAATTTTCTGTCAACTAGAAAAGCAGGCTGTAAGAAAATGATAATGTAATTAGGGATAGTTTCTCATTGTCCTGTGTGTTTCTACCTATACTTGTCTTACCTCTATAATTATGTGAAAATGTGAAAGCCATCCATATATTTTATCAAGGCAGCAGAAATAGTCACAGGAGACAATATTATGATTTAATTCTCCACAAATGAAATAGAATGAACTCTATTTGAATAGCATATTGTCAACAGGTGAAATCTTTGACGTGACTCACTGCCATGGAATGCTGTTTCGATGTACTACAATGTCCATTTCCCAATATAGTCTGGATGTTAAAAATGTTCCCAGCCATAGGGAAAGCAACGCTGCAGCTAATATGAATGTGACGATCTTCTTTAGACCTCAGAGAAATCCGACCCTCAACAGGAATAGGCTGAGCTCAGTGAAAAGTGTCAGATGCCCATGGCCTTGCTGGGAGCCAGTTCCCCAAAATGGTGAGACCTGCATGTGTCGGGCTGGGAGGGGGTTCTTTGGTCGGATCATTGGAGAGGCTGAGTGCCACGGCGTCTCTGAATCATCACAGAGAACAGATGTGATGTGTCCCAGAGATGCTATAGATTCAAAGTGTATGGAAAGCTTTCAGATTTTGCTTGGTTTTGGTTTTTGCTTTTACTTCTGATCTTGGACGGTGACTCACGATTGGTACGCTGGCAGACACGCTTCGGCAAACCCAGCACTAAACAAACAATTTAGGCTTCTGGAAATGGAAAAGGATTCCCTGCAAATCGACACCAATAATAAATGCCTTTCTGGGTTGGATGAGCCCAGAGAGCCCAGCCTCTGATAGTTCCATGGACCATTCCAGACACTAAGGACAGGAAAGAACTCAGAGCAAACAGCAAACAGAACTACGACAGGTTCCGTCCCAGGGACCAGAGGCTGGCAAGCTTTGAGAGGAAGCCAGGTGATGCCTGACCGTGACCCAGAGACCTGGCTTTGACTCGGACACACCCAATTCCTGCCCCCCCCCCCCCCCCCCCCCCCGCAAGGTACTGCCCTGCTGGGGGAGCCAGGGCCCAGCCCGCAGGCACATCTGTACCAAGGCCTTTCCTCAGGGATAACCTGGTGCTTCCGCTTTTATGGAGACCGGTGGACACCAGAGTCAGCAAACTTTTTCCGTAAAGAGCCAGATATTAAACATTTTAGGCATTGTGGCTCGAGGGGCTCTGTCAGGCTGGTCTGCTCTGCCTTGCAGCGCCAGAGCACCAACAGAAGTTGCTCAAGGCCGTGCTCTGCTGACATTTAGGCGCACTAGAGATTTGAATTTCATATCATCTTTATGCATCACAAAATATTCTTCTTTTTTATTTTTTTTTCAACCACTTGAAAATGCAAAAACCCTACGGGTTACACAAACCAGGCAGAGGGCTACATGGCCCATGGGCCATGGTTTACCAATCTCCCGTGTGTACGTCTGATGCTGCTCGAAGGCGTCACCTGTGGCACATTCTGGTCTCTGATAATAACTTTCCTGCTATCGGCTGTGTGTCACTAAGGATACAACTTGAAGTATTATTAGTTACTTCTGAGATATTATTCACTGCACCTTCTTTGTATCTTTAATTGCTAGTCTGACCCACGAATAACTGTTTTCATGCAAATTGTTCTGCATCCCCTGCCTGTTTAAAACTCAGTGTTTATTAAGGAAAAGTGTAATTTTCATCCATCCATCTTATAGTCTCTACAGACAGCCTGAAGAAACTCTGACGGGACATTTGTACGTAAAGAGATAGGAGAACTGTGAGTGAAAAAAACTATAAAACAAACAAGGGATAGTGGAAGGGGAGGTGGGCACGGGGATGGGGTGACTGGATGACAGGCACTGAGGGGGGCACTTGATGGGATGAGCACTGGGTGTTATACTATATGTCGGCAAATTTAACTCCAATAAAAAATATACAAAAAAAAGAAAAAATATAAAACAAGAAACAAAATGAAATAAGTTTTCTGGCAGTGGTGCTGCTTTCTTGTCTTTTGTTGGCTTTAATGGCTAAGTGTTCAGGGCAGGAGATTAGAAAACAGTTCTCCTGGGTGCTGTTGGACTTAGCAAAATGCCTTCTGAGATCACACAGTTCACATTAATATACTTTAACTAGGGACATGAGATCATTACCTGCTGGATGCAATTAGCGAACTCCCAACCCATAGAGTGTTTCCTGACTACCCGAACCTTTTCAAAGGACAATTTGCTTGTTATAATAAGCAATTTTCTAAATAAGCCCTGCTTTCCTATGTTCATAAAATGCTCCCTCGGGACAGACATACACCTTTATGCACTTTTGTTTCTGCTGTCAGTCACACGTGAGTATCCACCTGTCTGTGAGTGCTGGGGCTGGGCACACATCATCAGGACACAGCTTTGCTGAAGCGTGCCCTTTGCTGGATATTTGGGGAGGTTTCCACCATGAATATATCTGCTGCTTGAGATTTATTATCTAAACTCAAACTTCAAGTGAAGAAGTCTCAGTGGTGTTGTTTCGTCTGTATAACCACATAGTGTTAAACGGACCCAGTGGATCACTCATGTGGCCGTGCTAAGGGCTTCACACAAGCCTCAGCAACCGTCCTGTACTCTCGCTGCATGAATGGCATGAACAGCAACATTTTCTGACTCCGTATCTTCTAATTTAGCACAACTTCTTTTCAGGCACTGACTTTCTGTTTATTTACTCATATCATCTCTGATTTCATCAAAGTTCCCAGCAATTGGTGGGACGGCAGAAAATATACACAAATACTTCTGAGTTTTTCTTTCGAAAATATATCTTCCAGGGCTTGGGATTTGGGAATGGTCACTCTCTCTTCCTGCAGCTAGCGAGAATTCCATGTATTTCCATGTAAATCCCCATTCCTCCCACCCCCCCACAACCTGCCCAGTGAGCTGACCATCAGAGCTACCCACACCCATGGGGTAGCAGCCCAACTCCCTGGGTGGCCCACAAGCTGTGAGACTCAGCCCTCTGGCTCCATCCAGCCCAGACGGCGCCATTCTCAACTGCAGGGTTTGCCCTTAGCTGTCCTCTGCCCATCACCCAGAGAGATGCTACAGACTGGCTCCATGAGGAGCCCGTCCCACCCTCCGGCCCTTTCCTGGACTTGTCTAAATGTTCGTCCTCCGCTCTCTCATATGTAGTGAATGCGGCTGTCCTCTCCCAGTGGGGGCTGTGTTCCTAGTCCTCAATAGCCCTTCTGCAGAGTACATTTGGCCTCAGAGTGGAATACACAGCTACTCTTGAAAGCACTGGAGTGATGAAAGGCAGGTAAAAACTGGGGGGAGCTTCCCCTTGAAAAACAGAGTTCAGAGTAGGTTTACCTTTGCGTGGCTTTCACCTGCAGGTGCTCCTCAGAGCCACTGTGAAAGTCAGCCAGGACTAGAGTGCAGACCTCCAGCCCAGGGGGGCCAGAACTTGGGGGCAGACTTGGGCTGCTAGAAAGTGGGGAGCAGCTCAGAAAGAATGGAACCACAGCATGCACGGGGAGCTAAAAAATCTATGCGTGTGCATACACACTCATATATATACACAACACACATATATGAGTTTGTGCATATGTATTATCCATATATTCTAAGTGTGCATAGAAATACACATGTATATACACATTAAAATATGTTCAATATATGTATCATTAAATATTAATAAATGTATATCAATACTTAATATATTAAAAATTCATGCACTAAATGTACTTAATATATTACACCAATATGTAATAAACTGATGTGCTAAATATTTGTATTTAATATATGTGTTATCATAATGTGTATTTGATATGCAGTGCATACTTACTATACTAAATATATACTTAAACTTGTATTAAATATAAATATATTGTTTTTTAATGTTTAAAGATTGGGCAAATAGATTTTCATAAGGTTCCCTTGAAATGACTCCAAAGAGCTTTCTACAGGACTTCAAAATCTTACAGCTGAAATTATGTCACACTGTTCTGGTTTTTTCAAGTTTCCCTCAGCACCTCCTTGGTCACAGATTCTAGCTCCTACGAGAGCTTTCTAGCGCAGATTTAACAGCAGTGGAAACATAAGTGTGTGTCTCGGGGACTTGTAGAAACGAGACAGCCAGAGTGGAAAAGGGTTTCACACCTGGGGCTCCTAACACCGAGTGCTGGGGGAACAGGTACCTACCAGTTGCTTCAGTTACCTAAGAATCCCAGGTCTGTGCCATCCCAAGGCATCTCCAAATGCTTGTTTTCTTGCTAATGTCTGCATTCTTTCAAGTCAGGCTGGTGCACTTATTAATCTCACAAGGACCAGAATATCTGTAGTGCAGTGCATGGGAGGCAGATCCATTCCAGGTTCTGGAATAGGTTCCATGTTTTGCTTTGTGCTAGCTGTTTGTGGAGCTGGCCAGAAAGAATGTTCACAACCTCCATGGTCTATAAAGGTTTTAATTCTCTTTTTCATTCAACATGCATAGCTCCACGTATTCTCTATCTCATACCAAGAAATAAAATTCTTTAGGTAATTAAGTGACAGAAACAGTTTTAAAATTTTTTTAATCTTTTTTTTTTTAATCTTTAAATCTCCATACCCAACATGGGGCTCAAATGCACAACCCTGAGATCAGGAGTTACATGCTCCACTGATGAGCCAGCTGGTCACCCCGAGGGACACACATTTAAGGAAACACAATTCTGGTTAAAGTTTTCTGCAAGAATACAGGGGAGGAGGAGGTGATATGGGAAAAAGAGAAAGCGATGAATAAACGTGAATCCTAACCCTTTGTTGTGCTTCTTCATCCCCTGTGGAGGACCACACATCTGTGTGGCCTGAGGAGCTGGTCCTGCCTCTGCTGGGAGAGCTGAAACCTGAGTGTGTCCTACAGACAGAGATGTGGAGGGAAAAGACTCCCGGTAAAACACACATGGTTCAAAACCATCCAGAGAAAATTAAAACCCTCTAAAAATCTACCAGGGACAAACTGACACTTCATAAAGGTATTTGTATCACCTGAGTTATCGTATTATTGTGCACAAAATAGAGCTAATATATTACAATATGCAAAATTCTGAGAAATCTCAGACACAGAAAAGTAATGTTCACCCAAAGCAACAGCAAAACCTAACATATAAAAATATTGGTAAAATATATTAGAATTTTACAATTATGCAAACTAACATATCCAAGGGGATCTGGCCATGGTTTATTTGCATTTTAATTTTGTTTTTATTCATAAAGTAATCAGATAGGTATATGCCTTATGGGTATAAGAAAAAAGTTCTTAAATGAATAAGGATATAATAAAAATACAGATAACAGGGACTGCTATCAAATTTTTAAAAATCTAATAATGCTGAGTGCTATGGGGAGGCAATTTAGGAGCCCAGTTATGGCTTGTTCCTTCGGGAGAAACCAGGTCTCTCTCGGTGTCTTGGACCTTCAAATAATGATTACATGTTAACAGAGCAAATTTAATGTTAAAGTACAATTGTCAGAAAATGAATAATATAATAAAGCAATATTTAGGGAACTCTTCTGAGAATTTTACTCATATTTCAGAAAAAATAAATAAATAAAACTTTCCAATGTTAAGCTGGAGAGAATATAGGAATAGCCTCCTTAGTTTTCAACTGAGGTGAAGCCCAAAAGATGTGGTGGGACTGACCCACGTCACATGTGGTGTCACTCTCCATTCAGACACTTCTGACTTTTCCTGTAGCTCCCCAGGAAGCACAGGAGGAGAGTTGCCTACAGAGGGTATGACTTTCCTAGGTCCTCTCTGACAAGGGGAGAACCTCTGGTCTCAGCCTGGTCAAATGTCCCCCAGGAACTCCATCACAGAGCAGCTTTCCTATTGTACATCATGAGGCTGCAACCTCAGAAGCTCTTATGAATGGTCCTTCCGTCCACGTCAGAGCAGGACACTTGGTGAAGGAATAGAATTCCATGCAATGCAACCTAGACAATGAACTTCCAGGACAAGCTGCTTTGTTAAATTAGTGGAATTAAAAGTAGATTGTAAAGAATGACCCTGCAGTAATTCTAAGCTTCTCGACACTCTATGTTCCCACTCTTCACCATGCAGGCTAACTGTGAATCCACATGACATACATGTACCTGCTGCCCAAAGTGAGCTAGGAAACCGGGGAGTGGGAACCTGTCTAAGGTCCAAGTCCCAGCAGATCTTGTACTCTACCTTGGATCATTCCAAGAATTCAATACAAAGTCAAAAAAGTTTCAAAATACAAGTGCTGTGAAAAGTTGTCAAAAGCAGGTAAGGGAGTGCCTTGGAGCTCAGCCACCTTGAAAAGACAATCATGCTTTTAGAGACTTGGAAGGTTTCCCAACTGTCACTCCAACCTCAGTGTGTTTTTCCAAACCTATCAAACTTCCTGGTTTCTGGACATTCAAATATTTTAAGAAAATGAATCATTTATCTTCCAAGGAAAAGTACCTGCATTAGTTAATTAATTAATTATTAATTAATATTAAGGGGTAGCAAATCCTATCTGCATTTGAGAAAGAACCTCTGTAAGGAAAAAGGTCTCATACCTCCTTGACAAAGGGATTGAGCCCCCCACATTGGGCTCCATGTTGGGCATGGAATCTGCATGAGAGGGAAGCCCTGGTGGCGCAGCGGTTTAGTGCTGCCTGCAGCCTGGGGTGCGATCCTGGAGACCTGGGATTGGGTCCCACATTGGGCTCCCTGCATGGAGCCTGCTTCTCCCTCTGCCTGTGTCTCTGCCTCTGTGTGTGTGTGTGTGTGTGTGTGTGTGTGTGTGTGTGTGTCTCATGAATAAATAAATAAAATCTTTTAAAAAAAGGAATCTGCATGAGATTCTCTCTCCCTCTCCCTCTGCCCCTCCCCCTTGAGTTCATGTGTACTCTCTCTTTCTCTCAAAGTAAACAGATAAAATCTTTAAAACACTGAAATAAAGTATCTTAAGCACTAGAATGGAAACATGTTTGGGAGCCAAATAGAGAGCACCGAAGGCAGGCAGCCAGACAGCGATGCTGAAAATCTCCTTTAAGATGTTGGTATTGGCCTGTCCCACCCAACCTACTTTAAATTAAAAATGTCCCCACAAAATCACAGTGAAGTCACCCATCACTTACCAGCTGTGCAACTGAGACATATTACTTCACCATTTCTGAAGCCTTCTGGGCACCTTCTCTGGGCATCTACCCTCTATGGCTGCTGTGAGGCTTACATAAGAGAAGGCATATAAATTCACCTGCATAGTCCCAGCACAGTCATGGGGAGCCATACATCCTCACCCCAGAAAAATCTGGGCAAAACCAGTGACTGGTTATGGAGACACACAGAGGAGGGACAAGGCACAGAGAGAAGAGCCTCGAGAACCTCCCCTTCCCTCCTGGTCTGTAGCCAGATGACCAGCAGCAGAAGGATGGACTTGGATGGCTTATGTCACATTACTGTCCAAGACTTGGCACTCTGCCAGGGACCAAACCCCAATACTGTGTTGAAAACCTCAATGGCTAAAGTTGGAGGAGAGCAATTTACACCAGCAACCGATGCTTCAGATTTTCTAGTTGTGGGGGCTCCACACAGCCCTTACTGACAACTCATTCCTTTACATAGGGTGGAGTATTTTGATGGCTCCTTTAGCAATACAGGGTAAACAAAGAGTGTATCTTGGCACAAAGAGGTTAAAGTCATGAGGAGTAACAACAACGAAATGCCCCCAGATACCTACTAGAGCAACCCAAATCAGGAACACTGACAATGCCCAGTGCTGGCAAGGATGTGGAGTTGCTCAGTGCTGCTGGGAATGCAGATGGTGCCACCAATGTGGAACACAGTTCGGTGGTTTCTTACAAAAATAAGCATATTCCTACTGTACGATCCAGCAATCCCACTTCTTAGCATTTACCCAAATGCACTAAAAACATGTCCACACAAAAACCTGTATGTGAGTGCTTATAGCAGCTTTATTCATAATCACCAAAACTTGGAAACAAATAAGATGTCCTTCAGTAGGTGATGGATAAATAAACTGTGGTCCATCCAGACCATGGAATATTATTCAGCACTAAAAAGAAATGAGCTGTGAAGCCATGGAAAGATATAAAAGAACCTTAATTGAATATCTCTAATTGAAAGAAGCAATTCTGGGAAGACTACATATTTTATTATTCCAAGTCTATGACATTCTAGAAAAAGCAAAACCAGAGACAGTAAAAGGATGAGTGGTGGTCAGGATTTAGGGAGAGGGAGGGATGAATAGGCATATGATAGAGGACTTTTAGCATGGAAAACTACTCGGCATGATGCTGTAATTGTTGACACGTGGCATTGTACATTTGTCTAAACCCATCGAAGGTTCACCAGCAAGAGGGACCCCTGACATCAAGTACGGACTGTGGGTAATAATGATGTGTCCATGGAGGTCCCTCATAGTCATGGGCACAACCCGGTGGGAGGTTGATGATGGGGGAGGGTGTGCGTGTGTGTTTAGGGGCATGTTGGAAATCTCTACCTTCCACTCAATTTTGTTGTGAACCTGAAACCACTCTAAGAATGAAGTAGATTTTGAAAAGGTCATAAGGTGCTGAACTGTGTAGACAACTAGATAGATGGCCATCTGCATTGCAAGGGACATTACATCACTATGGATTAGCTTCCACTAGAGGAGGTATTACTTGGTTTCCTCTTAGTGCATCTTAACTCCAAGTACTGGGTACTGTGAGCAGTGCTAGAGCTCATGGTCAAGGAACAGGATCACATGGTCCCCCAGTTCTACATACCCTCTGGTGTATGCTCTTCACATCCTGCCCTGCACTCTTTCCACATACCCGGTCTTTAGTCAAACTCCACTAAGTGGTACAGGCTGGGAGTGATGTGCTCCAACATCAGGAGAACAGGAGTCTCTGTGCCTTCTCTGGGTGAGACTCTGGACTAGATGGAGGGCAGGAGGAGAGGGACCAGGTGGGCAGGCGGAGTCTGGTCAAAGACAGACGCATCCATGTCAGCTGCCTGAGCTGATACCCTGTAACAAAGGCAGATTTGTGGGAGCATTTAAGACTCTTGATGGATGCCTGGGTGACTCAGTGGTTCAGCATCTGCCTTTGGATCAGGGGGTGATCCAGCAGTCCCAGGATCCAGTCCTGCATCGGGCTTCCTGCAGGGAACCTGCTTCTCCTTCTGCCTATGTCTCTGCCTCTCTCTCTGGGTCTCTCATGAATAAATAAATAATTTTTTTTAAAAACACAAAGACTCTTTTGAGAAAATTCCCAGAATTACTTCATGAAAGAAATATAGTTAGGACAGAAAAGGAGGGAAGGGGGGAAGAGAAGAAGGCAGGCAGGGAGGGATCTGGACATCCCAGGATCCAGCGGGAAAGGTTTCAGTGTATTATAATTTGCCCACTAAAGGGACATATGGTATCTTTATGCTAAAGAAGCTTGAAGCATCTGGGTTACACAGCAATATACATCAATATATATTCCTTTTTCATGTTTTAAAAGTTAAGATGTAGGCAAAGTATTTATAGAAATATAAATAAGAATGTGAACAAACCCCATGCAACAGTGTGAAAGACTGCTTCCAGATCAGCTTTCTGTTTTTAAAGAGGAACAAATATGATGCTTTTCTTATTGGAAAATCATTACTTATTAACTTAATTAATTTGTAAAGTATATTAAAGTACAAAGAAAGACATGAGAATGATCCATAATTCTTGCCAGTTGGTCTTAAATATATGTCTATAAGAAACGTGCATAATAAAGGTGTTCGTGTGCACACACAGCAGAGATGTACTTTTTTTTAACTTTCTACTTTGTGCAAATAGCTATTATTGTCTGTGCAAACCGCTTACAAGGTGGGCTCCATGAAGGCTTTGTGCCCTGTCTGCCTCTGTCACAAGCCTGTCCATGCCTGACAACAGGAAATAAATACTAACATTGTTGCCAGAAATTTTCTGTTATTGAATATTCTTTCCCAGAATACTTGAAAAGCATCTCATCATATAGACAGATCATAACTAGTGTTCCTATTCCATGATGTTGGACATTTAGGTAGTTTCTAAGTTTTGCTGTAAATAGTTACACAATAGTTACATGGATATGGATACTAGTCCATATCCATTATTATATCTTCAGGATAAAGGATGAGTCAACAGGGAACAAGAAAATGAGCCTCCTGATACAGATACTGATTTCTAGAAAGGTTACCTCTGTTAGCACAGCTCTCTCTAAGGTAATGTACATTTCACTCAACAAACTAAACATCTCCATTTATAGTGTTTTAAATTTGATAGATGAAAAAATCTTATTTTAATTCTGTTTGAAATTCTGAGACTGGGCAGCCCTGGTGGCTCAGTGGTTTAGCGTCACCTTTAGCCGAGGGTGTGATCCTGGAGACCCGGGATCGAGTCCCAGGTCAGGCTCCCTCCATGGAGCCTGCTTCTCCCTCTGCCTCTCTCTTTCTCTCTCTCTCTCTCTCTCTCTCTCTCTGTCTCTCATGAATAAGTAAATAAAATCTTAAAAAAAGGAATTCTGAGATTAAGATTTTTCTATATTTATTGATCATTTCTATACCCTCTTCTCTATATTCATCTTGCTCCAAAATCTGTGTCACTTTACTCTTGCTGACTGACATAGCACACGCAGGTAAAGACACAGACACATTGTCAGATGCTGGGCAGTTGATTTTTCAAGGTCAACACCTGACTTTCTATGTGTGGTTTTATGGTGTCAGGTGTCTTTGGTTTTAAATTTTCACGTGATCAAATCCATTATTCTTTTTCCTTATATATTCCCATGATTTAAGGTCAAATCTTGCCTATATTCTCATTCTACAACCTCATTTAAGCTTATCCACCCCAAATTAATTTCATTTTATGATGTGAATGAAGGATCTACCTTTGATGTCTCAAATGTTATGCCAGTTTTACCAATAACAATTATTGAGAAATCAATCATTTTTCTAAATAATTTGACATTTTCCTTTACCTAATACTAGACTGTTAACAAAATCACATAGCTTTTTTGAGGTATTCTCATTTCACCATTTCCTTTTTTTTTTTTTTTTTTTTTACCATTTTCTTAATTGGCTTTTATTTATTCATGGAGTGGGGAGTTTATTTATAACCAAGGTTTATGTAGAACTTTTTATGAATTTTTGAAAATTATATATCTTAGATTTAAAACAAAAGGATGAATAATTTAAATGTGAGTAAGGGACTTAAATAGACCTTTTTCCAAAGAATATATACAGATGGTTAGTAAGCACATGAAAAGAGGTTGAACATCACTAGTCATTAGTGAGATATAGACCAAAACCACAGTGAGATATCACTTCACATCTAACAGGTGGCTAAAATAGATGATAGTTGGATAGGTAGATGATAGATAGATGATAGATGATACATGATTGGTAGGGAGATGATAGATGATAGGTAGATAGATGAGAGATGATAGATAGATAGATAGATAGATAGATAGATAGATAGATAGATGATAGAAGACATCAAGTGTTGGTGAGAATGTAGAGAACCTTCATGCATTATAAGTGGGAATGTAAAACAGGTCAGCTGCTATGAATATAATAGTTTGATGATTCCTCCCAAAGTTAAACATCGAATTATCATGTCACCTAGATTCCTTTCCTAAGTGTATGCCCCCAAAGGGCTGAAACAGGGACTTAAACAGGTATTTACACACACAAATATTCTTAGAAATATATTCATGCTAGCCAAAAGGTGGAAACAACCCCAATGTCCATCAACTGACAGGTGGACAAACGTGCAATAGAATACTATTCAGCCATAAAAAAGAAGAGGGTACTGATATCTGCTATCACAGGGCTGAACATAGAAAATATGATGCTAGATGAAAGAAGCTGGGTCCAAGGGTCACATGTTGTATGATTCCATCTATATGAAATATCCACAGCAGGTAAGTCTATAGACAGCAGATGGTGGAGGTTAGGGGGAAGGAAGCCTGGGGTGGCCATTTGATGAGTAATAGATACAAGGTTTGCTTGCTGAGAGGTGAGCATAACTTGGAGTCGGGTAGGGGTGATGGCTGTATAACATTGTCAACTTACTAAATCCCACCAAATTGTCCACTCCTGAATGATTAATGGTTAATTTTATGTTATGTGAATTTTACTGCAATCAAAATACAATAATCTTCAATCTCTGCTCCTTACAGCAATTACTTAAACTTGCCAAGGGACAGGCTCAGTTACCAGTCTATTTCTGTTACAACTTTGTCATTCTGATCTTCATCTTTTTATGATTGGCTGAAGTAAATTTCCAGCAATGTTTTTCAGGAAGAGTGCATGTGTGCAGTGTTTTCTAGCTTGTTCACATTTCAAAAATGCCTTTGTGGAGGCTCCATGGGCATACGAGCTTAAGTGGGAAAAATGCCATGGCTTTGGCTGCTTGTCTCTCACTCAGGAAGGCAGGTTGGTGGGCAGGACTGCACCACTGGTGCCCACGTCAGTGTTCAACAGGGAGTTGGCTGAAGCTGGATGATCTATGTTCCTTGGCAAGTCACCTGTTTTCTGCCTGGAAGTTTGCATAAAATTTCCTTATTTCATCATTCAAAAAAATTACAGTTTGTCTAGATGTCAGTTTCTTACTTTTGATATTTCCTAGTGTGGGCCAAACCCACCCTGTTCTCGGGTTTTCTTTGGATCAGAATTTTTTTCTTCTATTATGTCTTGGATAATTGTCTCCATTTTATGTCCTTTGGCTTCTCCTGGAGGAGCTGGAGATTTCTACACTTTGTGCTCCACTTGTATTTACTTGCTATCATAGTTTTTAATTCTTGACTGTTTTGTGGGAGTTTCTCAAACTTTTTTCCCACCTCTGATGTGCAAAGCATTACACGTGCCCAATAATATTTTAATTCTCATAACAGTATTTTCACTTTCTTCCAGCTTTGTCATATCTACTTTCCTCTGTCATATGTGGTAGCACCTTTTTGACTCAGTCTCTATTTCTAATGCTTTTCTACTTTGATGAGGTCATCTTCCATTCTGCTAGAATCCAGATTTCCAAAATTCAACACAAGGACTTGAGATTTCTTCCTTTTGTCCTATCCGATTGGTTTTGTTGAATTTTCTATCTCTGAAAGGGTACAGTTTAGGTTGGGGACTGAAGAATCTCCTACAAAATGACTCATCCCGGCTGATGAGCCCTGGGTCTCCATAGAGACCATAGCAGAGGTGTGAAATGTCCTCGTTCCTTTTATCAGACAGTCTGTGCTTATGATGCAAAACCAGGACAATGCAATGAATAAAAGCCCATGTGCATTTCTTACCAATCTTGCTGTTTTTAGGCAGTAAATTTTCTCCCAGACATGGACATTAGGATGTCTGTTAGCTTTTGGGAGCATTGCAAATTTCCAGCTTTTTCTTTGAAGCAATACTATTTCACAGAGAAAATGAAAGAAATCACAATCAGAATTGACTCTCAAACTAGTAATTCTACTTTAGTATTTAGTGTATTTAGTGCAATATGTTATCCTTCAGATAATTTAAAATATTTAAATAATTAATCTCAAAACTAAGGATACTGAGTCAAAGAAGGATTCACTGACCCTCTAATTTTACTAAGGGTTTCTGTTACATTCATAGAGAGGAAAGTCGTTTTTCCTTCCATTAGTAGACTTTGGTAAGCTGATTTTCACGCAAAAAAAATCCTGTGGAAAAACAGTGTGGGACAGAGCAAGCCTAGCTCTATCAATGAGCTGTGAGTCTATATGGCCCTAGGCAACTTTCTTAACCTTGGAGCCCTATCCTATCTTAAAACACAAAGGCCTTTAACTGCATGATCTCCAAAGTCTAATTTGGCTAACCTCCCATGATTCTTCCCCATATTTTTTATCATCTTATTTCTTCAAACAAATCAAATATCTATAATGAGCAACATCTGCTGTAAAAATAGAAAATCTCATTTCTATTCCGTTTTAATTCAAAGCCTCACAAGAGAACATTTTTATTTTTCAGGAAAACAGTTTGGGATCAAAATGTTGTGATGGCAGCTTTCAGGTTCATGAAAAGCAATGCTGTTTGGATGTGGCTGGAGCAAATTCAAAGGAAACTAGTTCCTGGCAACAGCCATTGCTCAATGTCTCTTCCCCTGGTCAGTGATCTGGCGGGCTTCTCCTCGGGGTCCTGGCAGGTGTTGGGGCTGGATCCAGCTCACCACACCACAGAGGCTGGACCAGATGGCTTACCACATAAGACAGATGATTAAGGTAGAGTGGTAGAAATTTTTCCTTGTTTTTGTTTTTTTTTTTTTTTTTTTTTGGAATATATCTAATACTCAGCCTTCCTCACATTGCATAATTAATGAGATTATATTAGTAGCATTGCACATGGCATTGAATGAGCTCTACAACATTTTGCAGTTTTCAAAAACTTTCCCCCCCAGTTAACTATAAAAGAGAGAAATTCACATGAGAAATAGCAAAAACTTGCCAATGTAATGAGAATATTTTCAAACATTCCACTTGGAATTATAAAACTTAATTCAAACCTCATGAAAAGCAGCCCTTGAGAACCAAAGTAGATTATACAAGAAGCAAATGACCTCATTTCAATCAATTCTTAATAATGTACAGGGAACATCATAAGATTCTACTAATGCTTCAGGTCCTGGAGCTCCAATTATCTATTTCTCAGATAGTGCTGTATGTTTGTTTGTTTACATATCTGTCTCCATCATGAGTGCATAAACCCTGGAGTCCTACTTATCTTCATCTCTTCAGTGAGCATTGCTGCTTCAGGCACATATAAGTGTCCCCAGAAATTGTTGAATAGATAAAGGAATGCAAAGTAGGGAAGAGGCTACATGGGGGAATACCTGGGAGCTTGCACCAGGACTATTTTTCATGTTTGCAGAACAGGATTACAGCGGTGGTGTTTTCTTGAGTGAACAAGTACACAGAGGAATCCCACAGGCATGGCAGCGAAAGAGACATTAGCCAATTTAAGAGGTCCACCCTTGGCTGGAAGATTCCAATTATGTCAGAGTTACAGCATGTTGACAAAGTCAGTTGTGTGTGTTCTTGATGTTTCCTTCTCTAAAACTCTTTAACTACAGGGAGGGATACAAAGGATTACATACTTGTAAAATATGGTGAAATAAGACAATGCATATGAAAAGTTAGCTGGAAATTCAAACCGATTTATTTGGTTTTTTGATTTATTTACATTCAATTAATCAACATATATTGTATTATTAGTTTCAGAGGTGGAGCTCAGTGACTCATCAGTTGTATATAACACCCAGTGCTCATCACATGACATGCCCTCCTTAATGCCCATCACCCAGTGACCCTGTCCCCACCTCCCCTCCAGCGACCCTCAGTTTGTTTCCTAGAGTTAGGAGTCTCTTATTTGTCTCCCTCTGACAACTTCCCATTTTTTCCCTCCCTTCCACTATGATCTTCTGATTTGTTTCTTAAATTCCACAATTGAGTGAAACTGTATGATACTTGTCTTTCTCTGACTGACTTAGTTCAATAACATAATACCCTTTAGTTCTATACACCTCCTTGCAAATGGTAAGATTTCATTCTTTTCGATGGCTGAGTAGTATCACATCTTCTTTATCCATTCATCTGTCAATGGACATCTGGGCCCTTTCCACACAGTTTCACTATCAGGGACATGGCTGCTAAAAATATTGTAGTGCAGGTGTCCCTTTAGATCACTACATTTGGATCTTTGGGGTAAATACTCAATAGTGTAGTGGCTGGGTCATAGAGTAGCTCTATTTTTAATTTTTTGAGGAGCCTCCACACTGTTTCCAGAGTGGCTGCACCAGTTTCCATTCCCACCAACAGTGTAAGAGGGTTTCCCTTTCTCTAGATCCTTACCAACATCTGTCATTTACTGACTTGTTAATTTTAGCCATTCTTACTGGTGTGAGGTGGTATCTCATGGTAGTTTTGATTTGTATTTCCCTGATGCTGAATAATACTGAGCACTTTTTCATGCATCTGTTGGCCATTTGTAGGACTTTAGAGAAATGTCTGTTCATGTCTTCTGCCCATTTCTTGATTGGATTATTTGTTTTCTGGGTGTTGAGTTTGGTAAGTTATTTTTTTATTTTGGATACTAACCCTTTATCAGATAGATCACTTGCAAATATCTTATCTCATTGAAGTTTGTCTTTTGTTTTGTTTCCTTTGGTTCGCAAAAGCTTTTAATCTTGATGAAATTCCAATAGTTCATTTTTCCTGTTGTTTCCCTTGTATGTAGAGATGTGTCTAGCAGGAAGTTACTGCAGCCAAATTCAAAAAGATTGCTGCCTGTGTTCTCCTCTAGGATTTTGATGGCTTCCTTTCTCACATTAAGGTGATTCATTCATTTGAATTTATTTTTGTGTATAATGTAAGGAAATGGTCTCACTTCATTCTTCTGCATGTGGCTGTCCAATTATCCCAGAACCATTTGTTGAAGAGACTGTCTTTTCTCCATTGGATGTTCTTTCCTACTTTGTCAAAGGTTAGTTCACCATTGAGTTGAGGGTCCATTTCTGGGTTCTCTCTTCTGTTCCATTGACCTGTGCATCTGTTTTTGTGCCAGTGCCATACTGTCTTGATGATCACAGCTTTGTAATACAGCTTGAAGTCTGTAATTGTGATGCCACCAGTGTTAGTTTTCTTTTTTAATAATCCTCTGGCTATTCAGGGTTTTTCTGGTTCCATACAAATTTCAGGATTATTTGTTCCAACTCTGTGAAAAATGGAAATAGTATTCTGATAGGAAGTGCATTGGAGTGCATTGCTCTGGATAGCACAGATATTTTAGCAATGTTTGTTCTTCTTATCCATGAATATGGAATATTTTCCATTTATTTGTGTCTTCCTCAATTTATTTCATAAGTGTTCTATAGTTTTCAGAGTACAGATCTTACTCAAACTGATTTATAAATGCAAACATGGGACGCAGATGTGGGATAAAGTTCCAACAAGGGAGCTGGGAGAGGAGTGTGGAAGTTTGATGTAGAGGAAGGGGATGGAGTCACTTCACTTATAACACTCCCTGACTGCATGGGACTATGTGACATTCTCCATTTGGTTTAAAACTCTCATCCAAACCTCCATTCTCACCAGATGGATTACACAGATATACACAGAACCTTGCATCTGAATGCATCTGAATACACATTCTTCTCAAGTGCCCTTGGAACTTTCTCCAGAATAGACCACATACTGGGTCACAAATCAGGTCTCAACTGATACCAAAAGATTGGGATTGTCCCCTGCATATTTTCAGCCCATAATACTTTGAAACTAGAACTCAATCACATGAAGAAATTTGGAAGAGACTCAAACACGTGGATGTTAAAGAGCATCCTACTAAAAGATGAAAGGATCAACCAGGAAATCAGAGAAGAATTAAAAAGACTCATGGAAACTAATGAAAATGAAGATACAACTGTTCAAAATCTTTGGGATACAGCAAAAAACAGTCCTGAGAGGGAAATACATCGCAATACAAGGATCCCTCAAAAAATTGGAAAAAACTCAAATACACAAGTTAACCTCCCACCTAAAGGACCTGGAAAAAGCACAGCAAATAAAATATATATCAAGCAGAAGAAGAGAGATAATAAGGATTCAATCAGAACTCAATGAAATAGAGACCAGAAGAACTGTAGAACAGATCAACAAAACCAGTTGGAGTTGGTTCTTTGAAAGAATTCATAAGATAGATAAATAGCCAGTCTTATTAAAAAGAAAAGAGAAAAGACTCAAATTAATAAAATCATGAATGAAAGAAGAGAGATCACAACCAATACCAAGGAAATACAAATGATTTTAAAAATGTATTATGAGCAGCTGTACTCCAATAAATTAGGCACTCTAGGAGAGATGGATACATTTCTGGAAAATCACAAACTACCAATACTGGAGCAGGAAGAAATAGAAAACCTGGACAGGCCAATAACCAGGGAGGACATTGAAGCAGTCATCAAAAATCTCCCAAGACACAAAAGTCCAGGGCCAGATGGCTTCCAAGGGGAATTCTATCAAACATTTAAAGAAGAAAGAAACAATACCTATTCTACTAAAGCTGTTCTGAAAGATAGAAAGGGACAGAATACTTCCAAACTTATTTCATGAGGCATCACCTT
Source organism: Canis lupus baileyi (assembly GCF_048164855.1). NCBI lineage: Eukaryota > Metazoa > Chordata > Mammalia > Carnivora > Canidae > Canis > Canis lupus. The sequence continues at coordinate 3,379,169 of NC_132838.1, forward strand.
ATTTCCAAAATCAGACAAAGACCTCCCCAAAAGGAGAACTATGGATCAATATCCCTGATGGACACAGATGCAAAATTTCTCGCCAAGATACTAGCCAATAGGATCCAACAGTACATTAAGAAGATTATTCACCATGATCAAGTGGGATTTATCCCCGGGATGCAAGGTTGGTTCAACAGGTAAAACAATCAACGTGATAGATCACATCAACAAGAGAAAAAAACAAGAACCATATGATCCTCTCAATAGATGCAAAGAAAGCATTTGACAAAATACAGCATCCATTCCTGATCAAAACTCTTCAGAGTGTAGGGATAGAGGGGACATTCCTTAGCATATTAAAAGCCATCTATGAAAAGAATGAGAAAGTATCATTCTTAATGGGAAAAACTGAGAGCCTTTCCCCTAACATCAGGAACATGACAGGGATGTCCACTCTCACCACTGCTATTCAACATAGTACTAGAATTCCTAGCCTCAGCAATCAGACAACAAAAAGAAATAAAAGGCATTCAAATTGGCAAAGAAGAAGTCAAACTCACCCTTTTTGCAGATGACATGATACTGTACCTAGAAAACCCAAAAGACTCCACCCCAAGATTGCTGGAACTCATACAGCAATTTGGCAGTGTGGCAGGATACAAAATCAATGCCCAGAAATCAGTGGCATTTCTCTATACTAACAATGAGACTGAAGAAAGAGAAATTAAGGAATCAATCCCATTTACAGTTGCACCCAAAAACATAAGAGACCTAGGAATAAAACTAACCAAAGAGGTAAAGGATCTAAACCCTAAAAACTACAGAACGCTTCTGAAAGAAATTAAGGAAAACACAAAGAGATGGGAAAATATGCCATGCTCATGAATTGGAAGAATTAATATTGTGAGAATGTCTATGCTACCCAGGGCAATTTACACGTTCAATGCAATCCCTATCAAAATATCATGGACTTTCTTCAGAGAGTTGGAACAAATCTTCTTAAGATTTGTGGGGAATCAGAAAAGATCCCGAATAACCAGAGGAATATTGAAAAAGAAATCCAGAGCCAGGGATATCGCAATGCCAGATTTCAAGTTGTACTACAAAGCTATGATCATCAAGACAGTGTGGTACTGGCACAAAAACAGACACAGAGATCAATGGAACAGAATAGAGAGCCTAGAAATGGCCTCTCAACTCTATGGTCAACTAATATTTGACAAAGCAGAAAGACTATCCACTGGAAAAAGGACAGTCTCTTCAATAAATGGTGCTGGGAAAATTGGACAGTCACATGCAGAGGAATTAAACTAGACCATTCTCTTACACCAGACACAAAGATAGACTCAAAATGGATGAAAGATCTACATGTGAGACAAGAATCCATCAAAATCCTAAAAGAAAACACAGGCAATACCCTTTTTGATCTTGGCCACAGCAACTTCTTGCAACATGCATCTATGAAGGCAAGGGAAACAAAAGCAAAAATGAGCTACTGGGACCTAATCAAGATAAAGAGCTTCTGCACAGCAAAAGAAACACTCAACAAAACTCAAAGACAACCTACAGAATGGGAGAGGACATTTGCAAATGACCTATCAGATAAAGGGCTAGTATCCAAGATCTATAAGGAACTTATGAAACTCAACAGCAAAGAAACAAACAATCCAATCATGAAATGAGCCAAAGACATGAACAGAAATTTCATCAAAGAAGACATAGACATGGCCAACAAGCACATGAGAAAATGCTCCATATCACTTGTCATCAGGGAAATGCAAATCAAAACCACAATGAGATACCACCTCACACCAGTGAGAATGGGGAAAATTAACAAGACAGAAAACAACAAATAATGGACAGGATGTGGAGAAAGGGGAACCCTCTTGCACTGTTGGTGGGAATGTGAACTGGTGCAGCCACTCTGGAAAACTGTGTGGAGGTTCCTCAAAGAGTTAAAAATGGAGCTACCCTACGACCCAGCAATTGCACTGTTTGGGGATTTACCCCAAAGATACAGATGCAGTGAAACACCGGGACACCTGCACCCCAATGTTTCTAGCAGCAATGTCCACAATAGCCAAACTGTGGAAGGAGCCTCAGTGCCCATCGAAAAATGAATGGATAAAGAAGATATGGTGTGTGTGTGTGTGTGTGTGTGTGTGTGTGTGTCTGTGTGTGTATGTATATAATGGGATATTACTCAGCCATTAGAAAGGATGAATTGAATACCTACCATTTGCTTCAATGTGGGTAGAACTGGAGGGTATGATGCTTAGTGAAGTAAGTCAATCAGAGAAGGACAAACATTATATAGTTTCACTCATATGGGGAATATAAAAATAGTGAAAGAGATTATAGGGGAAAGGAGAGAAAATGAGTGGGAAATATCAGAGAGGGTGACAGGGCTTGAGAGACTCCTAACTCTGTGAATGAACAAGGGGGTAGAAAGGGAGGTGGATAGGGGTTTGGGGTGACGAGGTGACGGGCACTTAGGGGGGCACTTGATGGGATGAGCACTGGGTGTTATGCTATATGTTGGCAAATCGATCTCCAATAAAAAAATACAAAAAAGTATTACAAACACAATAAATAAATAATAAATAAATAAATAAATAAATAAATAAATAAATAAACATAAGAACCAGCTATACGTTTTCTACAAGAGACTCCCTTTATCACAATACAAAGAAGTTAAAAATAAAGAGACAGAAAAAGGTAAGCCACCATGGTAACACAAATCAAACATAACCCAGAGTAGCCACATGCATTTCACACAAAGCTGAGTTCAGAACCAGGAAAATGATCAGGTGTAAAGAGAGGCATTACCTAAAGAGGTAGGAGTCTATTCTCCAAGAAGACATAACAAGTCCTTCATGTAAACGTATCTGACTACACAACATCAAGTATGTGATTCAAAAAGTATTGAAGATTGGAAAGAAAAATGGACAAATCCATTTGTTGGATAGCCATTCAAACTCCCAATCTGTTATCCAGCATGAAACCCTGGTTTTTCAGTAACTGATACATGCATCAGGCATAAAGGTATTAAGGATGAACTGAACAGTCATTTTGATCAATGCTAAATGACATTTAGGAAATATTTTATCTAGAAACAGCAGAACACACAGTCTTCCCAAACTCAGGTGGAGCATTGACTACCATAACCACGTTCAGAGGGAAAGAAACTCCCACACCTCATAAAATTTAAAACAAGAGAATTCATAGAAATTTGCTGTCAGAGCCAAAAGGAAAACATGAACATAGAAAGCTAAAACAGATAACTAGAAAATTCCAAAATATATGGAGAATAAGCAACACATGGATTAAAATAATTTCTGCAGAGATTGATAAAATGGAAAATTGAAATCAATAAAATCAATAAAACCAAAACTAGTTCTTGAAAAAGAGTTTTTTAAATGAAGAAACATTTAGAATTGTCAGATTTTCTTGAAGTATGCGAGTCCTTAATTATGATATAATGACCATCTTTATCTCTTGCTACATACTTTGTATAAAATCTAGTCTGACATAAAAAAAGAAACAAAACCTCCATTCTCCAAATAGTATGATGTGGTTACCTATGGCAGACAGGCCATCTTAAGTCAGCACCTTAAATTGCAGAAAACCAGGAAATGTTTATGAAGTGAATGTTTCATTATAAACCCTGGTGGTAGATTGGTTAGCTTATTTGTTAGGGCAATAATTTTAGAAATTCTTAAATTACATTACTATGTGTCATTATTAAAATAAATTCAAGAATACTGAAATTCTGTAGTTAATAATACTGTATTGTATATTTGAAACTTGTTAAGAGTGTAGGTCTTAAAAGTTGTCATCATAAGGTGCGCCTGGGTAGCTCAGTCAGTTTAGCAACAGATTCTTGATTTCGGCTCAGGTTGTGATTGCAGGGTTATGAGATTGAGCCCCATGTAGGGCTCTGCACTAGTGATAATCCTACTTGGAATTCCCTCTCTGCCTCTCCCTCTGCTTCTCCCCCTACTTGAGCTCTCCCTCTCTCTTTCTCTAAAAAAATAAATAAAGTCATCATCAGGAGAAAAAACCTTGTAACTCTGTGGTGATGGATGTTAACTAAACTTAGCACAGTGATTATACTCCCATATACACAAATATCCAGTCATGTCATCACATGAAACAAATGTAATGTCACATTTCCATTGTATCTCAATAAAAATAGCTAAAGAAGAATAATAAAATTATGAACAAAATGTTATAATTAATAATAAAATTATAAATTAAAAATGTAAAAGTACCAGCGAGCAGGATACAGATGCACTTTGACTATGCATCCCCAGGGAAAGGGCTTTGGAGGCCTCACAGCATGAAATCTCAGCACCCAGCAGGGACGAAGCATGTTCTAGAAGACCCAAGCCCACTCCAGCCATTCATTCATGTCCACACCACACCGTGTGCTCTCTCACCTCTCAAGGAGCAGTGTTTCCCTGAGACTCCATCAGACCCACGTCTTCACGATGCACAGAGCAAATCTCTCTCTCTTGCCCAGAAAGGTGCAGACCAGGCAACTCTTCCTGCAGTGCAGCCAAACGGCCTCACAACACTCATACGGGAATGCTCCCTTTTCATCACCTTAGTGCTAATTTTATGTAGGAGACTCGCGCATGCCCACACATACATGCATGTGCATAGACACACAAACACACACATGCACACACATGCCCCCACCCCCACACATCCACATGCCCACACATACCTGCACAGACACACATGCACACACAAGCACATGCCCTCCCCACATGCACCCACACACATACATGTGCACACACACACACATACAGAGCTGGGGAGGAAAGAGATTTAACACAGGTTTTCCATTGTTCTCTTTGCTATCACTCATAAATGGCTTATTAAAAAGAAACAGTTTAAATGATTGTCACCACTTTTTACCGAAGTTAGTTCAGACATGTCAATTCCAGCACACACCAGTGTTCCCTTTGGAGTCCTCTCGTGGCTTCAGGAGGGCAAGGGAACGTTGTCCGGTTGGTGGTGTGCCCAGAGCTGGTCTGAGTGTGCCTCTTATTCATAATCCACGTGCACAGGGAACCCATATCTTAAAAGATTATATAACTGGTGATAATTTTAATGATTTAATGTGTGGAGATCTGTTACCAAAGAAACTGGAGAAATATACTCCCCTTCAGATTTTTTGAAAAAGGCTTATTTCCAATTTTATTTCTCAAAGCCTCTTTACATCAAAAATTTAATGGTGATTATGATCATTACCTTGGAGTTTTTTCAACTCCAAGGTTCATATTCACCCAGTTAGACTTTTGAGGAGTTGTTTTTCTTTCTTAAGTAGGCTCCTCATCTGGCTCCCACTTGAACTTATGACTCTGAGATCATAACCTGAGCTGAGATCAAAAGTTGGACCAATGCTCATCTGACTGAGCCACCCAGGCACCCCTAGGAGTGTTTTTTAATGCATTATAATGAAAAATAATACCAAGTGCCTATTGCAATAGCACAAGGAAGTGACTTAGGTCAGAAAGATAATGCAAACAGGTAGGATATACTGTTTGACTACATTATTCCAGCACCTAGCCAATGCCCCACACACAGGGATCACTCACTGTTGGGACAAAGACAAACAGACACTTATACTTCTGAGCAAAAGAAATTTTATAGCTAATGATAGTTCATTTTGTTTTTTAGGAAATGCAAGCTTTCTAGTTAAGATTTGAATAAGATTTGAATAGGTATGCCTGGGTCGCTCAGTGGTTGAACATGCCATCTGCTCAGGGCATGATCCCAGGGTCTTGGGGTCAAGCCCTGCATTGGGCCCCCCACAGGAAGCCTGATCCTCCCTCTGCCTGTATCTCTGCCTCTTTCTGTGTGTCTCTCATGAATAAATAAATAAAATATAAAAAAAATTCTCAAGGTTTTTTCAGCCACTTTCTTCAGTTTAGCAAAGCAGGAGGGTGTCTGCTAACCACCCACCAGATTGGGGCTATTTAGGCTCCATATCTGCTTTAAAGATTTTGAGAGCATATCCTAGTAGGGTGTTGAAAAAGATGTGCTATTGCTTGCTAGGTCCATTTATTCAGAAAGCACAGGGGGAAGCACCCTAACAAGGTGCCTTAAACCATATTCTTCTTAGCCATCTTCTGATAATCATGCCCAATGTGCCATGGGTGGTGCTCCTCCCCCAGTTCCTGTGTTTCCATTGGGAAACCCATCACAGTGTCCCTGGGCAACAGGGGCTCAGAGTACCCACCCCTCTGAACATGTGCCCCAAAACCTAACCACTGTGTGTGTGTCCCCTCTAGATGTATCTGCCTGGCTGTTGATTGAATTTGGGAAGTGCACATCTAAGACCAATGGCAATCCTCATGCTCATCACAGAGACAGGAACCCGCAAGGAGGAAGCAAAGCAGAGAAGCAAAGTGAAGAGAATAAGGAAGGATGGACCAGGCAATATCAGCTGTGTGCGCAGCCACTTCATGCCTGGAACTGCCCTGATGCCTGAGGGTAAAATGTCTGTATTTCAGTATCTTATCTCATTGCCATCATCATCACTGTCCTCTGCTTAAGGAAGACAATCCTCTAAATAATATTGTGGGGTTAGCTGCACGCAATTTCCTTTTACTTCTCCCATTTGCTCTCACTTCCCCTAGCTGCATGGTCGCCTCCTTGAACTAACGTGCACGCAGCAGTCAGCACTGCCTATTAACAACTGTTCTAGTACAAGAATCGGAGGGCCTGGGACACAGCTCTGGGCCTGTCACTGTCTTCATTGACCTTGATAGAGTCATTGACATGTTTTTTCTCTGAAATAAAAGGGGTGCCCAACAGTGGGCACCGGCAGTGAACACCCCATGCCATCTTCTCACACAGACTTGCTCAACCTGACATTGATTGAATAGGTTTTCTGAGCCTCATTGGTTTGTCATGCATTCCCTGTGACCTCCATGTAATGTAGGTACTGACCTCTTCACATCACATACAAGGAAACCTAAGCTCACAGAGTCCACCGGGCTCTGAAAGAAAAACTGAGGGTCAGAGTCTACAGTGAGCTATGGTTCTCACTCATGAACCAACCACAATACCAACTCCTCAGAGTAAGAATGTAATATCATTTTGAGAACTACAAACACCATTGATGAGCCACATATTTGCAATGCCAAATAAGATATAGCTCTGATGCAGTGTGAGCTGTCTGCCATGGGTCAAAGTACAACCCACAAGAGTGTCCTAACCTTGAAGTATGACACACTAGTGTCCTAACCTCCCAGCACAACCCACAAAATTGTCCTAACCTAAAAGTATGACCCACAAGTATCCTAACCTCTGAGAATGACCCACAAGTGTCCTAACCTCCACACATGACTCACGAGAGTGTCTAACTTCCCACAGCAGCTATCTGCCAGGATTGTAAAGAGAAGCTTCAGAAAGGCAAGGATCAATTGTCCTTCACATCTCCCAACATCAGACACAGTCAAAGTCAAGTCTGTGGCCAGAATAAACTGTGTGCAACACAGGTTAGTAAGAGAACCATTTATTTTTTAAGCTCCTGGAGCCTGGAGAGGCATCCAGTTGTGATTGCTCACAGTGGATGAAAATGCATGGATTTTTCCATTTAAAAAATAACCAAAACATGGTATTGAAAGTGTCATCAAAATGCAAGTCACAAAATCTTTGAAGAACTTAGAGTATCAAGAAAATATATGATATGCAGTTAGCTGAATACAAGTTTGGAATGAAAGTCTGACTCAACACAGAAATGAGGGCATTACTCTTCCCCCCCAAATAATAGGTCATTGATTGTGGCACCACTGGGTGACAGCAACGTGTGCCCTTTGACTTCCCAGATGTGTGTTTCTCTTGTGTACCTTCATGGTTTTAGATTTAAAATCAATGACTGTTTTGGGAAGAAGTCATAGAAGAACTATTTATTATAATCAATAAAAATGTCTTCAGTAAATTAACAAATGTATGTAGTATCCATGTATATATACACACATTCCTACAGCCTGGTCAATATGATTAAAATAAAGACGTTCTACAATTTAAGGGCATAAACCAGAAAACTGCCACCATGACCACAGTAGCCTTTGCTAATGTGAATCACAACTGAAATGTAGAGTATTTATGCTACCACTGTCACTCCCCCACTTTAGAGACATGAAGCTGAGCCACACCGAGACGGAGGGGTGATCAAAGATCCCCTGGAACAGAGACCTACGCTGTTGAACACCGTACTGTTCCACCTGTCCTTGGTGAGGATTTGAATTTACTTGTGCCCTCAGGGGTTTTAAATAAGGTTCTTCACAGGTGCAGCAAATGTTCATCAAGTGCCTGCCAGGTGTGTCACCCCATCCTGTCTCCAGGGACACAGGTAAGAAGCCACTGCACAGAGCAGCAGGTGGGGCTCACAGTACAGTGGGCAATGCACACCATGTGGTAGAGTGGGAATAGATGAGTGGGGGCCCCGGGAGACAGGGGACATGGCAGTCACACAGAGAGCACTGACACGTGACACTCTGGGTCCCAGGCTTCCTGGAAGCTGATGGATACCTAGGGACCCGAAAAATGTGCCTGAGTTCTCATCCACCTGCAGGTATTAGAGGAGAAAACTCAGGGTTAAAGAGGACAGAGGGGACCTGGGGGCAAAGAGCCCAAGGCACTGGACCCACCACAGGCCTAGAGACATCCTTGTAATCAGGCTGAGGAGCCAGGGAGGAGGACAGAGGCCAGCCAGGTGGCCCCACGAGGCCAGGCTCCCTGCCGCCTGCGTGGGTAGGAGCTGGGCTGCTGTGAGTGGAGAAGGGCTGCAGGGGAAGGTTTGCAACTCTCTCTGACTCATGCCAACCCTGCAAAAGGCATTCCCCAGGAAGATCCCAGGATAAGGAGGATAGGGCTGTGTCCTAACAGGATTCAGAGTGGGACTGCAGAATTGAAGCCCTGCTTCCAGCGCCAGGGCATATAAACACCACGATGGTGATGGCAGTGACCAGTAGCCTGGAGGAGGGTGGTTAACTCTTGACAAGGCTCCTCCGACCATCTGTGATGCTAGCAGCCATCCCAACAGAGATGTGTTTTGCTGCATTTGCATGTAATGCTCTGCGTGCAGCAAACACAAGGAGAACCTCCACTGTACACATGCAGTGAGTCCATACAAACCAGCCAGGAGGGAGGCCTTGCCTGGGGTTAGTGTCCAAACGAAACAAGAGGGGACCCAGACACCAATTGTGTGCTGAGCGAATTGGAATTCTGTGTTAGGAACCGAATGTATAGTCTTCTGACTTGTTTTGAAATCATTTTTTTCAAAAACAGCTAAAAATATCTGACAGTGATCAGGGAAAGAACAAATCAAAAAAACTAAACAAACAAACAAAAAATCCATAAATTCTAAGGCCTTTCCTGGTAGAGACTTTCTTCATAGAAAATTGCATTTTAGGTGCTAACAGCCTTCTCAGAAAGAAAGACACCTTCACAGAAGCAGGGCTTCTTCTGGGTGGGAGCAAGGGCTAATCTAAGGACAAGGGTCTGCCACCGGCCAGGCTGCCACTGGGGTTCACCTGCTCACTAATGGGAGGCCAGCTGCCCCGGAGGCCTTGAACACATGGAACATGCCTTCCTCAACCAACGTGGCACCTCCATGCCAGCTCCCCACACCATGAGGGAGGTGGGGATGAGGATTCCATGGGGCAATGTGAGCAGAGATCTGATAAAGGGGCAGGTGCCCATGGGCAGGTGAGCTCCAGTAGAGACCCCTGCCCTTCCTCTGGCAGTCTGTCCCTCTGTCACTCCATCTTCTCATCTGCTTTCCCACCCCACGTTCTCTTCTGACTCAAGCCTCTGATCCCTGCAACTCTCCAGGCACACCAGCCCTACCAGCTTGTCTTCCCCACAGAAATGTGTCCAGTCTACCATTCCTATGTTCAAGGACCCTGGATGGCTTGGCCACCTGTATTCATCCTCAGGCACCCTGCTCCATGCCAGGCTTGGTCAGCTGCCATGGAAATACAAACACAGGCTGGGCCATAACAGGTCAGTACCAGGTGAGAAGGAGCTACACGCTGACCCCAGGCATCCTGGGAAATTATGTCATCACATAGACTGAGATTAAGACCTAATCCTGTGGGATCCCTGGGTGGCGCAGCGGTTTGGCGCCTGCCTTTGGCCCAGGGCGCAATCCCGGAGACCCGTGATCGAATCCCACATCGGACTCCCGGTGCATGGAGCCTGCTTCTCCTTCTGCCTGTGTCTCTGCCTCTCTCTCTCTCTCTGTGACTATCATAAATAAATAAAAATTTAAAAAAAAAAAAAAAAAGACCTAATCCTGCCACTCATTTCTGCTCTATGAATGAGCACACCAATTTATATCTGTGAACATCCATTTCCTTAACTGTAACATGTGAACAGTGGTACTTATTTCATAGATTTATTATGCTGTAAAATAATCAATGCAAAGAATCTTGAGCAATAATTATCTTGGGCATTTGTGATGCTTAATTTTATGTGTCGACTTGACTGGATGCCCGGATATTTGGTTAAACATTATCTGGGCATGTCTGGATAAGATTAATCCTCAAATCGGTAGACTGAGTAAAGCAGATGGCCTTCCTGTGTGGTTGTGCCTCATCCAATCCACAGAGAGCCTGGAGAGAACAAGAAGGCTAAGTAAGAGAATTCTCTCTCTTCCTGAATGTCTTCAAGCTTGGACAAAGGACTCAGTCTGGATCCAACACCATTCTCTCCTGCATCTCAGGCCTTTGGACTCAGACTGGAATTGCCGCTGGCTCTCCCTGAGTTGGCCCTTCTCAGCCTCCATGATCATGTGGGCCAACTCCTGACAATAAATCTCTTCATGCACACATATAGTTTTGTTTCTCATGTGAACTTTGGTTAATACTGTGTTATCAATAATATAGTGTTCAGTAGATACTGGTTCTGTGGGCCACAGAGGAATGACCTACATTGTAGAAATTTGACTTCTTTAGATTGTCTGTGGGGGAGTAGAGGAAATACTTTGGATAAAGGAACTTTAAAATGAGAAAATTCCAATCATATCACAGAGCACTGCCACCTGGAACCACTCTGTCCTTTCCTGAAGACACAAACACTTCAAAGACTTTTAGATCTCACCTACCCACAGGGGATGCCCAGAATGCATCCGGATCCATTACTGTTTAGTGTCCTCCCCATTTCAGTCTGAAGGACTCCCTTTACTATTTCTTGCAGGACAGTTCTGTTGGCAACAAACGATCTCAGTTTTTTTTTTTTTTTTAATCTGGGAATGTCTTAATTTCCCATTCATTTTTAAAGTATAGCTTTGACAGATATAGACCTCTTGGTTGATACGATTTTTATTTTATTTTTATTTTTTTAATATTATATTTATTCATGAGAGACAGAGAGAGAGTGAGAGAGAGGCAGAGACACAGGCAGAGGGAGAAGCAGGCTCCACGCAGGGAGCCCAATGCGGGACTCGATCCTGGGACTCCAGGACCACGCCCTGGGCCGAAGGCAGGCACTAAACCACTGAGCCACCCAGGTATCCCCTTGACAGGACTTTTAAAATGTCAACACTTTGAATATAGTACCCCACTGCCTCCTGACTTTGATGGTTTTGATGAGAAACTAGCTCCAAATCATGTTTGGTGTCTGATAAGTTACACTCTCTTGCTGCTTTAAAGAGTTATCTCCTTGTTTTGACTTTCAATGGTTTGATTCTGAAAAACTTGATTCTGACCATTTTTGCCAGGTTTTTCATTGCTTGGACAGAGGGGTGGATCTTGAGAGGTCCTGACTGCCATTTTCAGTGACGTCACAACATCTCAATGACATACTGTGATACAAACCCTCTAAGTTTGGAGGATGAAGAGGCATGTGTGTGTAGTAGTGATACTTATTGCAAGTGTCAACAAGCATTTTCTCTTCTCACAGTTCTCAAACACATTCAAATCATATTTTATCTAACAGTGTAAAAAATGAGAAGTTTAAGCTTACTATTGTAAGTTTATACAATGAGAACTTTAAAACTTAATAATGTACTCCTCAGGGGGAGATGTAGCCATAGAAAAAGCAACTGCCTACATAATATTATCTGTAGATATATCTCTGGCCTGGACTTCAAAAAGTAGAATTATAATCTTAGAACTGGAAGTTAATTTAGTGGGCATGGGCTATAGCATCTCTGTAGGAACAATGTCCTGGACTTATGGGTTCCCAGATGAGAGAACTTGCCTCCCCTTCACTGCCCCAGAGAAACCCTGGTGTCATAGTTACTAATGGGTTAGGAGCAAAGAAAATAGTGTTAGCCACCTGCATCCATCCAATTTACATAAAAAGGTCGTAGATATCAAGGGTGGGAGGAGGTATAGGCAGAGATCCCCTTCCGATATCATCAACACATCCAAGAGGGTCTTGGATGAGGTAGGGATGGTTCCGAATTCACCCAGATGTTGTGCTGTGCTGCAAGCATGGGGTTGCAGGGCAGATGAGCAGGGCAACTGCAAGGTGGGGAATGCAGAACCACGGTAGGTCAGGCCCTGACTATCAAGGAGGATGTTACCAACTAAATGTGTGTGCCCCTCTGCAAATTAATTTGTGATCGTGTTAGGAGGTGGGGCATTTGGGAGGTGATTAGGTCATACATGGGATTAGCATCCTTACACAAGAGGCTCCAGAAAGGTCCTTTGCCCCTTCTGCCATGTGAGGACACAGTAAGAAGATGGGTCCTCACTAGACACCAAATTTACCTGTGATTTGATCTTGGACTTTCATCTTCCAGAACTATGAGAAATGAATTTATGTTGTTTATCAGCCAGTGGTATTTTATCACTGCAGCCTGAAGAGTCTAAGACAGAAAATAACTGACCCAAACAACCTAAGTTCTGGGAGACACAGTTGATACTGTTGAGTGTGGTAAAAAGTTGTGATCCAAAAAAAAAAAAAAAAAAAAAAAAGGAACAGAGAGGATGCTATGCTGTGACACAACCTCACTGATAGATGTGCCTGTCTACACTATTGCAACTCTATGTCTAATGGGTAAGTATTTACAGGATACCATTAGCAATGGAATCTTTCCCACTTTTAACTGATATTTTACTGTGTCATTAGGTAGTACCTGTACTCAAGGAAAATGATAATTGGAATATCCATTTTAAAATGGTTTTTATTGGGGCAATTTTCTCTTAATTCCCAAGACTATTAACTTTTACAATATTTTTCACTTAAAGGAAGCATAAATGACCCACTAATGTTATTGATACCATGTATCATAATTATAGTAATCTTTGTATTTGTTTTTAAAATTATCTTGACAGCAGACAAAATTCCTAAGAATCAAGATCTTTCTCTTGTATTGTAGGGAAAATTATATCAAATTTGTGTATGTAACCCAAAGGAAAATGTGGAGCATCCTCTTACTAAATAAGATAATAACATTTGTCAAGACACAATTAAGGCACTATGCAACCCTCCATCACACCGCAGATTTGGCCAGAAGAATTTACTATAGAGCAAACAATATTAAAAGGCATTATTGGACTCAGGATAGATTTCACTTCACTGTCCCTCAAAATTATAATCGTAACAAGAAAGTGAAAAGGAAGCATGACAGAAAAGGGAGACTAAATTTGATGAATCTTGAGACCAAGCTTGGACATTCAAAAGCCCCTGACCATGGCCAAGACCCCCATTTAGGGGTACAATCAAGCTCCATAATTTGATGTAGAGAGCTCTGAAGTTTCTCCAATGATCAAGTTAAATCTGAAAGAGTTTTGTCAGCAGACGGGTCTACTATTTCTCACTCTGTGGATTGCTAATTTCCATGGAATGCATGTAAATTATGCTGGGATTAATAAAGTATAAATCATTTAAATATGTAACTGATTTGCTGTAGCATTCTTTCATTTTGTATTTTGTGTTCTTATCTTGTATCTAGTACGTATCTTGTATCTTGTGACCTTGCTAAAATCACTCATAGTTCAAATGGTTTCTGGTAGATTCTTTAGGATTTTCTGCATAGACAATCATACCAACTGCAAATACAGTTTAATCCTTCCTTTCTGATCTTATGCCTTTTATTATTTTTCCTTACTTTATTGCAGTGGCTAGAATTTCCATGCTATGTTGAATAAGAACAGATATTCTTGTCTTTTTCCTGATATAAGGGGGAAAGCATTCAGTCTTTCATATTAGGTATGATGTAAGCTGTAAGGTTTAATGTAAATAATATTTATGAAGTTGAGGAAGTTCCCCTCTGTTCCTTGTTTGCTCAAAATTTTCAAGTATAAATAGGTGTTAGATTTTGTCAAATGCATCTTCTACATCAGTTATGACCCTATGATTTTTTTACTAGCCTGCTAATATTAGATTACACTGATTAATTTTTTAAAAGATTTTATTTATTACCCATTTGACAGAGAGAGATGGTGAGAAAGAGAGAAAGAGAGAGAGAGGAAATGAGTAAGGGGGAGAGGGAGAAGCAGCTCCCCGCTGAACAGGGAGCCTGATTGGTGGCCTCGTTCCTAAGACCCTGGGATCATGGCTTGAGCCAAAGGCAGACACTTAACCTACTGAGCCACCCAGGTGCCCCATACTGATTAATTTTTGAATGATGATCTAGCCTTGCATTTCTAGAATAAATCCTCCTTGGTCACAGTGTATAATTCTTTTTAAACATTGCTGGATATTATTTGCCAATATCTTATTGAGGATTTCATGTCTATATTCACAAGAGATATTAGTCTGTAGTTTGCGCTCCTTTTTTCATTTTGCTCTTTCTCTATCAATATATTTTAAAAGCACAATTACTCTCATAATAAAAGCCTGGTAATTGTTTATGTTTCAAAAAAAAAATCCTTACATTCCAAAAGGTTGTAAATTACCTGGCTAAGAAGATATGAATATTCCTTTCACTTGTGTGGAATCATAATTCAATCTGTAAAGAATACTCAGGCATTAGAGAGTGATGAAAATACCCATCCTAGTGAAAATACCAGGCATCAATAATTCTAAAAAGCAAGTGGGCATCCAGAGGAGGGGGGAAAGCTAGTTATCTGAAATAGGGAAAATCAGTTTACCTCCCAACTTCTTCCCAGTAATATCAAAATTATGAGCTGGGTCTAAAGATACATTTGAAAATACAGTACAATGAAATAAATTTATATTTGATTTTTCTCCATATATGAAGGCAACAAATAAATCTTCTACAACATGTAATAACTCAAGAATACAGCATCTTTGAGGAACAAAATACTACTTGACAAGATGAATCCAAATAAAGAGCTCATATGAGAATTTTTTTTAAAAAACTACTGGTAAACAATATGTCAACTGAAATAAGAATTAAGATTTTTGAAAAATAATTTTCTATGAGAAAGAAAATTAGATACTGTCTAAACCTAAATGTATTAGTAGTTACCAACTTGGCTCTGATTCCCATTAACTTTACATAATCTTTGGTTTTAGTTTACAGTGATCAACTATTTAAAATTTAACAATTCTTCTTATTTCACTTCATTTTGTATTTTGCCAATTAAAATCAAGTAGTTTTAAAGTCAATAATATTATTTATAATAGAATGCATATTATGATCTAATTTTTCTGAACTTCCTTCTCCCTCCCTCCCTCCCTTCCTTTCATCCTTTGTTAGTATGTATATTCATTGAAGCGATGTCTAAAAGATGTTAATGATGGCTCTTTCTTCTTTATAATTTCTTATAGTAATCCTGTGTCATTTTCGCAAAACAATAGACATGTATTTAGAAAGAAAACAGAGAAGGGGAAAGAGAATAAGAGGAGGAAGAAGGAGAGGCAAAAGGAAGAGGAAGGGAAGGGGGGGGAAACTTTTATCAACATAGTCATCAGTTTTCCACCAACATGATTCCTCTGTATTTTCCACAGTGGTTCCCCTAAGAGTGAAACTAATATAATTCAACAACTTTGTATTGCATTCCTATCTTTAGGGAAATATGCCTTATAAAATGGGGCAATTACTCTGTTCGAAAATAGCATACTCATAAGTAAGAATACTTCGAGGAACAAATTTTATTTTCAATTCAAGAAATTGGTTCAAATCACAAATTCCACCTAGACTTCATGCAGAACACAAAGTGATTGGGGATGACCACATCTGGTACTAAGTGGATTAATATAAACTCAATTTTTGGTGTTTGGCTTTGCAAGTTTACTGGTATTCATGCTAAACTTATATATGATAGTCATACTAAATTTATAGATGGTAAGATAAATTTTAGAGAAAGAAACCTCAGAGAGTAGTTGTAACAGCATCTGGTATAAGAAGTTCCATGCTCATCATTATTTATACAGCAGTGTTTAAGCAATCACATTAGTAAAATAAAAAATCAATATAAACAGATTTTCTTCTTTATCCATACTACTATATTATCATGAGATAATTAATTGAAAACTTTAAAGACAGAGAAGTTACATTTATCTCTTAGAGATAATAATGTAGTTAAAAATCAGCAGTCGCATAGAAAGACATGCATATATTTAAGTTAAACATTGAGTTCAAAAATTCACATGTAACATTAGAATGCTATAGTCTATATATTGGAGGGGAGGGGACAAAATTAATGTACAAGTGTCCTTTCCCACCAAGCTATTTTTTTGAAGGGAAAAATATGATAATTTCTGAAATCCTTACATGTATGTTATCAAACTCCTTCACACTTTGAAAATTTGTAAATTTCTGCAGATAGGCTAATATAATAGTTGAACAGATATTTTATGACTCTGATCAATGTAAACAATAAAATCTGAATGCTTTAGATTCCGTATAAGCAATTTCTTTTTCATAGAACCACAGAAGTTTGGATGTGCAGAGGGCCATCTACTTAACTTGAGTGGTTCTTAACTCTGGCAGTGTGCCTGAGGCCTTACAAAGATGCCTGGGCTCCATCTCCAACCCACTCAAATTGGGAAGGAGGTCCAAAAATGTGATCCCTGCACTTGCAGAATGAATATTACCAAAAAGCTTGTTAGAAATGCAAATCTTGGGACTCTACCCCAAATGCACCAAATCAGAAATTCTGGAGGTGAGGCCCAGTAATCTGTTTAAACAAGCTCTTCAAGAGATTCGGATACTTGGTCAAGATTGAGAACCATGGCTCTAAGGTGAGGCCAGAGCATCATTGGTACCTTCTTGTAGAAGTCTCAGTTCATTCAAATGGGTTTCTGAGACTTGTTCATCTCTTTCAAGTCTTCTTTTATATGTGAGAATGCCAAAGACGGTGTTTCCAACAGCAACTGACCAACAGGATTAAACCAAATCTCCCTAAGTACCCTAACATCCATGACCTTTGGTACAATGCACAGCTCTCCTCACTCAGGCAGGTATAACCTGAGAAATTAAAAGATATACCAACAATGTTTAAGGAAACTTTGCATTTCTATCCCTTGGTGTCAAATCTTCAATCTTTATGAAATATATGACAATAAAGTATGACTCGTAGAAAATCAGTGAATGGAAAGTGATACTTCTGTATCCATTTCAGTTTGTAAATATTCCTAACTGATAATCTGATTTAATATTAAAAGGATTATTAAATTTAATTCTTTATCAATGCCAGCCTTGTTTTGAAAATATCACACACAAGGCATCTGCTCACTCACTATCTTTCCTGTGAGGTTCCCCATGGGACCCTGAGGTGACAAGGATAAATAGGACACACATGCCTGAAGATCCTCCCTGTATCACTGGGCCCTGCTCAACCCTGAGCTGCATCATTGCAATCCATTTCATTAGCTACATCTACACACCAGCAACAGTCTCTTTAATGGGA
Organism: Canis lupus baileyi; assembly: GCF_048164855.1. Taxonomy (NCBI): domain Eukaryota; kingdom Metazoa; phylum Chordata; class Mammalia; order Carnivora; family Canidae; genus Canis; species Canis lupus. The sequence goes on from NC_132838.1 coordinate 3,396,949, forward strand.
AATGATGTGCTTTCCATCCGTAGTTTCTCTTAGTCAAAGCTGGAAAAAATGTGCCATAACTGCATGTTTACAATGATTTTTCTTTCTAACAAGATGGGAAGGTTTCCATTGAAAATCAATGTGACCCCCCCATGCACTGCTGCTTTCTTGGATATGGTCATTTCTAAAAAGAGACTGTTTAACTAGTGGTACCCACAGTAGCAGGTTAAATGGCAAGACACCCACTTATAATTGGATTCTGGTGCTTTCCCCTTGGCTGTTCTGTTCCCCAAAGTGCTCCACTAAATTTCATTTTCAGTCATGGCAGATCGGAAAGAGCTCTAGCTAGCCCAAGGCATCACGGAAAGGCCATTCACCTGCTCGAATCTCTTAGCAAAGTGGATGCAGGGAGGGGCGGAGTCGGTTGGGAAGACTCATCCAGCACAACCAGGCAGGGCCTCAGGGAGGGCACAGGGGAGCTCTTGAAGGTGTGGCATCACCAGAGCCAGCACTCAAAAGGGGGCCCTCTGGACAGATGTGCCCATGGACCTGCTCTACGGACTCCCCATTCTCTGAAAAAAAGTGGTCATCTGTGATCCTTACAAAAGTGATTTTCTCTAAACCATGTGTTTCTGACCTTTCACTGTTATTTTTTTTTAATTTATTTATTTATGATAGTCACAGAGAGAGAGAGAGAGGCAGAGACACAGGCAGAGGGAGAAGCAGGCTCCATGCACCGGGAGCCCGACGTGGGACTCGATCCCGGGTCTCCAGGATCGCGCCCTGGGCCAAAGGCAGGCGCCAAACTGCTGCGCCACCCAGGGATCCCCTGACCTTTCACTGTTAAAGGGAGAAATACGGTACAATGTAACCAGGGAAAAGTCATCAGTCCAGCCAAAGCAAGAAGATGTAAAAAGTGTAAGTCATTCGGAGACCCCACAACGATGACAAATTTGGAAGACGGCGAGTGTGAAACATGATTGATCTGAAGAAAGAAGCCGGGGAGAAGGGAAGAGGCCAGGTGTGTAAGGAATGCAAATGTGAGTGGGGCAGGACCAGGAAAACCCACACAGACAGTGGGCAGCGTGCGCCTCGGATGAGCCGTCTCTAACCAGCTTCCAGGGGAATGTGACGCGGAGGTCCGGGGCGACAGAAGCAGAAGCGCTGGGGCGGGCGGAACCGCAGAGGAGGAGCCCGGCGTCTGCTCCCCAGCCCAGTGCCTGGCCCGAAGGTCTGCGACGTCCAAGGGCCCTGAGGAGCAGGCTCTGCCACCGACACAGAGGCGGCACTCGGTGATTCCTTGTTCCTTTGGCGACCCTTTAGGCACTAGCCACGGCCCCTTACATCCCGAAGGCCTCCGGTCTCACCCCTGGTGCCCCGCTTCATAAGCGGGGGTTTCACCTATTTTCTCCTAGGGGCTGATACACATCCCATCACAACAAAACCTCTATGTCACCTGCCACATTGGCGGTGCAGGCACCAGGTGCACCCTGTCACGCGGACGTAAGCTGTCCCGTGTGAGATTTGCCTCCACTACCTTTCTGGTCCTGGAGGAGTGCCTCACACGTGCTCTGGTGCTTACCACACTGTAAAGCGCAGCCAGACACTTCTGTTCTTCTCCAGCTCCAGCGCCAGGGCCATCCCACTTTTACCCGCCGGATGGCATGTTACCTCGACTCCCCAAAATAAGCTCACTGAAAGGGGAAAAAGAGCTCAATGGAGCCACAGTGGGCTTCAGAAAGACACGTAAATGTTTCAGTTTTAATAGTCACTGTTCAATCTTTTGAAATAAGGTGCTGTAGTGCATGGTGTCCCCTAGGAAACCCACAGTGGACCCTAAGATTCATCCCAGTTGATAGGTTACCTTATTGATCACCACTGCCTGAGAGTAAGGAATTCGAATGGCCGATCCCACTTGCCATCTATTCCAGCAGCTGCTGACCTCTACTTTGACTTCTCTCATGCTGAAAATTTGGATGCACACAACATACCCAGAGATACCAGAGATATCCAGACATCTGATCACCAGCAGAAAGGATGAGGCTTTCCACCCCAAAAATCACATCAAAATCTTTAACTATAGGACCAGTTCTCCAAACGATTGTTTAAACATGGGTAACTTAGCCAGCATCAGAACAGATAGAGAGAGAAAGTCCAGCTGAGGCTGTTTCCACAATGTACACAAACACTAATAGCTTACTCCCCACCCACCAGAATGGCCCCTCCCAGTGCACCTGCACCCAGGATAGAGCCTGAGTTCCCAGATGCACGTGAGCAAGGGCTGGTGAGGGGTGCACTGAGCATGCACTCAGGAACCAGCAGTGAGTAGCGCCCAGCATAGTAGAGAAGCAAATGCCCAGGGCCTGTTAATGTTTCTAAAGATCTTGCCAAACAAGTAGATGTGCCCACCTCAGAATCCCAGGCAGACAGCCAGAGTTAAAAAGGTAGGTGTAAGTGAACCTGCCCTGGTAAGAAGAGTAAACAAACACAACATCCTAACCAATGCATTACAATATCCGCACCCTATCCTTAGACGTGCTTGTCATGTAGACACAGCCTGCATCAGAGGTTCTCCGTGTGTTAACTTGTCCAGCAGGTTCAAGTTTTCCACTTCTAAAAGGGAAAAATCAAAATACTTTATAGATTAAAATCAGATATAATTGCATTCTGTAATTTTTTTCTTTCCAAAGCAATAGGCAACCATCAGCGTTTTAAGCCACCTACTTTTGCTATATATGGCTTTTCTACGTAAACAAGCCATTAACATCCACTAGACAAATAGCCTAATATGCAACAGTTTTTAATGGCCAAGAAGAACAAGATTACCTTACATAGAAAGCCACTTACAAATCTAAAACCTGGGAGAAATCTGCAGTCAGTGTAGATCAAATTTACAAATTTTAGATGACGAATTTCCAGAGGAAGTAGCCACATTGATATATTTACCCAAATTATGACTGTGTAGTCTATATACATGCATTTAGTAGATCCCTTGAAGCAAGAACATGGCGAAGCTATCCATTATTTTATTTAATGCAATCTGCTTCAACAGGAGCAGTTTGGGGCTCACAAGTGTCTGGCATCTGTGGGAAGGGAATGGATGCCCAGCCAGGTTCCTCTCTCCTGCTCGGGAGAAGTCTGATCTTGGCTTTCAGCTAACATGTAGAAACTATTAACTGCACGGTCTCAGGGTGTCCAAGGTGTTGGGTAAACACAGTCGTCTGCAAGACCCCAAGTGACTCAAGAGCAGCTTCTAGTGAAACGCATGAAGCTTCTAGCTGCATGAGTGGTTCATGCAGCTCAGCAGCCACGTCCCCTCTTCACTGTCACTCAGTACGTCTGAGTCGAAGGAGAGATTTCACTATGGTAAACATCACAGTGAGAAACTCAGATGGAAGCAAGAGTTGAGAGAAACACAAGGGGGAGTGATGGAGGAAGAGGTCGAAATGACTATTCTACTCCCAACGTGGATATAGAACAATTGCATTAATAAAAAATATGTACCTAAAACACTCAGAGAATGGCCTCTGAGCACGCACATGGTTGGAAGAGCAGAGAGCATCTATTGAACAGATCTCCTGGGAATGCAGGATGAGAAAGTCTTTCCAACCACGTCTCTACACTCATCAGTAGGAGACTGAAGCCAGGGCACCCACGTATGCAGCTGCCAGGAATTTGGCTATTTAATATTGCAGAGCCAGTCCACAAATGTGAAAGCAAATGTCCAGAAAAATAACAGCCACTTTGGGACACTGAGGCAGCCAAATCTAAGGGGAAAACATCAATTTTCTTTGAAGGTCAATGAAAAACATGGTTCTCAAGCAGCTCAACTTCAAAGGCAAATACAGTGCTGTATTTGCCTTTGCTTTGTATTTCTCCTTTACTCTGGCTGCTGCGAGTAAAAGCGTGTCCTTGGGAGGTCTTCTTTATTTAGTGAAGGATGCAAAGGTGCTTCTGGATTGGTGGCATCGATGATATATTAGAAAAACAGCCCCCTAGGAAGCAGATGCTCCAACACTTGTCTGGGCGATGAAGTCTGTTACTGTCCCTCAGAACTCCTCATGCAGACAGCTTCACAGGGTCTGATCTTTGCAGGATGTAAGTGACCCTCCACATCGAAATTGGTTATACAAGGGACCACCTACACTCTGAATATGAGGAATGATGTTGGGCAGGAGAAACACTGGCTCTACATACGAAATGAAGTGATTTGCATCTACACGCAGCACATTTGAGGTTTTGCAGGTACCAGCTAGGGACTATGCCAATAGCGTCTGTCGTGCCAAAAACAAATAGGAAAGACCAGAGGAGTCAATGTGGGTAAGTACGTCCATCGTGTTCAAGGACATCTTCCGCATGCTTCTTACAAAATAGCAGCATTAGGTACTGTATTTTTTTTTGAATACTTCCATGTATGTGTAGAGGAATCAGCAGGGGAGAACATGAACAGCTGTGGTGCAGGAGGCCTTTGCCAACTGTGCAAGTCCAAAGGCAGCCAGGGCACTTCTCTGTGTGAGTTGACACACACAACTTGTGGCATTTGCAATTGCAACTTCAAATTCCACAAAGCACATGAGGTATCATCATCAAGACACAATGTTTCCGCTGCTCTACTTGAATAAAGTGCAAAAAATTTTCCATGCAAAGGACTTAAACTATTCTTCAAAATACTCACATATGCATACACACAAGTTGTTTCTCTAGGCACCCAACATGAGAGCTCATGATTTCCCATCCTTTCAAAGACTTTCTCCTCTTCTGGCGGCAGAATCAGACCATTGCAAATGTCAATATTGTTTGTGGGAGGAACATAATTAGTGACAATAAATACATAACATGCAAAGACTTATATCAAGTTTGTTTTTATCTAAAATTTGCTATTTCATATGGAATTTTGATTTGACACAGGTGTACATTATGCTAATCCTGTTTTAAAAAAAGTCTTGTTTTTGTATTCTAAAATATATCAAAGTCCTGTAGTCTGAAAACTACTGTCCTAAGATAGGATAAGTTAATCTTTTCATCCCTTTTTTTTATTGTAAACATGAATAAATATGAAATTGTTGTGAAACCCACATCTGAAATTCAGCTTGTGATCATTTTAACCTCAAAGTGACATTTCCAGAGGAAGTAATATTTTGGGTAAATGTGCGTTTTAACATTACTACAAACTTAATGAAAAAAGCATTTGTTTGTACAACATATATCCCTGGGTATACCTGTTCAGAAGATTCCTTTTCTTCAAACGTTTTCTGGATCAGACGTTGAGTATGGTTTCTGCACGTGACACACCCATTGCCACACATGGCTCACTGAATTCTGACTTCTCTCTGGCCCCATAGAAATCGTTATTTACACAGTGTCTTCACTGATTTATTTTTTAACTATCTTTTGGCTCAGTTCTGTTCGAGGCACAGCTAATACCCCAGGCAAGTAGATTTGTAAAACTGTAATGACCAGTTTCCTTCTCGAATCTCACTTGAAGCTTCTACTATCAGAATAGTTGTATTTGGCATTTTTTTCCCTGATTTTTTTTTTCAGTTAATTCTACAAAGCCTACGTCACAGGATAGTTGTAAGGACGGCACCCACGGCTGCCACGCCGAATCACTGCTACACAGCAGCTGATGTCTGAAGATACTTAAGGGACCTCAAGACCACAGGTGGGAGCAGCTCATCCCCAGAAACCCTGCTCCCTATTTACAGTTGGCAGCAAATGCAGCCTGTGCAAATAAGCTTGGCAAGTCTTACTTCCACTTAATAGATGTGTCTCTCTACAAACAGCCACAAAAATTAAATTCAGGTAAAACTTTCATCATGTGTCCGTGATCACATTCTAAAACACACAGCTTACAATATCACCTCTTTTCTTAAAATTGAAGAATCAACATGTAGCTGTATTTTCTAAATAAAGTTGCTTCAAAATGTAGATTGCCAATATTCCCAACAATATTTAGGTCCTTAGTCCTCATTCTATGAAGAACTGATCACATCTAGGGAACTCTACTAAACTTTCATTTCTGTAGAAGTATGAAACTACATAGCATCTCCTTTTGTTTTTGAAATAAAATTTAGAAATAATCTTTACTAGACCTAGAGATTTCCCAAACGGATCAAAGCACTTTTTTAAAAACCAAGTGTAATGTAATGGGAATGACATGAATGGTGGTGAGCATAAGAAGTTGCAGCCTTGCTCAACCCCTCCCCTACAGCTTTGTGTCTGGTGCACAAGAGCGCTATTGCTGTTCTCACACGTGAGTGCAGTTGGTGGATGGCGGGGTGTCTACTCGACTTCTGTTCTCTTTAGTATCATTAAGAGGCGATTCACTGTGAGTGCGGCACTTGAACACTTGCTTATAAGCCTTCCTAAAATTCTCGGAGAGAAAAGCATATATGATGGGATTCACCGAGGAATTACTGTACGCCAGGCAGTGGGCAGCGATTCTGAAGAGGAAGGAGGCGGGGGTCAGCGGAAAAACCCCAAACTCAGCCCAGAGATTGATGACGTGGTGCGGCAGCCAGGATATCCCAAAAACCACAACCACCACCAGAACTGTCTGTGCAGTCTAGGAGAGGAAGAGGAAAACACACATATCAATTATCACAGGAAAAGCATCCAGAGCCTTAAAACACGCTCTAAGCTCATTTTATGCCTATTGCCATGAAATAAGACTATCAAACTTTGCTTTAAGTGTTAACCGGGACTTCATATACATGGTTTTGTTCAACACTTGTTTGGGACCTGCACTGGAATAAGTCCACCACGTATGTGAAATGCCTGAGGATCACGGGAAGCAAACACTGGATCATGGGAATAGAAATGCACAGAGACGAAACACTATTTAATCTTTAAATTCCAAAACCTACAAAGCTCTGAGCAGGGTGCATGCTGAAACAGTTCCAGGTGAGAGGCAGCTCAGTGAGCACTCACACCCTCTCCCCCGGTGGCCCCGACAGATGGTGTATTTTTTTTGTTTCTCCTTGTTAAGCTCTGGCAAGTGGAAGACCTCAACACATTGACACATTCCCATGAGACACCTCCATTTCTTTCCGGGAGCCAGTCAGCTCCATTTCCTGGCTTGCACATGACCCTTCCCTTGCCACCCCTAAATCAGAAAACACCTAGAGGCAGAGGCAGAGGCAGAGGCAGGACTCGCATGTTTCCTTTGAGCTCTGGGCCAAGCAGGGGATGTAAGAAAGCAGAAGCTGATTAAGGACCTCTGGACCTCAACCCAAGAGGAGCCTTCCCTCTGGCTTCCAGTTAGTGCCTGTTACCTCCTCGGTGGGTGGGATTGAGCCTGAGGACCACCTTTTCCATGTTTCATGGCAGCTGGTTGGTACACATTTGAAAGGCGATGACTAGATACTAATGCTGTGATCAGTTGGAAACTCGATCTGTGGCTTCAAACAAAAGACAGTGGCCTCTTCATATTCTTTAAACTGCCATACAACATGATCAGCTGGCTCCTTCCTTAAGAGGTTGCCCAGCCTGCCAACATGTGGTGGCTCAGGAAGCAAGTAGGGTCCTGACCCCCCGATGGCCACAGCGGTACCGGGGTGGTGGTGGGGGACTGGGCATCTCACTGTGTGACTGCTGGCCATGAGCAGGAAGCAGACCTGGTCAGGATCATGGGTCCAAGATGAGAAAGCTGATGTTTGGACTGGTCGAGACAGGTGCCTTAATGCTCCAGAGGCAAATGCCACGTTAGAGCCAGAAGCCAGGTCATGTGACCCCCATGACTAAGTAGACTTTAGTAGACTAAAGCCCGTCTACTGCTTTGCTTCACTGCCTGGGCTGCTGGCAGGTTAAGCAGAGCATCAGGGCACCTAGGTGGGCAACCAAAGTTGCCTGGCCCGCAGACGGAACAACGGTCCCAGCCCCCTGTACACCGCTGTCCGGCTCCCAGTTCACCACCAGTAGGCCCACTCCTCGCAGAGCAAGGGGATCTATAGGACAGGAGCGATGCAGGCTGGAAGCCCCTTGGTGTCCTCTCTCAGACTGAGCCCAGGTTGCGTGAATCTGTGCAGTGGAAACATGGAAGTCTGATGTCCCGGTCACCAGCACCCGACCCACACAGGAAAGGGTAAGGCCACACTTTTCCTGGTCCCCGCCAGGGCTTTCCCTTCCACCGAAAAGCGAATCCTGACCAGAATTGATGGATAAGGGGGGAGAAGGGTTGGCAGGATGGATGCAGACAGAAGGAAGAGGGTTTAATTAAGAGCACAGGGATGCTCACTCTCATGTCCTCGCATCCTGAGCGAGGGCAGGATGCAGTATGTAGGTCCACGGTGAGGACCCCTCTGTCATGCCAGGCAGTGAACCACACACCGCACACATCTCTCCAAGACATGGGCTGGAAGCCAAGCATTCTGTAACCAGGTGGGGGCAGAAAGGCTGGAGGGAGTGGGATTCCAGGGCAAGGTCAGAGCAACCCCATCGGGAGCGGCAGGGGTGACAGGACAGCTCACCATCACAAGGCGCCCAGAACTGTGCAAATGCCAGCTATAACCTGGCTGTGCAGCCTTAGGAAGAGGAGGTAACCTCCCTGGGCCTTGGCAAAACGACTCTGACCACGCCTCATGCATTCAGACGCTCACAGCTCAGGTAAAATCTGACAACAGGTTTTTTATAGGGTGACAGGATTACATATTAAAGCCAATTACTCCATGATACACAAAGCAAACATGAAATTTGCTCACATGTATTAGCAGATTGTCTGCTATCAATCCACTATCCATTAGTGGACGAGAGATTCCCTTCCCAGATGATTTCATCAAAAACAATCTAGACATAATTATACCTACAAATAGAACAGAGCACATCGTCTTTTCCTTCTAAGACAATGAGGACATGTTTCTACTTCCCCAAATGAATACCCTCTGGAGATCCCGTTTCAAGCATCTCTCAGGAAGTTTCTACTAAGTGCCAAGCCTAGGACAGAAATAGGCCCCAGCAGCTTATTGATATGATCATAATGTATCAAAATCTGTGGGGCACAGGTAAATTGCATGAGTGTGGGATATTTTGTGTACGTGTGCGTTGCAATGCATTCAAAATTTACCTTTTTATTTTTAGTGATGGCCTGGGTCTTCTCAGAACCCGGAACAAGGCTTTGTTCTGGGTCTATCCATGGTGTTGAATGCGACAGGGTTGCATTTACAATAGACAATAGTCTCTGATATGCAGTCAGCCTCTGCGGCGTCCAGGTGCGTGGCCGGAGACATCAGGTGTCTGTCGTCTTCTGTCCCCCTGGCGCAGACTCCTGCAGGTCCTCTGCACAGCCGCGCTCAGGAAGGGAGGTCGCACGGGCAGACGGCATCCTCTGTCACCACCCGCGGCTTCCAGCTCTGCCCTCAGGCCGCCGGCACCGATGACACCAGCTCTGACTTACAGAGCTGCTCAGAATAATGCACTGGACCAACCCCAGACCTGGGCCGTCATCTCTGGGCGCCCGTCATCACCCAGGATGCCGCCTGTGAAAACACAGAGCTCTGGGCCTCCCCTCGCTGCCACGGCTTGGTGCAGTAGGTAAGGATGTTAGGTACTTGCCTTTCTGAAAAGCTTGGTGGTGTTCGAAGAACCTCTGGGGAATTACATAAAAGCTGCCATGAAAGCCCTTATCCACCTCGAATGAAAGGCGATGCTGTCGCCAGCTTGACAGCCATGGACGCCAAACCATGTCTTTGCCTCGGAGAGACTGTGGGGGAAGCTCCTTGCTCTCTTTCTATTCGAAAGGTCAGATTGTAACGAGAGGATGCCTCTCTGTGGAGAATGAGGCTGACTGTTCTTAATTTCTTACACGTTTTTTTTTTTTCATTCCATCACTGACATCATCAGAGAGGAAGTCATACCCAGGGTATGTGTGATGTCCCTTGTTTGTACAGTGGATCGAATCCCAACACTGATTCTTGATACAGAAAGAAAGCATCCTTTAAAGTCATGTATAAAAATCTCTAACTCATTATCCTTGAGATTGAGTCCTTTATAACCTTGTTGGGTATTCCTTTTTTTCTCTTTATACTGATAGTATCTGAAAAATATTCATCTCTCTTCCTCCTGTGAGATGTTCTCCTTCAAAGTCATCTGAGACATCTGTTCTTCCTTCAAAGAATCCTACTCACAATACATCTAATGGAGCTTAGCCGAGAGAAGAGAATGATGAAAACATTTCCTAAGCTAGTAAATGCCCAACAGGAAGCTTGCAGACTTACTTCAAGCCCAGGGTATGTGGGTAGTGGTGGTGGGAGGCGGGGGGGCAGCTGCTAAAGGAACCCAGGCGACAGGTGTCAAGGGAGCCTTTAATCCGGTTTCCCCGTAGAGATGCCCATCCCATACATGTATGTCCCATTCTGGAGGCTTCCAGAAATGACCACAGAGTCCCGGGCCCGTGTCTGATCAGTCTCATGCCAGGAAACATCTCTCGTGTATAGGAGAGTGTCCAATCAACCCCAGCACTCTGCACTATCATTACTATTATTTCTACATTGGAGATCACGTTCTTCCTTGTTCCTCCAAACACGCAGAATAACTGCTCAGCATGAAGTCCTAACTCTCCGCCCCACGAGCATTGTGCACCTGAACACAGAGCCCCTGCATGGATGGAGGCAGCGCGGAGGAAGGGTGCTCTACACCGCGGAGGAGCTGTGCTGCAAACCTGTGCAGCTGAGATGAGTGAACAAGGGCATCTGTACCAAGCAGAGCCCTGTCCCCCAGGGACTGAGCATTCACATGTCACACACTTGCCTGGGCGGAGACCCGCGGGGAAAACCACCAGGAGCCGGTCTGTCTCTGCCACCAGTGAGGTGCGGCCCACCCGGGCTTCTCTACCAGACCAGGCCTCCTCCCCTTCCCCGCCCTTTGCCCTCTTCCTACCTGTCCCTGCACCTCCCTGCTGCCTCTTGCTCAGACGTGGGCATGCACACCACCACCAGCACCACACCTTGTTTGTTCTATGCAAACAAGGAGGCAATTAAATGTATCAAAAGAGATCTGACATCTGTTCAGGGCTGTTAAGGGTCAGAAGATTTGCCAATGGAAGAGAAAACCTTCCCACCTCCAAATGCTAAATCCTCTCCTATGATAAGAACTATATTTACACACATGTGCATATGATATGCACACATGTTCTGATATGTTCGCATGTGTGCATACATGCACACATATTGCAAGTGTGCATTTATAATATATACGTGTGCATGTACACATGCATGTGCTCACACATGTATATATACATATTTCTTCTGTGTGACACACATAATATATGTGCATATATGTTGTATACGTGCACATATACACATATACATGCACACACGGTAAATGCACACCTGTACACACACATACACTCTCACATATAAAACACATATAATATACACACACAGATGCATATAGACACGTGTACACACACACCATACACATACGTATCTGTAAAACCAAATGCAGAAACTGTTAAACTGATCTGTAGAGATTTTCACCGTAAAGCAGAAGAAGCTTTTCCAATTATTTTTTACAAGATCTATTTTCATTCTTCTCATTGCTTTGTTCTTCACTGCCAACTTCCCCAGCCTCTCTGAAACACTTGGTGACCACAAGCGCCTGATGGGACCCACAGCCCGACTGGTTCCAGCCTGGGTGGTAAGCACACGGCGTGGACCGGGGCATCCCCACGGCGGAAGTGGGCAGGCCAGGTCCTCCCATGGGCACACGCTGGGCCTCCCCCCGGCAAGCTCCACATGGGAAGAGTCCTCGTCTGTCCCACAGGGTCAGCTCTGGCCCAGAGGGCAGGCGAGTGCTCCACACAGAACTACCCCGGGGAACAACAAACAATCCTTAATTGTTTGTAATGAATCATTTTCTTGGAGACAGTGGCTCAGAGGACAAGCTAAAAGGCAGACTAAAGAAATGGGAAGAGTCCAGCATAACAACATCCCTGAAAACGGAGGAGAGAAAGAGCAGCTTCAGGGATGACTCCACCCATACGCTCTGCCAGCTGTTTAAAGGAATCCAGAAACTTAGAAGGAAGCCCACAAAAGGGCTGGGATGGAAGGACGGACCAATGAATGGAAGAGGCGAGACATGCTTGTTATCTCTGCTGCACCTTTCATCCTTCGGTGGCTACCATAAACACCACATGACCGTATTCGGAACGCAGGTTACACGGCAGGCTTCTTCACCAGTTCCTACCACTTCTTTCCATCCAGTCTGAGAACAGACATGGTTTCAGCTGTGTTATAAGCAGGGAAGGTCAGGAAGGGCTTTATTTAAGTAGAATTTTTTAAAATAAATGTGATCAAACTATAATTTCTGCCAATTATGTGTCCTTGATCATAATAAATGTTTAGAAGGACAAACAAGCTACTTTGGGATGTTATGACTGACATTTGGGGATAACGGTGTCTGGCTATGATCCCCTCCTTAAACATCTTGTCCAATACTCTTAGTCCACTTTCTAAAGCCAGAGGTTACACAGCTATTGTGTTAAGAGTGAGATTAATTCTGATTTGTGACATAGTCTTGTCTCAGAATGTGAACTATAATAAATACCAGGATGTTAGATGCTTTAATACGATTCAGGAGAACTTTGTTTAAATCAGGATTCATTGGATGAGAAAGACAATCAAAAATGAATAGAAGTCCCCTTAAGGCCCCTCCCCTGCCTCCCTAGGAGGACTAGGGTCCACACAGGTCCAGAAGGAAGACAGAAGGACAATGCCTCTGATCTTGGGGCTTAGGGGAGAGATTAAAGTAACATTCTCTGAAAAGGCAGTCAAGCCAGAGCCTTCTAGAATCACATCAGTGATGGCAAACATACAATAAAATGGTTGTGTGCAGATCATGGATGTCAGCAACTCTACAATGATCAACCTAGAACACACCTCCTAAAGAGGCTTAGAATCCAAAAAACTACCCCTTCCCTCACCTCTCCAAACCTCCGTCTAAGTTTTAATGCAGCATCTGGTCACCTGGGATGCACTCTGGCACCGACTTTCCATCCCTATCCTGTGCCTCACATTAAGAGGTTTGTCTCAAATGTCTGTACCAAGGAACCTAAATTTCATGACAGTGAATGGACAGAAGGACAATCAGGCTTAAAAATCAACTAAGCAATCTATCTACATAAATATATATTTGTGAATATTACCTTTTTCTTCGATGCTTCAGACTTCTTTGACATGTTCTTCAACTTTTTATGCAAATGGTTAAGCACCTGGAAAACACAGACTAATAAAAGCATCCACCTGGTGCCCACTGTTCATGGTCTGATTCACGCTGACAATCCGCGACCTGACATAGGAATCCTATGACTTAAAATAATCATTCAAATAGAAATGCACATAAGAAGCCAAAGTAACGATGCACATGGACTGCCAACTGCATCTGTTTCTCTACCTTTTGGGACTATCCAGAGGCAGTTTGTGGTCACGGAATCTGTCTGAAGAGAGTTCTGGGGGGGTGGGGGTGGCTCTGAGGTTTTGTCCAGAAAGGACCACACTGCTACCCACATATGCATTCTTACTGGCTTACATTCCACCTCGGTTTCCCCAAGATTCCACATTTTAACAATCAGCAGGTCTTTTCTGTACGGCAGGTGCAAGGCTACATCCTAGGCGTGTGGAACTACTAAAGGTGTCCCTCCAGGGCACCACCCAATGGAGGAAGCAAGCAAGGGAGCCAATCCAGATGATGTGCGCAGACCGATGTCCAGTGCTGCCAATGTTTGCCTCCTCTCATTCCTTCTGTTTTCTGTTGTGGGGTCCTTACACCAAATACTCACCCACCTGGTTTCCCTTAGCTCTTTATTCTAATCCTGCCCACTGTGCTGTGCTTTTAGACAACTCACATGTGGGAGATTCAGCTTCTTGGGGGATTTAGAGACCATTTAGGTTTTACAATGAACATTCCTGTCAGGGGATCTCCTGATAGACACTGGCTTCATTCATTAGAGAAACTATTTTTGCCTCCTCTTGCCAGTGTAATACTCAGGAGAAACGACATGAAACATTTGGGTTACATGTAGGGATTTACAACAGAGGTTCGGTCTTGCCAACAGGGCCAAGCTTGCAGACCCATGCTGGTGTTCATTTTTATAGACCATCTGAGTGAACATCTAAGGAAAAATTAGCCTCTGGGTGACTAAGGGCTTTGGGTTGTCCGTAGTTTGCCAAATGAGGCTCTGAGAGAACTAGAAACCACATTCCAGACACTGTCTTGTTTCCCTCCAGCACTTCAGCGTGGGAATAATGCAATCAGTTTGGACTTACTGCAAAAGTCTGCTGCCCTCAGCTAGATGCAGGATTTCTGCAGTGATCAGTTATACCCTAATTAAGAAACTACAGGATTTATTTACCAACTCCATGAGCTCTAAGTGAGTTAAGCAGACATCACGGGGGTGTGAATTCCTGACTCCAGATTCTCGGCCATACTAAACTGCTTCTCACTTCCTACAGTGGCTCAGCATCATCTCCAACAAGACAAGTCTATCACTTGGTACAGTAACATTTGGGATCACTTTCCGTAGATTGACAGTGGATTAGTTAACTGTTCTGCCAACAGAAATTGGGGGATATAGAGACCATTTTGCGAGGTTTTACAATGAGCATTCCTGTCAGAGGATCTCCTGAGAGATGCTGGCTTCATTCATGAGAAACTATTTTTGCCTTCTCTTGCCAGTGTAATACTCAGGAGAAATGACATGAAACATTTGGGTTATATGTAGGGATTTACAACTGAACTGAAGGTAAGAGAAAAACAGAGGAGCTTTTGCAGGATCTTGTCTGGAGAGGACGGGCCTAGTGAGTTTCCCTGCTGGCAGCCTTCCCCCAAGAGACCACAGGAGGACACTGGTCATTGAGGACAAAGGACAGGAAGAGAGATCAGAGGACAGGCAACAAAACAAATTCAGAAAGGGCCAATTAGAGAGGAGGCCAAACAGAAAAGTCAAATGTTATCTGCTTCATAACACTGCCCGAGATCTATTCATCCCTTCAGCAAACTCAGTTGCATCACAACTCAGTGACCTGAGGCCACCTGTGGAATGTTGTTGAGTGGTCAACAGAAAAATACCCAAGTATAGTTTTCTTCACTGTGTTTTCCTTCAACAGCCCATAGTATGAGCACACACTGATGTGTTACAATGCATATATTGATGTGTATTCAATGAGGTCTTGTCATCAAAGGTATCATGATGGGTTATAACTACATTCCTTTAAAGGATGATGATGGCATCATGGTATCACTCCCGGGTTCTATGCACTTAGGAGTGTGTGTAGGAGGCATACGTTCAAACCCGAGCCAACGTCATCTTGGGTATCAGATGTGGGAGAACTTGGCATGTGGGCATGTGAAGAGTTTACACTCAGATCAGATGGTGGAGGGTCCCAAACAAGAATTCCCTCCAAGAAAGGAGAGGACAGTCCCATGCAAGTACACACCAGCCCAGGCATTCTCCATGTTTCTCAGGGACTGGCAGACACAAACTGTTGTACACAAAGTCGTAAGGTTTGGGGAATAGAAGGTAACACTTGAATGCAATTCCTTTCTTGGGGAAAAAAAAGGGGAAAATGTAATTTCAGGTGACTTTGGGACTATTTGTGATTTTTCATTGTGGCCATCAGTCTTGGGCGTTGGAGAAACGGCCAGTTCTGAACCTCACATTCAAGAAGAAGAATCATTACCTCAACAACGTTCTTTAATGATGGAACCAAAGAAAAGCAGCTAGAAAAAAACACCTAAGCTCTTATCCAAGCCCTGTAGCGAATGTGCCAATATGAGCTTGGATTTAAAAGAAATTTCCAGTTATGCTTAAAAACAAGCTATTTCCATATAAAAAGTATCCTGATGTTCATGTGTTTGTTGAATTTTTTAGAATTATGATGAAACTTTGCCCTATGTGTGATTTTCATAAATTTTCAAATGATAGAAATTTTTAGGCTAATTTTTCTTAAAAAGTTTGCCTTGTCATTTCCATCGAGAAGACTCATAGAGTTCTGGGAGGTGAAAGCAGAGCATGCTTCAGCTCTACTTCAGGTGAGTGAGTCACACCAAATCTCCTAAGAACACTTCTAGTCCTGAGCTTCATGCCCCTAGGGCCCTTCCCCGGTGACTGGAAACTGCCCTAGGACCCTTTCTGAACCATTTACCAGTGTCATCATCTGGGCCCTTGCTTTACATCCCCCAAGCCCTTCCCTGATGCTCCCACTCACAGGCTTGCTCCAGTGAGACAGCTGCTTACGGGATTACCACAGTGGTAGAACCACATTATTTTTTATTTTTATTTTTATTTTTTTGCATTTGAAGAAGGCTAAGTGAATAAACCAGCAGTTTATCAAAGAGCTAGCTTCCAAATGCCCTCTCCTGCCCCATCTCCTCTGTGTTTCCTTATATATAACCCTTCGATGCAGGCCACTCTTGCAGATAATATCCAATACTATCACCATTCAAACAGATATAACTCTACACAGATGACATGGGGCAGGGTACAAAGAAAGCAGGGGGCTTGTGGTAAACACTTTTGCTGGGGAAACCACTTTATGAATTGAATGTGGGTAATTATTGCTCTCTGTGATCTGGTTATCCGTGGCTCTATAGTCATGGCCTCATCAGGAACAGAATGAGAGTCAGAGAAAGATGAAAATAAAATGCTGGGAACTTCAAACTTTGGCTACAGAGATGTTCTCCTTATGGCGATGACATTCTGAGAGTGTGCTGGGGACCTGGGGTTCACATGATAGAGCATTGTTCTTACTCAAACACAAACAAGTGTCTCCAAAAAGTTGAAGACTGATCAGGATGCCATCTGCAAAACCCTGTGTTATTAATGAGAGACGCTGTGAGTGTGCTGAGCTCTGCAGAGCTTTGGGAAGGGAGGGTAGGAGCAATTTTCTGGGTAAGGAGGGAGGGGGTAGCTGGGCCAGACTGTCAATGATGCCCGTCTCCAGGAGAGTCAGGGATTTGGGCCTGAATCACTTTATATTGTCTACACAACCCTTCTTAACAGAATTGAAACCCATGCATCCAAAGTCCTCTGGAGCCTCAGGTCAAGATTCTGTGAAGAAATATTCTTTTAGCACTTGGGTTTATAAAGCTAAAGCTTGGGGTAAAATCCAGTTCAAAGTGCTGTTGCTGTCACCAGGAGCAGGGGTTTCACAGAGGAGCAGGTGCCCTGGGGGACCACCGGGGAGGGGAGCATGAGAGAGGGGCATGGCCTGCTCAGGCTGACTGAGCTCCCCCTGGGGCTCTGCAGGTGGCCCACAGATCCCCAGGCTATGCCGGGTGTGAGTGCCCCAAACCCAGCACCACCCCTCCTCTGATAGGGGGTTCTCTAGCATTTGGAGGCCCGGGGACAAAGTCAGGGAGGCCGAGGGGAAGCGGGACCTCCTGGAAGTGACCTGCAAACTTTCCCAGCCGCTCCCAGCCTCCAAGTCACTTTCTGGCGCACCGTCTCCCACACCATCCACCCCGCCGGCAAGGGCAGCAGGGCTCCTAAAGGGGCCAGAGGGGTGGCGACCCTGGAATCACAGGAGCCTGGGCCAGAACCCCTGCCCGCGCCCCTGCCCGAGCCCTGCACGCACCCACCTTGGCGTAGCAGAAGCATATGAGCAGAAGCGGCAACAGGTAGCCGAAGACAAAGGTGCACACCACGTAGGCCTTCTTGTGGCCCTGGTTGGGCCACTCTTCCCAGCAGAAGGTCTGGTTTCGGACTTCCCAGTGGAAGAGGCGGCGGTGGTAGGCCACCGGGGAGGCCATGGCGATGGACAGCGCCCAGATGAAGCCCACGCCCAGTAGCGCGTTGCGGGACACCCGCAGGGAGGAGGAGCGCCGGGAGTGCACGATGGCCACGTAGCGGTCCACCGACATCGCGGCCAGGGTGAAGATGCTGACCAGCATGGAGACAGTGAAGAAGTAGTGGATGAACCTGCAGATGAAGGCGCCCAGCACCCAGGTGGGCAGCGCGTACACCGTGGCCTGGAAGGGGATGCAGAAGAGCAGGTAGGCCAGGTCGGCGATGCTCAGGTTGAGGATGAACAGGTTGGTGGTGCTGCGCGGCTTGCCCGGCTTGCTGCGCGCCAGCACCGTGATCACCAGACTGTTGCCCAGCACCCCGAACGCGAAGATCAGGCCAAACAGCACCAGAGTGATGAAGTTCTCGACGCCGATGCCTATGCCGAAGAGCGGCCTGGGCTCCGGGGCTGGGGGCTCGGGCCCGCTCGCATTCCCCTCGCTGAGGTTGCCGGCGGCCAGCTCCATGCCCCAAGCGGCCCGGGCGCGCTGGCGACGGTGCCCGCCGTGGAAGAAGGCTCCGAGGACGCGGGGTCCTGGCCCCAGCACGGAGAGCGCGAGTCTCTGATCCTAAGGCTCCGCGATGGGCACGCACCCTGCACCCTGCACCCTGCACCCTGCACCCTGCGGCTGAGCCTACTCGCACCAGGTTTGTGCCAGGCCGCCCGCGAGGAGCCGCGATCTGGACCTTCCGGGGCGAGGGTGGGTCCCGAGAGCGCGGGGTTCCCTCTGCCCTCCGCGCGGCCGCCGAGAGGCAGAGACCCCCGGCGCCTTACCGGTTCGGGTCCCTGCCGGCCGTTCCCTCGTTCCGGGAGTGGCTTCGGGCCGCACCTGTTGCTCTGATGCAGAGCCGCTTCCCGGGGCACAGGCGGCGCGCTGCACCGCGCGGCGCAGTTCGTGGAGAGGGCTGCCCGCGCCTCCACGCCCGGGGCGCCTTGGCCCCCTTCCCAGTTTCTGTAGGGATCCCGGCGCTTTCCCGAGGGCTGAGGGCCGGCAGAGGGGGTGCTCCGGGGCCTCTCCGGAGCAAGAGACGTGGAAGACACAGCCCGCTGAAACCCGCGCCCCTGGGGGCCTCCCGCGTCCCCCCGGAAGTCGCGGCGCGCGCAGAGAGTGTCCGCGTCCTAACGGGCTGAGTCGCCGCCCACCTCCTGGCTGGGATCAGACGCGCGCTCGCTCCGCAAGGTGCGGACCTGCTGGGGGCCAGAGACGGCGGCAGCGGCCGGGCGGCGCAGCGGGGCCCGCGGCGGGGGGAGCGGAGCGCGCTCCGGCGCGCGCGGGGCGGGGAGGCCAGGTGCGCAGCCTCCCACCCGCCGGCGAGCGCCGCTCCTCTTGCCTCGGGGTGGCGGTCCCGGAGAGCGCCCCGCGCCCGGGAATACAGCCCCGGAAATCAGGGACTGGCGCTGCAACCCGGAGTTTTGTGAAATTGCTAACCCCAACCCCACCCTTCCACCGCCAGAGAGGAAATAAGCAGGAAAAAACCCCATGAATGGCCTGCTTGAGCTTTCATCCTAAACATACGATATTAAGGATGTGTTCACATCATCCAACTTTAGATCGGTTTTACCTTGTGTTTCTCATCTGAGTGACATGAGCAGAAGTACTGACAGATTTGTGAGGTGGAAAGAACTTGCCTAGTATTTTATCCCTGTTGTAAAACGTGAATACGCCAAGAAACTGAGCTGAGGGAGGAGAGCGGGTGAGCATTATCCTGGTGGATAGTCTTGCTAGGTCCCAACTAGACAGCTGAAGCGGATTCATTTATTTGCAGCGCTGATACGATATTTCTAAGTTCACTTTTGAGATCACCGTGTTTTCAGCACTTTCCAAATGATGATTGAGGGCTCATTATGTGCCAGACACAGGTCACTCGAGGACGAGTGGGGTGCAGTGCATCTAGTGCATGTGACACAGAGATTATCTAGAGAACAGGACAAGTGCAGGCACAAAGCTGCCTCGGGGAGCATGGGGAGCAGGTAGCTGGCATCCCACTCTCATTCTGCCTCACCTGTTGTCTCTGCCTCATTTCCAGGAAAATGTTGAGACAGTTCCTTGGACCTCCACCCCCATAGCAAGTACTTCACCTATATTCACTGTTTCTTTAATGTCCACACACATTTCCCATAGAACGAAGTTGAGTTTAAGTAACCTGTTTAGCAGAGCACCTTACTAAATCAAGAAGGCTCTTACCTTCCCGGGAAGATGCCTCCAAATCTTGTCCAGCCTTTACTTTTCTCTCCAAGGGATTCTCTGAGCTACATGTTCATAGGATCCTGTGCTGGGTGGCTCTGTTATATTGGAAGTCATTTGTAATCAGATTTGGGAAAGAGATGTTTTTAATAATTATGAATTATTTTCAACATGGAACAGATATGATGAAATTATATTGAATACCTATGTGCCCCCATCTAGCTTAGAGTTAAAAAAAAAAACTATCAATAGAGTTAGCATATGCATATGTTCTTAAATATTTACATACTTTACAAATCACAGTCTCCACCCACCTGTCTCCAGATAACCTAAATTTCTTGTCTGTTAGCCATGTCTTTATATATTTATGGCATATGCATATGTTCTTAAATAATATACTATGAATTTTGAGGTTATTTTAATGTTGTATCGTTGGTATGATAATACTTATTTTTCCCTGAAGATGTAAATTGTCTTGTATTGCTCTGGGTATGCCAACAGTCTTTGCTATTTATTGGTCTGCTGTATTTTTTTGCAATCTTCTCATACCCTGTGATTTAGGGGGTATCTCTTAGAAACAGCATGAAGCTGGATTATTTTAAACTCCAATTTGGCAATCTCTATTTTTTAACTAGTGAGTTTAGTCTGTTTACATTTATTGTTATTACAGATCTATGTGAACTTATTTTTAATATTTTGTTTTATACTTTCCATTTGTTTCTGTTTCCACGCTTCTGCTTCTCCCCCATATCTTGACATCCTTTGGATTACATTTTAACCTAGTATTTTCACATCTTAAAAAGGGGGGAACATAATCCATTTTTATTCTTTTAATGGTTACCCTTGAGTGCCTGCTACATGCCAGGAGCTGTTTTATGTTCTGGAGATAGAGCAATGAACAAAGACAAGCCCCTTCTTTCATGGATTTTTATGTTTTATTATGGAGATAAGGCATTAAAAAAAAAGAAACAAAACCATAATATACCCTATGGTAAGTACTGTGAAGGAGAAGAAAACAGGATAAGGGAAAGAGAACAATTGGAAGGTGAAATCATAGAGAATAATCAGGAGATGGTCTTCGAAAAGATGATGTTTCAGCAGGAAGCAGGAGGAAGTGAAGCCGACAGCCTTTTGTCTCAGGGAGTGCAGGATGCTATAACAAAATGCTATAGAACAGGAAACTTAAAACAACAGACATCTATTCCTTAGCTGTGGAAGCTGCAACCTGAGAGCAAGTCACCTGCAGATTTGGTGTCTGGTGAGGACCTGTTTTCTGGTTCATAGCCAGCACCCTCTCACTGTGTCCTCAGGGCAGAAGGAGTGAGGGTGCTCTGTGGGGCCTCTTATAAGGGCACTGATCCCATTCATGGGCTTCACCCTCATGATCTGATCACCTCCCAAAGGGCCTACCCCTAACACCATCCCATTGGGGGGTTATTTCAAGATTGTGAGTTGGTGGGGGGGACACCAACATTCAGTCCATAGCACCTTTTGTGAAAAAGATCAGGCTTCCGACAGCAACACATTTGTCATGTTAGAGGAGCAAGAAGACCCACATTGCTAGAGTGTCAATAGCTGGGGAGGTATCTGAGCTGTAAGTTCAGAAGAGATGGGATGGGGTGTGTGGGCTGGGTGATGCTGGGCCTAGGAGGGTAAGGACAGGACTTTGGTTTTATCTGAGTCAGAGAGAAACCACTAGCGCATTTCGACATGTGTTTCAAAAAGATCACTCTGTTTTTTAGAACTGGCCATATGAAGAGCAAAGAAAAGAGATGGAAGACCAGCAAGAAAGCTTGCAGGAGTCTAGATGGCAGAGTGTACTAGGGTAGCATGAAGACAGGAGAGAAAGAGAGAGATGGCTCCCAGGGGTTTAGCCAGATGGCCTGTGTGGGGGCCACCATTTACAAAGAGTGGACACAGTGGGTTTGGGGTGGGGGGAACTCTTTTTAAATCTTAGGTACTTATTAGACATAGGATTAGTTAGTCTTGAGTTAATGGGAAGCGTAAGGCCTGGCTCATGGATTTAGAAATTACTAAAATATTAATATTTAACAGAATTTAAAATTAACTGCTCTTATTACCCTCCTCCCAAGCAATACAAAGTCTTGGAACATGTTTGTAACACTGGCCACCCTTTCTCGCTCTGCCTGGTTTTCCCGTCCAGTTTGTCACCTGACCTCCCCCTCATTGGGCATGATGACCATTGCTGTACTGCACAGTGATGTTCATCTCCTTCACCCCCTAAATGCGTCTGAAGCCACTTGAGGATCATTTTCCTCTTTCTTGAAGAATATGTTTCAAGTCTCCTTGAGCAAGGGCCACTGGTAAGACACGCTCATCATTCCTAACACTGTGTTTCCTTGGCCCCATCACTGAGTGGCAGTTGGCCAGTGGGCAGCCTTCTTGTCTCAGCACATTCAGGGTTTTGTTTCCACCTTCTCGTGGCTTTTGTTTTTCCTCTTGAGAATTCAGCTACCATGGTCTTTGTCATTCTTCTGTGGACAATTCCACTTTTTTCTCAATTTGCAATACCTTCTCCTTTTATATTGTTAAATTATTTTGTAATTTCACTTGGTTGTCTCTGATGGTTGTCATTTTTCCTCCTTCTTAGGGCTTGTTGACTTTCTGAGGCTGGGGATGCATATTTTTCATCAGTTTTGGAGAATCTTGGCTATTAGTTTGTAAATAGTGGCTTTTTCCACTCATGGCGTTATGTCCTCCAGGATGCTGAGAGATGTGTGTTAGGCTTTTTCGCTCTCTTCTCTGTATGTCTTCATTGCTTGGCACACTCCGTCTGTGGATGGGACTGGTTTCTCAAGTGTGCTACATCCGCTGCTGCACTACCTTCTCTTGAGTTGTGACAGCTCTTTTTTCTTTCCAAATCTACCAGGACATTTTTTTTTTCTTTCTCATTGCTCATGTTTCTAAACAGTTCTCTTGTTTATTCAAATATTTTAAACATGCCGAGGTTATATTCTGAAGAGCCTAGCATCCGAACTCCTGGCAGCCTGAGAATGCTGTTCACTCTCTCCATGGAGCCCCTTTCTTGCCGCTCGCGTCTGTGCCTCATGGTTGCTGCTGGTGCTTGGTTTTGCTCTTTAGACCTGCATGCGACCAGGGTATGTCTGTGGGAATTTCATAGCACCTGCATGAAAAGCACATTCTTACAAAAGTATTTCTGTTTGCTTCTGCCATTCATCCCCATGGGCTCCATCAACTCAGAACTTTTTAAGTGAATTTCTCAGCTTGATGGTTCTCGGGACATGTGAATATGATTTCAGACTCCGAAGCTCCTATGAAGAAGGTAATATGGCATAAATTCTCAGAGAAGCCCTTTTCTCCACCTGGTTCTGAAGCAGGTACAGACTTTTCGAGAAGCTGTATTTTGGTAGTTGTTTTAATGCTTCCAGGCATTTGCCACATGCCCTGTTGGAGGATAACATACCTGCCCTTACTGTGCGATAGTTCAGGTTCACTTCAGCAGCAGGAATGAGTTCCACCCAGAGACACCCTGGGATTTCATGACTTTGGCACAGGCGGCCCATCTCAGGGCTGCTTCTTGAGGCTGTCTCCTGGACAAACTCCCCTGGGGCAGGATTTCGGCTGAGCCCAGTCGACAAGTCACATGAGCAAGAAATAAAGCTTTGTGGCTGCGAGGTTCTGCACCTGACCTAGGAAGGGCTGAGAAATGCAGGCCTCGGGCCAGAGGGGTGGTGGAGCCGCCTGGCTCACTGATGGTGTAACCCTGCAAGGACCCTGGTGTTCTACAAGGGTCCCCCTTCTGATTCTCCATGTTGTTTGAATCCAAGACATTATCTTTCTTAATGGAAATTAAATAATAACAGAAAACCTATGAATTTTCACTGAAGAGTCAGCAATCTGTGTCCAGGCCCACATAAGATGGTACTTCTCAGCCCCAAGCCTCTGGGTGGAGCCGCATGAGGAGTTATGTCCAGTTAATTATGAAAGGAAGAAGGGCTCCTGGGAGGCTCAGCAGTTGAGCATCTGCCTTCGACTCAGGTCGTGATCCTAGATCCAGGGATCGAGTCCCAAATTGGGCTCCCTGCATGGAGCCTGCTTCTCCTTCTGCCTGTGTCTCTGCCTCTCTCTGTGTCTCTCATGAATAAATAAATAAAACCTTTTTTAAAAAATCTTAAAAGAAGAAGAAAGAAAGAAAGAAAGAAAGAAAGAAAGAAAGAAAGAAAAAGAAAGAAGAAAGAAAGAAAGAAAGAAAGAAAGAAAGAGAGAGAGAGAGAGAAGAAAGAAAGAAAGAAAGAAGAAGAAAAGAAAGAAAGAAAGAAAGAAAGAAAGAAAGAAAGAAAGAAAGAAAGAAGAAAGAAAGAAAGAAAGAAAAAGAACGAAAGGGAAGAAGAGACATGTCGTTTCCAGGCCAGCACAGGGTGAAGCCCATGCCTGGTGTCCATGTTCTCTCTCCTGCCTGGGTGATGGTGAGGGATGCCTGCTGCCCACGGCCAGCCAAGGAAGGGAGCTGGCTAGATCCCAAGTCACGGATGGGAAAAGTCACCCGGAGCAGCAGCACCTTCACGGAGCTGAAACAAAGCATAGCCTGTCCTTAGCAGCTCCCCAGAATCTTGGCTACTGAGTCTGGCAAAGCCCTCCCTCCAAGCTGGAATGGCTTCAATGTCGGACAAGCCATGCTCAGCTCCTCCTCCATTTTTTCGACTCCAGGAAATTTCCCATTTCCTTGAAAGCTTATTTATGGGCACAAGTTGCTTTGAAAAAGAAAACAAAACAACAAACCTAGTAAGGCCTTTCAGCAGAGAGTCCATGATACTGATAGAAAATTATGTCTGAAAACTGATTTTTAAAAGTGAACTTTAATGCCATAAGTACAATAAGTGTATTGGGGGAGGAAAATTAGAAAATGCTCCGGAAGAAAGACAATGAAAAGTTTCATGAGAACATGAAGAAATGAAGTTCCCATGCCCATGTACGTACTACCCTGTGCTCCCCTTACAGGGGAAAGTCTATAATTCAGTGTGTATTTCCATGGGTTTTCCCAGTTTGTCTTATGTAATCAAGCCCCCCCGCCCCCGAAACATGCACGGGGTTTGGATTCACAAGCTGTGGAGAGAATCGTCCCATGGGGTTTGTAGGGCAGGACGAGCAGGCAGGGATGAGGCCTCAGCTCCCCATCCTGCAGAAGGCCAGGAGGTTATCTTCCCCTTCAGGAGTGCTGCCTGCCCTCCCCGCTTACAGACCTCCGGCTCCAGGGGGCACGGGCCCATACAGGGCCCCCAATTCACCCCCAAGTCCTGGCTCCCGGGCATCCTGGCCCTGCCGTGGGCAGGCAGGCAGCTCCGGTGGCATTAAGGGCTTT
The DNA here is from genome assembly GCF_048164855.1 of Canis lupus baileyi. NCBI lineage: Eukaryota > Metazoa > Chordata > Mammalia > Carnivora > Canidae > Canis > Canis lupus. The sequence continues at coordinate 3,422,231 of NC_132838.1, forward strand.
CCTGCCACACACCGTGTTTGCCCAGAACCCTGCGCCTTTGTGCATCCATCTGACTGTCATTTCTCCTTTTGTTACACGGGAACACTCTCACCCATTGTTAACGCCCTGGCTACCATGCTCCCTCATTTCTGGAGTCTTTCTGGTCTTCCCTTTTAGGGCAGATCGCCCCTCCTGCTAGAATCACAGAAACCCTGCCTGTCAGTGCTCTCAGATCACTCAGCTCAATGCAGAGTAATTTTGTGTGCCCAGGGCTTGCGTTTGCCGAGCTGAAAACTCCAGAGCCTCCTCTGAGTAAACATTCTGTCTCTCCTCTATGACATTACTCTCAGCTTCTGGAAGGTTCCTGTATTAGCTCCACTTCCTGGTCCCCCTGCTGAGAGGCAGTAGTGGTCCTCCTGAGGTCACTGCAGAAGCCTCTGGAGCCACTGTCCCCACCCTCCTGTGCCCTCACTGCACGGTGTCATCAGGACCACTGTCCGCTCATGTCAGCATCACCGAAGAGAGGTGGCCTGGGAGGCCTTACCTGTCTGCGCAGTGCACACCCTGGGCTGCGAGCATCAGCAAGACTTCCTTATCGGGTGATGGTGGGTGGCACCGTCCTCTCTGTTCCTGGGCCCCAGCCCAGCCACCTGGGGCTCTCAGCCTGACCAGTTCCACTCCACATGTGGTTTTCTTAATCTTCAGACTTCTAGCACACATTTGGGATCCACCTGAGCTGGTACGGGGCCTAGGGGGCAGCATCCTCTAGTGAATGTATGGGGACCCCATTGTGCAGAAATTTCGCGATGGGTTCATCTGCCCAGCATCCCTGGTGGGTGCTGGAAACACTGTCTTGACCATTCTGCAGTAATCCTGATTGACCTTTCCCTGTCCTCACCCTGCTCCAGAATGAGCATTTGCCCATGCTTGGCCAATCAGAAGATTCCAGAAGTTAGGCTTCCTGAGCCACTCCAGATCACAGGACCTTCATAAGGTGAGAACTGCCTTTCTTGCCATGTGAAGTGAACCCTTGGAGACCATAAATAATATAGAGGAACTCAAAGCCCAGGGGTGGAGAGAGAGTTCAGAACCACATCTCTGTAGCTGCTGGATCCAGCCATACCTGAAGACTTGTCATATGAGACAATACATTCCTTTTTATTTTTATTTTTTAAGTAAATTTTAGTTCAGTTTCTGCAACTGGGAAAGGCTGTAGCACTGCTTCAAGACAAATGTCTATAACACCTCTCAACTGTTTAGATATTTATGCTCAATTTGAGAAATGAAACATATGAAACAGAAGAAAATGTAAAAGATGACATGAATACTTTTTTTTACTTTTTAAAATTTAAATTCATATAAATTAAATGGATAGATACTTGAAACTAGTTGTTTTAGCCTGTTCTCCAGATTAAAATTTTCCAGTATTTAAATTTTTTATCTTTTTATATGTATTTATGCACGTTTAAGGTAACTTGTTAAGATCTCAAAAAAAATAAGGTTTAAAAACTAGTGAGGGAGTCACATCACTTTTCATTTGAGAAATCATCTCTTTGTAAAGAATTTTTCTCTCTGTAACGCATTTGTTCTATTCATTCATTCATTCATTCATTCATTCCCTGAAGGAAATCAGGTAAATCATCACAGTATTCCTTCCTGTGGAAATTAAATGTGGTACATTTATGCCAAGAAAGGATTACTCCGTGCAGCTTTTCCTGAAGAAACCTTTCTTCCTGAACTGTAGTAAACATACAGAGGCACGTGCAGATAGCTCGCTTACAGGTTACCAGATTCTCAAAAGTCCTTCCATGCTTCATCAGAGCTGCATTCCTGAGTCTCCTGTGGAATACGCGAGGTCACTGTGCTGGGCGCTGGGAGAAAATCACAGACCAGAAAGGCAGGGCCTTGGGACTGACTGTCCTGGGACAGAGAGAGCACGGGATGTCCCATGACAGTCCTCCCTCACCTCCTTGCCATGGAGCGACATGATGTCACTACTGGGGGTGTGTGAGCGGCCGGGCTTCCACCCTCTGAGTGCTGCCCGGCGGCTGCGGCCACACAACCCGTCACCCGTCACCTACCTCAACTCGGAGAGGCTCCTCTTCCTACTGCTGTGGCCAATGCCTTATCTTCACGGTAGTTGCCCTTGTTCGTTCTGCATGACGTGTTTGACGTCTTTGCTCTCCACCTTGAAAGTCAGGTTGGATTCCAAAATCTACAAGGTGCCATTGAGGTCATCTACCCAATATTATTCACGAATCTGCTCCCTTCTCCCCTCCACTCCATCCTGAGCTTTGCGGTAAAACATTTGGGGGAAACATGATCTTTCATAATCAGGAAAAGCATGACAGCCCGGCACTGAGGGGAAGCTTCCTCCCCTGGCCCGGATGTGGCCCCATGTCTCAGCCTGACAGCCACACACCTACCCGTGCCGGGCTCTGGGCTGCGGGCCACTCCTCTCTCCCCACCCCTGCAGGCTGGTCAGCCTGAGGGCCGAGCGGGGGTCTGTGCAGGACCACAGGCACGAGCAGAGTGTCCTGCGAGACCCAGGCAGGGGACAAGAGGACAGCTCTGAACCAGGCCCACCCGTGCCAGCAAGTGCACAGGCTTGGGGAGAGCGCGTCCCTGGGAGCCTTGACTTCCTCGCCCCAGACAAGAAGGGTGATTTCAGGGTTCATTTCCTTGAAATTGTCTGTGTCCCACATCGTTACCTGACCTGCTCGAGTACTTAATAGCCCGTATGAAATGATGTAAACGTATGCACTGTGAACAGAACTCCATAGCTTCAAATTCGTTTTCCAAGAGGAGAGACAAATACTACTCATGGGAAGTGATGTGTAACGTAGGATTTACCAAACTGAAATGAATAGCACAACTGTGTGTGCGTTTTTAGAACCTTACAGAGTAACAGAACTGGAGAGACTCAATGAACTTCCTTCTGTTCCTGGCCCTGCCTCAGTCTCCCCAGCATGCACGTCCACCCACGAACGTCTCCAAGTGGTGAGGGGCTGGTTATCTCCTCTATCTGTGAGTACAAGAGAGGAGCTGATCGTATCCTGTCAGCATCCGAATAAAGAAGCTCTACTGTCCCCCTATTTTATTTCTTATTTTCACTGCAATTCGAAGCAAGCACTGCTGCCCAACAACCAAGCTAGCTCTGAACTGGCCGCAGGGAGCCAGGGCACTTTTCCGTCTCATCCTTCACAAGTGGGGAAACATCTCCAGACTCAAAGTCTCATAAGCACTTTTAGGAGAGTCTGAGCCCTAAAGTAAATCTGCTAGTCTCTGTAACAACAACAGCAAAGTGACTGAAACTGTGGGTCATGACTTAGAGGCTGATGTGTCCTCAACGTGACGTCATAGATGTTGGGGCTTTCCCCTCTTTGGTGACTAAGTGGATGAGGCCAGAGGACAGCTATGTGCACAATGGCATCGGGGTCAGAGTTAGGGTCAGATTCTGTCCCTGCTTCCTGAAGCCACCGTGCTGAGATGACACCCCCTCTGTGTGGGACAGACTCCCCCTCCCATGGGATGGCTCAGCACCTTTGCCAAATGTGTAAAGCATCCTGTGGCCACTGACAGCTCCACAGTAGAGGTGGGTGGGGCACCAAGGCCTGACACCCTTTTGGTCGTGTACACAGACCTTGACACACACGCTAAGATTTTTTAAAAAGGCATCATATCCACACCAAAAATAAGTCAATAAATCCAAGATTCCTTGTCTCCGTTTCCAATCCCAGCCTGGGTCGTTTTAGCATGCCTCAGTTTCCTGACGTCGAGAAGAGAGGCCTGACTTTGCAGAGTTTGGCTTGAATCTGTGCCTGTCAATTGTCATCTGCTCAGAGCTTGGAGCACTGGACTGCTCCCGTCAGCTTGTTTTCAAAATGTGTTTTGTCTTTCTGATTGGGTGAAAGTGAAGGAGTAGTTTCATGGTAAATATGTGATGAGGTGTCTGCAGCAAGTAGCTGTTGGTGGCCATGCTTCACCCTCTAGATCTACCTGGAGACTCCCCACGGTGGGAGGATGACACGTGAGCACCAGACCAGGGGCTATGTGTGGCATCCATCCCCCTGTCACTCAAGTGTTTTGAACTTTTCTCATCCCACCTGCCCGATTTCATCTATAACATGGCTTATCAACTCATGGGCCTCTGGCTCCTGTCCAGGTTCTGTGGAGGCCTAGAAAATTAAGGCCATTCCACTTTAAGTTCAGAGTTAGCACAAGTACAGCCATCCCAGGCACCTATGAATAAGAGCTGGAATTTACATTACTTCAGTTACAGAAAAAAAAAAACAGTTTACAGGTTAATGTCCTAGAAAGCCCCTATTAGAATGAGAACAGAGCTCAATGCCCTTGAAAGCCCCATATCAGAATGTAAACAGAACTTGAGGAATTGCTCCACCCCTTCTGGAGGTCCCAGAGACCAGCCCTTAAAACTAAGCTGAAACCCACCTCAGGGTCCAAGTCCCTGCTCCGCTGTGTCGCTGTGTCGGATATACTTGGACCCAAGCTCAAGCTTGTAAATAAACCCTCATGTGTTTGCATCGGTGTCGGCTCCTTGGTGGTTTCTCGGATTCGCGATCTTAGGCACAACAGTTCAGAACCATCCCCCAAGGACAGGGACCTGCTGATGTGACTGGACCTTCATCACTGCCCTCCTGAGCCTGGTGGGAGCCCATGAGTTCAGGTGGGGCTAGCAGCACCCCCGAGGGACCCAGGGGACTGCGCCAGTCAGGAGCCTCCGCTTTTGGGCTGCTTTCCAGTACAAGGAAAATGAAGACCCCCCTGCCTAAGCCAGTGTCCATGCATGAGTGAGACCATATGATGATTGTCCCTCTCCAATTGACTTACTTCATTATACCCCCAGTTCCATCCACGTCGAAGCAAATGGTGTGTATCCGTCCTTTCTGATGGCTGAGTAATACTCCATCGTATATATGGACCACATCTTCTTTACCCATTCATCTGTCAGAGGACATTGAGGCTCCTTCCACAGTTTAGCTCTTATGGACACTGCTGCTGTGAACATTGGGGTGCAGGTGTCCCAGCATTTTACTACATCAGTATCTTCAGGATAAACAAATCACAAGCCCAGAGCTGAACCCTTATTATACTCTTATCAGCTCTGGGCTTATGGTTTATTTAAACTCCAACCTCAGTAGAAAACCAAGAGGTGGTGAGTGAGGCCTAAACATTTACATCTTAATGAGACCATGATTTGAGTGAAATTTGTGGAATAATAAGTCCTGGTGAGTGAAGCAAAGGCTAAGGACCTATTATAGCATTCAATATTTTGCTGAAAATTTGTTTTCTCAGACCTAATTAAGACACACTTAAGAATGTATGAAAATCTCAAATTAAATACGTAGGAGATTTTTGCACAACACTGCAGCTTGTAAGAAAGTCATGAATTAAGGAAGCAGAAAAGTCTGGGATAGAGTTACTTGATCCCAGGACCCCAGATCACGCCTTGAGCCAAAGGCAGACGCCCAACCCCTGAGCCACCCAGGTGCCCCTACAAATGATCATTTTAACCTTCGCCTCATCTACATTATCCCACTAATCTTCCAAACAATGTAATGAGGTCATTTGAATCTCCTCCTTTGGTCGTGGAAATCCCCCTAAGTCTTGTTTCTCTGCCTGAACACAGAGCTAGTGACACTAGAGCCCACAGCCTGTAACTAAGAGGCTGGCCGCGGTGTGCCTATGTGAATTAGCAAGGACTTTCTCTGATAATTGTGGATCAATCAAATGTTAGTGTGGGAAAGTCGTGGGTAAGAATGACATAACTGTGTGTTGTGACATGATGCCAGCGTGCTCGTGTGCTTCAGAGATGTGTGTAAGGGAGTTGCACCCAAAGTCCTGCACTAGTGACAGATTCCGGATCAGCCAGTGTTAGGGATGTCGGCCATAGACCTGTGGTCGGTAAGTCTGTTGACCATTTCCCCACAACTCCATCTTCCATCAGCCCCACCCAGAATGTCCCAGAATTTAGAATGGAATCTTCGAGGAGAGAGTGGGAGCAGCTGAGCTTGACCTGACATGGCCGAAGCATCCCTAAGGAGGACACGTAGGCTAACGAGCCTGAGCCAGGAGCTGTCCCATGGCCAACACAGATTCTGGGTTGCTGTGACCAGCAAGGGCTCTCCCTGGTAGCTGCCAGCCTATTCAGATGGGCCGTGCTCATCTTGAGAAAGCAAAGATCCTGGCATAACCTCTAATTGGAGCAATGTAGCTGCGACATTCAGCAAAGAGGAAACACCAGAGCTGGAGATCGCAGCTGGGGACTGATGATGACAAACAGCCTGACATGTTGTCCCCTTTCCTTTTGTCCTCAATAGTGGAAGTACGGCCACTATTCCAACCCCTCCCATCCACACATCCACACAAGGGTCAACGTATCAGGCTCCCAAAACTCATTGATCTTTAAGAGACCCATGACCTGGGTCTCTTTCCCATAATGTCAGAAATCATTAGCATCTCCCTCCTTTTCTGTGGGGAAGTCAAGACTCCCACCTTCAGCACCTCCCTGCACTCAGACCCACCTGTCCAGGGCTTTTAGTGATTAAAGAGGAGCCCCTTCTCTACCCCCAAGGGAAGCAACAAACCCCTGATGCAGTTCTGATGCTCCCACAGTTCAGTCATGATTGAAAGCCACCTGGGCTTACTGCCAGCTCCCAGTAGCTATCATTTCTCCTCCCAGCCACCCACAGAGGAGACAGAGCAGCAAGAACAGGAAGAGGAGGAGTAGCACTGAATCCCAGCAATGCCATGCATGTCCCTCTTAACCTTCTCCACTCTCAAGTAAGTGTTCCCTTGGAGTGGTCGTCCAGCTGCTTCCAGCTGCATGCACCTTGCCAGCCCTGCTAATAAGGTATGCTGATTCTTTTGTGTGCACTATCACACCCTCCATCTAAGAACCAGCTGAGAACACTCAAGGCCCACTGTCCTCCCTGAGGACAAGGCCAGCCCAGAAGCAGAGTGAACATATACAGATGTCATGTACATCTAGTCTGCTCTGGGCACTTTGGCCAATGTGGTCACATTGGCTGAAGTGGTCACAGAAAGAGCCCATGGGGGATGGGAGCTCTGCCAGAAGGATGTTCCTGCCATGTGGTGGGTGGTGGAGAGTGAGCACCTGCTACACAAGAATGAGGTCCATCGCAGGCCTCTCTGGGCATGATATGTGGAGACTGGAAATGATGAATGACAAAATGCAGGCATCTGGATGAGCATCACTGTTTTCACGGATATACTGTCAATGACTATGTGAAGTCCATGAGACAGAATTCTAAATCTGTGACTTGACATCATGACTTACCCCACAACTATGAATTCATTCTTCCTCTGTTTTGGGGTATTATTCAGCTCCTGTGGTACATGAGGCACCTGTTTGGGGGTGAGGGAGGCATGAGCATACAACCGTCTTAGAACGCCATGGAACATGACCACAAATGTGTAACCCACGGCTTGCATGCTTGTAATAGTGACTATGATGAGTGCATGTTCATAGAGTAATAGCCGACAAGAGCCAATGTGGAAATGTTAACACTGTTAGCATAATGAAGGCCTTAAAGCATGGCAGTAAAGAGCATGAACTTGACATTAGGCAGAACTGGAACATGCTCTGGCTCACTCTGTCTGTGGCCTACAGCAACCAATGCAGTTCTCCTAGGCCTCAGTTAGTTAATCTGTAAAAAGGTTTGTTTTAATTATTATAAGAGATGATGCATATAAAGCACTTTGTGTCTGGCACACACAGTAGCAGTGAGAGTCATAGGAGCAGCTCCACTGATGTTCCAGCCAGAGGCACCTGTGCCCCAGATGGCACCAACACCTGCCAGTCACTTAGGTATATCAATGCCAGCATCTTGGGAGGCACCGCGGGAAGTCCTGCCCAAGCTGAAGGAAGACAGAACAAGTACACCAAGTACACACAAGTCTCCCCTAAGAGGATACATACCTAGAAACCAGTTCAGTGTTATGACCTCAAAAGAAGATTCTCGTTTCCAAACAGAGGTACTAACACCAGAACCTGCATGTATGTAAAAAGTAGTAATTTTACCCAAGATTCCAGGATATGCAGACACATGCCTGTTATTAGGGCCAGACAGATTCTAGCCTGCCAGATGCCACTTGATGTTAATTACCCAGAAAATAAGTATATGTGTAGTCCTAGGCAACCCTTTGAACTGTGTGTACAGAGTCTGTAGAAACGTAACTTTGCCAAGGTGACCCTAAAATCAGAACCCATCAAGGTAACCTCTCAAGGCTGCCATATCACATATTCCCTGTTCCATTGCCCGAGCTGGCCCTCAAGATAAACTCTGGTAGGTGTTCACCACAAAGAGAGTGTGCCAATACTAAGATTTTCAGGAAAAAAAAAAAAAAAAGGAAAACCAAGCTCCAGCAGAGCAAAGCCTGCTTTATGCACAACAAAGAGCAGCTGCCACCATGGCTTAAAATGCCTGTCAAGCCAGAGGAGTTTCCTTGCCCCTGGAACGTGCGAGCCATTCCATATTGCTTGAAGTTTTAACTAGCAATTTTACTCTTTCTGTATGAGGTCTTGATCAGCGTTAAAATGCAGCCTTTCTGGAAAAGGGGAGGGGAGAGTTTCTTGAGAAAAAGCAGCAATGAGAAAGGACATGGAGACACAGGGGTGTGGGACTCTGTGTGACGAAATGGAGAAAGGAAGAAAAAGGAGGTGGAGAAAACCATCATCAAAGGTAAGCACAAAGGAGAGGAGCTTAACAGTGGGGTAGGGAACGATTTCGGTGCAAGTGACAAGCAAGGAACCCCATATCATGTTCGCCCACTAAAGTAATGAATCAGCTGACAAAAACCAGTCGGAATCAACTTTTTCAGAATTCTGGAGTCTAAAAGAGTTTAAAACAACTGGGGTGTGCTCCTTGATGAAAAACTGCTGAGTCTCGGTGAGAGAATTCTGTGGTGCTTTAAGACCACTGCTGCCACCTGTCACCTGCCAACAGGGTGAGCCATGAGGGCCACTGCTGCCTGCACAGGTTGCTAGTGCCAGAGGAAGCAGCCCAGACCATACTCTCAAAGACAGCCATTGTGCATTTCCAATGTCAGTGGCTCCCTGAAGATCAGCTCATGGGCTGTCCTCGTCTCACCTGCCTTGGGGTTCTCCATGACAAAGGTGGGTTCCCAGGGAGTGTTTGTTGAATGTAATTAAAGGCAAATATATTAGCCATTGCCACATGGGCCAAAGGATAACAGTTGAGGCAGGTGAGAGACAGACCGAATATCCTGAAAAGGAAGATGCTTGGAAAGGAGATGCGTGGGAGGAATAAGTACTTGGAAAGTGTCCACGGCCATCCAAGGCCATGTGCATGCCCAGTGTTGGGTGGGTGCTCAGGAAAGAACGGAGATGACCTCAAGCTCTAGCCCCTGGTTGACCTTAGGCTTCATGCTACAGAAAAGCAAAGCAGAGTGACAGACAGCCTGGCTACATGGGGAGGGCTGGCCAACAGAGAACCAATCTTCAAGGACTAGGAAAGTAGATTTTTTGTTTGTTTGCTTGTTTGTTTTTGGTGCCAAGTGTTTAAGGAAGTCACTGTCAAAACACTAGCTGTCCACTCATTAATAAAACACAGATGCAACAAAGGGTACAGGGCTTACTAAGCTAGTTCAGAAGCCCCTAAACAAGTAAGCAACATTGGAAAATACACAACAAGCAGCAAACCACAAATCCTGGAGAGGGAGAGACAATCTTATTTCCATGGTTACCTCATTATAGTGTTCAAATTGTCCAGTCTTCAACAAAAAATTGCAAGGCAGGGCACACAAAGAAACACAAAGTATGGTCCATTCACATGAAAAATAATTAATGGAAACTTCCTTTGAGGGAGCCAAGACTTACTAGAAAATGACTTTAAATCAACTTAATTACACCAAGAATGAGAGGAAACCAAGAGTACAAGGTCTCCAGAAGTAGAGATGTTGATAAAGACAGACAGAGTATAAAAAGGAACCATAGAGAAATTAAGGACCTGAAAAGTACAATAACTGCAGTGAAAAATTCATTAACAGTATATGAAGATATACAAATTAAAAAGAAAAAATAAAACTGACTTTATTCACAGATGACATGATTGCCTGTGTAGAAAATCCCCTACACATCCAAGAAAGCCACAGAAGATCTCCATACATAATAAGTGTGTTTAGTCAGATCACAGACTGCAAGGCAATTATACAAAAGTCCATCCTTTTCCTATACATCAGAAGCAAACAATTAATATTTTAAACTAAAAAAATACTATTTATGACAGCACTTGAAGCTAAATAATGTAAGTATATATATAACAAAACATGTGCAGGATCTGTAACCTGGAAATTATGAAGTATGAATGGAAAAAATAAAAGAAAACTTAAATAAACAGAATGATATCCCATGTTCATGAACAGGAAAGATTCAATATGTCAAGATGTCAGCTCTTACCAAATTGGACTAGAGTCCATGCAATGCTGTTATAAACTCCTGTAAGCTTTTCTGTAGATATTGACAACGTGATTTTAAAACTCATATGGAAAGCACAGGTAATGGAGGAGCCATCCCAGTGTGTGTGGGAGGGGAAGGATCCACAAAGCGCACGTTCATGACTTACTATACAGCCACAGAAACAAGACAGCATGGTGTGGATAAAAGAATAGACGCATATGTAAAAAGAACAGAAGAGAGCCCAGAAATAGACCCATACAAATACATACAGAGCTGTCGTCGACAAGGTGCCAAGACAATTTCAAGAAAAAGTGCTGGACACCTGTTAAGCAAAATGACTCTTCGTGTGAACATTAATTCAAAATGGATAGCAGATCTAAGCATAAGAGACAAAACTAGGAAACTTCCAGAAGACAAGATAGAAGAAAACCTGCATGAGCTTGAGATTAGGTCAAAGGTGTGATACAAGAAAGAAAACACTCGGTAAGTTAGATTTTGTTAAAATAGAAAACTTTTACTCTGCAAACATACCGTTACAGGACTGAGAAACGTTACATGAATGAGAAACAAGATGGGGCTCCTAGAAGAGCACACAGGAAAAGCCAGGTAACCTTGGGTGTGGCAGTACCCTTTTAGATATGGCACCGAAGACACGATCCTTCAAAGAAAGAACTGATAGGCCAGAACTTATTAAAATTAAAAACTGTTCTGTAAAAGATGATATCAAGTGAATAAGAAGACAAGCCACAGACTGGGAGAAAAGATATTTGCAGAAGACCCATCTGATAAAGAACTGTTTTCCTAAAATACACAAAGAAATTTTAGAAGACATAGTAAGAAAGAAACAACCCAGTTGGAACTCTCCTTGAGCTGCCGTCCCCTCCACTTCTCCCCATGGATGTCCCAGGGTAATGTGCACTGCACATCCTGGTTTCTTCACCTGTCACGTGCTAGAACTGTATCCTGTCATGGAAATGGGTGCCTGATTCCCTGACACCCCCATGGAGAACGGACTCAGAAGGCTGTACGCATAGTAAACAAATCTGTGTGTGACAGAGCTGTGGAACATCAGCCCTAGTTAACACCCTCTGGGACAGGTGAGACCATGCTGTGTGTGCAGGGTGACAGGAAACAATGATTAACCACAGAACTCAGCAGAAGACTAAGACTTAGGGCATAAGAATATGAGAACCCCCACCCCCCCAAAAAAACTTTAGAAGGAAGAGTCACAGATGTAGAAGGAGAATGGGTGGGGACACAAGAAGAGGGACAGAGGGCCACGTGGGCACAGGCAGGAGGAATTTCCACCCACAGGCACCGTTGGCAGTGGCGTGAACATTTTCCATGGGCCAGGAAGAGTGAGGATTGACAGTGAGGCTATTAAAGTGAGCAACCAAGTAACTGGGATTGCATAAATGTGGGTTCCAGTGGATTTTCTTTGGATGATTACTAATAGAGCATCCACAAAATTACGCATCCTGCTTTTATTTCCTCAACCCTAAAAGACATTCCGACATGCCCTATGTTCCTCTTAGCTATTGTTTTTAGTCCACTGTGTGGACACATAAAAACTTCTGTAGTCATCCTCCTTTTGTTTAAGTATTTGGGTTTCTAATAATGATGGAATACTGAAAGCAAGGTCACGATGAATAATCGTGCTTATAGAAATCAGTGCTTGTGATGACGTACTCCCTTAGGAGAGATACCTGGAAGTGTGGCGATTTTACACATACTGCTTGGAGCCCCTGGCACTTATGCCATTGAAAATTAAACTAGTTCTATTACTTTCTGCTAATTTAATATCTCTACTCTTTTATTTATTAAGGTGGTTTAATAATGTCATCACAAGCTGTGAGGTAAGTGCCTCATGTTTCATGACCTACTGTCCTAATCAGCTTGTTACAATGACATTCCACAGAATTAATCATCATGTATGTGATTTAACCAATAACCCCTTCCCGTGATGTGGCCAGTAAACCAGCTAATAAAGGAACAGTATCTTTGGAATTACTCAGAGGTGAGCTGCCCCTGTATTTTGAAAGAAATGGTATATGGAGTCATTCTCTGACATAGGTGTACTCCTCGTTCTCCTCGTTACCTCGTTCTCCACGAGATCCTGTAAAAGAACATTCATTGGGATGATTTAAAACTGGGAAGCATAAAAAGATTACTGCAGAGTGAAAATGAGGTGAGCCTTTGCTTTGCTGTTTTATAAAATGATGTGTTTTTACTCCCAATTCTGAGTTCTCATTCTAAATTTCTAGGCAATACTAACATTTTAAGTGGATTTTTTTCAATAGTAGATGCTACTGTTATTTTTAGCCTATAGAGAGAACACTGCTAAAGGAAAAAAATAAATAAAATAGACAAGTGTATGTAGGAAGCAAACATGGCTCCTATACTTTGGCTCTGACAACCTTGTGAACACTTGTAGAAAATGAAAGTAGCTGGGGGTTAGAAAACTCAAGAAGGAATGAAGGGCATACAGTGGGAAGTGCCTAAGCTTGTCAAATCCTTAGAGACGGAAGGCAGGTCAGAGATGGGTCAGCCATGGCTCATTGACCAGTGTTCAGATGGGGAAGGGGGTGCTCGGGGAGGCGGGGGGGCGGATGTTTGGCCAGGGACACCAGACCACTCTGGGAATGGAAGCAGTGATGACCACACAGCGCTGCCAGTGTGCTGCACGCCAGAAACGGTGCACTTACAACGGTTAGAAGGGTAAATTTTATGCATACTTAACCAAAATAAAATAAACTCAAAATATTGGCAACACATAAAAAGAACCAAACAAAGGATATAAAAACTTCCTCCCCCTTAGCCCATGCCTATCCTGCCAAAACAGTCACTGAAATGGTGTAGCAATGGGGAAAATATTATAAGCACACAGGCCCTTAGATGTAAATGTATTTGGTAAACACATTTTATTTGCATGAATAGGAAGATGGCACATACAAAGATCCAGATCTTGCTTCTTTTTCACCGAAGATTTCTTGAAAATCTTTTGCCACCAACAAATGAAGATGTACCTTCTTCCTCTTTGTGTCACTTGGGTTATTGCTTATTACATGACTTACAATAAATCATTTACCTGGGCTACGCCTGCCTGCTGCTGACAATATTTAGATTGGCCTCTTGTCTACATATCAACAGAATCTGGGACAAATGATAACTATTTTGAGAATTTTTAAAATAATAATGGTGCCAAGATGGAGGCAGCACCACTCCATCTTCCCAGTGTTGATACCCCATTGCTGCCGCTTCTGACGGTGGAAGATGTTACCTTAGTAAATGGCTATTTCATTTCTCATATGGCCTTGCATGGAGAGACAATTACATCACATTCCAGGCTTCTTCTGGTTCAGTCAAGAAGCACTTGGTAGGTGCCTACTAGGTTTCTGTCTGTGTCCTAATTACTGTAAGTCCAGGATTCAAAGTGATAAAGCCCCTGCCCAGAAGGGGTTCATGTTCTAGGGGGAGAAGACAGGTGATCATACAGACAGTGATCACAGACTGATCACAGCCTCTGGGTGGGGTGCAGGGATCCTGTCTCAGGTAGGAAACCAGGAAAGACCATCTGGGATGGTGACAGGTGAGCTGAGCCTGTGTACAGAAAAAGCAACAGCCATACAAGGGTCTGGAAATAACATGTCAAGCAGAAGACGGCAGGGGCAATGGCCCTGACCCATAGCAGGCAGATCCAAGACTCAGAGCATCTACCCTGGATGGAAACCAGAGCACATGGAGGGGGTGAGGCCCAGGGGTTCCCGTGGGGTTTGAGGCCACAGCGAGCTTCAGACCATACTCTGGATGCAAAGGGACACCTCTATAAATTTCTATGTAGGAGACTAATGGGGCTGGTTTATATTTCTAAAAGCACATGCTGGTATTCCCAGACCACAGGCCATAGGGAGCAGGTGTCAGTAGTCTAGACATTGGGTGAGACCTAAGGCACCTGAACATTAGACTGAAGCAACGAAAACGGCAAGGACTGGCCAGATTTGGAAGGTGGTCTGGGAAGAAAAGCAGGACAATTCCAGTTCTGTCCTAAAGAATTTGGATGCTGCCATCAGTTCTGAGGGGGGAGCCCCTGAGGCAGAGCACACCTGAAGGGGACTTCAGTGATTCCCACTGGGTTGATCGGGGTCATACTTGATGGATGCCAGTGATATCAGGTCAGGGTTCTGTGAGTCAAGGGATGGGGCGGGAGAGGGAGGGGTGCCAGGAGCCCACATGGGCGAGCCGGGATGGCTTGGGGAAGGCACAGACAAAGGGGAGGCTGAGATGGAGGAACCAGGAGGGAGGACAGAGGTTTACAGGATGGGAGGAAAATTGGGTCAGGGGCCATGGAACCCCAAGGAAGAGGTCTTTTCAGCACAAGGACCGTCAACCACTCTGCTTCTAGAAGATTCTTCTTATTCTATTTTGTGCTCCCACGATGATGACCATCTCTCTCACTCAGTTTAGACCAGCCCCATCTACTGTCCTGTCCTGACCTGTCCGCTCATCGTAGCCTAGCTGCTCAGGATGATTCCACTATGTTAGAAACAGTGACAGCCAATTCATGGAGTCAGAGAATGGGTACTTTCTAAATCTCAGGATGATTCACACTCGACTTTTATCCTTGTGCCCAGGACAACTTTGAGTATCATGTGGTTTTTGTATGTCCTGCCACAATTATGCCTCCTTGACCAGAACAACATCTTGGTTTCCGCTCTCATCCCCCTGGAGTCATTGTTGAGAAGCAAGTCAAGTCATCAGAAATGTCAGATCTTCCCATTTCCGGGAGGACCATGTCTACAGGGCTATGATTAACAGGGAGGTAATGGTAG